>NW_023425348.1:12895440-13495440 GCF_014108415.1 Molossus molossus | reverse complement strand
GGGCCCCGGACAGACGGGGAAACACGACCCTGGGCTGGGAGTCGGCTCTCCACCAGCTGTGTGTCCTTAGTGGAGTGACCCCTCCCGAGGCTGTGGGAGCCACCGCAGCCCAGGGAAGGCATTACCCATGGGCCCACACCCTCCCCTTCCCCAGCCCCGGTGCCCGGGGAACCCCGAGGGCCCGTCTGGCTCTCCTACCGACACCCATCCACTGCCCAGGGCAGCACGGCCTCTCAGGCTCCCGCCACCTCTGAGAGTCCGTGGGTTTGGGGATTTTCAAGATTTCGAGCAGAATGAACATGATCGACCTCAGGCTTCCTTGAGACATAGCCTCGGGAGCGTCCAGGGACATGTTCCGCGTGTCTGGCTCTGTTCTTCACACAGGACAGAGGGCGTTCCTGACAGCCCCGGCCGGGGACGCCCAGCGTCCTCCCAGCTCCCCCTGCGAGGTGTCCTGTCAGTCCTGGGTAAACGAGAGGCTCCTCAGTGTGCTCTGTTCGTGTTTGGGGGAACAACAGTCCCCATTTCTTCTCAGCCTGAGCCGCAGGTGGACTTGGGCTCCCCTCTGCCCCCGTCTCCCGCACCGAGGCGCGGCCACCACCACCGATCCCCAGACACGTCCAGGGTCAGCTCCTGGGCAGTCAGTTGTGCCAGGTTTCAGAGGAGGTCGGTGCATCCGGCCACTGGCCATGTGGGGGGCGGAGCCGGGTTCCCCACCGAGGTCTGACCCTGGAGAAATAAAACCCACCTGCGGGGAAGTGGGTTGTGAAGCAAACACAGGTTGTGGTTGCACCCAGAACCACACCTTGGCTGCTTCTCTCGGAAGCACAGGGATCCCTGCACCTGCCACTGCAGGTGAGGAGACAGCCCCCCGAGAAGTGAGGAGCTGGAGCTGCGCAGACGACCAGCCCCAGAGGAGGAGTGAACTCAGGGCTCCAGGCCTGGGCCCGAGTCTCCTGGTGACAGCCCACGGGTCCTCTCACGGTCGCCCTCAGACTCACACCCCTCGCCCCACCCAGCCTTGAGAGGGGAGCGGTTCGAGGTCAGTGAGAGACCAGATGCCCCTCCCCTCGCCCTCTCCCCAGGGTGAGGAGGGGTGCGGAGAGCAGGGAGCGTGGGGGCTGTGTTCCGACTGCTCCCATGTCGGCACCCACGTCCTCTGCGGCTCCGAGGGGCGTGTGTGGTGAGGAACTTCCCCGGGAGATGGCATCACACATCCCTAGACCGACTCGCGCTTCCGAAAGCTGCCAAGACACACTCCCCTTCACTCAGTCCCCCCGGCTCCCTTACAGATAGAGAAACTGAGGCTGGGCCACAGCGCCGAGCTGGGGGCAGGAGCTCACCTTACCGCCCTGGCTCCCAGGACAGCGCTCTTGCCAACTGCTGGGTCGCGATGACCCGCACGGGGCTGGTCCCCCTGCCTTAGGGGTGCCTCCCTGTCCTCGCCCCACCTGCGGCTGGGCTGGGACTACAGGGCTCCTGTCTGCCAGGGTCCTGTCCGCCTCTCTCCGGCCCTGGGGCTGGCGGAGCACCTTCCGAGGGACTGGTGGGGGAAGGGGACGCTCCGCCCCACAGAACGAAACAGGGTGAGGACTTGCCTCTGGGTGGGAAAGGCTCCTGAAACCCCCACGGTGACCTTGGGAAAGTCATCCCCCCTCTCTGACCCCAGTCTCCTCCCCCGTAAAGTAGGAGCCGAGGACGAGATCACAGAATTTTAAAACATTTTGGCAGCGAAACACTGTTTTCAAACAATAAGAACTAATGAATAGCTGACATTTATTGAGGATTTACTATGTACCAAGCTCGGCAGTAAACATTTTACACACATGTAATCCATTTACACCATTTAATCCTCACAGCCGCCCGATGAGTCGGTGCTCTTATTAACCCCATTATACAGATGAGCAAACCTGAGCCTCAAAGGGCTGAACCGACGTGCCCAGGGTCACTGATTAGTAAATCGCGGAGTCCCCACCACACCACACACATGCGCCGCGTACAGAGTTGCTGCAGACTCCGGGGAGAAGCACCCTGAGGTCTCCCTGCACAGACGTCCTCTGTCTCCCTGCATCTGCCCCGTCTCAGCACCAGGTCCTGGGAGGGGTGGTCCCTCAGCCCCTGTTCTTTCCGCATTCCCACCTCCTGAGAAGTGCAGAACTGACTCAGGACGGACACCAGGAGCCACACTGGGTCCAGGTGACGGTCACTCTGCCTGGTGGGCTCTGGGGGCGGGACCGAGCTGCGACAGCTCCGGGAGCCCTTCGCGGAAGCGGCTTCCTGCTCCTACACGCCGGTGCGCGGGCCACGCGTGGACACGTTCACAGGAGGGCCGCTCGGGGGCGTCCATGTTCCCCGCCGAGGCTCCTGGACGGCTGCGGGGTCACTGCCCCGTCACGTGGGCACCTCGTCCTTCGGACACGGACCTCGGCCAACAGCAGGCTCTGCGTCAGGCCCTGTTCCAAGGGCTTCACCCACGTCAGCTCCTTTCACCCTCGCGCGGCCGAGGAGCCGGTGCTGTAATCACGCCCAGTTCACAGCCAGGGATCCAGCAGCAGGGCGGGAGCAGCCCAGGACCGTATGGCTCGGAAACAGAGAGGCTGGGGTCTAGATTCAGGCTCGCTGTGAGGTCTGTGGTCGTGATGACGGCCCTGGTGAGCAGGAGAGAGGGGCGCCCTTCGCCACAGGTGAGGGGGACCGAGGGGTGAAGCAGTCCCCTCACCCAGCTGTCCCTCAGATAATAACTGGTCTGTGCAAAGGGCCCGAGCACGCTCGGAGCTCACAGCATCTTCGAGCCAGAAATGATCTCGGAGACCCTCCAGGTCAGACTCCTCAACGCACAACCTCAGGCCAAAGAGGGGGCACCGACGAATCCAAGGGCACGAGTTAGGGAGGGGGACGAATTCAGCATCCACCTGCCCTCACCCCTCCTCAGCCGAACAAGAAAGCACGAATCTCAGTCACCGAAGGAGGTAGGCCTGAGCCCAATGGCCCTAAGGGGCTCAAGCCTCCTCAGGACACTGAGGGGTAAACTGAGTCCAGGGCGGGAGGGGATTAGAGACCTGGCTGGTCCCTCTAAGACCAGGCTGGCTGGACAGCCAGCAGACCCCCAGGGACTTCGCGAGGGTGTGAGGAGTCCGCCCACTGCTCCGTCAGCAAGGTTGAGCCAGGGTGAAGTTTGCCAGCACTGAACCCCTTTGTCCAGGCTTCCCGCCTCGGAAACGTAATCACCTCATTTGAATGTCAAACGACCTCTCCCCTCCCCCTCCCCTTCTCTGCCCCAACAGGCTCTAGGGCAGGGATATGGAAATCATCCTGAGGTATGGAAATCATCTCCCCATGCAAATCAGCTGTCCAGCTCCCTCATCACAGCAAGTCTCCCTGGAAAGGGGGGTGCTCCTGCTGGAGAGGCCTCACCGCAGCCCCAGAAGGCAAGTGGGGTGCCCCTAGCGGAGGAGCCCAGCAGGGCACAGGCCTGCCAGGCCACCTGCCTGCACCTCTCTGAACCAGGCACACCCAAGGAAGGCCAGCTCTGGCCACCCCACGGGGCTCATCCAGGACGGTCCAGGGGCAGGAGAGAGGTCCCGGAGCCCGAGGACACAGGCCCTGACTCTGGGGCAGAAGAGGGAGACCCAGGGGTCTTCCCTGGGGCCAGGGGGTGAGAAGCACACAGGAACCTGCATGTAAATATCATGCAAATCAGCCCCACTGTTCAGTCGCACTGGTGCTTGTTGGGAGATGCCTGCAGCTCAGGTCTCCGTGCTCCGGGCTGGGCCCCGAGGCCTGCCCTCCCTCCCCGAGTCTCCCGGGGCCCTGGTTCCCCAAGGAGTCCCCAGCATTAGGCCAAGGAGGTGCGGGGGTGAGGGTGGGTAGGGGGTCTGTTAAGTGTCTGTGGCTGAAGTCCCCAGAAATGAAACTCAGCCTTTGAGGGTCTCTGACCCTGGCCGGCCCTCCAGGCTCCAGACCCTCAGGCTCCTTGAGGGGGAAGAGCTTCAGCTGGGAATGACCTAGCACAGCTTCCCTTCCGAGGACAGGAGCTGACTCTTTCCCCTCCTCCCAAAACACAGGCTGCGGGGAGCCGGGAGCCACACCCCTCAAGAGCAGCCTGGCCCAGAAGGAGAGAGGGCCAGTGGGTTCTGTCCCCAAGGGTTCCGCGGTGGGGATTTGTGAGTGAGTCTGTCAGTGTGTCTGTCCGTGCTTGCAGGACGGAATGCAATGCCCTTCAGCCACCTGCATTGGGGCCGCGTCGAGGAGGAGGGTGGACCTAACAGACCAGAACCTTCGCTCACAGCTGGGGGGCGGGGGCCACAATTTTGCTGCCTTAGTGAAGGGCTGAGACCCAAAAAGCGGCAGTGACCCAAATCCCCAGATGCTGCTTGATACCCAGCCTCCGCCTGTGTGGGGCTGACATCCCACTCCTGCCAGCAAAGGGTGCCCCAAACCCACCTCTCCGCGGGGTCCCCCCTCTGTGCCCACAATGCCCACAGCGGAAGGAGGAGGAATAAGACCATAAGACTTACCCAGGGCCAGATGCATCCATCGCTCATGAAATGCCAAAGGAAAGGGCTGTTCTTTATTATTATTATTATTATTATTATTTTATTATATTTTATATTTTTTTCCATCACAAAATGTCCTTTCTACGTCTCTCCCAAGCCTCCACCTCTGCTACCACGGCCCTGCGGAGGAAGGGCTGTTCTCATCTGCTCCCAAACCCCCCCATCCCAGGCAGAGTGCCCAGTGCGCTCCGTCTCCAACGTCCGGGGCTGGTCTGGGGACTGCTCGTCCGGGTCCGAGACCAGGTACGTACAAACACGGACAGTAAACTTAGGAATGTGAAGAGCACCCCAAGTACTGACTAGCAGGCTCGCCCTGTGGACACAGGTGTGCACCAGTTTGGGTCTTGTGGATGCGGGTGGGGGTGCCAGCCGGGTACCGGTCCTACACGGTCGGGCCAAGCACTGGTCTGGGACAGAGTGGAGGTAAGACAACCAGCCCGCACCCAGACTGCTTGAGGAAGGACCACTGATGAAACCAAGTGGCGCTCAGGTTGACAAAAGACAGTACATGGGTGCCCCCCGCCAGGTCTCTCAATGTGTCCCTCTTAGGCTGAAGGAAGAGGTCCATGGGCTTCTGGGGACCAGAGAGAGGCAGCAGGGGTGGCAGGAGGGGCACTTCCTCCAACAGGAAGGGGAACCACCCACAGCTCCTCTGAGCTGCATGGCTCTGCCCGGGGGGCTGGTGCCTGGGCCTCTGAGCTGTGAGGTGCGGCACAGGTGTGAGCGGTTGCAGCTGTTTATCTGCGAAGGTCCTCTGAGTGCTGGGGGCAGGTGGGGGTTCCTGGCACACAGGGAGCCCCCGTATGAAGCCTGGGTGGTCAGGGAGCCTTCCAACGTCCCTGCCACAGAAACTGGAAACAAGGTGGATGGAGCCACGTGGTCTGGGAGGGCTACAACCAGAGGGGATGGGCTCTTTGGTGAGAGAACAGAAACCACTTCCGGGCACGGAGGAGTCTATCGTACCAGAATAAAGAGAATAAATACATGCTGATGAAAAAATGGAATTGCAATGAAAACGAATAGGCGGTCAAGAGAAGTTGTGGCGTCAGCGTTTCTTGAGCGCGGGGGAGGGATCAGGAAACACAGCCCCTACGAACGGGAACCTTCTAATTTTCCAGGAAAGGGTTTGAACCGTCTCCAGAGGAAGAAGGAAGCGTGAGCAGGATTCATCTCTGAATCCTCACACCTTAGAAATTCATGTTCCCTGGATGTCAGGAGGGATCCTGGCTCTAGCTCTCTCTCCAGGGGTGACCCCCAGGGACCCCCGAGACGGCCCCTGCATGCCCCCCCCCCGGTCCTGCTCACACCACGCGCAAGACCAGGGCACGGGCAGGGGTGTCCCTCCCCATTCAGTGACAGAGCTCCGTCCTGTCTCCTGGACGTTCCCAATAATTATCAACTGAATGATACATTGTATCTGTGACGTGTGTACCTTTGACCTCCCTCCAGCTCTCCGTCACCCAAGTGTGTCCTAGATTTCTCCTGCCTTCTCTGTCCTTGAAAGAATAGTTTACTGAGTAAGTATTTGGATGGGAAAACCACACTCATCTCTCAAGTCGCCTCCAGGCCGTGATGAGACACCCTTTTTGACTCCAAGCTTTTTTCCTGGGGGAGTCGGTACAGGGGGAGCTAGGGAGACCTGGCGATGCACTGAATAAGGGCCTTCTAGTCCTGGGTCCGATGCTCATTCTTTCTCTGGGATCGTAGGAGAATCCCGGACCTTCTGGGCTCTCACAGAACCATGCCCACCGCTCCAGGGTAGAGTGAGGAGACTCTGCGCAGGTCCCTCCTTACCTTGCCCTGGGGGTCCTTCAGGGGGCAGATGTCAGCCCCTCCGCCCCCAGCCAGGACAATGGAGCCAGAGGAAGGCGGCTGGAAGGGACAACTGGCAAAGCCCAGAACCCTCACCTCGCTCTCCTCTCTTCCTCTGGGTTTTCCTCCCAGTCCTTCCTTCCCAGGTCTCTGAGGAAGAGGTGCCCAGCACTTGCTCCCCTGTCCCCTGGGTCTGCGGCCCCCTCCCCCGTGGAAGGGGTGGCAGGGTGGGCAGGAGCTGGCACCGTGGGGAGGCTGGTGGGGGATAAGAGAGGGGAGTTCTCTCTGAGGCTGGATTTCCACCCTCCACAGAGAGGGCGGGAGGCGACGCAGGCCTTTCTCTCTTCCCCAGAAGGATGTCTGGCCCCCGACAGGGCTCCTCCTCCTGAACTAGACCCACCAGCTTCCGGGGCCTGAGTCCCCTCTACCTCCTCTGGCCGGTGCCACCTGCACCGCCTGTCCCCTCCCTGCTGCTCCCACTCCTGTGCCCCCGACTCTGCTCCGTGTTGCTCCCAGCCCACCACCATCTTTGAGTGAAAGTCACCGGAAGGGCCCAGGCTTCATTCTGTCATTTGTCAGGTCCGGGATCTTGGGAAAGTCAGCTAACATACTTCTCATCCCTGTCCTCCCCTTCCTCGTCTACAGCGTGGGTACAGCGGACGTCAACCCTCACAGAACTGATGTGAAGGCCACACAGTCTGCTTGAGTGGCAGACACGAGTCTGTGCCGTTATCCATACCCCACGGGATCCACGCCCCCACGGAATCCACACTCGCACGGGATCCCCACCCCCACGGAATCCACACCCCCACAGGATCCACACCCCCACGGGATCCACACCCCCACAGGATCCACACCCCCATGGGATCCACGCCCCCACGGGATCCTCACCCCCACGGGATCCACACCACCACAGGATCCACGCCCCCACGGGATCCTCGCCCCCATGGAATCCTCGCCCCCTGGGATCCACACCCTGGGGGAAAGGCTCCTCAAGGATGGAGCTGTTTCTTCATCTTTCAGAGCCCAAGGCCTGAGCCCAGTGTGCTCACAGATGTCGATTCGGGGACCTCCGGCCGGAGAAGAGGACAGGGACAGAGCAGGGAGGCAGCTGGAGGTGTCAGAGAAGAGTGAGCAGGAGGAAGCTGAGAGAAGGGACTGTGAGGGCCGAGGGAGGGGGGAGGAGGGGTTCGGCTCTGAGACGGCCTCACACAGCTCAGGGAGTGGGAACACGGGAGAGGTTCGGAAAAGTGACACCATGTAACATTTATTAAAATTCAGCCCTTAGAGATTATCCATCGAAAACACCTTCTTCACAGAAACACGGCGGGGCGGGGGGGGGGGGACGCTCGCCCCAGGGAGTCCGCAGGGAGTTAGACAGGCCGAGTCTGGGTCCCGGTCAGAAGCTGTGTGACCCTGGGCAGGTCCGTTTCTCGTTCCCAGCCACAGTGTCCTCACAATGGGAAAGGGAATGGAAGAATGAGAAAGGACGCAAAGTTCTGGGTGCGCGGACATGTGCCCGGGGACGGGCAGTCCGTCCCCTCGGAGTGCGAGGCGGTGCTGCCACCAGCGTGGTCAGAAGTCGCAGGTTCAGTGTCCTGGGTGCTCGGGGTTGCCAGCTACATACCTAGGGGCTTCCAAAAATCACGCAAATGAGCACAAAACAATGCTGTCAGCCCTCAAAATGAAGGCAGAGCCAGCACAGGCAGGGGTGGGAGAGGTGAAGGAGAAGGTGAGAGCAGAAACCTAGAAGCAGCAGGTGTGTCCCCTGAAGGCTGCGGAGCCCAGGGCCCCCACGTCCAGACCTGCACTTCCGGAAGGGCGGAAAGAGAGGGGAGAGGACCTGCCCTCCAGGTCTCCAGCAACCAGGTCTGTCTGTCTGCTTTTCCCAGCCCACCCCCTCCCGCCCAAACTTGTGTCTCTTGGGGATTTCACACAATGCAGAAGGTGCTCTCAGGGAGCTGGGACTTTCTAGGTCAGCTTTGTTTATAGTTCCTTTAAACCCAGACACAAACCACCTCTTAATTCATGCACGGCTGGGAAGGGGGATCTGCCTTTTAAAAACCCAAAGAAAGCCATTAAACCCAGTTGGTAACCATGGTGACTCATAATAAGCTCTCCTCTGTAAAAACATGAGTCAGAATGACTTTCCAGGAAGTTTGGTTACTTTAATTAGCTACCTCTTTTTTCTCGCCCTTAAAAACACGCAGTAATTTGATGATCGCCGAAGTATGGATACTACCAGCCACGGTGCCAGCCCCTTCGAGTGAAAGTCTAGGGCCAGGAACTCCAGGTGGCATGGACCTACGGTCTCCTGGGGGGCGAGGAGCCACACAGCCCTTCCGCTGAATGGTGAAGGGAAAAGTCAACCTCTGGGGCTTACCCACTGGGCCTGAATGAAGGGGAGAAGGGCACCCCAGCTCGCTGCGGCCCAAGCCATGCTGTAGCCATGCTCATTCTGTATATTTCAGAACCACGGAACCCTACTGTCCTACGGTCTTTGCACGTAACGTCACGAACTCTCAGCCCACCCTGGACTGTGCCCTACACAGAAGAGACAGGCCAAGTTCCCTTATCAGATCACACAGCCGTGAGCATCAGTGCGGTGAGTTAGAGCCCAGACCTCTTGGATTCCAAACCTGCTCCTCACAGGTCATCTCTTCCTGCCTCCTAAGGAGGCGAAGTGGCTGGTCTCAGGTCACACACCAAGTTGGCAGTCAGAGTCCAGACTTACATCTGGGTCTCCCTCCTTCCACCCAGGCTGTCCGTAGCGCCACAGTCCCAGACAGGAGGCCAGGACTGGCTCAGATTGTCAATGACACCTTATCCTTCCTACTCGCAACCCAGGATTGCAGTCCCTCCCTCTCCCGGTACATCTTTCCGGGTTCAGCGTAGCCCCGCCTCACCCCGCACATGGTTACCCTGACTTGGTCATGGAACTAATAACAGAATGCGTGCCAACCTGCTCAGTGTGGTCTCCTTCCCACACGCGTACTCTCAGCCATGTCCCCATGTACATGGGGCAATACACCTGGGCCAGGTGAGCAGGGTTGGCTCCAGCCAGCCAGGAAATCCTGGCTTCTCGACTGACTTTTCTCTAGGACAGAGTGTCAGAGCCAAGACGGTGCCTATCGGTCTCCAGCTGGACTGATTTTAAAGCCTTGATGGCGTTCTTGAGGTTGGAGAGAAAGTTCTCCTCAACCGGGAGTAACAGGTGCCCCACACCACAGAATCTTCGGAAAACATACTCAGCCAATGAATCCATTAGTCCAGCTGCCCTGTGCATGAGACTGAACATGGAGCCTGCAGGTCTCCCGGTGCAAATAGACACTGTTTCAATATTAAATTGGCGGCAGAAACATTTAGTGGACGCGCTCTGCCGATGCCGTACCCCAAGACCCCCGTTATGGGGCCCCTCATCTCCAGTCTTTTAGCTTCGAGAGTGGAACGGACCTCTACCGGAAGACCTGGAGAAAGATCCTCTTCGCCTTTCTACGTGTCCAATGATCCAGATGAAAGACTGCTTGAGGTCTTATTGGGATGCTATTAAAGTTACTTGGTGGCGTTACAATTTATACTCATCTTTCCTTAAGTTATTTTTAATTATATGGCGCTTTCAACGCAAGGCTAGAACTAGAGAGTGAAAATCAAGCCGGTACAACGCTCTCTTCCCAACCCTCCCACCCTCTTCTTCTTCACATGGCAAAGTGGCAAAGTCACCTCGGGGCACTGGCCTTGCTCTGAGTCTGCCCACCACCCACAGGCACGGAACTCGGAATATTTGCGCGCGGGGGTCTTTGGGGGTGCTTGAGCAGGGGTGCGGAGAACTCTGGGGTCGCAAGGCTCTGGTCCCCATCTGTCCGTCCACAGCAGCGGGAACGCAACCTGCTCCTTTTAGGGGCTAAAGGGACAGTCAAGAGCGGAATCTCCTCCCTAACTTTTCTGTTTCGTGTTTGAGAATCTGGCCCTTTGTAGCAGGGGTCCAACGGTTTGGTTATATGCAGATCAACACGCACTGTTCAAAGGCTTCAGGGTCACACCATGTCTCTAGGGAATTTCTCCGTCCCCTAGGGCCCAGTTTTCGGGGCTCTTTGGCTGAAAGACCCCCTGAGAACAGACACCAGTCGCTGGGAGATTCCCGACAACGTTCTCCCACCAGCCCCCCCCCCCCCCAAGAAGAGCCCCGTACCTGTCTCCACCTGGCTGAGAGCGTTGTGGCCGTCCGTGGAGTCGGCTACATCCCCGCTCATCTTGATATCTGCAGGGATAAGAGCGGATTTTAATCACAGGTCCAACTTTCTCTTGCTACGGCTTTAACGAAACCGCAAAGATGGATGTGTAACGATAACACACCTCAGACGTTCACATTTTTGGCTCCTGAACACACAACCATCGGAATATTGATGCGATCCAGGCACTAGGGCCCCCTCCCAGGCCCCCTCCTCTCCCTGGGTGGCACCCGGGGTCTCTCCCCTGTGGAGTGATTCACGGCCATCTCCTTTTCCACCAGGTCCACTGGCAAACATTTAGCAAGGGGAGGAGACAGTGCCTCCCACTCTCCATCCCCACTCCCTGTGGGGAATTCATTTTACTTTTCAGAGTAGCATAAGGGGTTCTGTCTTTCTTGCTCCCCAGGTAGCAGTCCTGCCCTGGAAGGTGAACGCACCCTTGAGTCACGACTGCGCCTCCCACACCTGCTGGCTCCTCAGACGCAGAAGCCCACTCTGTTCTCCTTGGAGAGCCTGCCTTTGGGGTGCTTACCTCCTCTCCTACACTTCCAGCGGGCTCAGTTAGAAAGGGGGTGGCGGTGGTCTGTGCCCCGCAGAGAAGACTGGGCAGGGCCCTTCTCAGTCCCCTCGGGCGGTGGGTTCGGCCTCTCTGTCCTGCTCCATTTCCATAAACATGTGCCCACAACACACAACCATCACCTAAGAGCCCCAGGTCTCCACCAGTCAGGAGAGAGAAGGAACGAGGACACTTCGAACTCACACCCTTTCTGAATTACTCTCCTCATTCAACCTCCCCAAACTGAAGCCTCGAAGACAGAGAATATTTTATACAAATCATGTTGACCTCCACCCCCAGCCTCTCCTCTGGGCCAGCGCTTAACTCTTTCAACCCAGATAAAGTCTGGGGGGGCCAATTTGCATACCTGGCCGGCCAGCCAATCCCAGGTAAGCAGGCAGGGTTCATTTGCATCCGGGAATCAGGCAGTTGGCCGGCCGGCCACCCAGAGGTCTGGAGACTCAGGACGAAGGGAAAGGGGAGAGACAGCAGGGAGACACCTAATCTTTCTGGCTTTTTTGGTTTTATTTTTTTGAGGGCAATAATGTGTGTGGCTTTGGCGGAGATTTGAATTGTGGTCCCTAGGGGTGTCGTGACTACAGGGTAGGGGGCATGACTTCCTTGCCAACAAGACAGACATGGGCTCAGAGGCTCTCCAGCCCCTAGAACACCCAGAAGCAGGGACCTTGGGAGCTACTGTGGTTTGAGCACTGTTTTTGAGACCTGCCAGAGTGACCACTCCCAGGCAACTACCTGGGACTCCAAACAGCCGTCCTCGGACCTCCATGGGCCCCACACATCGCAGACCTCTGGGGAGACCCTGCAGCCTCACCGCTCCTCCTGCACACTCTTGGGGAGACCCTGCAGCCTCACTACCCCTCCTGTGCCCTCTGGGGAGACCCTGCAGCCTCACCGCCCCTCCTGCACATTCTTGGGGAGACCCTGCAGCCACACCGCCCCTCCTGCACATTCTTGGGGAGACCCTGCAGCCACACTGCCCCTCTGCACATTCTCGGGGAGACCCTGCAGCCACACCGCCCCTCCTGCACACTCTTGGGGAGACCCTGCAGCCACACCGCCCCTCCTGCACACTCTTGGGGAGACCCTGCAGCCTCACTACCCCTCCTGTGCCCTCTGGGGAGACCCTGCAGCCTCACCGCCCCTCCCGGGCCCTCCATTCAGGAAAGCATTTCTTGAGCCCGAGTCCTTTCTGCTGCAGTGAAATATTCGGCACCGTCTCTCACACGTCTACATGCAGCCAACGCGTGTGGGCCAGGTGGAGGCATCTGCACAGGCTTCCGCTCTTCATGCCGATGGAAAACAGCCTTTGCTTCCTCTCACCCCTCAGGACCAGCCTCGGAGCCGGGCAGGGCCGAGCGCAGACCTGCTCAGCTCTCAGGTCCCCACAGGGGCCCTGGCGGTGTTGAGGAGAAGCCAGAGGCTGCTGGGAAGATGTGGGGGGGGAGACTGGGGGGGGGTTCTCCCCTTGGTGATTTTCCCCCTGCAGTTCAGAGCACGGGTCTTGGTAGCAGACCTGGGTTGAATCCAGGGCCATTGCCACCAGCTGGGGGACCCTGGCCACATAGCTGAACCTCCGTTTACTTGGAAAATGGAGACACAGACGCTTCCCAGACAGAGGTGAGTGGACACTGCACCCAGCAAACATGTGACAAACAATGAGCCGGACAGACACTTAGGCTCGGATGTTGGCCCCTTCTCTCCGTCAACGAACGTTCTTCTGCCTCAGGGCTGTCCTGATGTGTCCTGCACCCGGGGACCACTGGCCTTCCCCAAACTCCAACTTCTCCAGAAACACGGGGCGTCCAGGGTTCAGTAAGCCTGGGATGACGACCAGGTTCTCTGAATCGCTTATTTCAAACTCCTCACATCGAAGAGGGGTTTTTACTTTCTAATCTAAATCATACTTTTATGCTTATAATCCACACTCTCCTAATCCCACCCCCATTGCCTTTCAGGGTGACCCAACCACCCCACTCACCCTTTCAATGAGTTTAGAGGGTAGCCCTGGGCATAACCAATGGACACAGACAATGGTTCAGGGAAGGCGGGAGGGGGTGGGCGTGGGGAGGAGGGGTCCATGGGGGACAGAAGGGGGGACACCTGTGATAGTCTCCGTGATATTGTTAAAGGTAGTCCTGAGCTCCTGTGAAACTGCCCCGGGGGGCCCACACTCTGCAGGCATCTGCCCCTCTGGGCTGGCCAAGGCTTGAGCCTGCGTGGAGGCCCGAGGCCCTGGAAAGCTCCCTGAGTCCCACGGGTGTTCCTGTTGGGCGGGAGTCTGAGGCTCATGGGTGGGACGAGCTGCCGGAGCTCAGCCTGAACCTGGGCCAACACCGAAACTCCCCCGGACGCCAGAACCCTCCTGTCGGAGGTGCAGGGGTGAGGGAGGGACGTGGAGGGTGGGACCGGGTTTCGCGGCTGCTCCCCTGTCAGTCCACCTGGGCAGGCTCCTTGCCATCTCTCCCTCCCCGGGGAGGCTCAGCTGCTCTGAGGTCCCAGAGGCAGACACTCAGCTGCCTCCCTGGCACCCCCAGACTAGAGCTGGGGCGATAGCTGGCGGCTGGCCTCGCCCTCCCTGTGCAGACCGGGGGGTTAACGTCTGCGGACCAGGATGTGTGTGGGGGTCTGGGGGGGCCAAGACCAGGGACAGCAGCTCCCGGGCTGCAGGTTGTTCCAACTCCCTCCTGACGTCTCACACACCCGCTGATGGGGGCACTGCCACGGGGGAGCTCCAGGCCCAGCGGGCGTCCTTCCTGCTCCCAGGACCCCCTCTTCCCCGCAGGAGACTTCTCTTCTGCCCGAAATCCGGCCTCCCGCCCAGAGGGCGTTCATGAGCTGTCACTGTGTCCGCCTGTGAGACCCCTTCACCTTCCCAGCCCCAGCGGGAACTGCTCACAGTGGGAGGAGGGCGGAGGACCAGATGCCCGTGGCTGGCCAGGTGCCCCCTCTGGCTGGCAGGTCACTGTTGTCCTCTCCCTTCTCTCCTTCCCCATCTGTCCGCCTGTCTGACCCTTATCTACCCCTCGGCCTGTGTTTGGCCTGGGAGCAGGGAGCACCTCCCTGGCTGGGGGCCCCCTGTCTGGGGACCTTATGCCTGCTCGGGGCTCCTGCCCCCATGTAGGATGCTCTCTGAGTACAGACTGCCAAGGCCCCAGGAGGACCCGATGACGGCTCACGCCCAGCTCATCAAAGCAAAGAGGTGGGCTGACTCGAGGGCCACCGTGCTCGGGGTGTCTGAGGGGCGCACGCTGCACCCTGTCTCCTCTCCCTCCCCCCCACTGCTCAGCCTGTTCCAGTGAATAAACCGAGGTGTCCCCAAGGGCACAGGACTTGGGATTCAGGGGGAACATGCTGTTTATAAAAAGTCAGCAGGATATTGAATGACTGGGAGGGGGGACTAGGACCCAAAAGACCACATTTCCACCAAGAGGACCTGGACAGAGAGACTGCAGGGGGGACCCATCATGGGACACCCACAGGGGAGCCCTTCCTGTCTGCAGAGACACCTGAACTGAGGGCCACTGAGAAGACCCAGCGAGGACGAGCTCCAAGTGGAGACCCCGTTGCAGAGGCTCTGCGGAAAGCCATGAATGGAGGGGGCCCTCCGATGTCACTGAAGGGGGCCAACCACCCCAGGGGGGCCCAGACCGCCCTGAATGAAGACAGACTGCTGCCGTGGCCTGGGGCAGGGCAGAGACAAGTCATGTAACCGCTCAAGGTGTACGGAGACCCTACCCCGTGAGCCACCCCACCTTAGGCGTATCTCAGTCCCCCGCTGTGTGGCCAGAGCCCCAGGGATAAGGGAGGGAGCTGCGCTTCTGACAAGCATCAGCCTGGAGCCCCCTCCAAGGCCCAGACATGGGGGGCTAGGCCCCCTCACCTCAGCTTCAGCCTTGGCCTGCAGACTGCTTCCCTGTCCGCTTCCTCCCACACACAAGGAAGGGAAACCCCGGGAGGTCTCTGGCCTTGGCCCTGAGGACTAGCCACTGGGCCCACCTTTCTGGACTCTTGCTCCCATTCAAACCAAGGCCCTTGGCGGCGGTGAAGGAGGAACTGCTCCAGGTGTGCCCATGCTGTCCCCGCAGGTCTGGAGACGGATTCCCCCAAATACTGAATGATACAGCCTGGAGCCCCACCTAGTCCTTCCCGCAGGTCCTGGCGCCCGGGGATCTCCTCTGTCAGCCCCACTGTGACCCCAGGGCTCCGGGTACAGCCCCTGCTGGATGTGTTCAGGATAGCGGAGCCCCGGGAAGGGTCCAAGCCTCCAGGCTGCTCTGCGCCTTGGGGTGGGCCAGAAAAATGCCCCCCCTTTTCCTCTCTGTGCCTTCAGAAAGGAGAACTGGACACAGTTCCTGCCAACAGCCCTGAAATCCCACGTGAAGGCCTTGGGCGCTGGTCCCTGTGAGAGGCGAGCGGCTGGTCTGAAACGGCCAGAGGAGGGTTAGGTTTCCCTGCCGGGCCCTGTTCTTCCCTCAGGCTCCCCGGCTGCTCCACCAGGGACAGCAGCTCCTGCCCTCGCCCCGCTGTGGCCGGAGCCGCAGGGTGAGTGGGGGCCCTGGTTCACTCCCTGCCCACACACCGTTCGGGGAAGGTGTTTCCATCTGGTAGGCTCCTCCTCCTGAGGACACCAGGGCCTGGTATCTGAATCCATGGGGCACAGAGCACAGAGAAGGTGCCCCTCACCACGGAGAAGCCACCCCCAGCACCCACACCCGCACCCACCCACACACTGAGCCCACGGCACGGCCGAGACTCACAGGAGTGCGGGGGGCACACCTTCACACAGGGCGTCTGCTCACGCGGGGGCAGAGGAACCCCTGGGCACGTGGACACAAGTTTCCAGGAGCCCTGACCACCCTGCTGTCATGTCACCTGCCCAGGTGCTTCTGTGACTGCCCGGCCCCCTGGCTCCGCCTGGCCCACCTCAGCCCACCCCAGACCCGACAGATGCCCACTTTGTCTCCACTGTGCATCCGTGCCGGGGACACCACACACACAGCATGTGGGCACACGTATTTCCCGCACTCCCAGGTCCACACCCCTGCCGGCGGAGTGAGCCAGGCTTCTGCAATCCTGAGCAGGGCGACTTCATGAGACAGCAGCTCAGCTGCCCGAGCCCCCGCACGCCTCTCAGATCGGAGGCTCCAGAAGCCCCCACCCTCAACCCAGTAGCCCCACCTTCATTATTTTTCAAGCCTCCCCCCCCCCCACACGCACATCTACCTCCCACCGCCTCCCCGGGGTGACCAGCTATCCAGGGACCCTCTCCTGGCTGCCTGGAAATGAGACCCCAGAAGGGTGGCCCTCTCCTTTGACCCCGTCGGGGCGCACTCCGCTCCCTCACCTGTGTGCATGAGTTCCAGATTCACCATCCTGCCCCAGGCGGGGCCAAAACCAGCGCCCCCCCAGGCTCCTTGCGCGGGCCCCAGGCGGGCCCCCTGCGAAGCCAGGGTCTCCTCCTGCCGCCCCCAAGCGTAGCGCCGTGGACGCCGCGGAGCCGAGCGCAGCCGTCGCGCGCCCCACTTGTCCCGCGGGTAGCGCTTGGCGGGGCCGCGACTGCCACTTGCCCAGGTGAGCGCACCGCGCGGCGCGGGCGGGGGCCTCGGCCACGCCCCCTGGCAGGGCCCGGGCTCCTGGCCCCCGGCCCAGGCAAAGCAGCGATTTGCATACGAGGAGCCAGGGGCCTGGGGAGGGGCAGGGGGTGCAGCCGGGGCGGGTCCTGACCCTGCGGAACACCTGTGTGCCCGGCGCAGCCCGCGCCCCGGCGCCCAGGCTGCCGCTCTAGCCTCGTTCTTGGGAACCCGGGGAGGATCACCCCGCGGGCCGGAGCTGCGGGGAGCCCAGAGTGTGTGGAGAAGCCACGGGGTGCCCCGAAACACCCCGCTTTGGAATCCTCTCTCAACCCTTTACCAGCTGCCCGACATGAAACGAGGCGCTTCACCTCCCTGAACTCAGTTTTCCCATCTGCAAAGTGGAGCAAGTGCCAACCCTAACTGGCATCTCTCTGGGGTTCGCAGGTGACCAGCCCTGGTGCAGCCTCAGACTTCCTGGGACCGCGATGGGCGCAGCTTCTTGTCACATTTTCCAGGTGATGAAACTGCCCTTTGCCTGCCCCGCCCAGGTCCCAGGTTGCTCTGAGGCTCGGTGACAGGTTGATGGGAAAGTTTTTACCCGCGTGAGGGGCTGTGGGGACAGCTGGCTCCCCCATCAACAGAGCTGAGCCCCGGGTTCCTGGGGGCGCAGAGCCTGGCTGGAATGAGGCCTGTGGACTCCCAGCCCAGTGCTGTCCGCAGCCCCCACCCAGGTCCGAGCTCCGCCCCTGCTCCCCACTCTAGGTTTCAGTAAGTGGTGCCAAGGGCCAGGGATCAGCCGGTTCGGACGCGCAGAAAGCCTGTTGAGGGGGGCACGTCCCTCTTTCCAGACAGGTCTCCCTGTGCACCTGCTGTAGTCCCACAGAACAGGTCCTGGGGTCTCTGGCTCTGCCTTGTTTTCTCCACCTGGTACCTCCATCCCCCCGCCCTCCACCCCCGCGGCCCCTACTTTATTTACAGAAGTTCACAGTGTGCCGGCACCGCACTAACACTTCAGACTCGCAGTGGTTCTCAACCTTCCTGATGCCGCGACCCTTTAATACAGCTCCTCGTGTTGGAGGGACCCCCAGCCATAAAATTGTTTCCGTTGCTACTTCATAACTGTAATTTTGCTCCTGTTCTGTCTTAGGCGATCCCTGGGGAACGGTTGTTCGATCCCCAAAGGGGTCGCATCCCACAGCTTGAGAACCGCGCTTCAGAGCGTCCGTCTTGACTAGTCCTGACGACAACTGGTAAACGGGACTGTTACTGCTTGCGTTTCACAGGGGGGGCAGATGAGCCCCCGCGAGCGGCACCTGCCCGGTGCACACAGCCAGCGCAGGGTTAGGCTCCTGTTGGGAAGCACAGCCCTCGACGCGCAGCGCAGATGCCACCGCTGGTGTCAGGCTGGAAGTGACCTGGGGCTTTAGGAAATCACCGTGACACGTCAGTGTTCTCAGTAGCTCCTGTGCTCGGTTAGGTGGGACTTTCAGCTTGCGACCTGCTGGTTGTGCCCCTGCCGCCCTGAGCCCAGGGCGGGGTACGCACAGCCGTCAGAAAGGGCGCAGTGGGCGCCACAGTGAGGCTGGGGAATGGGAAGGGCTTAGCAAGGGCATCTTCGGACACATTCAAACCAGCCTCTCCAAGTACATTGTCTTCTTGTCCCCCATCCTGGGGAAAGAAAGGGGACTTTTCTCCTGTTTCTTCTGACGGGGGAAGAGATCAATCAAGACTCTTTGGAGACCTCGCGAATCCGGGGAACCCCACTCGGGACACTCCCCTCCTCTGCTCGCTCCTCTCCCTTCCCTTCACTTTAGGGGCGGCCTCTTCCCTGAGGTTCATTTCTTACTGAGAGCGGCACCTCAGATGCCCGCATCCTGGGAAAACGCCCTTCTGGGGGTTGCACTCCTGATGCAGTGACCGGCGTGTCCCCATTCACATGTCGGTCGCGTGGCCGTGTGCGCGGAGGGTCCGGCACTCTGGCGCCGCATCTGGGACCTGCTTCTCTTGTCCGTGTGCAGAGTTACAGGGTCTCTCTGGGCTGCGGTTTTTCCGGAAGCCAGAGGACCACGTACCTGATGATTTCCAAGGGTCCTCCAGCCCCGGCGGCCTAGGAGTCTGGGGTCCCGGAGCTGGGGCTGGGGCGGAGCCCTTGGGTATGGTGCCCATCGGGGCGAGATGGGGCCTTGGAGGTTCTCAGTTGGAGGCATAGCTTTGGGTCTCAGACATGGTGGGGGGCGGGGAGGGGAGTGTAGCCAACATGATCTCATTTGCTCCTTTATTCCTTTATTCATTCCTTCAGGACACCTGACTGCCAGGAAAGGCCTCCACGCCGACAGGTCAGCAGCCAGCACGACTTTAGGAGGAAGACGGTTTTTAGGGTCCTTTCCTGGAGGAAGTGCAGGCTCAGGGAGACCAGTGCAGCCAGCAGAGGGCAGAGTGGGGTGGAGTAGGTCGGCCTGACCCCACAGCCTCTGGTGCCCGAGCCCGGGGTCCCTTCCCTGCTCCCTTCCACCGTCTCTAGCTGGAGGCGCAGGAACCTGGACGTCACCCCCACATGGGCACAAGGCAGAGCAGAGCCCCTCCTTCACGCCCCTGCTGGGGCTCAGACCGTGTGGTGGCTTTGCCGCCGGTGCAGGGCGCAAGGGACAGCGTGGGCCTGGGTAGTCCTTCTCCCGCGGACCTGGGGGACGGTCACTTCAACTAGATGAACTGGAACAGGAACTAAAAGTTCCCCTTCTCCCTCCCTCCGCCCAGATTTCTGTGCTCTGGGCAGATGGGGTGTCAGGGAAGGTGCCGCCCCCTAAGCCTGATGTTCCAAGTCTGTGCTTAGCCTGGGAGAGGAAAAACCGTGGGGGAGAAGGGAGAGCTTGGGGGTTGCCTGAGGGTAGCAGGGAACATCAGAAAGAAAGGTCCAAAGACTCTAGGACCGGAAATTTCAGCGCCTTTGGACTTCGGGAGAGTCATATGCAAATAAAATGCAAACGACCTCCCCGGGGCTCCCCCCTTCCTCCAGCAGGGGGAGTTTTTCAGGGAGTGACTGAAGTCCACCCTGGGACCCTGTGGTCCCCACATGGTGCCCCACCTGGATCCCTCCCCAGGTCCCCCGTCTTCTTGGCTGCACCTCTAGGAGCTCACTAGCTCCCCGGGCCCTATTTCTAGAAATCTCCCGGAATCAAGTTCCCCGTCCAGACACGTTGCTGGGAAGGGTCTCTCGCCCTGGAAAAGGCGCTCAGGGGAGGGTGGGGAGCCCCGGTCTGTCCTGTCAGCTGGATGGAGCTGCAGAGCTGGGGAAGGGTGGGGAGCAGGGGCCCTGGACGGCCACCAAGCAACAAGTCCCTTCTGGCTCCTGCCTGCCAGGCTGTAGGCCCCAGCGGAGCGCGGGGCGCATGGTGGGGTCAGCTCCCTGCCTTGGGGCCGCCGCAGGGAATGAACCCAAGCTCAGGCGTCTGATGGAAACAAGGCAGAGGCAGGAGGAACTCTGAGCTCCCCTCACAGAGCAAAGTCAAGGTGCGCACCACTGCCTGGCGGGGTGCTGCGGAACAGGGGGGCGAGGGGGAGTGAGGGGTGATGAAGTGAGAGGTGCTCTGGGAACCACGACCAAGCGGCTGCTTCGGGGGTTAGAAAGGAGAGGACATGGGAATGCGGACTCAGAGCCTCGGACACCCCTAATGCCGAGCCCCCACCCTGGACAGCCAGCCCGCCCAGTCCCCGACCTTCGCGCACATGTAGGGGCCACACACACACACTCATTGACATTTTGTACCTGACGTTTCCAAGTAACAGGTAACAGTGAGACGTGTTTAGTGTTAAAGCAGCATCCCAGCTCTGTGTGTAAATGAGCCTTCTCGACCTGGGGGCAGCGTGGGCTTGTGTCCGGGGGCTCTAACGTGCCCTCACCACAGCTGTGCCCATCACCCTCCCCGGCCTCCAGGCCCACCTCAGGCCAGGCAACGTCCAGGTTCACCGGCACGTTCAGGACAAGTCTAAGCCCAAGGCACCCTCTTGTGGTGATCGGGGTGTGTGACCCCGACTTGAACCTTTCTCTGGAGAGGGCTCACAAGTGCCCCTCAGGGAGAGCCGATCCACAGCTGGGGGTCACAGGTGAGGGCCCCGGTTCCGAATGCTGTTGGGTCTTCTCGTCCTTGCTCCCCAACAGAGGCCATGGAACCCCAGTTGGAGTCAGCGCAGTGACCTGTCCTCGCTGGGACGTTCCTGTTGCCGACATCTCTGCTGATTAGCTCCTGGGCTGCACGACCACCTGCAGTGGCCACTTGTGCATCCGGAGTGTGCACTGCGTGGCCCCTGGAGCTGGGCGGGAATGCCCTCAGGGCGCTCGCCCTGGGGTGGTGCTTGTAGACCAGTGAACAGGAAGTCCCTGGGAGAGTGACATGAGCCTCACAGGGAAACGAGGTGCTACGGGGCCTGCTGTGGGGTCCGCCTCACTTGAACCTGGCCATGGTAGGGGAAGGACCTAGCAGAGTCCCCAGCAGGGAGGGAGGAGTGGAGGGGGGCACAGGCAGAACGGGGCGGGCAGGGGACCAAGCAGCACAGACGGCAGCCCCCAGAGCACAAGGGGTAGAAAATACCAGCGAGGAGGAAATCGGTACAGGGTGGACCTTCGGTGGAACTAGTTCGCAGTGGCAGAGACAAAGGACTTGTTACTGATCCGAGGTTGGGAGCGGCTGGGGCGGAGGACTCGGGCCGGAAGTGTCTCCGCGAAGGAACAGGGACAAACGGTACCAAGGGAGAGTGGGGCTTGAGGCTGAGGTGTTTTTTGTTTATTTTGTAGATGGGGAAGATTTAAGAACCTCCAGGGCCCAAGGGAAGAAGACAGGAGGGAGCAGAGGAAGGGGCTGGGCTGGGGTTCAGAGCCCCGGTCAGCGGTCAGCGTGGGGAGAAGGGACACCCTCCACCACGGCGGCAGGGGGGCCTTCCGGGAGACAGGGGTGGATGCAGGTTGGATGGAGGTGTTTCTGCTTCCCGTGATGGAGGAGGGGAGGCCCCCACCTGCTCCTCCCATGGGATAGTCCCCTCAGGGCCTGGGGGCACCGCCCCCCCAAAGGCTCCACCAGCCTAGGCTGTGATTCTCCCTCCTTCTCCCGCTGACTGGACGCCCCCTAAGGGGGGGACCTTCCACCTGCCAAGGTCACTGCTCCCCACCGCACTTGGGTCCCCAGTCCACCCTCTGGGTCCCCAGCAGGGACGGCTGTTGTCGTCAAGCAGGGTCAGCGTAGAACACAGAGCCCACTGCACCTGCAGTGACGGTGTTGCTTATTCGCTGAGGGGCCGCAGGGCTAAGGGACCAGAGCGGTGACCCGGACTGCGAGGGCCGCAGGGACAAGAGCAGGGAGGTGTCCAGGCCAGGAGCAGGGTACAGGTCTCACGGCCGCTGTCATCCTGCCTGCAGACCTCGCTTCTTCTCACTGGATGTGGGGGGCCCGGGGGGCCGGTCCAGGGGTCGGAGTCCATGCACAGGCCGAGGAGGGTGGAGAACTGGAGGTCAAGTGGGGGGCCCGTGGCGTAGCTGTCACCTGGTTCTACCCAACAGCAGATGTCTGAGCACAGACCCCAGGACGCTTCATCGTCCGTCACGGCCAACAGCGCTCTGGTGAGGCCGAGCGATGGCTGGTCCGTGGCGCCCAGTTTGTTCGAATACTTATGTTCAGATGCTGCCGTGAGGGTTTTATTTATTTTTAGATCTTCACCTGAAGATGTGTTTATTGATTTCAGAGAGAGAGGAAGGGAGGAGAGAGAGAGACGGGTCTCCTCCCGTACGTACGTCCAGGGGTCGAACCTGCAACCCAGGAATGTGTCTTGACTGGGAATCAAATGCAGGACATTTCAGTGGACAGGACGGGGCCCCAGTCACCTGAGTCTCACCGCTGTGGCGAACACAGGTTTTGACAGAAGGAAATTGCCTGAACACTGGGTCAGAAGCCCCGTCTGCACTGACGGCCTCTGGCCTTCTCGACAGCCTCAGACTCAGGTCTTACCAGCTGCTGCCTGAGCTGCCAGGGTCTGCGGCTCTGGACCCCACGGTCCTCAGAACCTCCGTCCCCACCTCGCTGTCTGAAGGCCTGCGGCTCCGGCCAGTGAGCGCGGGAGTCGGGACAGCCCGCGTGGAGGGCCATTCCGGGCGTCCACCTTCGCCGTCTCTCTGCAGCTTGTCGGAGAGGTCACAGTAAACACTTCGACAGTCGGCAGCCGCACAAGTCATCGGAGGTGGACGCCAGGCCGCGGCCACAGGAGCATCACGTCCGGGAAGACATCGGAGACCCTCGCTCCGCAGGTCGGGGAGCTGGGGGCCGTGAGGCGACCGCCCGGGTCCTGGGGAGCTGGGGCCGCCCCACACCCCTCCCCCGCATCACAGGCACTGCTGGACTCAGGAGTGGTCCTGGCTCTACTTTTTGCCCGACTCTTGGGGCTCCACCGGCATGTGCAGGCCCTGGCAGAGGTGCCCAGCTGTGGGGCCCCACACTCTGCGTGGGCCTCCCCTTGGCTCACCAGCCTCAGGGAGGGGAGTCTGAAGCCCACAGACCGTCCGGGGAGGCCCAGGCCAGGCTGCGGTGGTCCAGCCGGGGTGTGAGCGGCTCCTCTTCTCTCTCCTCCGGCTTGAAGAGGCGCCGGCTGAGTCTGGGCTCTGGGCTCCCGGAAGGAGCGAATCGGGGGCCTGTCCCTTCGAACACTAGTCCCAGGGGAGACTGGGCAGCCCCTCCCCCAAGTCCTCAGTGATTGCCTGGTGGGACCTCACACTGGGTGGTCCCCTTCCTCCCTCTGGTAGGTGCGCTGGGTTCTTGGAGGTTCCCCGGCCAGTCTGATCCCCCTTCGGGTTTGTGGGGCCTGAACCCCAGCTCTGCTGTCTGGCCTGGGGCAGCTCACACTTTCACAGGTGAGCCACACCCACAGAACCTCACCGAATCGCCGCTGCAGGGGGGTCACCTCCCAGGTGTCCCACGGAGGACAGGAAACCCTGTCTCGATGTTTCTCAAACAGCTGACAACCACACTGTTCAACGAGCTCCCGAGGATTCGGATGCGCCCGGAGACCTGCGCTGGGGGGCTGGGGGCGCCTCATGGCCGGGGCTGGGTCAGGACAGTTGCTGGGGTGATGGCTGGTGTGCAGGGTCAGCCCCAGGTCTCAGGGATCTTAGTTCTCATTCCCACGACCTGAGACCAAGGGGCCCAAGGCAGGGGGTGTCCCAAAGCCCCTTACTGCAGGTGCTGGTTACTCCCCAGGAAGATCAGAAAAACACCCCAAGTCCTGGAAACACCACTTTTCACAGAAATGTTGATTTGGGGACCCCCTTCCCAGCAGTAAAGACAGCACATAGGGTAGAAGTTGCCTTCCCCAAGTAATCACCCCTCCCGACTGAGGCCCCGTAGGGGAGGAGGAAAAAGTCTGGGGAGAAATGCTTCCCTCCCCCGACCCTAACCCGCCCCGCAGGGCTGCAGCTGGTCTCTGCAAGCAGGTTCAGAAGGAAGAACCCCACCTGAAAAGGACGTGTCCGCACCGCCCCCCACTTTGACCAAGGCCAACCATGCCTGGCTCCCACCACAACCCTCAGGCTGCACAGGTTCAAGGGGCAGCAGTGGTCTGTTCTGGGGGTGCTGGGAAGCAGAGTAAGGGGGCTGCCCTGGGAGCCCCTGCCTCTCCTGGCCCCCCCTTTCCTGAGGCGTTGAGTGCTCCGTGGGACACCTGGGACTTCTGGCTCCGGAATTCCCCTCTTCTCTCGACTAATTTATCTGCTGCTGTCCACCACTGTCCTGCTTCTCATCGACGTCTGTCTTCTCCTCCTCAGTGCGCAGGCCGGTCTCACCCTCCCCAGGGACACCCCCATCTCTGCCCACCACCCTGGCTGAGAACAGTCACCGACCAGGACAGAGCCCTCCTGCTGACACCAGGGGGCAGCATGGGCCAACAGTCGGTCAAGTAAAAATCGAAACTTTAATTCCTGGTAGAAATGATAAATACTTTGCATTAAAAATCTGGAATTCAAGTTTCCCTCGTACTTCATGCGCCCCCGTCCCGGGCCCACACGTGTATTTCCATCTGGAGGGGAAGGGTGTGCGCTGGGGGTCGGTGGGCGAAGGCACAGGCGGTCTGTCTCAGGGCCGGGAGGGGGAGCCCGAGGCCCCAGACCCAAGGCCTCGCTGTGTCTGGGCTGCGAGGCCCCAGACCCAAGGCCTCGCTGTGTCTGGGCTGCGAGGCCCCAGACCCAAGGCCTCGCTGTGTCTGGGCTGCGAGGCCCCAGACCCAAGGCCTCGCTGTGTCTGGGCTCCAGCATCAGGCCCAGCAGCACCCCCGCGGCAATGAGCCCTCGCCCCTTCCAGGTGGCTGGGGGTTCTGTGTGAGGAGGTGGGTGTAACAGGCAAAGACACTGTTTAGGGTCTACACCTTCAGAGAGTTAAATGGACTCACAGGCCATGACATTTCGGTTGCGTGAACTAGGGGGCTGGTGAAGGGGGGAGGGTGCAGGGGGAGAAGCCCTTCTCCTCGTGTCCGGAAGGAAGACAGTGGGAGCTGCCCTCACGCGCCCCCCGCAGTGCAGCCCCTTCAGTCGGAGCGCAGAGGCTCCGGGAGGGGGAGGGGAGCGGAGGGGAGCAAAGGCTCGGTGGGGGCAGTGGGCTCCCCCACCCCGCCGCCTAGGGGTCCTCGGCCCAGAGACACAGCTGCTGCTGAGGCACGGAGAAGTCGAAGCTGTAGCCCTTCTGGCAGCTGCGGATGCCGCACTTGTAGGGGGCCGGCCGGTCCCGGCTGTAGCAGTACTTGAGCATGCAGGGGTACCAGGCCAGGCTCAGGCTGTAGTGGCAGACACAGGGCGCCGCTCGGTCCCCGCCCTGCCCGCAGCGGGGCAGCGGCGGCTCTGTGTCCTTGGGCAGAGTCCTGAACAGGGAGCTGTCCACCCCTGTGGGAGAGGGCAGAGGTCACAGGAGGGAGAGGGGCTCCCCCAGCAGGGCCGGTGCTCCCTGCAGGCTCCTTAGGCAGCCCCTCCCCTGCGAGCTGAGTCGTCTCACCCTGGCGCAGAGGGAGCAGCGGAGAGTTTGCCTGTCACAGTAAGTAGGGTTGAGACTGGAACCCAGTCTGTCCGGCCTCAAGGCCTCACCTGAGCCAAGCGGCTCTGACGCTTGAAACATCGCTGCTCTGGACTGTGATAGAATCGGGGCGGCGGGGGGGAGGGGGGCACAGTGGGCTGGGGACTCGGGTGCCAAGGTGCTGGGCAGCCAGCAGTGTGTGCAGGAAGGTGCTGGGGGGACACAGGCCCTGGGCCCTGGCTCAGCTCAGACACCACAGAGGATCCACCTCTGGGGACAGTATCAGGCTGGTACCCCAGTTTGGGGTGCAGCCCACTGCAGAGGTGTGTGGGGGGCCTGACAGCTCTACTGGGCACTTCTGCGTCCAGTGCCCCTGGAGAGGTGGACGTCTGGTCTGGCCAGTGTGCAGCCAGCTGAGCAGAGAGGGACCAGGGACCCGAACAGGAATGGTGACCCCTCCCTGTCCGCTCTACGCAGGGCCTGGGGACAAGTGCCAGGAGAGGCCAGCGGTGCGGGCACAGGCCAGGACGCCAACATCCCGGAAGGACGGACAGGGCCTGGGGAGAGATGCCGCCCAGGAGAGAAGTGGATTCTCTGGGCCGAGCTGGGCCTGTGGGAACAGGAGCCGCTGCCCCACGGGGCCCTGGGCCCTCACCAGGTCCCCTGTTCTCGCCAAGGCGGGGCCTGCGTGGTCGCCCTCCACAGGGCCCAGCAGTCCCCACTCTGCGTCCCACCTGGACCCTTTCACAGGCTCCCTGAGCCGCTCCGGCCCGGTGCGAGGCCCATCCCTGAGCCCTCATCCCGCCCCTGCCCCTTCGCCCTGTGCCGGGCAGCGCCCGCTGACCTTGCTCCAGCCAGAACCTGACGTCCTGCTGCCGGGTGTACACGGCGTCCGCGGCCTCGGCGCACACGTTGCGGAGGTGGGGGCTCAGCAGGGCCCCCAGGCTGAAGTTGACGGCCGCGTCCATGTGCAGGTGCTCCAGGCCCCGCACCTCCTCCGCCTGCCGCACGGTGCGCGGGTTTTTCTGTGGGGAGAGGAGCAGCTGTCACCGGGTCCCAGGGCCCCCACACCCCTTCCCCTGGTCACAGAGGGCCAGGCGGGCCGGGCGCTGTCTGCACAGCCCTGGGGGCCTCTGCAGGGCGGCAGTCGGGGGCACCTGCTCCCACACACACTGGACGCCAAGCTGCAGCTTCCTTCATATCAGGGAGGAGCTGGCATCGAGGGCTGGAGGGATGTGGGAGCCGGGGGTTCAGTGCGGATTCAAGATCTGGGGTACGAGGCAGGGTTTCAGGACTACAGGGTGAGCGGGGTGCCAGGTGTGAGGGCTGAGGCTCCAGGAGGAGACCGGGGTTGGGTGGCGCGTGGGCTCGGGCAGCGAGGGGACCGGGGCTCACCTGCCGAAGCTTGGCCATGGCCTGGCTGGGGATGATCTCACTGTGGTGCAGCCTGGTCACAAAGCAGAGGGCCTGGAACTGGCTCTGACCCTTCTCCAGCTCCCCCAGGATCAGGGCCCGGAAGATCTTCACGTACTGCAGGGAGAGGCCGACGGATGGGGACCCGCTGGAGGGGCGGGCCTTCCCTCCTGCCCACCCGGGTGCTGGGACACCCCCCTCTGCGGCTCCAGGAAGTTTCACGTTGCCACTGAACCACTGATGGGAAAGAAAGCATGCACCCCGGGGCCCCACAGCCTGCGGGAAACCCACACAGTAACTGCCCGAAAGGATCTCCAAACGGAACCCTTGAAAAGTCCAGAGCTTCACCGTGAAGGGCGCGGCGCCTTGGGGCACCTGCCTCAGTCACAGCTGATGCTTCCCCGGGGGGCACCCCTGTCCTCCGACCTGGGTGGGTCAGGACGTTGCCACCATGACCAGGGCCGGGGGGGCTTTTATACGTGTGGACTCCAGTGTCTCTTGCCGACGTTCTTACTCAGGTTTGGGAAACGCCTCGATGTTAGTGCTCCTCGCAACCCCCCGCCCTGTGCCTCTGATCAGCCAGGCTCCTGGCCACCCCCAGAAGGACGCAGTAGGGCCAAGGAGGGTTGAGGCAGACACCACACAAGCGGCCGAGGGAGCTTGACGGCTCACCTTCCTCTCCCTCCACCTCCCCCTTCTCCAGGGGCTCCTGCCGGCAGCCAAGGGCTCCTTCCGGGTACTGACTCACCCCCTGGAGGGGGGTCATGGGATGGGGTCCCCGTCCCCACTGACTGCTGGACCCTGTGCTCCGAGCCACGGCCCTGAAGTGTCCCCTGTGCCCGACTGTGCCCAGTGAGAACAGGGCTGGCGCACACTGACTGCGGGTGCGGAGGACACAGAGCACCCGCCCGAGCGAGCCCTTGAGGGGCGGCTCCGGTGCTTCCCGTCTCTGCGGGCGCTCGGGAAGGGTCACGGGGGTCCGAGCAGACGGCTGCTGTCACCCCACAAATCCTCATGCCCTTCGCAAGTCCTGGGCCTGCGAGGACGTTACTCTTCCTTTTATTTCGGTGGTTTCTGGGGTGTACGGGGAGATTCCCATCAATGCTGCAGAAAGGGCTGAGCTGGGAGAAAGTTCCCTGAGGTTGCGTATGATCCCAGGGTGGGGAGGGTGAACCTGAGTTTGGGGTCACCCCGGTTTCCACTCAACAGGAAATCTGCCCCTGGTCCACGTGTCTGGAACCCCCAAGCCCCACCAGCTTGGCATCCAATCTTCCCTTCCCTCGAGCCCGCTGCGGGGAGACTGGGCTGGTGTATGTACTTCCCACAAAGGAAACCACCGTACCCCCTCCACCTGCAGTCCGAGGGCTGCTGGGTCCCACGGGGACGGTGCCGGCCCACCGCTCATGGGGAGCAGTTATTTGAATTCTCAGACCAGACGGGCAATGCAATAAATCTGAGTCTTTCCCTGGCTTCTACATTAAGTAACAATGTTAATAACAACACAATATGCTACCGGAATGGGAACGGAACGAGGGGTGAGGAGACGGAATAAGGGTTTCTCACTGAGGGTGTTTTTTCTGTCTCTCCTGCTCATGGGGGTAGAATAAAGATTTATTGAAGTTCGTAACTGGGAGGGACAAGCCATGGCTGCGATGAGTCAAAAAGGGAATACTGTCCCGGTTAAAATCTTCAGAAAGAAGGAAGTGGGAACTACTGGGTTTGGAATGGGCAGCGTGGCCGAGGGGAGGGGCTGAAGAGGACACGTAGCCGGACCCCGAACGCAGGCAGGCTGACTCCGCAGTGCATGACCGCCTCCCGGATCACATGGGCTGATTTTCTTGATGCCGAGCTAAAGAAAGGGGTGCCCAGGCCCAGAGAGGTGGCCGCCCTTGGCCACTCAGCTGAGGGCAGCAGTCAGGGTAAGTCCCTGTCCCAGACATGCCTGTCCGTCCGGTGGTGGCTGGAGTCCTCCCACCCTGCCCGGGCGGTCACGGTTCTGCGGGACTACTGAACAATAGCATCTTTTAAAAAAGACTGTTTTTAGCCCTGGCCGGTTTGGCTCAGTGGTTAGAGCATCGGCCTGCGGTCCGGAGAGACCCGGGTTCGGTTCCCGCTAAGGGCATGTACCTCGGTTGCAGTTTGTCCCCGGCCCTGGTTGGTCGTGCGGGTGGCAGCCACTCGATGTGTCCCTTTCACGTCAATGTTTCTCTCTCTCTCTCTTCCTCTCCCTCCCACTCTATCTGTACAAAAAATGGAAAAGTGTCCTCAGGTGAGGATAAAAAAAAAAATACTTTTTTAAAATTTATTTTATTTTTAGAGAGAGAGGGAGGGCGAAGGAGAGGGAGAGAGAGATGGAAACATGGATGAGAGAGAACATGGACTGGCCGCCTCCTGCACGCCCTCCACTGGGGATCGGCCCACAACCTGGGCATGTGCCCTGCCCGGGAATTTGACCGGCGACCTCTTGGAGCAGGGTCGATGCTCAGCCACTGAGCCACACCGGCCGGGCTGAACAATAGCATCGAACGCAAACACTGGAGCAAGAAGAGGCAGGACACCCTCTAACCTGCCTGAATTCTCCAGTCTTCTTGGTCCCCTTTCTCCAGAAAACCATATTCCACCTGCGGGTTCCTGGGAGGGCTGGGAGCCCGCGTTTTTGGTCCCCTCGGCTCCAGACCAGAGCCCTTCCTACCTTCTGCGCCCTGCACCTCAGAGTCGCTACCAAGGTGACCCTCCCTCCGGCACGCGGGAAGGGCGAGGGAGGGCCCCCCGCTTCAGAGAACATCTGGCCAGACTCTGAGCCCAGGCCGGATGGAAGCGGGACCTCAGGCTTCCTCCTCCCTGGAGAATGCCCTGGGGAGATTCACTCAGACGTGGCCCAGCGCCCAAGACAGACGGCGAGCTGGGACGGAGCCCACAGCAGGGGCTAGAGGCAGGGTCCTCAGACCCAGGACCAAGGCCACAGCTCCCAAGATGGGAGGTTTCTACATGGCTCCTTCTCCCAGGAGCCCCTGGAGCCTGCAGCTCCCCAGTAGCCCGGGAAGAAAGGTCGCCACATACCGGGGGAGGGGATCTGGCCATGCAGAGGGGTGGCCGGGGTGCCGCGGAGAGACGGCATCTGCTCAGGTCCTGGTTTTGGTAAGAAGCCGAGCGAGGGCCTCAGGGCAGCACCGAATGAAGGCTCTGGAGCCGGGGCTGCCGGTCCGCAGCCCTGCTGACACCAGCCAGGTGACCCTGGGGTTCACCTCATCCCTCCGCACCTCAGTTCCCACATCTGTGAAACGACTCCTCGGGGGCTCATGATGAGGAAACACTGAGTGAGAGGTTTCAGAACACAGTGGGCTGACCTCTGCGTTTATCAGGCTGTCGCAACCCCGGCCTTGTTCCAACCTGATCTGCTCCGGACCTGCCGAGGCAGGAGTCCTGGCTCCTCTCAGAGGTGCACCTGAGACCCGGGGGTCAGGTGGCTGGTCGGGGGTCTGCACGGACTCATTGCCTGAGGCACTCAAGCTGGGGGTGGGGCAGGTGGAGGCCGAGGCCTCTGCAGAGGCTCAGGGGCGGCTGCCCGCCTACAGCCAAAGGCGTGGAGGTGAGGCTGGGGACTCATGCTGAGTGCCAGGTGGCACTGGAGGGGTGTCTGTGTCCCCTTCAGGACGGGGCCTGAATGTGGGGGCTGAGGGAGCCTCCCAGAGTGAGGGCACCTCCGTGGTCCTTGACAATCAGAGGAGGCTGCCCGGCGCGGAGAGGCATTTGCGGAAGACGAGGTCTCAACGCCCAACCCACCCGCCCCTCCGCTCTGCTGTCCTCTGGCCGCCTGACGCCCCTCAAGGGCTCCCCGTCCCCTCCATGCGGTTACCTGGGGCCCCTGGGGCCCTGCAGACAGCTCCTCGAACCCTGGGAACTGACCCGAGTCTCCAGTGCCCCGGCCCTTCCCCCGGCGGGTTCCTCTGCCCGCACCTGCCCGCCCGCTGCCCACACCTGCCCACCCGCGACCCTTCGCACACTTGGTTTCTCGGCCCTTCACTCGCCCTTGCTCCCAAGATCTCTCCGGGGCCCAGGCTCACGCTGTGGCCACTGCGCTCGCCCACCCTCCCCGCGCACACTGCCCCTGAGCACACGCTCCCTCCGCCCCTGCACTGACCGCCCCCCCCCTCCCCCGCACTGACGCCCCCCCCCCACTGACCGCCCCTGGGCCCCTGCACTGACCGCTCCGGGCTCCCCCACTGACCGCCCCTGGGCCCCCGCACTGACCGCCCTGGTCTCCCGCACTGACCGCCCTGGTCTCCCGCACTGACCGCTCCATCTCATACAGGGCCTCGCGGTCCATCTCACATCCTCCCCCACAGGCTAGCGGCCCCATCCTGCTCAGGGCCTCGCTCCAGCTTATCTTTGCTCCACACCTTCACCCCCTCCCTGCTGCCAGCCCCCCACTCTGGGCAGGGGTGGTGTACTCCCCAGTCTCAGATCTTGCTGTCCACCCAGCCTTCCGCCACCCAGGGACAAAGCTGAAGGGCCCGGGGAGGCGGCTGGGCCCCTCCGGTCAGCGCCCCGCCCAGCCCGCAGCTCCGCCCTCAGGAAGCAGCTGCCCCCATCCCCAATTCCTCCTGCTGCTGGGCCCTGGCACGCCCCCGGGGCCCCCTTGGCCTCCTGTCCATCACACACACCAGAGCGTGATGCTGGGGCCCGGGCTGAGCCAAGCTCAACATTCCGTCCCCCTGGCTGGGCGGCTCCAGGGCCAGAGAAGAGGCAGCTTCCCCGGCACAGGGGCAGCCAGGAGTCAGGGCCTCCCTCAGCCACGCTGGCCGCCCAGGGGACACGGGCACCTCACCGCTCAGCCCAGTGTCCCCGAACACGCGCGGACGGAGTCAACCCAGGATGGCCAAGCAGCCCCCAGGCTGGTCCCAGGGACCGGGCCACCCCCACGGGGGGACGCGAGGACCCTCAGGGCCAGGCCGGGGACAGAGGGGTTTTGTCCTTCCACCCAGTCCCCGCCCCAGCCCCTGGTGCCCTGCCAGCCAGATCCCAAAGGTCACCACCGTGCTGGCTGCATGGGGACAATGTCGGCCTTTGTGGATCATTGTGCTCCCATGTCCTGACTCGGGGCTCGTAGGACGGGGCTCACCGCTCCCCCACCCGGACTCCAGCCCCGACAGCGCCCCGCTCCCTGGAGCAGAAGCAGCCCAAACACCCTGCCTACCAGGCGGGAAGGGAGCGGGAGGAGGGTCCGCCCGGACCTGCTGGCCCCCCGATTCCCTTTCCCCGTGTCCACCGCTTCTGCTTTGCAAAGGCCTCGCCCGCGGTTCCCGGTGAGCCTGCGCCCCTCGTAGTACTGACCCTTCTGTCCCTGTCGTGCCCCAGCCCGGGGCTCAGAGAGCCGGCGGCCTGTGACGTCACAGCTGGCGGAGCGCAGAGAGATGCCCGTGGTGCCTGCGACCCTGTGAGCTCGGTGCCCACGCCCTGCCCCTCGCGCTAGATCCGCGGGAAGGAGGAGGAAGGGTCTCAGGCACGAAGATGCTAAGGGGCTGACACCCAAAATTCACCCAGGGTGCACGCTCGCGCCGCACGGACCCAGCCCGGGTGGCACCGAGGACGCTTCTCTGTGGGGTGCTCCCCTGTGGGGTGCTCCCCTGTGGGGTGCTCCTCGGCCTCTTGGCTTTTCTCAGCTCACCTCTTCCCTCCCCTTCCGGCCTTCTGGAAGGAGCCTGCTTAAATTCCACACCACACACTGCCCAGCGGGGTCCAGCAGAGGGGTCCTTGGGCCCTAATCCTGGATTAGTAACTACTGCATCTTGTCGAAGTCACTTCATGGCTCTGAGCCTCAGTTTGCAAGTCTGCGAAATGGGCAGTCTACCCCACGGTGCGGCGGTGAGGACCAAAGGCCAGCTGTGTGGCAGCGCGACAGGCTGTGACGTGAGTGACAGCTGTCGTCTCGAGGCGTCCCCTCTGGCTTCCTGTGGGACAGGCGTCTTTCCTAGACCCCCCTCCTCCACCCCGTCTTTGTAGCTTGAGAAAGCTGGTAGGGACGAGCCCCACTTCTTGTCTCCCTACCTTGGTCCCTCCCCTGTTCTGGGGCAGCTTTTGCGGCCGGATGAGGATCCTTTGCTAAGAGTCCACCTGGACGAGGCGCCCGGGTGCGCCCACAGTCCGGGGCCAGCTCCGAGCTGCTGGTCCTGGCCTGTGGAGGAATTCCTCAGCACGGCACAGGGGCTGCTCTACACCCAAGGGCCCAGGACCCGGGCGGGTCATTGCTCCAGGTGACGTCTCACACGCTCCTGGAGGAAAATGGTCTGGACTCTGAAAAGCTTCGGCCGCTCCAGCCCCGTCCCCTGAGAAAACACCCATGCGTCACATGCTTCTATGCGAACTGGGGGACCTCACAGACAGGGCAGGGTGAGACTGTCCGACGTCGGTGCAAAGTGATGTCCCATCAGAATGAACAGCCGCGGGCAACACCGTGACCCCCTGCCCACGCCACACCCTCCCTGACCACACTCTCAGCCACGCTGCTGCCCACATGGCCACCAGACCAAGGCCCCCGAGGCACAGACTCCGGCCCTTTCTGTACTGTTCCCTCCTCCGGCTCCCACACCCCTGGGTGCCCAGGGCAGCCTCAAGTTCCAGGCTCCTTGGGTCCTTCGGAGGAGCCTTGAGCGGACACACTGCTGAGTGGCCCCTCACGCTGGCTCCAGCCCACAGCCCGAGCAGCTCTCTCCTCCGTACTCCTCGCTCTGGCTCTTTGGGCCCCTCCCATCACGGCCCTGCCCAAAGCCCTGGCCCATGACCCCCCTTCCCACCCTCCCCACCCTCCCCACCCGGTCAGCACCAAACCATGCCTGGAGCATGACTCACCCCTGCCCCCGCTTCTAAACACTCAGACCCAGGGAAAGAGGACCTGGGCAGGGACAGCAGCCTGGAGAAGGGACCGAGAAGGCTGTCACGGAAAAAGCCGGGTTAGAGACCGAGAGGGTGACATGCCCGCTGAGGCGTGCCCAGGGCACGGGTACACATGGGCATCATCACACACACAGGATTTGGATGATAACAGCAGCACTGCTATTGAGTGTGTGCCATGGGTTGGAACTCTGTAGAGGGGACGGATTAGGCCGAAAGTCTATTTGCTGCTCAAACACATTAGGGTCATTTTGGTAGAATGACAGGTTTCATTGGACGGTCTAACCGGGCGGCTCTTCCCAGTCCCCCCTTCCCCGGAGCAGCCATACCAGCAGTTCCCAAACTTCACCGCCGACTGGAATCAGCAGGGCCTCTTTAAAAAATACTACCGCCGCCCCCACCCTCAGACATTCCGACTTAATTGGAATGGGCAGCAGCTCAGGCCCGGAATTTTCCAAAGCCCCCCAGGTGGTTCCAAGGTGCAGTGAGGTTTGGGGGCCACTGGGCTATGGCATATATCTTAGATCCACAGCTCAGTCTACCTGGTGGTCAGCAGCCTTTGGATGAGACCCGCAGTCGCGCACAATGGCCATTCGATAGCTCCAAGATACTGGTGGGGTTTGTCTCCCCCACCCGGTTCGAGGCTGTGGGCCCGACAGCAGGCTGGTGCTGCCCCCAGCTTCGGGTCCGGCCTGGCAGGGTGGGAAAGCCAGACTTGGAACCTTGCTCTTAGCAGAGGCAAACAGGGGGAAGGGACCCTGGAGAGGGCTGGGTGGGGGGAGATCAGCCAGACAGAAGGCTGCAAAGCACCCAGGACAGGGGCTCAGTGCTGCGGCGGGCACACTGGCAGGACACGCTCTGAGTCGAGCAATTTTGGAGTGTGATGATTAATTTTGTGTCCACTTGGCTGGGTTAAGGGATGCCTAGAGAGCTGGTCAAACATTATTTCTGGGTGAGTCTGAGAGACGGTTTCCAGAAGAGGTTAGCATCTGAGTCAGCAGAATGGGTCAGGAGAGCCCTCATCCATGCCAGGGGGCATCCCCCACCCGCCGAGGATGTAAACAACACACATGTGGAGGGGAGGGACTTGGCTCTGTCTGACGGGGCGGTTTTCATCTTCTGCCCTCAGACACTGGCCCCCCTGGGTCTCCAGCCATCCCTCTCGGGCTGGGGCAGCACCACTGGCTGGCCTGGGTCTCCAGCTTGCAGACGGCGGAGCTCGGACTCCGTAACTGTGGGAGCCAATCCCTCATAATAAACCTCTTTCTATTGTGTTGTGAACCTTCCTGACGTCTTCCCCTCATGAGAGATCTGCTAGCCCCCAGCCTCCGGGTTCCTGGTGGCCCCACCCTGCCAAAGTCTGGGCAGAATCTGGGACAGACTGAGTTGTGTGGCTTTGGGGCAGGGGCCACTCCTCCCACCTTCCCCCAAGCCTGACTGGCACCTCCCGTCACTACCCCACCCTGGGGCCCTGCCTGCTGAGACCGGGCTCCTGGCAGCCTCCTGGACAGACTGAGCTGTGTGGTTACGGGATGGGGGCCATTTGTCCTCATAGGTCCCACTGTGCAGAGCCCACCCTTCACACAGCCCAACCTTGGCCTGTCTGGACCTGATAAACTGCTGGCTTCACCCTGCTGACTTCCTAAGACCCCACCCTACCACAAAGCTCTGCGGGCAACGGGTGGGTGGCAGTTAGACTTGATATATCCTGGGGCATTTGCTGAGTGGCATCAGACCCGCACTGGCACTGAGGGTGAATGTGTTTTGATCTGGTGAGCACCGCTTTGCCCCTACCTGGTGAGTCACCGAGAACCTATCTCATGCAGCTCAGGCACCAACACAGGCTCTTTCAGCGACTGAGCCTAACGGGCAGTTGGCAGGCGGAGGCAGGAGGAGGTGGAGCTTGGGGTGCAGTGGGAGTTTTGCCAACCTGTCCCTGGGTTCCATGCTGGTAAAAGCCAGCTTGGTCCTCCCCGTGCGTACCCACAAACTGTGGATGGCTTTGTCGTTTAAAACAGGTTGGCCAGGGACAGTCATAGGCCACATCGGACACTGGCTTGCACCAGAGTCTCCCTAAGAGGCCCCAGAATCAACACACCCAGTAGCAAGCATCAGACAACATTAGAACAGGACCGAAGTAGCTTCACAAGTAGCATATCCAAAAGGAGATCTCAGCAGGCACCAGACCCTGCTGAGGCAAATTATACTTTGTGCAATCGATTGGTCAGCACCCACATCACAACATATACATAGTGGTCAGGGTCCGTCCTTACAGTCGGGCACTATGAAGGCTGATCACACACACACATGGGCCAATAGCAATCAAGACTCAATTACGACAGGAGAGCCCACATAATCCACACCAGGGAAATTTGTGGAGCACCCAGCTCAGGTGATCAAGAAGATTGTGCCACTGGGTCCCAGAGGACACCTACTGCATAAGGCCACCCTACCAAGACTGGGAGTCATAGCAGATCTACCTAATACATAGAAATAAACACAAAGAGGCAGCCAAAAGGGAAACAAAGAAACACGCCTCAAATAAAAGAACAGGAGAAATCCCCAGAAAAAGAACTAAATGAAATGGAGGCAAGCAATTTATCAGCTATAGAGTTTTTTGTTTGTTTGTTTGTTTTAAAAGGCTTTAAGGATACTTAAGGTGAGAACTTAGTGAGAACTTCAGCAAGCGTAGAAAAGGCCATATAAACCATAGAAAGAACCACTCAGAAATAAAGAATACAATATCTCAAATGAAGAATGCACCAGAAGAAACAACCAGTAGGTGAGAAGAAGCAAAGGGTCAAATCAGCAATTTGGAAGACAAGGTAGCAGAAAACACCCAATCAGAGCAGCAAAAAGAAAAAAGAATTTTAAAAATGAGGATAGTTTAAGGGACCTTTGGGACAACATGAAGCACAGAAACATCCACATCATAGGAGTACCAGAAGGAGAAGAGAGTGAGCAAGAGATTGAGAACCAGTTTGAAGAAATAATGACAAAAAAATTTCCTAACCTGGTGAAGGAAAAAGACACACAACTCCAGGAATTGCAGAGAGTCCCAAACAAGATGAACACAAAGAGTCCCACAGCAAGACACATCAAAATTAAAATGGCAAAGGTTAAACACAAAGAGATTCTCTTAAAAGCTGCAAGAGAAAAGCAGTTAGTTACCTACAAGGGAGCACCCATAAGACTGTCAGCTGATTTCTCAACTGAAACATTTCAGGCCAGAAGGGACTGGCATGAAATATTCAAAGTGATGAAAAGCAGGGACTTACAACTTAGACTACGTTAGCCAGAAAGACCATCAAGCAGGGACTTACAACTTAGACTACTTTAGCCAGCAAGACCAATTTTATTTCTTAAATACTTTTTCTTTATTGATTTTAGAGAGAGAAGAAGGGAGAAGGAGAGAGATAGAGACATTAATGAGAGAGAACATCAAATGGTCGCCTCCTGCATGCCTCACACTGGGGATCAGGCCCACAACCTGGGCATGTGCCCTGACTGGGAATCGAACCGGTGACCTCTTGGTGCATTTTTCAATGCTCAAGCACTGAGCCACACCAGCTGGGCAGACTATCATTTTAAATCAAAGAAAGAAAGAGCTTCCCAGACAAGAAAAAGTTTAAGAAGTTTGTTAACACAAAACCACCATTACAAGAAATGTTAAAGGGCAGAGAAGGAGGAGGAGGAGGGAAGGGGAGGGAAAGGGTTTGAGAGGGGGAGAGTATTGAGAGGGGAGAGGGGAGGGTGAGGAGGAGGAGAAGGATCAAAAATAACATAGCTATAAAGAATCAAAATGGCAATAATATGTATCTATCAATAATCCCTTTAAATAGAAATGGCATTAATGCTCCAATCAATAGACATAGGGTAGGTGAATGGATAAAAACAGAAGATTCATACATATGTTGTCTACAAGAGACCCACCTCAGAATGAAAGATGCACACAGACTGAAAGTAAAGAGATGGAAAAAGATATTTCATGCAAATGGAAATTTAAAGGAATGTGGAGTAGCAATACTTAAATAAGACAAAATACACTTCAAAACAAAGGCCACAACAAGAGACAAAGAAGGACATTACATAATGTTAAGGGGAATCAATTGAACAAGAGGATGTAACCCTTGTAAATATGCACCCAACATAGAAGCACCTCACTGTATAAAGCAAATCTTAATAGACATAAAGGAGGAGATCTACACTAACACAGTCATAGTAGGGGATTTTAACACCCCATTCACATCAATGGATAGATCTCGCAGATAGAAAATCAACAAGGAAACAGCAGCCTTAAATGACACACTAGCTCAGATATATTTAACTGATATCTTCAGAGCATTTCACCCCAAAGTAGAATATACATTCTTATCAAGTCACATGGAACATTTTCTAGGCTAGATCCTGTTAGGACACAAAACAAGTCTCAATACATTTAAGAAGGTTGAAATCATATCAAGCATTTTTTCTGACCATAATGGTATGAAACTAGAAATAGATCACAGGAAAAAAAAAAACAAAACCTTAAAAAAACAAACAACAACAAAAAATAAAACACCATGGAGGCTAAATAACACGTTTCTAAACAATAAATGGGTAAACAATAAGATCAAGGAAGAAATCAAAAGATACCTTGAAACAAATGAAAATGAATGCACAACAAACCCAAATCTATGGGAAGCAGAGAAAGCAGTCCAAAGAGGGAAATTCATAGCATTGTAGGCCTACCTCAAGGGGGAAAAAAACCAACTCAACTAAACAATCTAACTTTACACTTATAGGAACTTGTAAAAGAACAACAAACCAAGGTCAAAGTGATTAGAAGGAAGGAAATACTAAAGAGCAAAGCAGAAAGAAACAAAATAGAGACTAAAAAAACAATACAAAAGATCAATGAAACCAAGAGCTGGTTCTTTGAAAAGATAAACACGATTGTTTCTTGATGAATCTGGCTAAGAGTTCATCAAAGAGAGAGGACCCAAATAAAATCAGAAATAAAAGAGGTGAAGTAACAATTGACATCACAGAAATACAAAGGATTGTAAGAAAATATTATGAAAAACCATATGCCAATAGATTGGGCAATGTAGATGCAATGGATAAATTCCTTGAAACATACAATCTCCCAAAACTAAATCAGGAAGAATTAGAAAATCTGAACAGGCCGATTGCAACTAACGAACTTGAAGCAGTAATCCAAAAACTCCCAACAAATAAAAGTCATGGACCAGATAGCTTCACAGGTGAATTTTACCAAACATTCAAAGAAGAATTAACACCTATCTTTCTCAAACCATTCCAAAAAAATTCAAGAGGAGGGAAGACTCCTAAGCTCATTTTATGAGGCCAGCATTATCCTAATTCCAAAACCAGATAAAGACACTACAAAGAGAGAAAATTATAGGCCAATATCCTTGATAAACATAGACGTTAAAACCCTCAAAAAAAAAAAATTGTAAATTGGATCCAGCAGTATATGAAAAAGATCATACATCATGATCAAGTGGGATTTAGAAGGTTAGTACAATATCTGCATATCAACAAATGGGATACACCACATAAATAAAATGAAGGATAAAAACCACATGATCATATCAATAGATGCAGAAAAGTATTTGATAAAATCCAGCACCCATTTATGATAAAAACTCTCAGCAAAGTGGGAATAGAGGGAACATACTTCAACATAATAAAGGTCATATATGACAAACTCACAGCCAACATCATACTCAATGGGAAAAAACTAAAATCATTTCCCTTAAGATCAGGAACAAGACGGGGTGCCAGCTTTCACCACTCTTGTTCAACACAGTACTGGAAATCCTAGCAACAGCAATCAGACAAGAAGAAGAAACAAAAGGCATCCAATTGGAAAGGAAGAAGTAAAACTGTCATTATTTGCATATGACATGATACTTTATGCAGAGAACCCTAAAGATCCCACCACAAAACTACTAGAACTGATAAATGAATTCAGTAAAGTAGCAGGATAAAAAATAAATATCCAGAAATCAGTTACATTTTTATACACCAGCAATGAACTGTCATAAAGGGAAACTAAGAAAACAATCTCATTTACAATTGCACCCCAAAAATAAAATACCTAGGAATAAACTTAAGCTAGAATGTAAAAGGCTTATACTCCGAAAAGTATAAGACACCAAAGAAAGACATTGAAGACACTAATAAGTGGAAGCATATACCATGTTCATGGATTGGAAGAATTAACATCATTACAATGTCCATGCTATCCAAATCAATCTGTAGATTTCAGTGCAATTCCTACTGAAGATACCAATGGTGTATTTCAAAGATCTAGAACAAATATTCCAAAAAGTTTATATGGAACCATGGAAGCCTCTGGATAGCTATAGCGATCTTGAGAAAGAAGAACAAAGTGGGAGGAATCATGCTACCTGATGTCAAACTATACCACAAGGCTATAGTAATCAAAACAGCATGGTACTGGCATTAAAACAGACATATAGATCAATGGATCAGAACAGAGAGCCCAGAAATAAACCCATACCTTTATGGTCAATTAATATTCAACAAAGTTAGGAAAAACAAAAACAAAAAACAGAATAGGGTGAAGATAGTCTATTCAGTAAATGGTGTTGGAAAAAAATGTGCAAAAACAATGAAACTAGACCATCTTCCTACACCACACACAAGAATAAACTCAAAATAGATTATGGGCTTATATATAAGACCTGACACCTTAAAAATCCTAGAAGGAAACATAGGCAGTAAAATCACAGACATCTCTTGTAACAATGTTTTTGCTGATATATCTCTGTGGACAAGGGAAACTAACATAAATGGGACATCGAACTAAAATGTTTTTGTACAGCAAAGGAAACCATCGACAAAATGAGAAGACAACCCACTGAATGGGAGAACACATTTGCCGATACAGTTGATAAAAAGTTAATATCCAAAATTTATAAAGAACTTAAGCAACTTGACACCAAAATGACAAACAATCCAATTAAAAAATGGGCAAAGGACTGAATAGACACTTCTACTGATGGCCAAAAGACCTATGAAAAGATGCTCAATGTCACTCATCATCAGAGAGCTGCAAATGAAAACCACAGTGAGATATCACTTCATACCTGTCAGAAAGGCTATCGTCAATAAATCAATAAGCGTTGGTGAGGATGTGGAGAAAAGGGAACACTTGTGCACTGTTGGTGGGAATGCAGACTGGTGCAGCCACTGTGGAAAGCAGTATGGAGTTACCTCAAAAAATTAAAAATGGAACTGCCTTAATACCCGACAATTCCACTTCTGGGAATATACCCAAAGAAACCCAAAACACCAATTTGAAAGAATGTATACACCCCTATGTTCATCACAGTGTTATTTACAATAGCCAAGATTTGGAAGCAGCCCAAATGTCCATCAGTAAATGAGTGGATAAAAGAGCTGCGGTACATCTACACAATGGAATAGTACTCACCCATAAACATGAAGGAAATCTTACCCTTTGTGACAGCATGGAGGGACCTGGAGAGCATCATGCTAAGTGAACTAAGCCAGTCAGAGAAAGACAAGTACCTTAAGATTTCACTCATATGTGGAATCTAATGAACAAAATAAAGTAACAAATAAAATAGAAACAGACTCATAGCTCTGGCCTGGTGACTCAGTTGGCTGGAGCATCATCCCGTACACCTCAAGGTTATGGGTTTGATTCCCAGTCAGGGCCCATGGGAGAGGCAACTGATCGATGTTTTCCTCTCCGTCTCCCTTTCTCCCTCTCTTCCTCCCTCCCTCCCATTCTCTAAACATATCCTTGAGTGCGGTTTAAGGAAAAACAAACGAAAAGAAACAGACTCACAGATACAGAAAACAGACTGGCAGCTGTTAGAGGGAAGGGGAGTTGGGGGGCCAGGTGAAAAAGGTGAAGGGACTAAGCAAACAAATACTCACAGACAACAGTGTAGTGATGGCCAGAGGGGTGCGGGGGGGTAGAAGAGGGTAAAGGGTGACTAAGTGGTGACTGACTTTGGGTGGTAAACACGCAATACAATATACAGATGATGTATTACAGAATTGTACTCCTGAATCCTATATAATTGTATTACCCCAATAAATTCAATAAAAATTAAAAAAAATAAAATTTGTCATGATATTGAAAAAATCTTTCTGTATATCTAAATATGTGCGTGCACATGTGCGTGCACATGTGTGTGTGTGTGTGTGCGCGTTTCTAGTGTTTTTGTTTCTCTGGAGAACTCTAATACCAAGAGGTCGCTGGTTTAATTCCCGGTCAGGGCACACGCTCAGGTTGTGGGCCCAACCCCAGTGGGGGGCATGCAGGAGGCGGCCAATCAATGTTCTCTCTCCCTCTCCCCTCCGCTCTCTCTAAAATCAATAAAGGAAAAAAGAAAAAAAAGTGTTACTGTGACGAACTCCGGGCTCCTGCAGGCACAGCGCCGACTTGCTACGTGACTTTGGATCCATCAGGCAACCTCCCTGAGCCCAGGCCCAAGCTTAGCAGGGACGGTCCATGCTCAGGTTCTCGGTGAACCACAGTCAGGAAAGTTAATGGCTTCTATTGCCTGAGCACTCAGCACGGCAGCCAACACACTGGAGTATTTCGCGTGCGTTCCTGTTTAGTTCTCACGACACCTGTGGAATTTGAACGTTATGATCCCCATTTGGCAGATGAACAAATAAACCCTTGCGGAGATCAAGGCTTGCCCAGCATGAAATCAGGGCTGTCCCGTTTCTGTCTGACTATCCCCCGAAGGCGAGATGGCAAACATCACTGGTCCCAAGCAGACTACGGACTTTTCCCAAATCACCCCAAATGGATTTGGTACATGAAACAAAAGAAGCACTCACGATGTCCAGACCTTTTTTCCTTTGATAAAAAAAAATCATTACTTCTAGATACAACCTCTTATGGGAATCTACCAAAAGCTATGAGGTATGAGGCCTGAAGCTGGCGGGCAGTACAGTCCGAATTGGGTTGGGAGTGAAGGTGATTTCGCATTGCACCCACCTTGACACCCCAACACCTGGGCATCCCCGAGCTCCGCCCTGCCCCAGAGCAGGAGCTGGAGCGGAGAGCTGGCTCCCTTTCTGAGCCTTTTACCCCCAATTCCTGCCCTTGCTGATGAAATTGGAGAAGACAGAGGAGGGTGTGAAACACCAGCTTCTGGGTCAGAGGCTCACCTGGGTGAAGATCTGAACAGGGGTGGGAATTAAAATGGGACTCCCGCCATCAGCAACAAACAGAGTCTCTCACTGGGCAGCGCGCCCTCCACTGAACCCTCAGCCCCAATCCTCCTCCTCCCCCGCGCTCCACCTGAGGTCCTCCTGCTCTTGCCCTCAGGGTAGAGCAGTAACATGTCCTACTGCAGCTAGAGGCTACAAAGACTGGCCTCTTTCACGGAGGTCCTCCCACAGCCTTGGTTGCTGGAGAAGTCCCGGAGATGAGGGAGTCTCTCTCCAGGGCTCCGACGTGGACAGGAAGGTGAGGGGCTCAGCTTGGCCAGAAGCTCACGCTCAAGGGCAAAGGGCAAAGGGGAAGCAGGGGAAGACAGAACCTCTCCTTCCTGAGAGACCGGGCCACTCTCTGGGCGTTCTAGGACAATATCGCCCTGCAGTTCAGGTGGGTAAGCAGGAGGTGTCCTGGCCCCACCAGCTTCCCTCTGGCCACAGACAAACTCACCTGGCCCTGCCTGAATCCGAGCACCTAGCTGGGGCCTGCTGAGTAGGAAAGGGTCACAGGGCCTTCCCAGTTGTGACCGCTCACCGTCCCCCTGGTCCACCTAAGTCCCCTGCCAATGGAGAATGGACGTGCTGGGGAAGGTAGCACTGGGGACCTTGTCCACTGGGTCTCTGTCTCCCCATGCTATCTAGAGCAGCTCTGCTGGGTCCCTAGCTGCCTCCTCTCAGCCCCCAGAGTCTAAGGGGAGGGGGGACTCAGTCAACAGTCCCATAGCCCTGGCCTTCCCCAGCGGCCCAGCTATCTCAGTGGCCTCGCCAGTCCACAGCCGGAGACACAACAGGGCCTCCTTCTATCAGGAGAGGGGCGGGGGTGGGGGAAGAACAGGAGACTCCCTTTGAGCACCCACACCTCGCCCACCCTCTTGTCCTTCAGGGCGCCTGCTGTTGGGTCATTTCCGTCACTCATCACCCTCCAGGCCTGTGTGCTGACACCCCCAGCATATCCACGCACACCCCCTAACCTAACCTGGGGGCCAGGTTCTCCATCTGTTTCCCTCCACGACACACACGCAAACTCTTCACCCTCCCCCAATCAGGGCCAAAACGTGGGGGTGGGCAGCGCCCCTTCCAGGCGCAGGAAGGGGTGGCATCTCAGAGCCTGTGGCCCTCCTCTGGGGCCTCTCCCCAGGTGATCCTGCTGCAAGCTTCCCAGCTCCCCAGACCGAAAAGGAGAGGGGCAGCTTCTCCTCGGCGTGGGAGAGACCAGGGACAGCCGCTGTGCCCAGCACACTGCCCAGGAAAGGGAGGCAGGAGGCCTGGCTCTCAGAATCCAAGACGTCAGGGCCGCAAGGCCTGGGGCCACTTTATTGCCCTGTGCAGGGTGAGAAGAGGCCCAGATAAGGAAGGGCTTGCCCCAGATCACACTGACCTGGATCTCTAGTTCCTGGGCCCCGACGCTTCCCGGGGGCGCACAGAAACGACTCCAGAGGAAGTCGGGGGCGTTGGCTTGACGCTGGAGAAAGGGTCTGCCCCGCGCGGGGAGAGGACGTGAGGAAGGGGCGGTGGAGAGTCAGCGGGCCTGGGCACCCGGGGCGCGGAGGGGAGGCTGCAGGGGACTCGGAGGAGTTCCTGGGGGGCAGCCGGGCCGCTCTGGCTGCCGGGGAGAGGGGTCCTGCGCGCACTTGGGGGCGTCGCGTCCTCTCGCGCCCCGGTGGTGGGTCTGCAGGCCTGAGCGCGCTGGGGACCGGGCACCCAGACTCCCGGGCACCCGGAGAGGGAGGGCGCCTCACCTTCTTGAAGTCGGCAGTGAAGGAGATGAGGGTGCCGTCGGGCTTGCGCAGCTCCAGGCTGATGCTGTCGCGCTCGCCGTCCGCCTGCAGGCTCTCCTCCGCCACCTGGCCGTCGGGCAGCCGCACGCGCACCCGCAGCTCCGCCGGCGCCCCCAGCGCGCCCAGCAGCGGCCCCAGCAGCGCCAGCAGCGCCAGCAGCGCGCGGGGCGCCGTGGGGACCCCGCGGCCGCCGGCCGGGCGCATCCCCGTGGGCTGCCGCCGCCCCCCGCGGCCCCGGCGCGCAGCGGGCGGGCGGGACGGGCGCTGCCCAACTTCGCGCAAAGTTGGGAGAGTCGGGCGCAGGGCGGCGGGCTCCGCGCGGGCGGCCCCAGGCGCACGGCCCTCCCGGGATCCCGCAGCTCCCCCTCCGGGCTCCGAGGCTCCGTTCGCACTTTTCATTCAATCCCACCCCCCGTCACTTCCTTCGGAAAACAAACCTCCTCGACCTGCCTTAAAGAGACCGCGCACCTTTCAGCCCTTAAAGGGCCCGCGGAGGCCCCCGCGCGCGGCGGGGCCGGGGTCCGCGCAGGGCGGCTGGCGGCCGGGCTTTGTGCGCCGCTGCGTCCCGCGGGCGGGGCGGGTTCGGGGCAAATCCCTTCCTCCGGCAGGGCGGGCCGGCGGCCCTTTCCCCGCCCCACACCCGCTCTTTTTGGCTCCTTCTGGTGCCACGTGGATGAAATCATCGGGCTTGGTGTTTTAGGGGTTTTGTTTGGTCTTCCAGTCTCTTTGGCGAAGCGGATTTGCAGAACCGTGAAATCGGACCGCGCCAAGCTCCCAGGCTCGCACGGACCGGATCTGCAGGCGAGCTGAGCTTGCGACCCGTTCTGACATCCCTCAGGTGTGACATCCTGGGAGACAGGCACCTCTCCGGAGGCTCTCGGCCCCCCTTTCTTCGGTCTTGCCCCCTCTCCAGACCCCCATTCTCTGTAGCAGTCTGAGCAAATCCAGGGACACCTTAGGCCCCAGGCCAATCCACAGGATGGTCAGGGACTCAGGGCACTGGCGCTTGACCATCAGGGGCTCCCCACAAGCCCCAAGAAAACAGGCTGGCCCTGCCATGCACCCCAACAATGAATCTGGCGAAGGCAGCTTCCTCTGCTTGGCTGTGTGATTCACGTGCTTTTAAACATTCTTGGGGCCTAAGTATCACGCTGGGGTCAGATGCTGACATCCGTGGTGTCTTGCTAACCCCCCCCCCCCCCCAGAGGAAGCCCCAGGGGGCTGCCTCCGACCTCCTGTTCCCTGATGTCCATCTACTGTTTCTGTTTCTTCTCTGTGTCGATATTGCACTCAGAGACCTTGATTGTGGTGGCGAATACTCTCCTCCACGCTGCAGCCCGGTCCCTTCCAGATCTCCCCCAGCGCCGGGCTCTTATCTGCACCCCGATGACAACAGGTGCCCAGGCACACGGGTGTCATGTGGGCACCAGTAGCAGAGACAGAGGTCCCCTGAGCTGCAGGGTCAGAGTCAGGCCCAAACCCACCTCTTGCTACCAACTCAGGACTGTTCCTACTACACTTTGCCGCCTAAATAAATTTAGGACTGAAAGGGTGATCTAACTGGATGTTTTCTGAATTTGCCTTACCAAGAGAATCATCCAGATGCTTGTTAAAAAAAACAACCCAAAACCTGATCCCTAAATCTAACCAGTTAGACTCCCTAGTGGGAGGGGGGACGGGGAGGGCCCCTGAAAGTTTGTAACCAGAGGACCAGGTGATGCTTGATATAAAGGTTCCATAGTTGGTACCTGACTGAAGGTTGAAGATACAGAATATAAAACAAGCAGCATCTTTTCTGGAGAACCATCCTGGCCCCCTAAAGAGATTATGTTCCAAACTGTCAGAAAATAATGGATTAGCACTAAACAGTCCTTTGTCTCAGAGGGCCCCTACCCTGAGCTAGCAAGACGGAAGAGGAGAAACGCCTGGGGTCTGAAAACCAGCCCTTCTGCCGACAGGACACCCTGTCGTCCAGTCTTGGAGCTCGGTTTGCCCGTGCGAGTCCCCCCCCTAGTTACTGGGGCCTGTTTCAGGCCCTGTCCCCGCCTTCCATCAGCTCTGCCCCAGCCATATTCCCAGGTCCCTTCCCCCCCACACCAAGGGATCCCAGAAGAAGGAAGCGAAGAGCCCCAGGGTGTCTGGTGTCTTTGTGAGGTCTCTGAGGCTGTCTCTGTCGCTTTAAATTCCGGGTCTGGAGACAAGGCTAGGAGACCTCTCTGTTCACCACCTCCTCCTCCATCATCCACTTTCTCATTTAGTTAAACCACAAATCAAGTCGGTTTCCCTTTTCAGATAGAACATTTGAAGTCTGACTTCACTGTGTGAGCTCTACCTCTGTCCCTGTACCTCTGTCCCTGTACCTCTGTCCTTGCTCCTCTGTCCCTGTTCCTCTGTCCCTGCTCCTCTGTCCCTGCTCCTCTGTCCCTGCTCCTCTGTCCCTGCTCCTCTGTCCCTGTTCCTCTGTCCCTACTCCTCTGTCCCTGCTCCTCTGTCCCTGCTCCTCTGTCCCTGCTCCTCTGTCCCTGCTCCTCTGTCCCTGTACCTCTGTCCCTGTACCTCTGTCCTTGCTCCTCTGTCCCTGCTCCTCTGTCCCTGTACCTCTGTCCTTGCTCCTCTGTCCCTGCTCCTCTGTCCCTGCTCCTCTGTCCCTGTTCCTCTGTCCCTGCTCCTCTGTCCCTGCTCCTCTGTCCCTGCTCCTCTGTCCCTGTTCCTCTGTCCCTGCTCCTCTGTCCCTGCTCCTCTGTCCCTGCTCCTCTGTCCCTGCTCCTCTGTCCCTGCACCTCTGTCCCTGCTCCTCTGTCCCTGCTCCTCTGTCCCTGCTCCTCTGTCCCTGCACCTCTGTCCCTGCTCCTCTGTCCCTGCTCCTCTGTCCCTGTTCCTCTGTCCCTGCTCCTCTGTCCCTGCACCTCTGTCCCTGCTCCTCTGTCCCTGCTCCTCTGTCCCTGCTCCTCTGTCCCTGCTCCTCTGTCCCTGCTCCTTCCTTCTGATTCAGCCTGACCAGCCCTCAGGATTCAGGACAAAGCTCGGGTGTCCCAGGAAGACTTTCTCAGCTCTGCTCCGCGCGGGCTTCTCCTGCCTCTGGTCTCCAGCGACGATGGTAGCCACGACCATTCATTGTGTCCTTAATACGTTCCCGTCCCGTGCCAAGCACTGGACAGGTATTACCCTTTTAAACTTTTTCGCGGCGACCCTCCAAAGTAGATTCTATTCTTAGCGCCTCTTTACTGACTAGGAAACAGGGTTCAGAGAGGTGGAGGAAGAGCATGCCTGAGGCCAGCCATGGAGCAGAGCCGGCGGGGACTCACCACACCAGTCCATGGACCGCAGGGCTCGTGCGGGGACCCCAGGCACGGCTGCCTGTAGCCCTCGCTGCCTTCCAGCCCCCACACATCCTGTGTTATCTTCTGTGATCTAACGGTCTCGTGTGTGGCAATCTCGCACCCTGGTGAGGCTCCCAGGCAGTTCCAACAGGCCAGCCTCACGCTCCCCTAAACTGGCCAGGCGTACCACCTCTAGTCACCGTGACGTGACCCTCGGAGGAAGGGCCCTGCTGCAGCCCAATGGCCCTCACGGTCTACCGACAGGCTCTCTGCCACCCCGTAAACCAGCTTCCTCTCCTCTCCGATCTCTGGCCCTAGGAAGGGGCTGCAGGTAGTCATTCAAACCCCCGGCATCAGGATCTAATCCTGGAGCTTGACCCCTCGTGAGCCTGTCTCCCCATCTGTAAAATGGGCACATAAATGTGCTCACTGGGTTGTGTGGACAATTCAATAAAATACTGAGCACGAGACACTTCACGGCACATAGTAAATGCTCATCGTGAAGGCCCAGTAAGTGGTGTGATTATTACTTAATACTGTTCATTCTGTCTCTGTTTAATCAAGTACGAAGTCCTGTCCCCCTTCTCCCCTGGGAGACGTCCTTGAACGGCACACACACACACACACGCTCATCAGGGACATTTTTCTCTTTATTCTCGGTTAGTCATCCACAACTGGGGGGCGGGCAGCCCTTCGCTTTTCGGTCTCAGTGTGCCTCGAGTTGTCCGAAAGAGAGGTGACGCGTCCTCTCCCAGTCCGTGGCCGAGCGCCCCAGGGGAGTCGGAAGGGAGACCGGACCTGTGAACACCGTGAGGAGGTGGGCAGAAGGCGAGGGAAGCTGTCTTTGCACCGCGGGAAGATGTTTCTGTCTCTTTCTGTGACTGGCATTTGGCGCGGGCTCTGCTGCAGTCCTGTTCCGGAGCCCTCGCAGACAGGGCTGACCACTGGTGCTCTGTGTCCGAGAGGGTGCTGGGAATGGGGTAGGGCTGCCCTCCTCTGCCTCTTGAGGTCAACCGCAAGGCCGCAGCCCCTCTGCCTGAGCAGAAGTGCCCATTTATTTACAGCACCACGAGTCACTGAGTTCCGCCTGCCCAGGTGTGGTGGGCTGGACGGACAGTGTGCCTGGGTGGGAAGTCGAACAAGAAGAGACGCTGGCACACTTGGGAGAAAGCCACCCCCTTCCCCCCGTCAGAACACCAGGCTAAGGGGAGGCTGAGCTGGGGTTGGGCTGAACTCATGACTTTGAGGAAGGAAAAGGAAGCCCGGATGATCAGAACCGCAAGAGAAGATCCGTCGGACCTCATTCGCTCCAGGCCCATGGCTCTTGGAGAGTTTAAAGGTGCCCGTCTCCTTCTCCATCCCAGTCCTTCTAGGGGGCCTTCCCGCTCCCCTGCTGGGCATCCGTCCGTCCGTCATTCGTGGGCTCACTCTGTCAGTCACTGAGCAAGATGCCGCGGCCCCCGCAGTGGAAGGAGGCAGAGGTAACATTCCTTCTCCGAGGGGAGACCTACAGTTGCAAAGGAGCATTAAAAAAAAAAGTGCAAAAGCAAATATTTGTAATAGAGCTGTGATAACTGGCACCGCAGGAGATGCGAGCCCAGCCCAGCGAGCCTTGGAAGGCAGCCATGTCCAGACGCCTGGGGATGGATCAGCGAAGACAGCATTCCGGGCGAGGGAACAGCCTGAGCCTGCGTCTCGCTGACCACCGGGGGCACCACCAGAAGGGGAAGGTCTGGAATGACGCCGGAGAGCCCGGCAGGGCCAAGGAAGGCCGGGCCGGGCAGGAAACATTGGGACGTAGGTTTTGTTTCCTGGGCTGTCGTAAGAGCAAAGGTCAGTTGCTGGGAGCTGTTCCATGAGGGAGTGACATGCTCAGACTGTATTTCAGGAAGGTCCTGGTGGTGGTTGAGAAATCACGGTGGCTCGGCCCCTGGGGCAGCAGGGGTAATAGAGAGAGGGGCTGGGCCTCACTGCATTTTGGAAGTAGAATTTGGAAGTAGGACTTGATACGTCTTTGGACTTGGGGTGAAGCACAGGGAGGGGTCAAGGACGACTTCCTGGATTAGAATTGAGATTGGGAAGCCTGGGGGAGAAGCCCTTATACTTTGGGGAGCTCCTCGGGAACTTTCCACCCCCTGCCTTGGGTTGTAACGACTTCACAGCGTCGTGTGGGAGCCGGAGGAAGGGAGGCCGGCTGCGAGGGGCCTGTCCTCCTGAGACCCCTCACAGAGCTTCTGCTCCCTCGCCGTGGGTGAGGCGGGCAGGTCGGCCCCATCTCTGTACCCACCTCGAGCCCAGCGTGGAGCCTTGTACACAGAGCACACTCAATAGCGAGGCTTTCTTCACCCCTGCAACCTGGCACTGGGTTACAGGTGAGCAACTCTCAGGCCCAGAAGCTGCTCTCAGGAATCCTACTGGCTGTGTGGGTCCTGGAGAGCAGGGCCCTGCAGGGAGCTGGCTGGGCCACCTCTGCAGACGACCTCAGGCCACTTGCTAGTGGCTGCCCATCCCTGGAAACCCACAGACCATGGGGGACAGACATCTGTCCCTGGGAGCATCCTGTCCCCACCATGCCCCAGCAACCCCATCACTGGTCACACACACAGAGACAGGGGCCTACACGCCCAGGACGAGGAGGGGCCGGGCAGGGCTGGGTGCCTGGTGTCCATCCCACCCCGAGGGAGTTTATGACTAAAGAGTCAGTTGGGTTTTTAGCCCAGCTTTTCACTGCTCTTACGAAATGGATGCATGTGCTACGGCCTGGGACAAGAAGCCAGCCTTCTCCGCGGAAGCGGGGCAGGAGCCGTGTTGACCAGACCCCGACTGTTCTGGTCACGGGTGCTGCTGGGGTCCTTCAGCCGCTCCGTTTTCTGGCTCCTACCTGGCAGGTGGTAGCTTAGAAGGGCCTTGAGCCCTGGCCGGTTTGCTCAATGGTTAGAGTGTCGGCTCACAGACCAGAGAGACCCGGGTTCGGTTCCCGCTAAGGGCACGTACCTCGGTGGCAGTTTGCCCCCCGCCCCGATTGGTGTTGTGCTGGTGGCAGCCACTCGATGTGTCTCTCTCTTCCTCCCTCTCTCCCTCCTGCTTTATCTGAAGATGAATGCAAAAATGTTCTCGGGTGAGGATAAAAAACAAGAAGGGCCTTGAGTTGCCCAGAGAGGGAGGCTGGGGTCCCCCTGGGACCAGAACTGGGAGTCACAGGTCTTCCTCGTCTACCAGAAAAGGGACCCCCCCCCCAGCCTGGCCTCAGAGCCTCATCCCTGTCATGCCTTTTTGTCTTCTTTTAGGATTAATTTTTATTTTTTCTGAACAAATGGAAAGACATCCCATGTTTATTGATGGGAAACAATATGATCACACATGTATTTAGTACATTTCCTATTATAATTCCAACAGAGCTTTAAACATTTGTTAATAGATTTTCTTTTTCTTTATGTTCACAGCGAGACTGAATAGAAGGTGTCGTGTTTGCAAAGACCCCTTGCCGCCATACACGCACAGCCGCCCTCGGCTGCCAGCGTCCCCCACCCCCAGACCTGCACGGACACACGGCCCCCAGAACCGACTGCGCAGTTCAGGCTCACTTGGGTGGTGCTCACCGTGAGTTTTGACAAAGGTGTCGTGACGTGTCTGCGTCATCACCCAATCATGCAGGCTGGTGTGGTATGCACCCCGACAGGAATCAAACCCACAACCTGGGTATGTTTCCTGACCAAGAATCGAACCCATGGCCTCTTGGTACCTTGGACGACTCTGCGACCAACCGAGCCACACCGGCCAGGGCAGTTCGTGGCTTTCTCATGGCTGTAGATGGGCCACGGCGTGGGCAGTGAGAGCTCACGCCGATCACTTACTACTTCTCTCTACGTGATCCTGTAGAGAAGAGTTCAAAGGAACGCTCTTTGCGAGGGTGGGGTCTGCCCCTCCCGTGCGCAGCTCCAGTTCCTGCCTCCAGCCAGGGCGTATCTCGCAGCCCCGGAGACGGAGCCTTTCGTCCCTCTGAAGGTCGGCAAAAGCAAAGGTCCCCGCGTGTCCCAGGGGACTTGACGACTCTGCAAGTGCAGGGTCTGAGCCAGCTTTCGCCCAGAGAGTCCTCCCCGAACCAGTTACACGTGCTGGTCTCCTGGGGACGATCAGAGGCTTCTCGTGAATGCGGCTGAACATCGCCGGAGGTGGGCACTAGTGTGGTTTCCGTTGTACAGATGAGAAAAGAAGGTGATTCCATCGATGCTCAGCTTGCAAACATCATTTCTCATTTCATGTTTCCCATTTCGAATTTCAAATGACTTCTGCAAATACCTCACTTATTAAACAGGAAGTGGTGAGAAGCTGGGTGAGTCTTTTTTTTTTTTTTTAACATTTTTTTTTTCCTTTATTGACTTTAGAGAAAGAGGAAGGGAGAGGGAGAGAGAGATAGAAACATGGATAAGAGAGAACATCGACTGGCCGCCTCCTGCACGCCCCCCACTGGAGATGGGCCCATACCCTGGGCATGTGTCCCGACCGGGAATCGAACCAGCGGCCTCTTGGTGCAGGGTCGATGCTCAACCACTGAGCCACACCGGCCGGGCGCTGGGTGAGTCTTTATCAATTGCTTGCTGTGCGTCTCAGAACTTGCAGCTCATTCTCTTCATTCCTTTCTGTGTGGCCCTGTGGTTGCTTCTTACACGAATCTCTATATTTTCAATTAAACATGTTTTTTCACCCTGGCCGGTGGCTCAGTTGGTTAGAGTGTTGCGGGTTCGATTCCCTGTCAGGGAGCGTACGGGAGGCGACCTGTCAAGGTTCCCCTCTCTCCTCCTACCCTCTCCCTTCCTCTCTCTAGAATCAACGAAAACAGCCTTGCGTGAGGATTAAAATTTTCCCCCAACAGTGCAGCAGTAAAGTACTGAATTATCTCGTTAAGGCAGGAAGAGAGCTCTGTGTGCTCATTAGCCCCCAACCTGTTGACCAGACGCAGCTGAGGGAACGCAGGCAAAGTGTGGAGACTCGGGGGCCGGGGCCTAGGAGACCTGGGTGAAGGCTTTGAGTCTGGAAATAAACAGCTGCCTGACCCTGGGTAGGTCAGCAACGCCCCCCCCAAATATAGTTGAGCCCTGGCTGGTTGCTCAGTGGTTAGAACGTCGGCTCACAGACCAAAGAGTCGCAGGTTCGGTTCCCGTCAAGGGCATGTACCTCGGTTGCGGTTTGTCCCCGGCTCTGGTCGGGGTCGTGTGGGAGGCAACCAGTCGACGTGTCTCTCTCACATCGACGTTTCTCTCTCTCCCTCTCTTTCTGAACAAAAATGAAAAAACATCCTCGGGTGACGATTCAAGGAATGTACATATATATAGTTGGTATTTTCTTACTTGATTCTTAGAATATCTCTTATTGTAAATTCTGGAGGCAAGTATTCTTACTCATTTAATAGGTGAACAGCTGGAGCTCAGAGAATGCATGGCCTTGCCCAAGGCCACACCCGAGTGGGCACTAGGCCCGACCGCAAGGTCTTGACTTCTAGCTCTGCCTTCGGTCCCTCCACACAGAGACCAGCTCTTAATTTTTAAGAAACACATTTTGCTTCCGCCTGCAGTTGGGAACCTGGAAGTCCCTTCTCTGTGCTTGTGGTCGTCAGAGGAGGCGAAGCGGTCTTCACATCCAAGACCGTGGATGGGGTGCGGGTGGAGAGGCTGGTCCAGGCGTCGGGGCGAGGGCAGAGGGCAAGGGGTCTGGTCCTCACTGCCCGTTCAGAAACTCATTTCCTGCCAGTCGCAGAAGGGGAGCTGTGCCCGAGCCCCGAGGAGGACGGAGGGCAGAGCTGGGCCTCAGGTCTGCAGGAGCCGAGCCCACCCCAGGCCCACAGATGGGAGGGCACCCGGCCGTGGTGGTGAAACTATGGGTCTGTGACACCCCTGCCCTTACGCAGAGGGTCTCTGCTCCCTCCGGGGAGAGGGGTGTTCATTCTCACTGACGACGCACACTCAGCAAGGTGCCTGCATCAGTGGGGTTTGTTCAAGTCCCCCCCCCCCGTTTCCTTGGCTGCCTCTCTTGTCCTCTGGGCCCCGGAGTGAGTGTGGAGTCTCACTTTGTGACCCTCGGGGTACCCCGACACTTCCTGCCCCGTGCCCGCAGACCCCAGTTCTGACTCTGCTGCCCTTGGTTCTCCCAGAGAACAGAGGTGGTGGCAAACAAACCCAAGCCCCAGACCTTAACTTGGTGCCGGGGGGCAGGACTCTGGCTGCCTTCGGCCCTGACCCTCCTCCTGGTCCTTCCTTTGTCCAGCTCCCTGCTGTGGACAGTGACTCACAGGAAGGGCAGCTCAGCAGGACCCAGCAACGGATGGCTTCAGGGTCAGGACTGGAAATGATAGCAGGGCTTTGCGGGGACTCACACCCCCTGGAGACAGACTCCCGAGGGCCCCCCGCCCTGTCTGAGCAGGTCTGAGGTGCGGGAGGGACTCTGCTGGTCTCTCCTGGCTGCACTAGAACCTCCACAGCAACCGCGGCGGAAGGTCAGGGCCCACGACGCAGGCAGTGAGCGGAGGTGAACCTCTTCCTGGGCAGGGAATTTCTAGCGGAAGGCGGATCTTTTACTCAGACACTCTAGAACCCCGTCGTCTTTCTGTGATGCTCACCCCCTCACTCAGCGTTTACCCCCTCAGCCGGCAGGTACCACCTGCCTGTCTCAGCACGAGCACGGACTACCGGATGTACAGACATCGGACCAGCGTTCTTTAAAATGTGGTTCTGCGACCAGCCCCAGAAAGGCCCCGCGTGCTTCTTAGAAACGTCGGTCCCTGGGCCTCCGCCACCCAGGGCCCTGCTGGGACCATGCGTCTCCGGACACGTTGCCTTAGTCTAGAGCTGTAGCCGGAGGGATGTCTCTCCCAGCCCGGGGCACCGGTCAGCAGGAGGCAACCAGCGAGGGTGAGGGAGGAGGGGAGCTGCATGCCGTTCGCCCTGCGTGAACCCCGAGGTCGGAGATGCTGCTGTGTCCGCTCTGTCCTGACTGGGAAGCGTGTGATAGGACCGGTCAGCCTCAGCTCGGCTCCCTCACCGCCTGGGCCCGTGCTAAGGCTCGACTGCTGATGCCGGTCCAGTGCCCTGGGTTCCGGAGTGAGGTGGGAGGAGAGCGGGGAACCGGAGGGAGCCATCCAGACGAGCAGAAGGAGACTGCGGCGGCATCGGCCGTGCCCGGGAGATGGGACCCGAAGCAATTGCATGAGCTCACCACACAGCAAGTGTAGCCCGGGCGTGGGGCACAGCACCCCACTCAGTACCCAGGAGGTGAAACCCTGCCTCCCCCGCGTTTCAGAAACACAGCGAGGCCCCTGCTCTGTCCAGGTCACACGGCTGGTGGCAGAGCCAGGCCACGCCCAGACCTGCCCTCCAGGTGTGCCCTCCTGGAGGGGGGGCTCCCGCTCACACAGCCGGTCCCACCCAGCGTGGCCTCCTGCCCAGAGACAGGTGTTCACCTGACATTGGTCCCCACAGGGGCGGTGTCTCTCCTGTGGACCTGACCACAGTCCTGTTCTGGGAGGACAAGGCTGCAGGAGGTGGGGCAGGGCAGGGGCAGGTCATTCCCTTCTGCGGGGTCAGCGTCCTCCAGGAGAATGTCCACCCCGTGCCCTCCCGGCCTCTCTCTGCAGCTACAGGAGATGACGCCAGCTCCCAGGAGGACGCGGGGCACTGGTGTGGGCTGGGACACGGTACCCGCAGGGCCCCCGGGAGTCTTTCTGCTGTAGGATGTGGGGCGTCCGTGAGCTCATTCCACTGTCTAGGAACTGGCCGTCGTTGGCCATTTGATAGTGTCCCTCAGCCTCCCCCAAACCCCTGACTTGCTTAAGGAGCAAATGTGCTAAGTGGGCAGCATCACACGGCAGAAGGACAGACGCTGTGTGGCCGGTACAGACAGAACCTGCAGGAACCAGACCCTCAGTTCCCTGTAACTGGATGTGATGATTCCACTCCTGAGGTTGATGGGTCATTAGACGAAGCTCTGTGTTCAGGCTGAGGGCCCATGGATGAGGCTCTGTGTTCGGGCCGAGGGCCCCATGGATGTGGTTCTGTGTTCAGGCCGAGGGCCCATGGATGAGGCTCTGTGTTCAGGCCGAGGGCCCATGGATGTGGTTCTGTGTTCGGGCCGAGGGCCCCATGGATGAGGCTCTGTGTTCGGGCCGAGGGCCCCATGGATGAGGCTCTGTGTTCGGGGCCGAGGCCCCATGGATGAGGCTCTGTGTTCGGGGCTGAGGGCCCATGGATGAGGCTCTGTGTTCAGGCTGAGGGCCCCATGGATGAGGCTCTGGGTTCGGGGCTGAGGGCCCATGGATGAGGCTCTGTGTTCAGGCTGAGGCCCCATGGATGAGGCTCTGTGTTCAGGCTGAGGGCCCCATGGATGAGGCTCTGTGTTCAGGCCGAGGGCCCCATGGATGAGGCTCTGTGTTCAGGCTGAGGGCCCCATGGATGAGGCTCTGTGTTCGGGGCTGAGGGCCCATGGATGAGGCTCTGTGTTCAGGCCGAGGGCCCCATGGATGAGGCTCTGGGTTCGGGGCGAGGGCCCCATGGATGAGGCTCTGTGTTCGGGGCCGAGGCCCCATGTGATGAGTCTCTGTGTTCGTGGCTGAGGGCCATGGATAGGCTCTGTGTTCAGGCCGATGGCCCCATGGATGAGGCATCTGGGTTCGGGGCGAGGGCCCCATGGATGAGTCCTCTGGGTTCGGGGCTGAGGGCCCATGGCATGAGGCTCTGTGTTCAGGCTGAGGGCCCATGGATGAGGCTCTGTGTTCAGGCCGAGGGCCCCATGGATGAGGCTCTGGGTTCGGGGCGAGGGCCCCATGGATGAGGCTCTGGGTTCGGGGCTGAGGGCCCCATGGATGAGGCTCTGTGTTCAGGCTGAGGGCCCATGGATGAGGCTCTGTGTTCAGGCTGAGGGCCCCATGGATGAGGCTCTGTGTTCGGCTGAGGGCCCCATGGATGAGGCTCTGTGTTCGGGCTGAGGGCCCATGGATGAGGCTCTGTGTTCAGGCTGAGGCCCCATGGATGAGGCTCTGTGTTCGGGCTGAGGGCCCATGGATGAGGCTCTGTGTTCGGGCTGAGGGCCCATGGATGAGGCTCTGTGTTCGGGGCTGTGGCCCCCACACACAGTCCTGTCTGGGTCAGGACCGGGTGGTCACCTCCACAGGGAGGCCTCTTGCAGAGATGGGGGTGGAGGGAAATGCTCACATGACCGGAAACCTGGCCGAACAGTCAGAGGCACCTCGTGGAGACGGCAGTAGTTTCCCACGGGTGCTTGAGCCAGTGGCCCCACGTTTGGGATGAGAGACGATGGAGGCCAATGGGAGATGAGTGTCCCAGCCCAGCTGGAGGGCACCAGACCACACAAAGGACCTCAGAGCATCTCAGGCCCTCCTGCTGGGGACCCAGGTCTCCTCCCCCTCAGGCGGGCCTCCCTCCCTCCAACCGACCACATCTGGATCCAACTAGGGAACAGCAGGCTTTCCGTGACCGCCTCCACCCTCCTCCAGTTCAGAACTGGGTCCCCACAGGGCGGAGGGGAGCAGGGCCAGGAGACCTGAGGGTCTCTGCACACACCCTCTGGGTCCCCACACGGCAGAGGGGAGCAGGGCCAGGAGAGCTGAGGGTCTCTGCACACACCCTCTGGGTCCCCACAGGGCGGAGGGGAGCAGGGCCAGGAGAGCTGAGGTCTCTGCACACACCCTCTGGGTCCCCACAGGGCGGAGGGGAGCAGGGCCAGGAGAGCTGAGGGTCTCTGCACACACCCTCTGGGTCCCCACAGGGCGGAAGGGAGCAGGGCCAGGAGAGCTGAGGTCTCTGCACACACCCTCTGGGTCCCCACAGGGCGGAGGGGAGCAGGGCCAGGAGAGCTGAGGGTCTCTGCACACACCCTCTGGGTCCCCACAGGGCGGAGGGGAGCAGGGCCAGGAGAGCTGAGGGTCTCTGCACACACCCTCACCCTGCTCCCATCTCCATTGTGGATGCTCCCAGGGAGCTCAGCTCCTCCCGTTCTCAGACTCCCCTGGGCGTCGGAAGCCCCGGGTCAGAGCTGCAGTTTTCAGCCCTGCACCCCATCCCAGGCCGGGGTGCACAGCCCCCCGCCCTGCCAGAGCAAAGTCCTGCTGGGCTCCGGGAGGCAGGCAGCGGGAAGGCAGCTGCAACTCTCGTTACAGCAACATCAAGCCCACTGCGCAGGGCGCTGTGAATCCAGGGAGGGGCGTTCGTCCAGAGAGAACCACAGAAGACGAGAAACAGCCATAAATGAGGAGACGCGGCGTCTGGAAGGACGTGGCTGAGCTGGAAGGGGGAGGGTGCAGGCCCGGGTGGGGGCGGGCCGTCAGCCTGGTGCGTGAGGGCCCAGAGCCCCTCTCTCCTCTGCCTGTCCACGTGCTGGGAACGGAGCTGGTGTGTCCCCGGGGAAACGGCTGGGGACACATCTGTTCACGGGCTTCCCCAGGGACGGGGAGCTGATCGGCCTTTGGAACTGTGCTCATGGGAAAAATCAGCTGGGGTCAAACTGACTCAGCTCCTCGCGTCCACGCGGTGGCCTTCGGAGCGACGTCACCTCGGGGGCGCCTCTGTCAGAGCAGTGGAAGCGATCACCCCAAACCCGGCACAGGGTCTGGCGCTGTTAGGTGCTGTTTGTCCGGTGGCAGTGAATGAACAAATCCTGGTAACCCCGGAAGCTCAGAATTGTTTTCTATTTTCAGATCAGTTCCCTTGTGCCCGAGTCTGGGTCTAGCGTCTAGTTTTCTGAGAGACTTTAGGCGGTGACTTCACTTTCCAGGGGTTGGGCTTTTTCCTGGGACATGAAGCATTTGTAGGAGTTTGACTCTGGGGTGGATGGTACTTCATGCAATAGAAACACGGTCCATTTGCCTGGGTTTTGGGGAGAAACATGGATCTCTAGGTCCCTATCATCATGGGGTTACATTCCAGCACCTTCTCCTGGGATTAAATTTTTTTTTTAATTTCTTTATTGATTTTAGAGAGAGGAAGGGAGAGGGAGAGAGAGAGAGAAACATCGATGAGAGAGAACATCAACTGGCCGCCTCCTGCACGCCCCCCACTGGGGATTCAGCCCACAACCTGGGCACGTGTCCCGACCGGGAATTGAACCGGTGACCTCTTGGTGCGTGGGTCACGCTCAACCACTGAGCCACCCGGCCGGGCAGCTGATTTGAAAAATGCTCTGGGCACATCTCCCTCCCTCCAAGGAGGCTGACGCTAGATGAAGGGGCAGCTCAGACTTCCCGAGGGTCAGGAGTGGGTGGGGGCGGGAGCAGGCTGGGAGCGCTGCCTGTCACCACCAGGACACGTCTGGACAACGAGGGAGGCTCCGAGGAAGCCCTGCCCTCGTCATCTCCTGCTGGGGCGCCCACAGCTCTTCACCCCGTGGGAGAGCTAGGCCCGAGCTCACCCCTGAAGGACAGCGGGCAGAGGCCCAGCCACCTGCGGCCTGCACACCCAGCTCCTCCGGCCCTGGCCAGAGCGGCGTTCTCGCCAGGCCTCGGAGCAGAGCCTTCCGGTGTCCCCAGCGCGGGCCATGGCCACGGTGACTCATTTCCCTCACCTCGCAGCCAACCGAGGGGGGGGCAGGGGTGAACCTATGGGACACACAGAAATAACTGGGCTTAGAAGCGACTGAGTTTATAGCAGGCGTGGTCACCGTGGAATGATAACGCCACAGGTTTCAGAGCACGTCACGGTTTGCATGAGGGCGTTTTGTGCTCCCACAACCCCCGCCACTCGACCGAGTTAACACCTGGGCTCTGCCTGGCGCGACAGCCTTCTCATTCCCAGCCAGCCGCTCCACCGCAGTCGGCACCTGACCTCCGATGGCTTGACTTATAATATTCTGACTTTACGACGGTGCAAAAGCGCTATGTGCTTCGTGGAAACTGCTTTGACTTGGTCCAGCTGCCCGTCGCCATGCGGTCACCAGGGTAAACAACCCTGCAGTGCTCCGAGCTGCCAGTGGGCTGGGACACGGTGGTTGGTGCGCACCCATCATGGCCATAAACCACACCCCTGTGTCTCCCGTTTCTGGTGAGAAGGGACGGTGATTCCTCTTGAGGTGAAACAAGACCGTTGCCCCACTGTGGGCTGATGTCATTGTCCTGAGCACGTTCAAGGGCTAGGCTAAGCATTAAATGCATTTGCAACTTGTGATCGGTTCAACGTACACTGAGTTTATCAGGCTGTAACCCCATGTGTAGAGTGGGTTTAGCTCACTTTCTGGAGAATGGCCTCAGGCTCGGCCTAGCGGGAGGGGGATGAGCGGCGGTGGTAGTGGGGGTGGGGCGGGGCCCGGACCCCCTTCAGGCTGGAGGTGCTCCCTGCCCAGCTGCCCGGAGGCTGGGAGAGCTCACAGCTCTGTCTCCGAAGAAGAATCGGAAGAAGAATCGTCCCCCGCTGCAGAGAGTGCACTGCCCAGGGCTATGCCCCCCTGAGGTAAGGGGATAACGAGTGTCCAATGACAGGCTCGTGTGGGCAGGAGACCCAGTCCCCTTGCCTCGGCGTGGGACCTCCACGCAGGGCCACTCCGGGTCCGGAACTGCAGCGAAGTCCAACATCTCTCTACACTGTCCTGCTGCCCTCACGGTGGCCTCATCCCCAGAGCACCCCAATAAAGACGCGCAAACCTCTCGGGGTCTGTTTCCACACCCATCCATCGGATGCTTCTGAAAGGACTGTTTAGTGCAGTGCATTTCTGAGATAAATACGGGAGCTAGTCCCGTGCTGGGGAAGGTCGAAGGAGCAGTCAGGACCGAACGTCAGGACCCAGCAGACCTGAGATCCGGTTTAGATCCACGTTGTGGGGATACCGTGGGGATACTCGAGAGAGAGCTCCACCTGCGGCACCGAGTGCTGGGCCACTGGGGGGTCTGCAGTGAAAGGGGCTCACTGGCCAAGGACCCACCCGCTGTGCTCAAGTAGGTACAAGCGCCCAGGAGCGGGGCTCACGGCGTGTGTGCGGATGGGGGTGTGGGGGCCGCAGCGTGGGCCCGTCTCTGGGAGCCCAGGAGCAGCCGGTGGCTCCAGTGCAAGGCCTCCGGCTGACCACAGGCCCAGAGCCACAGCCGCGGACACGCCAGCCCCTGCCAGAGGCAACCACGTTGGCAGACCCTGTACCCGCCGCCAGGCCTGTGTGATGAGAACGCGCCTGTTCACTTCCCTGGACACGAAGAGGGTCACCCTTGCTCGAGCGGATCCAGGCCTGGACTTCTCGGGCGATATAATCGTCCAGCTGGTCCCTGCGCCCCTGAAGACTTGCCCCTGCTGGACTCGGGCTGGTCTGGTTGTGGTGGAAGAGGCAGGGGGATGTGAGCTCACAGCTTGGTATCGCCCCAACACCCCGTCGGACACACGTCCCATCAGGCCCCAGCTCCTCCGAGTTCTGGAAATGACCCCGAAAGAGGGTCCTTCCTGAACGTTGTCTCTAGAGGCCCAGACCCATCCTAGCAGCCCCGCGGGACTCGCCCCTGGAGCTCACGGGGGAAGGCCAGGCAGCACCTTGGTTCTGGGGAGTCCTCTCGGCTCTGTTTCGGCGTCGGCTCGGAGAGGCTGGCTTGGGCCCGTCCTGTCGCTGGGAGATTCTGGACATGTAGGGACAGTTCACAGACACAGGAACAAAAGTCGCTCTTTTATCTTCTCCTGGGGACCAGCTCCTCACACTGTGAGCATGAGGGGTGGACAATAGCCTTCCTCGGGGGGGTGGCCTCTCGGTGAAGAGGCAGGTGTCTGGGAGTCTCACTTGCTGGATGCAGCCTAAGGAAGCCGACACCTGCTGCTCCTGAAAGTGCTCAGCCTGTGTGTGCAGATGCCCGTCCCCTCGTCGCTGACGTGAGAGCTTGGGAGGGTGAGCGGGGCCGGAGCTGGGGTGCTGCCTGACTGGGCTCGCCCAGGGGAAGCCACCGCGGCCTGTTCCCTCCTGTGTCCGGGACCACGCTCAGCCACCCGCGCTGTGTGTGGCTGCTGTCTTTTCCTTCCCGTCCCTCTCTGTCTTCTCTTTATGTCTCTGTGGGGAAAATCCTGTGGTTCTGTTTGTTTTCCCTGAGCTGTTTTGTTGAGGTATTTGCATGCTGAGAAACACGCTTATATTTTCCTCCTTAGAAAAACATTAATGCTCACACCCGGTCACCTTTCTCTTGGGCACTTCCCCTCCGCCACCCCCGACGGGGTCGGGCACCAAGCAGTCCCTGTATTTCCCACCGTGCACACTGACCAGAAGAGCTGTCCCATCGGGCTGGGCACAGGCCTGCCGCCCTGCCCACACTGCCCGCCCTGCGCGGGAACATCTGTTTGTATCGGGCTTGAGCGTCCTCACGCCTGTCTCCACCGTCCAGATGAGCGCCTGGCGTGCAGCGTGTAAATATCCGCTGCAGAAGCAGGTCAATGAATGAAAACATGTTGACCCCACACTCAAGGCGTGGGTGCATGTCGAAGAGTGATTTTCATGACAGTGAAAATGTGGGTTCAGATGAGTTTCTCTACTTGCCCGAAAATGATTGAATTAAAGTAAATATGTTGCCCGGCAGGCTCAGTGGTTGAGCGTCGAGCCTGCATCAAGAGGTCGCCGGTTGATTCCGGGTCAGGGCACATGCCCAGGTTGTGGGCCCATCCCCAGTGGGGGGCGTGCAGGAGGCGGCCAATCGATGTTCTCTCTCATCCATGTTTCTCTCTCTCTCTCCCTCTCCCTTCCTCTCTCAAAAATCAATACAGAAAATATATTTTAAAAAAGAAAAAGGAAAGAAAATGTCTGCAGAACCAACAGCCAGGATTACCAATGTGCCTGCACTCTGGTACCCCCAAACCCCAGGACTTTGCCCACCTACACAAGGGCCCTTGGAGACTCCAGCTGGGTCCTCAGCGGCCTGTCCCTTCTCTGTCCCGTCTGCAGCAGCCCTCCGTGGCCAGCCGGCTGGTCCCCTCACCCGCTGCCCAGTCTTTCTGCAGGGCCCCTGGAGCGGGGGGTACAAGAGAGAGAATTCTGGGTCCTGGGGATGGAGGGCCCCGGGAACACATGCAGAGCTGAGCAGCCCTCAGGACCAGCTCCTCCTCTCCTAGTTTAAAAATAAGGCGACCGAGGTCCAGAGAGCGGAGATGCCTAACGGGAGGTCACTAACGTGGTGGGGCGAGGGCTCAGACTCTGGGCAACATCAGCCTCCTGCTTAATTTGGGGAGCAGGGCCTTTTCAGTCCCTCCTGTGCCCCGGGAGGGGGGGTTGTCGTCTTCGGTGCCCGTCCAGCACAAATTCCTCCCTTCTGCTGTCACCTGGACCCCCAGGGCATCCCCCTGACGCAGGCGGAGGGATGCTGGCGTCTCCGTCGGACAGATGTGGACATTGTGGTGCGGAGAGCAGACTGGCCGGCCCGAGGTCGCACGGCTACCAGCTTCAGAGTTTGGGCTGAAACTGTTCTGAGTCAGGAGGGTGTGCCCCCCACCCCGTCTCTCTGGGTCTGGCCCCTTCCCTCCAGGAACCGGAGGCATCAGCTTGACCTGACGCCACAGACTCCAGGTCTCTGCTGCCGAGGGGCTCGCTGGAGGCAAGACCACAAGAAGGTCCCTCTTTCCTGCCCCGAGCCAGGGCTCTGCCTCTCCCTGCAGCCCTGGGGTCTTTGGGTAACTCCAGCCGGGGTGCCTGGCCTCGGGGGGCTCAGCACACACAGCCCAGCAGGGTGACCTGCTAAGATGCCGTGGGGAGCCCACAGCACCTGCTGGACCTCCTGGTGCTGGTGCTGAGGCAAAGCCTCCCTCCAGCGGGAGGAAGTTAAGGTGGAACCTCCCGGAGCATTCGTCCCGGCCAGTGGGGCAGCGCACACGGGGTCTCCCTTCCCACCACGAGTGACTTGTTCTCTAGCGAGAGGGAGACACCGGGCGCTGCGGACCCCCTACCCTCGCGGGGAGAGGGCTCCAGATAAAGGCTCCGGGGGGCCCTTCTGTGTACCGGGGTTTCCTCCCGGACGAGGCTCCTGTGTCTTGTCTCCGTCTCGGACTGACTCCCGTCGGCTGATCTGGGGACGAGGGAAGGAGAGAAGCCTTATCCGAGTCCATCTACTACCGGATGAGGCCTTTGCCTGCCCTCCCCTACGATGTGGGGGCCCTGCCGTCATCAGGGTTGTGTATGAACCTGCAATGCTGCCGGTTGCATGTTCGAGTCCTGTTACGACACAGAGTTCAGTTGGCTATTGGAGACCCGGTGCCCCACATTCAAAGTCATGTCACCCTCTCCGACTGGCTCATGCTGGCACCTCTCACAAATTGAGGGCCCCCCCCCCCGAGGGTGTTCACAGCCTGCCCTCCTCGGCCGGGCCTTCAGGGCCCACCACCTCCTTCCTCCTGCACACTGACCTGCGCCGCCCCCCACCCCCCGCAGGGCACCAGTCCTATTCCGGGAGCAGCAGACTGGCCCCCACTTAGCTTACGTCTCAGGGGCAGAGGTAGATAGAAACGGATGTGCTGGAGACAGGAGACAGGTGATGGAGAATTCTGGGGTGTGGGGGGGCACGGGTTCTTCTCCCTGCCCCGGCGGCCCCTGGTCAAGTCCACCAGCCAGTCCAGAAAGCCCTCTCAGGCCCCTGGGCTTGATCTCCCTACCTGCAGGGTGTCCCTGGCTCAGCACAGTCCACGCCCAGCCTCCTGCTCGGCGGGGCCGAGGGGCGGGGAAGCCTCTCAGCTCCGTGCCTCAGGCTTCCTGGCCTCAGCAGTGACAGCGCCTCAGCCTGCGCTGGAGGGGTGAGCAGGAGGCCTCCCGCCTGGGACGCACGGAGCAAAGGGGGAGAGAAGCATCACTCTCTCCCCCTCGAGAGGGACAAGGAAGGGGTGTCGCTGAATGGGGGAGGGAGGTTTCAGCCAACCCAGCGCAATTCTTTTTGTGTTAAATATGCTTTTATTGATTTCAGAGAGGGGGGGAGAGAGAGATAGAAACACGGATGAGAGAGAACATGGACCCTCCACCTCCTGCAGGCCCCCCGCTGGGGATCAGGCCCACAACCTGGGCCTGTGCCCTGACCAGGAATCGAACCAACGACCTCCTGGTGCAGGGGCCATGCTCAACCACTGAGCCACACCGGCCGGGCCAAATTCTTTTAAATCTTTTAATAATTTGCTTTGAGGAGGAGCCTGAGAACAGTGCCCGGCTGTTCCTTGTTCTGGAAGGTCTGTGGGAGCAGGAAAGTGCTCCTGGGTGCAGGGGCTTTGATGAAGCCTGAGGGGAGGTGTGTGGGGTCCCTGGGCTTGTGGGGGGGACTGTGCTGTGCCAGAGCATACGGCTCACTGTGTGTGTGTGTGTGTGTGTGTCTGTGTGTGTGTGTCTGTGTGTCTGTGTGTTTCTATGTGTGTCTGTGTGTGTGTTTCTATGTGTGTGTCTGTGTGTGTGTCTGTGTGTGTTTGTGTGTGTCTGTGTGTTTCTATGTGTGTGTCTGTGTGTTTCTATGTGTATGTCTCTGTGTGTGTCTGTGTGTGTTTGTGTGTCTTTGTGTGTGTGGGTGTGTGTTTCTATGTGCGTGTCTGTCTGTGTGTGTGTGTGTATCTGTGTGTGGGTGTGTGTGTCTGTGTGTGGGTGTGTGTGTCTGTGTGTGGGTGTGTGTGTCTGTGTGTGTGTCTGTGTGTGTCTGTGTGTGGGTGTGTGTTTCTATGTGTGTGTCTGTGTCTGTGTGTGTTTGTGTGTATCTGTGTGTGGGTATGTGTGTCTGTGTGTGGGTGTGTGTTTCTATGTGTGTGTCTGTGTGTGTCTGTGTGTATCTGTGTGTGGGTGTGTGTGTCTGTGTGTGTGTCTGTGTGTGTCTGTGTGTGTCTGTGTGTGGGTGTGTGTTTCTATGTGCGTGTCTGTGTCTGTGTGTGTCTGTGTGTATCTGTGTGTGGGTGTGTGTGTCTGTGTGTGTCTGTGTGTGGGTGTGTGTTTCTATGTGTGTGTCTGTGTCTGTGTGTGTTTGTGTGTGTCTGTGTGTATCTGTGTGTGGGTGTGTGTGTCTGTGTGTGTGTCTGTGTGTGTCTGTGTGTTTCTATGTGTATGTCTCTGTGTGTGTCTGTGTGTGTTTGTGTGTCTTTGTGTGTGTGGGTGTGTGTTTCTATGTGCGTGTGTGTGTCTGTGTGTGTGTGTGTGTATCTGTGTGTGGGTGTGTGTGTCTGTGTGTATCTGTGTGTGGGTGTGTGTGTCTGTGTGTGTGTCTGTGTGTGTCTGTGTGTGTCTGTGTGTATCTGTGTGTGGGTGTGTGTGTCTGTGTGTGTCTGTGTGTGTCTGTGTGTGTCTGTGTGTATCTGTGTGTGGGTGTGTGTGTCTGTGTGTGTGTCTGTGTGTGTCTGTGTGTGTCTGTGTGTATCTGTGTGTGGGTGTGTGCTTCTATGTGTGTGTCTGTGTCTGTGTGTGTTTGTGTGTGTCTGTGTGTATCTGTGTGTGGGTGTGTGTCTGTGTGTGTGTCTGTGTCTGTGTGTGTCTGTGTGTGGGTGTGTGTTTCTATGTGCGTGTCTGTGTCTGTGTGTGTGTCTGTGTGTGTGTCTGTGTGTGTTTGTGTGTGTCTGTGTGTATCTGTGTGTGGGTGTGTGTGTCTGTGTGTGTCTGTGTGTGGGTGTGTGTGTCTGTGTGTGGGTGTGTGTGTCTGTGTGTGGGTGCATGCACCCCCGGGAATGCTGTGGTCCTGCTGTGTTCTCCCAGATGGTGGTGGGACCTTGCTTGGGGTCCTCTGAGGGACCCACACATCAGGGAGCCTGGGAGACAAAGAGCTGGGCTCTGGGGGGCCAGCATCCCCGGGACTTGACTCTCCCAGGTGGTAGCTGGGCCCTGAGGACCCACAACTGGACACCCTGAGAACATCCCTGCTCCCCCCACCCCATGGCCCTTGGGAAATGGTCTCAACTCCTCGCTCCCCCTCGAGGTGAGGCCCTCAAGCCCCTCCCGCTGCCCAGAGCAGACACCCAGCTGTTTCTGAATTTCCTCTGGAAAAGTCCTGGGAGGTCTGTTTACAGGGCAGCAAAGCCCACATCTGTTCACAGTGTGTGGGGAGAGCTGGAAACTCCGGAGCCGGAGTTCGGGGGTTCTGGCACAGCGGGGCGTCCCGTCTCCCCATCAGGGGAGGGGGAGCTCAGGGTTCCTGGGCCAGCCCATCAGGTCCCCGTGCACTCAGCATGCTCCCTCCAGGTGTGCACAGCCCACACGCACAGGGTGGCCGCTGGGGCCTCCATCCCCAGACACGCAGGACAGCGCTGACTCGGCTCACCCACACGGGCGTGCGGCTCACTCAAGGGCGTGATTCACCTCCAGCCACCTACAGACGCCCATCCGAGCCAGCCAGGGCCCCACAAGCCCCCAGGCAACAGGACAGGCCTGGGCTCCCCTGGCGGAGCCTGGGAATGTGCCCGCTCTTCCCTGCCCCTCCCTGACGGAGGCCGCCCCTCTGCATCTTCTCCTCATCGGGTGACCCCAGTACCTCAGCGTCTGTGTGCCTGGTCCTGGCGGGCTCCTGGGGGAGGGGGTGCTAGGCTGGGGTCTGTGGGCCTGTCTGCTCCGCGTTCCAGACTCTGCTGTTTCTCCAGGGCCCACTGGATTGGGAACAGGCCACTCTCAGCGGCCTGAGGGCGCAGGCCAGCTGGGGAGACGGGAGCCCTGGAGGCAGAGCCGGCGCTCCAGGGGCGCTGGGTGGGTGTAACAGGGCCACTGAGTGTGAGACACTGGGGTTTGTGTCTGGGTGTGCAAGGCAGCAGGCTGACTCGGGACCTGGCCAGCTGTGCAAGGGTTAACCGGGGCTGGGGCTGGCGGTGGAGGGGCCCCCAGCCCCTGCTGGGGCGTCAGATCTTTCTCAGCCCAGCCTGCAGAGGGTGCGGCCTGGGCGCCCTGCACTGGCCTGGCCGCGGGGCCTGGTGAGGCTGACTTTTAATTCTCCCCGGCTCACTGGTTCTCTGCATCTGCTTTCCGTTCACCCTGAGCCAGACACCCTGGGGCCCGACTGGGACTCGGCCACGTGGGGGATGTGCCTCCCTGGCTGACTGTTGCCGCCACGTGCCCCTCGGTGGGCAGGGCTGGGTGCCTGAGTCCCCCTGCCCTGCCCTGCCTCCTTCCGTCCTGCACCCCACCTCTCTCCTTCCGTCCGAGCCCCTCCCCCTGCCAGGAGCTCCTCTGTCCGCTGCTGACCCCTCCTTTGCCTCCTGCAGCCTGTTCCGGGATCCGCAGTTACTGCCTCTTCTCCTTTTGCTAGACCAGGCCTCCCAGGTTCCCGGGGACTTCTGGGTCAGGATAGGAATTTGTTCTTTAGGCCAAACGGTGGTGGGGAAGGGGGAGAGGGCACATGGGACATAGAGAGCAGAAGGAGAGACTGGCCGGCCCGTGTGGCTCAGGGGCTGAGCGTCGACCCAGCACCAAGAGGTCGCTGGTTCGATTCCTGGTCAGGGCACATGCCCGGGTTGTGGGCCCGATCCCCAGTGGGGGGCATGCAGGAGGCGGCCAGTCGATGTTCTCTCTCATCGACGTTTCTATCCCTCTCTCCCTCTCCCTTCCGCTCTCTCTAAAATCATAAAGGAAAGAAATCTCATTTTTTGGGAAAAAAATAAAACAGAAGAAGGTGGAAGGAACAATAAGAACTGATACGTACCCGGCACAGAAGGGAAGGGAGGCCCAGTGAGTGGGTGGCCAAGGAAGTAGGGGTGCAAGGACCAGGGACATCTGTGCTCCCCAAACCCCCTGCTTTGCTGCACACCCACTTGGAGGCTATTCCAAACCAACAGGGACCAGACCCATGTCCATGGCCTCCGGCAAAGCGTCCGAAGTTTAGACCTTCTCAGGGCCAGACCAGGCTTCTCCAGGGCGCTAGAGGGGTGTCCTGGGTCAGGGTGTTATTCAACCCCCTCCATCCACATATAGGCTGTCGTGGTGGCTCCCAAAGGAATGTCCAACCTGTGGGCCTTCCCTGTGCATCGGGGCCAAGTACACACACACCCTCTCTCCCTTCCAGGCCGGAGCACCTCAACCCTGCTCAGCGTTCTGTCCACGCCCTGCAGACAACCATGGGATTTTCTAGCCCTGGGTCAACCCCCCGTCCCCCCAAAGTTCCAGAGGGAGCCTGGAGGCACTTTCCATCTTTAATTATACGTGTGGTCTGGGGGAGGGTGTTTCTTTAAGGCTTGTACCTCTGTTTCTTAAATACTGCCCCCAGCAGGACAGGCGTGAGGTGTGTGTCCACCCAGCGCCCAGCCCAGTGTCTGACCGGAGCAGGAGGCCCTGGTCACTCCGACCTTCCCCTTCCCCCACCTGCCCCTCCGCTCTCCGAACCTTGCATAAGCCAGGGAAGGGCCAGCTGACCCCACGTCCCGGGACAAAGGAACAATGGCCTTGATTGAAGGGCAAGGTGCAGGAGTTTTTGATTAACTCAGGAGCACATGTACTCCCAGCTGCTGTGGGTGGGCGGGGGAGGGAGGGAGGCTGCTGAGGGGAACGCAGGGAGGAGCTTGGGAAACAGAAGTCCAGAGAGGACAGGAGGAGGGCCGGGGTGCCCAGGCCAAGGCCCTCTGCCGCCTAGCGGTGCTGCAGCTGAGCTGCCTGGGGCCCGTCCCTGAGCCTCTGTGCGGGCTGGGTTCCCGGGCGCCTCGGACGCTCCCCTCCCCCGCCCTGGATGCGTCTGACCTGTTTCTTTTCTGCAGGATCAGGGTCATCCTGGCTCTGGAGGGAGAAGCTGCTCACCCTCTAGGCCAGAGCCCCGAGGGAGACTGGGATGGGGCGGGGGCGGGGGGGGGGGCGCTGGGGAGAGGGAGCATGCTCATGCCCGGGGGTCTCCTGAGGATCGGGGAGCTCCTCCCAGCCTCCAGGACGAAGCTCTCCCACCCCGCCCGGGACGAGGGCCAGCCCTGCGTCCTCAAGGCCGGACACCCCACGTGGTGGCCGTGCTGGTCTGCGCAGCTTTTCTGGTTCCTAACCCGAGTCTTTCTCGCAGCTCGGACAGAATTCTCCGGGTTTCGAGGAGTGATTCACGATATCAAAGGAGCAGTTTGCTCTTCCCCTTGGCAGACCCAAGCTGTCCGTGTCCACCCTCCCCTCTCCAGCTCCTGGTCCTTCCAGCTTCCTTCCCAGCGGCCACGCGGACGCGGCCCCCGCTCCGGTCATGTGGATGAGGACTCAAAGGCGCCGGGCAAGAAGGAGGCCGTGCAGAGCCGACAGAAGAACCAGCTCTTTGTGCGGAGCTGGAGTTCTCGGGACGCGTCCATCTCTGGCATATTTATAATGAGCGGCCCAGGAGGAAGGCCAAAGGCAGGGCTTGGGGGAAGAAGGGAGGGGGTGAGGGCGCTGGACAGGGAGGCGCTAAGAGCCAATGGGGAAACGGTGAGAAATGAGGGGAGAAGACGGGACCCTCAGGACAGATGGAAACACAGTCGGCTCTTGATCACAGGGGGACAAGGGGGCTGACGACCTCGCGGTGGAACATCCGCGTCAACCTTCTGCGTCGCTCCAAATGTAACAACTCAGAGCCCACGGCTGACCAGAAACCTGACTGATACAGCAGACAGCCTGAACAGACAGTCTGTTTATATGTATTGTAGACTCTATTCTGATAAAAGTACGCTGCAGAACGGAAGATGTTATTAAGAAAATCATAAGGAAGGGAAGATACACTGAGTAGTCACTGAAAAAACCCAAGTGTGAGTGGACCTCGCAGTCCAAACCTGTGCTCAGGGTCACCTGTGGTGACGTCACCTGGACAGAGATCTGAGGAGAAGAGGGGGATGGACGCAGGGGCCCAGGGAGGATTTGACTTCCATTTGTCATGCGGGAAAAACAAGACTCAAAAGGGATGCCAGGTGATGCCAATCAATACTGTCAGGGTTCTCACTGGGCACACTGGGCACACTGGGCACACAGGACTCTCACTGGGCACACTGGGTTCTCACGGGGCACACTGGGCTCTCACTGGGCCCTCACTGGGCACACTGGGCCCTCACAGGGCACACTGGACTCTCACTGGGCACACAGGATTCTCACTGGGCACACTGGGCTCTCACTGGGCACACTGGGCTCTCACTGGGCACACTGGGCACACTGGACACACTGGGCCCTCACAGGGCACACTGGACTCTCACTGGGCACACTGAGCTCTCACTGGGCACACTGGGCTCTCACTAGGCACACTGGGCTCTCACTAGGCACACTGGGCTCTTACTGGGCACACTGGGCACACTGGGCTCTCACTGGGCACACTGGGCTCTCACTGGGCACACTGTGCACACAGGGCTCTCACTGGGCACACTGGGCTCTTACTGGGCACACTGGGCACACTGGGCTCTCACTGGACACACTGGGCTCTCACTGGGCACACTGGGCACTCAGGACTCTCACTGGGCACACTGGGCACACTGGGCTCTCACTGGGCACACTGGACTCTCACTGGGCACACTGGACTCTCACTGGGCACACTGGGCTCTCACTGGGCACACTGTGCACACAGGGCTCTCACTGGGCACACTGGGCTCTTACTGGGCACACTGGACTCTCACTGGGCACACTGGACTCTCACTGGGCACACTGGGCTCTCACTGGGCACACTGTGCACACTGGGCTCTCACTGGGCACACTGGACTCTCACTGGGCACACTGGACTCTCACTGGGCACACTGGGCTCTCACTGGGCACACTGTGCACACAGGGCTCTCACTGGGCACACTGGGCTCTCACTGGACACACTGGGCACACAGGACTCTCACTGGGCACACTGGGCTCTCACTGGGCTCTCACTGGGCACACTGGGCTCTCACTGGGCACACTGGGCTCTCACTGGGCACTGTGCTGAGTGCTTCTCAAGCACTGTCTGGTTTTGTTTCCATGGGAACCACATGAGGCCGGGTCTCTCATTTCCCCCTCATTACAGGTGAGGAACCAGAGATCTTGAGAATCCAGGTACCTGTCACACCGAGCATCACATCAGTGGGAAGTGGCGGACGAGTGCTGGACCCACGGAGCTCATGACGCTCGTCCCTCATGGTGCCTTTAGGTAGGAACTGGAGTCCCCGGGACTCAGAAAGAAACCACAAGAACACAGACGGAGGGCACGCCGAGAGGCTGCACTTAGTCCCCGGACAGTACGTAGATTCTAGCCTGTTCCTCCTTCCAGGTCATTCCAAAGTCCCACAGAGCCTCGGATGGAACACACCACCTCCCCCTCCTGTAAATCTTTCTCCCTTCGCCAGACTCCACTTATAAATAGAAAGAGATGATTTTCGGTTTCTTCAGATGCTCTGTGCTACTAAGGGCCTAGGAAATACCTCTCTCCTCAGTTCTCACAGGGCGGCCAGGAGAGAGGGCCCTGTGACCCGCCCTCCACGCCCTGTGCCGTGGGCGTGCTGCGCTGCCTGTGTCTGTCTGTCTGTCTGTCTGTCATCTCCCACAGCGACTGCCTTTACTGGCCCAGCGTCCCACCAGGATTCGGTTCATACGCTCACAGTTTCAGGGCATTGACTCCGGCCTTGGAGTTTGCACGAGCTGTGGAGAAAGGCCTGGTCCCTGTTTGCACGGAGCCTGACCCGGCGGGGGAACCGGATGAACCGCGACTGCACTGCCTGGCGCTGGGGAAGACAGAGGGGCCCCGGGGTCAAGAGTCTGAGGAGGTGCTGGGAGGAGTGACAAGCAGTCCTGCAGGGCTTTCTGAGGGGGTGGGGCAGAGACTTGAGAGGGGCCCTCAGCCCCAATTCTGGAGGGTTCCGGCTTGCTCTTCCCCTCCCCCACTCTTACCACCCACAAAACAAACAAACAATAGTTTATTCATTTGTCAATTTATTTGAGAAACACTTATTGCCCACCTATTGGGTGTCAGGCACTGAGCTAAGCTAGTATTTGGGGACTCAGGGATGAACTTCCAGACAAGTGAGACAGCCCCAAACCAGACAGGCAGAGACCCCACCAGCAGCCGGGGTCCAGGCAGCCCTCTCACTTGCCCCCCTCCCACTGCTGTTTTGCAGAGAGGTCAGTGGCTTGCTGAAGGTCGTGGGGCAAGTGAGCAGGGGGTCCTTGACCCCTCCTCAGTTCTCAGGCTCCAAGCCCTTGTCTGTGTCTCTTATCAGCCTGGTTCCTGCAGGAGGAAGGGGCTGGCGATGGGCTTGGTGTCTGCGGGGGACAGCGTGTGGGGTTGGGCACCGGGTCTCCCGGGGCCCCTGGGTCTCCCCTGTGGAAGTGCTAACTGTGCTTCCTCCCAGACTAGTGTGGGGGTGCTCTGTCTCCAGCTTGCCTGGGGCCTTAGCTAAGCTGGGGGTCAGAATGCCCCTCCTTCATTTCCTGGCCTCCTTCCTCCTTCCTCCAAGTGTCCAGCCTCTGCCTCCGCCTTGCCTGCCTCCCGCTCATCTCTCCCAGGTCCCTCTCCACCCCTTCCCTCCTCCTCCCTTTCCGTCCTCCCCCTGCTGTCTCCCCCTTCCTCCTCCTCCCAGGCTTTTTCTCCTTGGAACTAATTGCTTAAGGGGTGAAGACCAGGTTGACTTGTGAAACCGCTGATCCATCGCCATGGTGATGCTAATTCAAGCTGAGTTCAAAGGAAATCGTTCCAGTTAAAACTAACAAGCTGGAGCTGGGGCCCCAGGACGGTGGTGCCAGGAGGAGGGGACCCCAGCTGCCAGGAGGAGGGGGCCCCAGCTGCCAGGAGGAGGGGGACCCCAGCTGCCGGGAGTGGGGGATCCCAGCTGCCGGGAGGAGGGGACCCCAGCTGCTGGGAGGAGGGGACCCCAGCTGCCGGGAGGAGGGGGACCCCAGCTGCTGGGAGTGGGGGACCCCAGTTGCCAGGAGGAGGGGGCCCCAGCTCGGAAAAACAGAAAAACAGGCCCATCTGCGTGGGTCCCCCCCCCCCGTCCACACAAACCACCCCAAAGTCTGTGGTTCTGGGGTTAACCACCCTTGCTCTGGAGACTTCTTCCCGGGTCACAGGGTGCCCCTCTCCTTTCTGACCAGCGTGGATCTGAAACCACTGGGGTGAGGTGGACGGGACTCCCCAAGCGCTGTCGCCAGGGCTGCCCTCCGACCTCAGCTCGTAGCCCATGGGCGGGCAGCGGGTGCTGACCTCACCCTAACTTCTCGGGTTCCCAGGCATGAGCAGGTCCCAGGGCAGGGACCTCCTCAGAAATAAGCTCGGGCTCAGCTACGTAGGGCAAGTTTAAGGAATCACCCAGAAAGGGGAAGGCCTTGAACTGGTGTGTGTGTGGGGGGGCCTAGACAGTAGAGGGGGGAGGTCCTGGTCCCAACATACAAGTAAGTAAGCAAGACGCCTGGGCCTCCTCCGGGTCAGCCCACGTCCCTTTCCGTGTGGCCGTGGCACGTGTGTCTTCTTTACCCCGAAGCAGAGACCACGTCTTGCCTGCCCGGAGCTGCTGGCTGGGTGTCAGAACTCTGGGTGGAGCCCCAGTCCCCTGAAAACAGAAGCCCTGAGGTCCACCAGGTGAAGGGAACCCTGTCTCGGGGACTCGGGTCATGAGGCCAACTGGAGACCAGCAGGGGGAGCCTTGCTCCGAGGGGTCTGTGGTTCTGACCCAGGGGCGGGAGTCAGCGGGAGCCCTTCCTGCCCCCTTCCCCCGAGAGCTCGCCCCTCCCTCGGACCTTCCAGCCTTATTCTCTCCTTCCACACCCACTGTCCCCCTCACCCCGGAATGCCTAGGGACCCTTCTAGGGACTGACAGATACCAGTCGAGCAGGAGAAAAACTTCCTCGAAGACAAAGCCCACGTTGGGGGAAACCACGGTGCCGGGAGGCTGGGAGGGGAGCCTCAGCGTCTTGGAGGAGCTGACCAGAGCCTTCCCAGCTGCTCTCTCCGCAGACGGGCCCCGGGCCCTGGGGAGCGTGAGTGTCCCCAGGTGTCCCCAGAGGACGCGCATCGCGGAGCTGTGTTTCCAAGTCTCACAACTATAAATGCATCACTGCATCAAGGCCAGAACACCCCCATTCCCTGCTGGGCGGGGGCGCTGTGGAGGAGAACGGAGGTTCACGCCTGGCCTGTGTCCTGCACACATTCCTGCCCCTGCCCCCATGTCTCTGGAGTGTAGATGTGCAGTTTGACGGGGAGAGGAAGTGACTCAGCACCCGGGCTGGGGAGACCCAGGGCTCCCCCCCACACACCCCGACAGCACGCTTTGCGCTTTGTGCTCAACCCTGCATCTCAAAGCCCCTCTAAGCCCCGGGAGTGGGGTCGTTATCTCAACTAACAGGAGAAAGCAGGGTCCGCACCTGCTGGAGGCCACTGTCCCTGACCCCTCCTCCCCAGGCTTGGCCCCAGCTCTGGGCTCCAGGGGCCTGTTGCAGAGCGAAGACAGAGCCGGCTGACTGGCCCCTGCCTGTCCCTCTGCGGGGATCGTGGTCCTTCTCAAGGACTTGGAGGCTGTGTTAGCCGGGCTGGGATTTCCCAGAGGGCGATAAGTGGGTGCCCTCTCCTATCCCTGTTGCCAGGGGGGAGACCTGCATAGCTTGCGCTTTTCCAAACGGGAGGCAGGGAATCAGGGCAAGTCTCCAGGAGTAGACTCAGCAGGCTTTGGGGAGACCTTCCCTCCTGGAGAAAACACCCCTGAGACCCCGGGCCTCAGGGTCCTGCGCTGTTTCGGCCAGCTGGCCCCTCTGAGTTCCCCAGCCCTTTGCTGTCAGAGTCCGCAGCAGGCCAGCCAGTGATCCCTGAGGCTCCTACGGACCCAGCTCAGTCCTGCAGTGCCTCTGGGGAATCACCCCACCTCTCTGAACTGCAGAGTCTCCCAGGCTCCTCGACTCGGGGTCTGGAATGCGGGGGATGGGGGGTGGGGTCCCAGCCACACTGATATTGCAAGCGGCCAAGTATTGAGGCTGCCAGAGAAGTAACCCCAGACGGGCAGTGACCCCAGGAAGCCAGGGTCCAGGCAGCCCTCTCACTTGACCTCCCCGTCCCCTGCTGTTTTGCAGAGAGGTCAGTGGCTTGCTGAAGGTTGTGGGTGACCCCTCCTCAGTTCCCAGGCTCCAAGCCCTTGTCTGTGTCTCTATCAGCCTGGTCCCTGCAGGAGACCTTCTCCCTTCTCTCCAGGGGCGAACCCAGAGGTGATGTGGGTGCTCCCGGTCACGCAGCCGGGGCCAAAAGTCTGTCCAGGAGAAGCCTGCAAGGGGGTGTCCATTCCTGCCTCCCTAGCGCTGGGGGAGGTAGCTTTCCTGCCTCCTACTCAGGGAGAGGAAGGCTGCACTTTGATCTCAGCAGGCTGGAGAGAGAGGGAGTGTGAGGGTGGGGGGTCCTGGGAAGCTGGGAGCAGGGGCAAATCCAGGCTACGGCACAAGAAAGAGCGAAGGGAAGGGTGGGCCCATTTCAATGGAGCCACCAGCAAGGAGGGGGGCTTGCTCTCTGCACAGGAGGTGGCCCACTCCCGGGGTGATGTCCCATGCGGCAGGGACAAACTGCCCTGGGCATCATTCCCTGGGAACACTGTGCAGTGCCCGGCCCCTGACACCTGCCCTTCTCACAGGGCCTGCTGGATGCAGCTGCCTCGGTTTCCCTCATGCCCAGCCCACCACCCCCATGTTGTCCTGAAGAGGCTCGAATCCAGTCCCATTGCCCTGTCTCTGCCTCCAGCTTGGGCTGCTGACTCGCAGTCCTCGGGGTTGATATCCAGGAACATCTGTGGCTGGAGACTGGCCGTCCATCTAGCTCATCAATGCCAGACCACCTCTCTGGCCCTTGGTGCCTTCCTGCCTCAGCCGCCACCTCCACCTTTGACGTGAGCATGGCTCTGGACACAGAAAAGCTAATTTGCTTAATAGCCTCATATCTGACTCTGGGTTTCGCCCCTGCCCATTGCACAGGCCAGCAGAGAATGCAGGGGGCCCGGCCCTTCTCCATCTTCTAAAGTCTTCGTTCGAGGTTGGGCCCTCCACGGCTGCTGGTAGCCTGTACCCCTGTGAGCCTCTGTCCCCCCAGAGAGGCCCAGGCGGGCCAAGGGCCAAGGGCCGCCCCAGGTTTGCCCGGCTGAGCACGGGAGTTGCAAGTGAGCCAATGAGAGAGCAGGCCGGAGAGAGGCAGCTGTGAGAGTCCGTCTGCCAAGTCTGGAGGACACATCGGGGTGTGAGAGATGGAAAGGCTTCCTAAGAGGGAGAGAATCTGGGCTGGATACCAAAACTGTCAGGAGAAAGGAATTTGATTTTTTTCCTGGGTTTTGTAAATTCTAGAGAATGATTTCTTCAGTGTGACTTTTCAGATCCTTATCTGAGGTTCTCAGACTTTCCCAGTAGGACCTCCCTGTCTCCTTTGGCTCATATTCCCCTATTTTCCTTCTACTCCAGCCTCTGGCTCAACATTTTCATAGTGCAAACATTTTTTTTAATCCTCACCTGAGGACATGCTTAGAGAGAAGGAGGAGGAGGCGGAGAAGAAGAAGAAGAAGAAGAGGAAGAAGAAGAAGAAGAAGAAGAAGAAGAAGAAGAAGAAGAAGAAGAAGGAGGAGGAGGAGGAGGAGGAGGAGGAGGAGGAGGAGGAGGAGGAGGAGGAGGAGAAGGAGAAGGAGAAGGAGAAGGAGAAGGAGAAGGAGAAGGAGAAGGAGAAGGAGAAGGAGAAGGAGAAGGAGAAGGAGAAGGAGAAGGAAGGAGGAGAAGGAGAAGGAGAAGGAGAAGGAGAAGGAGAAGGAGAAGAAGACGAAGAAGAAGACGAAGACGAAGGAGAAGGAGAAGGAGAAGGAGAAGGAGAAGGAGAAGGAGAAGGAGAAGGAGAAGGAAGAGAGAGAGAGAGATCAATGTGAGAGAGAAACACTGATTGTCTGCCTCTGTACGGGCCCCAACCAGGGGCCGAACCTGCAACCCGGGAGGGAACCCAACCAGCAACCTTCCGGTGCACGGGGTGACACTCAACAGACGGAGCCACTCCCGCTGGGCTCAACTGTTTTGTTTTTTTTTAGCTTTAGGCAGTTTTTGAATGGGTATAAATCCCCACATTGTGCTGGCAAAAAAATAGAGACCTAGAAAGATCTGATGATTTACCTACAGATTCGCAGCGAGCCACGTTGGAGCTGGGAACCTGACCCGCTGGGTCCACCGCATCCTCACACAGATGCACCACGGGTGCTGCCTTGTCCTCTCCAGGGGTCCTCCGAGGGCTCAGTGGCCTCTCATCCCTGCCCTCTGTTTTTCTGTCCCTCCCTTCCTGCCCTCCTTCCTTCTCCCCTTCTCTTCCCCTTCCTCCTCTCTCTCTCCCTTAGACGATGTAACCGTTGTCTCTGTTCAGGACACGCCTTCTTTCCAGGCCTTCGAGGATCCGAGATGCCGGCAGCCTCCGAACTCCGAGCCTCTAACTCGCGCCAGGAGGACTCTTCCTTGGCTCGCAGCCGCCTTGGCATCATGTTGGCTTCCGGGAGGAAATATAAACTACGATATTTACAGTCGCTAAGATCTGGAAACAGCCCAAGTGTCCTCAGTAGACGAATGGATAAAAAAGCTGTGGTACATGTACACAATGGAGTACTATGCAGCGGTAAGAAAGAAAGATCTCTTATCCTTTGAGACGACATGGAGGGACCTGGAAAGTATTATCCTAAGTGAAACAAGCCAAACAGAGAAAGACAAGTTTCATATGATCTCACTTATTTGTGGAATATAACGAACATAACAGTCTGAGGAAGGGGGTAGTCCCAGAGACGCGGAAGTGGGGTACAGACTGACAATCCCCTAAATAGGGGGGTGGTGGGGAAGAGATAGACCACAGAATTTATATGCATGTATGCACGAACAGTGGACATGGACAACAAACTGGGGAAAGGGCGGGGAGGGAGGGGGAGGGGGGAATCAGTGGGGGGGAAAGGAGAAACATCTGTAACAAAAATTAATTAATAAAAATAAATTAATTAAAAAAAAGAAATATAAAATACGAGTGAGATCGGAAGATGTAATGTTTATTCACGTGCTTGGTGACTGGGAAAGGATGAAGTCATTCGTAAAGAACAACCAGGGGGTGTAAGGAGTGTTTAGATGCGTCCCCCCAGCATTCCAGTGGTGATATCCTGAGAACAGCCAACGTCCTCTTCCCCTTCAGACACGAGACCTATTGGGTGGACCACCCTCTGTGATTCTTACTAGGGCAGAACGAACTGCCCGGGAAACTTCCCACCTTCCATCGGGGGGGTTAGGAGGAATCCATCAGAGTCATTTCAGACGCTGAGAGTGGTCGCCCACCGACGTCTCGATGCGCCTCCTGGAAACCCGGCTCTCGGGACGAAGTTCTCGGACAAACGAGGGCCGGGTTGTTGTTTTGTAGGGGACGGGGTCAAAGGCGAGCTGAGAGGAGACACAGGCCTTCTTCCTTGAGACCAGACTGTGTGGGCTCCGGGAAAGCGAAACAGACAAAAGCAAACGAAAACACCAGAGCTCACGGGGCGGAAACTCGCTTGTTTCTTGGTCCGTGCGGACGTCAGCCTCACTGTCCCGTGGGAGGACCAGTGGGGGCGGGAGCCCAGCAGCTGCGGTCAAGCGGGGTCTCCGTGAGCATCTGGCCAAGCTCAGGCCCCTGAATAAGAGGGGAGGGAGAAGTGGGGACACTGGTCCGGGATTGAAGAAGGGACTTTGGGGAAAGCGGAGGGAAGGGAGCTCTGTCTTCCGCCAGCACCTCCTTTCTCTGTGGGCACTCGGAAGTGAACAGATTAACTTTCCCCGTGTTTTACTGCTGCCAAGACCGGTCTGACCCGTAGGCGTGTCCCCTTCAGTCCTCGGTGTGACCTGGGCACGCTCCCTGGGAAGATGAGGCCCCGGAAAGAGCAGAATTTCCCACACTCTCCTTTGGGGGCTTTGCTGACGGACCAGAGGAGCACAGGCCCCCAGTGGTCACCAGCGGGGCCTCATTCCCGGCAGAGGAGAGGGACCTGGCCCAGCAGTGGGCTCCCCTCCCCGCCCCAGCCATCCAGCAGGAAGACCGACTCCTCGGCAGCCATTCACAGTCTAGCGAGAAATAACTTTTGAGAAATCGCAGTAATATCACACCCTCTGTCTAGATAAACAGCCCTGAACTCTCACTCGAACTCTCGATTCTTGGGTTGGAAGTAGAACCGACAGCTCATTTTGTCCTCTGACTCAGGCAGGACTGACTAGCTTTTCCCCTTTGTTGATTTTAGAGACAGAGGGAGGGAGAGGGAGGGAGGGAGGGAAACATGGATGAGAGAACATCGACTGGCCGCCTCCTGCAGGCCCCCCATGGGGATCGGCCCACACCCTGGACATGTGCCCTGACCGGGAATCGAACTGGAGACCTCTTGGTGCAGGGTCGACGCTCAGCCACTGAGCCACACTGGCCAGACTAGAACTGACTAACTTTTGACATGTGGTTGTCTTACTCACCCTGTGTCTCCGGGGGTTCTGATGCTATAATTCCTCCACCCATTTGCTCATCCAGCCCCCCATCCAGCCCCCCCTTATGGAAAGGTGAGGAGCACAGGGATCCTGTCCTCTAGAGCAGCGGTTCTCAACCTGGGGGTCGCGACCCCTTTGGGGGTTGAACGACCCTTTCACAGGGGCCGCCTACGACCATCGGAGAACACGTATTTCCAATGGTCTTAGGAACCAAGACCCGGCTCCTCCGTCCTCTCCAGGGGGGTGCGCCCACACCAGACACGCCCACACACAACAGGAGCACCTGTATTCCAGGGTGGCGGCATCAGGACGGTTGAGAACCACGGCTAAGGATTCATGGTACAGCCTTTTTTTTTTTTTAATCCTCACCCAAGGACAATTTGCATTTATCTTCAGATAGAGCGGGAGGGAGAGAGAGAGAGAGAGACATCGATGTGAGAGAGACACAACAACTGGTTGCCACCCACACGACCCCAACCGGGGCCGGGGACAAACTGCAACCGAGGTACATGCCCTTAGCAGGAACCGAACCCGGGTCTCTCTGGTCTGCGGGCCGACGCTCTAACCGCTGAGCCAAACTGGCCAGGGCATGGTATAGGCTTTTCAAGGGTTTTGATGTCTAACCAGCAGGTGTATTTTCTCATATAATTGTCTAATGTCATTTAATGTCTACGTCTAATTTTCAAAGTTCAATCTAATGTCTTCCTGTTGCAGATGGAGGTCAAACAGGCGCATTCCTGTTCTCACTCACGCGCAGTCGCTCCACGGAGATTTCCGAGGGGGTCCTCTGCTCCGGGTGTCCTGAAAGACGCCCTGCAGTTTGGACATGCTTCTCTCTACCAAACTCCCAGGTGCCTTCCAAGGCCGGGAAATGAACCAGGTTTAAAAGGTGGTGCAGTACGATCCACGTGTAACTCTATGTTAGGAACAAGGAAACTCCCTTGACTCCTCTGTTGAATGATCTTGAAACAGCTAAGAGTGTGATCATGTCCCAGGGGAAAGGGTTGTGTACTGAGGGTTTCACCCCAACCGGCACGGGGCACACCCCAGATTTCTCGTCGTCTGCCTTGAGTCCTTTCTCAAGGGAGCAGACACGCAGGGCCAGTCTTCCTGGCCTTGGTCTAAAATTGCCTCCCGTCCTCCTGGGCTTCCTTCACCCTCCTGTCCTGGGATCTTCTCAGCTCTGACACCTTCCAGAGGGGCAGGGGGGAGGGGTGCCGGCTGGAGAGTGGGACTGAGGCCCCTCAAACTCTCCACCCCCGGGGGGGAGCAGTGGGAGCAGAGAAGGAGGGAGAAAGTGCTCTTCCTGTTGCAAAGGATCCGCACCTCCCATCCAGGCTGCACACCCCCAAAGCAGCTCTGAAAATCCCCGACTCTTTGACGTTGGGTGTTTAACGGCCACTCCGGTCAGGCACTTAACAGGGAACCGGAGCCCTGGGTTCACAGGGCTTCCACGGGGCCGGTCCCCTTCCCCGAGCATGCGCGGCCCTTGCAAGCTTCTTGCCGCAGGAAAGGGGGCCTTGGGGCTCACAGAACAGCTGCCCCCAGAGCTGAGGCTGTCGTGGAAGCAGGTCCATGGGTGGCTTGGGCCAGAGACGGGTGGGAAAAGCAGAGGCAAGACTTTGGGAATTGGAAAGCGGGTGGAGTTGAGAAATGTAGTGGAGCCCACGTCATTTTTCTGGGCTGTTTTCTTTCCATTGGACTGGGGGAAAGTAGCCCATATACAAACGCTACGCTAGGAATACACTGAAAAGTAAGTTCCCTTGAACTACAGACCATCTGTCTCCCAGCCTGGAAGCAGCTACTAGTAACAGATTTTTGTGAATCATTCGTCAATTTTTCATGCTTTACATGCATTCTTTTGTTGTCATATATGACTTGTGCTTAACAATGTCTTGAAGGTCTTCGCATACGTCTTTTATAGGCACGTATGTATCTGCTTTATTCTTGGCCTGGTGTTAAATAGTGTGGAGGTATCATGAGGCGTGTTCCCTAATGATAGACATTCATCATCTGTGGACACCTGACACACACGTGTCAGTGTGCATACGACTCAGGGCCTATTTCGAGAAGAGGAATGGCCAAGTCAGAGACACGCACCCCGAGGGGATGGACACGGCGCAGGTAAAATTTCTGGCTAGTGTTCCCACAGCCCTCCATCCCTGGCTCCCCTTCCCTGTCACCCCTTCCCTGTCTCCCGATCCCTGTCTCCCCAGCCCTGTGTCCCCAGCCCAGTCTCCCCATCCAGGGATGCAGCAGCAGGTGGAATGATCCCTGGGGGAGCCTGAGAAATCATCTCTCTGGCTCCAGGATGCAGGAAGGGAGGGCTGTTGTCTGTCTGTTGGTTGCAGAATGACCTGTCTTCCTCATGCTGTTTCTCAGGCTGAGCATTGCTTGCTTCTGAGCAGAGCAGTGCTGATGGGGCCTGAGAGGAGCAGGGGGTATAAGCTGGGCTCCCCACCAAAGCAGGGCCCCCACCAGGACACGGCAGGGTCTCCCAGCTCTGCCCACCAGCGGCAGCCGCGTGTGTGGTGGACGCACCATTTCAAAGCCTTTGCAGTTTCCGTTGTACCCCCCTCAGGGGTGAGGGGCCGGGCGGTGTCTTGGGTGAGCAGGCTGAGACCCAGAGCGGCTGCGCTGTGGGGCGGCGTGTGGTCGACAAGGTGCTGGTTCAAGGACTGGGGGTTGGGGTGCAAGTCTAGCACCGAGTTGTCAGCTGCCAAGGGTTTGCACAGCGTGATCTCCAAGGTCTGCAGCGGGTGGGGGCGGACAGGCTGGGCCACATGGTTCGTGTCTGGTGACTCCAGGCTCGAACCACATTGTATTTTTTTTTTTAGTCTCACCCTAAGAGAAGATGGTTTTGTTGATTTTTAGAGAGAGGGGAAGGGAGGGAGAGGGAGGAACATCGTGAGAGACCAGTGCCCTGCCTGGGGGTCGAATCTGCAGCCTTTCGGAGCCCAGGACGACGCTCCAACCAACCCAGCCAGCGGCCAGGCTCGAACCGCAGCAGAAACAGGTCTTCTTGAATCTATTTAGGTGACGTGGCTGACAAAAGGGCGCAGGTTCCACGCGTACAGGTCTGGGACGTGGCGGCGCGCTCACCAGCCAAGGCCGAGTCTCCCTTGCTGTGGACTCTCTGGCGAGAGCAAAGGGCGGTTCTGCCCCCTTGGGGTGAAGCCCCCGCTCCCAGGCTCCTCAGGGGCAGGTTCTGTTGGCACGTGGAGAGGGGGCTGTGCTGAGGTCGCAGCTGCTACAGAAGAGGCCCCACCCTGACCCATGGAGTGAGGGTGCCCACTGCCCCTTCAAAGTCTCTGTAATTCATGCCATCTGCCCCCCTAAAACCAGCTTTAGAGTCTGATTCTCCAGATGGTTTGGGGACCTAATCCGAGCCAGACATCTTTCTGGCCCCCTCCTCTCCTGAGCTGCTCAGAGCCCTGGGCCAGGCCGGCCCCAGGCACCTACCCCTTCATCCCTGGCGACCTCTCCCTTCCGATGTCTGTTCTGACGCCCTTGTGATCCCTGGAGCAGGGTCACCCAGAGGGAGCCATTCCCAAGCCAAGGGCGATTTCTTGGGAGGTTGGGGTTAGGAGGCCCGGCTTCTCCCCTGGGCACCGCAGACCTGCCGTGTGGCGGTAGGAACGTCATGAATAGTGCACAGCCTGTTTCCCTGTCTTTGGCAACCAACATTCACATGGTAACAAGCAGCTTCCAGAACATTCTTCCCCTGGTCATCTAATCTAATCTTTCAGAATAGGGTCATTATGCCTCTTTTAATGATCCTCACAGGGCTAAATTCACGGGACTATGGGCTGTGGAGACGAGAAAGCAATACCCAGTGACCGGCAGACTGGGGAGTGGTCCCCGCACAGGTGGCCGGAGGCTCTGCCCAGGCCTCAGGACCACCATGGAGGGCGCAGGCTTCCGAAGGCTCCTCACACCAGGACTCGCGGCCCCTGAGCCTGTGTCCTGAGAAGACATGGAGATGGGGGAGAAGGTGGGGTGGTGGTGGACCCCCGGCCCCCCGGGGTCCACAGGATGGAAAACGGCTCCGGCTGCAGGCCACTCCGCTCACACCAGCAGGGCGGGAGTGTGGTGGTCACAGGCCTGTCTCCCCGTGTCCCCTGGAGCCCAACAGGGGGAGCCAGGCTCAATCAGGGGAAGGATTCAGGCCCCCGACCGGCTGTTCCAAAGGCGGCGGAGCCGGGCGCGTGGTTGAGCAGGAGCGTGGAGACACCTTGTGGCGAGAATGAGGAAGCACATCCCTCAGGCAGTGGGCCAAGCCCAGGAGCCCTGAGCGGTTCACTCTCAGGATGGTGGGCAGGGGCCTGCCTGGGACACTTTGTTTCCTCCTCCCACGGGCTCGGGGGCGCTATTCCAGTGCCTCCTTCGTGTGGCGCCTGCCAGCTGTGTGGTCAGGGAGCTCAGCCTCTGGCCGGTGAAATATCACTCATGGGATTGGCACTTGAGCCAAGTACAGGCTGGCCACTCGCAGAGGGGTGGCCCCCTGCGCGGTCACACCGTGTGGACCACACAGCAGAGGTGTGATCAGGGTTCTGCAAGCCCCCACCCTGCCCACAAAAGCAGTGGAGCTGGACCTGTGGAGGGTCCCCTCCCACGATGATGCTTATTCCCAAGATGGGAAGGCGAGAGCTGGGTCTCAGCTCCGATGGGCCAGACAGCTGCCAGGCCACACCTGGTCTTCTGAGGAGCCCCAGCTCCAGGTGGGAGGTGCTGGCGCCAGCTCCCCCCCCCCCCCTGACCAGGCACCTGACACGGATGCGGGGTGTCTCCTTTCCAGTTTAAAGAGGAGATTACAGGTTTGGCAAAGCCGAATGACCAGGGCAAGACGGAATTGCCGAAAGACAGGGTTAGACAGGGCTGTGGGGTGCGTTTCTCCACCTCGGAGCTCAGACTCGGCTCAAATCACTCCGCCTCCAGGTCAGGGTCTGTGTGCCCTGCGCTTTCTCTCCTCCGGCCCTCACGGGGCCCCTCCCATGGGGCCTTGCTCCGGGCCTGCCCTGCCCTCCCGGGGCCGTGCTGCCAGGCTCTAAGGGGACCACCTGCTCACCCTTTCCTTCCCCACTCCTCTTGCTGCCCCAAGGGGGTCCCTAGGGGAGTGTGAGGGGAAGGAGGCAGGTGTAGCTTTGCCCCCGCCCCAGACACTCTGGGGCCCAGCTGTGTTCAGGAGAGCTGCCCCTGCCACCTCTTGTCGAGTTACCCCCCCCCCCCCGAGAAGGACGGCAGGGCTCTCCCCTTCTCTGAGAGTCCGCTGGGCAGAACAGGGGCAGCCGGTGGCGGAATGAAGGCAGCCTGGCTGGTCTGGGATCCTCAGGACCGGGGCCCTCGCTTCAGAACCAGCTGGCACAGCCCCAGACCAGGGCCCTGGTGAGCAGCCCCCGCTGTTCCCTGGCTCCCCAAGAGGGACCCCTCACAGTCTGACATTGGCAGGGCTGTGCCAGGCCAGGCGAGTTTGTGCCTGTTATGGGTAAGTGCTCCAGCACGTGGCCACGGTGTGCCCAGCTGGTCAGGCTGAATGGCAGGGCATCGGTCCGGGCGTCTGGTTCCCGTGCCAGGCTTCTGAGTCTGTGGGGGGTTCCAACTGGCCCTTGGTCTCTGAAATGCCCTCTCTGTGTCCACTGTCATGTTCACGGATACCTCCTGTCTCAGCTTCACAGCAACGGTCTATGGACCAGGGGAGGGGAGAGTGAGGACCCCGTCTTCTCCTCTCGGGCCGAGCACAGTGGGAGGGACTGTAGTTGGGAAACCAAGAGACTTACTGGACGGAAGATGGTACCTTGGTGGCCCAGAAATCCCTGTACCTGAGCCAGGTTCCGTGATAGCAGGTAGAGGAAGGGGGTAGACTGTTCCCCAGGGTCCTCAGATGACCACCTCAGAGGCTGGTACCTGACACTGCTGTCCTGAGGGACATGTGGACATGCAGGCGTTGCTTGGTCCCTGGTTCTTCAATGTCCAGGCCAAACCCCAGCCGCCCTCCATCCCAACTCTGTGTAGCCAGAGGCCTTGGCCAGGATCTTAGCTCTCCTCCCCAGCGCCCCGCACCCTGGGCTCGCTAAGGGCACTGGTTCGCCTTAGAGCTGAATGTCAGGGTATCTCAGGAACACCCGGCCTCTATGTCGGGCGGGGGTTGGTGGCTGAGCTGTGAGAGCAGGTGGGTCCCAGAGACCGGCGCTCACACTCACTGTGCGTCTCCTGGGCCAGCAGCACCCACCAGCCCTCCCAGCTGCCCTGTGATTCAGCTCGTCCGTTCTCCGCACAGAGAACTGCAGACGTGGTCACAGCAGCGCAGCTGGAAGACAGCGGAGCCGGGATCTGAATTCCGGCCACCTGATGGCACAGCCCTTACTTGTCACCGTCACACCTGCACGGATTGGCCTGGACGGAACGTGGGACTGTGAGGTCAGTAGAGGGATATTGGGGTCAGAAAGGGGCTCTAGGTCCTGGGAGGCTGTGGGGGCTCAGGAAGGAGGAGGGCAGGCTGTTGGGGAAAATCAGGCTGCCTCCCTGGGGCTCCCCGGGAAAGGCTGAGCAGTCTGGTCAGAGGGGGGAGGTGTCCAGACTCCCCTGCCTGGAGCAGAGTTCCCATTGCAGGCATCTGGTGTGCTTAGAAGAGAGGTGCGTTAAGACAGGGATCCCCCAAGCCAGACCCTCCAGAGGGCCCAGAGGGTCCCGGTTCCTGCTGCCCTGCCTCCAGCCCTAACTGCCCTGTTACCATTTTCTGGTTTCTGTGGCATGAAAAGTCCCAGAAGCTCAGCCTCAGAACTTGGGTCCTCCAACACGAGGTCACACGGTCTCCAGATCCTTCCAGGAGCTCAGGACCAGTTCCCACTACGCGTCTCTGGTGCCAGGCAGACGGCACTCCTGCCCCGGCACGCTCAGGGACTCTGTAGGGGTGGGGGTGTGGGGCTCGGCCGTCTGTGGGAAGGCCGTCTGCCCTGGCGCTGGCTGGCTGAAGTCCATGACACTCATTCCATCTGTCCAGCTCCTGCGCCTGCTCACTTCTAGCTGCGTGATCTGGGGCCGGCAACGCCCCTGGGCCTCGGATCCCTCTCAGGAAAAGGAGGAGCGGCATGTGCCCATGACCGAGGGTGCTTGTGAGCACATTTGCTCATTTGGCTTTGCCGTGCTCTGCACCAGGAGGCTGTTGGTGCTGGGGATGGACATGAATTCATACAACACAAGGTTTGCCTACAGGAAGGGTGGGGCTAGGTGCGGGGACCCGACAGAGACAGGACTGAGATGCACATCGGACGGGCCGAGCACAGAGCTGGAACAAAGCCGCCAGGAAACACTAGCCTGACCCCCTTTCAGAACAGGAGCAGTCTTCACCGTCCTGGTGGCCTGCTGGATGGTGGGTTTCAGAACAGGCTCTGTGCTCAGCTTGGGTTCCTTCATGCCCCGTGCCAGACAGGACTTCTGGCTCCTGCCATCCCCCGATGCTCACTGGCTGGCTGCGGGGAACCCAAGGGAAGACATAAAGTCCATTGCAGTGCTGGGCGTGACACAGGACTTTGTGGGAGGCAGGAACAGCCATCAAAGCCAGGCGAGCCTGGGCCGGCCCAGGGCACTGAGCTGGGGCCTCTCGTTCCGCAGCCCCCAGTACCCTGCCAGCATGTGTCGGTCTTGTTTCCTTATCCATTCATCTACCCTGCGTCTTTTGATTGGAGCATTTAATCTGTTTACATTTAAAGTAATTGTCGATAGGTGTGTGGTTCTTGCCGTTTTAGTGTTCATATTTTGATCCTTTTTTCTTCTTCTTAAAAAAGTCCCTTTAACATTTCTTGTAATAGCGGTTTAGTGGTGACGTGCGCCTTTAGCTTTTGTCTTGGAAACTGTTTATTTGTCCTTCAGTCTAAATGACCACGTTGCTGGGCAGAGTAATCTGGGTTGTAAGTCCTTGATTTTCTTTTTTATCCTCATCTGAGGACATTTTATTCTACTTTTGTTCAGATAGAGTGGGAAGGAGAGAGAGGGAGAGAGAGAAACATTGATGTGAGAGGAACACAACCCCTGGTTGCCTCCCACACGACCCCAACCAGGGCCGGGGATGAATCGCAACTCAGGTACGTGCCCTTGACCAGAATCGAACCCACGACTCACTGGTTTGTGGGCCGACGCTCTAGCCGCTGAGCCAAACGGGCCAGGGTGGTCCTTGCTTTTCATCACTCTGAATATTCCATGCCAGGCCCTTCCGGCCTGCAAAGTTTCTGTTGAGAAATCAGCTGACAGTCTTATTGGAGCTCCCTTGTAGGTAACTAGCTGCCTTTCTCTTGCTGCTTTTAAGATCTGCTCTTTTCTTTAACCTTTGGCATTTTAATTAAGATGTGTGTTGGTGTGGGGCTCCGTGGGTTCATCTTGTTTGGGACCCTCTGCACTTCCTGGACTTGTATGTCTGTTTCCTTCTCTAGATTAGAGAAGTTTTCCATCATTATTTCTTTTCTTTCTTTCCTTTTTTTAGAAGGCACCAAACACATCCCATTTATTTTTATTTTCTTTTTTCTTTTTTAAAGCAAATAACAAAGACCCAGTTTACCAGCTTTACTTTTTAAACCTAAGGTTAACACTGCATATTTAAACAATTGTTAAAGTTTACTAAGTTGCCTGCATCCATGTACAACCAGAAAACATCCTCAATTTAGATTAAATCAGAAATATATTACCACTGGTGCATTAATACTGGGAAAAGACCGGCTGGTGTGGCTCACTGGCTGAGCCTTGACCCTGCACCAAGAGGCCGCTGGTTCGATTCCCGGTCAGGGCACATACCCAGGTTGTGGGTCCGATCCCCAGTGGGGGGCATGCAGGAGGCGCCCAGATGGTGTTCGCTCTCATCGATGTTTCTAGCTCTCCCTCTCCCTTCTTCTCTCTAAAATCAATAAAAAAAATATTTTTAAAAAATATTGAGCCCTGGCCGGTTTGGCTCAGCGGTTAGAGCATCGGCCTGCGGTCCGGAGAGACCCGGGTTCGGTTCCCGCTAAGGGCATGTACCTCGGTTGCAGTTTGTCCCCGGCCCTGGTTGGTCGTGCGGGTGGCAGCCACTCGATGTGTCCCTTTCACATCGATGTTTCTTTCTCTCTCTTCCTCTCTCTCCCTCCCACTCTATCTGTGCAAAAAATGGAAAACTGTCCTCGGGTGAGGATAAAAAAAAATATATATATATTGAAAGAAATCCTTGAAGTTCCTGGAAGACCGGCCCTGGCGATGTTCACTGCACAGCAGGCTGACTCCGCTTGGCTCCTGGCTCAAACGCAGTGGAAAGCAGGTCCAGCTGGTGTTCGTGATGGGAAGTCAGGGCCGCCTTGGGTCACGTTGAACATGAAAGCAAAGTGCGTGCAGAGATTTACAACCATTTTAAATACAAAACAAAACAGGCGCTGTCATGCGGTCCCCACAACAGACCCAGCGCTCCGATGACTGCGTATAGACGTGAGACTGGGGATTACACAGACGCCGAGTTCATCTGAAATCGTGGTGGGGGGGGTGCTCCTGTGGGTGCTCACACGTGCAGCTGCGGTCACCTTTCCTGCCGCGGGCCTGCCCGGGATCACCGTCATCCCAGCGCGACAGCCGCTCCTGTCCACAGGTGTCCAGGGTTTTCCCAGTGTCTTCAGCTTCTCCTCATTCCGGCCACGCTGCACCGCTCTCTCTCTTTTTTTAATCCTCACCTGAGGACATTTTTCCATTTTTTTGTTCAGATAGAGTGGGAGGGAGAGAGAGAGAGAGAAACATCGATGTGAAAGGGACGCATCAAGTGGCTGCCACCCGCACGACCAACCAGGGCCGGGGACAAACTGCAACCGAAGTACGTGCCCTTAGCGGGAACCGAACCCGGGTCTCTCTGGACCGCAGGCCGACGCTCTAACCTCTGAGCCAAACCGGCCAGGGCCGCACCTTTCTCTTGGCAGCGGTTTTTCTCCGTTGACCATGTTGCTCGGAGTCCATACAGACAACGTTGCCCATGCACTGCACCCCGGGCCTGGAGGAGAATGAGTGAGCCCTGCGACCACCCACCCAAAGCAGGTAGATCATGTATCAGAAGAAAACCTTCCTGGGGAGAGGAAACCCACTGAAGGTGGAGAATGCACCCGCCCCAGTGCTGCCCCTGCGCCCAGACTCCTGCGCCCACTCCTGCGTCGCCCCTGCACCCACTCCTGCCGAGTCCCAAAGCAGCTGTCAAACTGGTCCAAGAAGCTGGATGAAAATGTGTCTCCCACCAAAGAATTCCTGGAACGAGTCATCTGAGTTCTGGACCATGAGGCCGAACTCAGCCGGGGTGGGAAAATGACCCGCACTGCTACCCCCACTATTTAGCTTTTTGCCGCATTTGTCAGAAGATGGTCCGTTTTCCAGCCCGAGTGCACCTGATATCCCTGAGCTCACCCATAGCCCAAGCGCACCCGTATCCTGAGCGCACCCCATAGCCTGAGCACACCCCGTATCCCTGAGCGCACCTCGCAGCCCTGAGCGCACCCCACAGCCCTCGGTATTGTCTGCATTTCCTCTCCACCTCTTTCTGTTCTCCAGAGTTCACCTGGTGGCCACTGCAAGGCCTTTTCAGTATCCTGGGCGCACATGGGGGTCCGCAGCTGGAACCTCACCGTGATCGTGGCTCTTGGCTGCAAAGTCGGGAGGATTGGGGGACAGGGGGACAGCCAGGGGGCATCCAGAGGGAATGGGAGGCATCCAGGGGACATCTAGAGGAGGAAATGGGGAGCAGCTGGGGGGCTGCAGAGGGGGAGCAGCGGTGGTGGAGGGGCAGCCAGTCTCGCAGCTCCCCTCCCCCTCACAGCGCAGGGGACAGTGGTTCCTGGCACCTTCCTTTTCTCGTCATTATCAATCCCTTGCTCTCGCTGTCCTGCTTTTGGCACCACTATGATGCAGATGTTGGCACGTTTGATATTGTTCCAGAGGCTCCTTTCACTATCCTCAGTTTTTTTAATTCTTTTTTCCCCCTGCTGTTTTGATAAGTGTTTTCTGCTGTCTTGTTTTCACAATCACTGATTTGATCCTCTGCTTCATCTAATCTACTGTTTATTCCCTGTAATGGATTCTTTATTTCAGTTATTATATTCTTTATTTCTGACATGTTCTTTTTTATGTTTTCCATCTCCATATCTATACTTTCTATCTCTTTGTTGAAGTTCTCACTGAGGTCCTTGTTCTCCTCTCCAGTTCACTGAGTATCCTTCTAACCAGTGTTCTGAACTCTGCACCTGAAGCTGGCTACCTGGAGTGTTGGTTCTGGGGCCTCTTGGGAGAGCCTCTGGTGCAGGCCAAGTTCAGCAGCTGCCTGGGCCCTGCCTGGGCCCACTTGGTATGAGCTACACAGTGATCTTCAGAGGGTTACTATTTATGCTGGGCTTGGAGGTACCTGGGACAGGTGAGGCTGTGAATCAAGGCCCTCGTGCTGGGCTCAGGGCTGCTCAGCAAGAAGTATGGGGTGAGCCGAGGCTAGACATTGCTTGTTTGGGGTTTGTGAACCTTTGAGGAATTTTGCAGCATGAGCCACTTGTATGGAAAAGCTGCTGGAAGAGGCTTGGATGGGCCTGCAAGTTGGGTCTCCAGGGAATCACCAAGGCAGGGTGAAAGGTGTTCGCTAGGTAGATGGAGACTCAAATAAGGTACCCATCTGCACAGGCAGGCTGGGTGAGGGGAGGACTCAGCACCAGAACCACGCCACCAGCGTGCACTTCTGTCTGGGAGCGAGCGACTGCTCCAGCCCTCACCCCGAAGCCAGACAAGTCAGTGCCTCCCTCTGTCTCTGGTGCCTTTGAACTGCTGCCCTTGCTCCGGAGCCGAGAGCCAGTGAGACCATCAGTGAGTTAGTCCACATGTGGGTCCTTTACCTGGAGAGTCTGGGATTCCAACAGCCTCCATCTCACTCAGCCAAACACCTGCTGGTTTTCACAACCAGAAGTTATGGGGACTTCTCATCTTGGCACTGGAGCCCCGGGCTGGGGACCCTGATGTGGGACCGAGGCTCTTGGCGCTTCAGGGGTAACCCCTGCAGCTGAGACATCCTTCCTGATTTTTAGCTGCCACCTGTGGGTGTAGGACCAGCCCATTCCCCATCTCCACCCCTTCCTATCAGTCTGAATGTGGCTTCTTCTTCATATCCTGAGTCAGAGGACTTCTTTTAGCGAGTTTTTCGGCGGTTCTTAATGACGGTTGTTCTGGAGTTTAGTTGCAATATTGACGTGATCGTGGGAGGAGGCAAGTACAGCATCTGCCCCTTCCCCCATCTCGACCAGAAGCTTCTTGGATTAACTCATTTGATCTTCGTCAAAAGCTGAGGAGGCATCAGGATGGCGCTGAGAGCTGTTGAGTGGCCCGAGGACTTCATTTACTCAATAAGCACCTGCTGTGTGTCACCATCTGAGGATACAGTAGGGAAGCCAGGTACCTGGGACAGGCTCGGGACTTTGGACCCTCTTGAGAAGTTGGGTCTTTATCCGGAGAGCAAGGGAAAGCCAGAGAAGAGATTCAGGTTGGGCAAGCAAACGAAGGAGGGAGGTGACGTCTGGTCAAAATTCTGTCCCGCATCAGAGAGATCCCGTTGGCTGCTACACAGAGAATAAACTGGAGTGAGCCAGAGCCGCTGTGGGGAGAACAGTAGGAGGCTCCTGAGAAACCCAGGGTCGTAGTGGAGACAGGGTCACACAAATGTAACATTCAACGGATTATAGATGTAGGTGCAGTGCAGCCGTTGGTCCGGAACTCCTCGCTCCCTGTGACCACCTCATCGTTTGCTGATGTGCAGACCCCTCGCTTCACATGGGCACCCTCTCTGATCCAGGCTGTGCATTTCCCGAGGATTGATTTAAATCTGCCGAATTGCTGGTCAGCTGTGGCCATAACCACCGTCACCATGCCCACGGACAAGGTAGAGAAGTCCAGTCAGATGCCTGGCTGGCCCCTGGGTGAAGACCTCAAAAGAGGGATATGCATCTATAAGGAATTAGTACCATTTGTAGTCCGTCTACTGCTTTCAGAGCCTGAAGCTTGGATCTGTTAGAACACCCTCAGATAAGTGATCCCCAGGAAGTGATTCATGATAAATTTATAGGAGTTTGGAAAAAAAAAAAAAAGCAAGCGTAATATCACTGCAGCATGTAAGGTTCTCACATGGTGACTAAGGCATCCTCATACCATATTTGGAGAACCAAATACTGAAGACACACACACACACACACACACACACACACACACACACTTAGAACAGCACCTGTGCCAAGAATATCAGCTCCTACCATAACGAATGTAAAGAGTCTGCCAGATGTGTTGCTTTTCCGGGATGCTCTGAAGTGTTCAGGTACCTCAGGGAGCTTGTTTGCAGAACACACAAGGGTTCATCCGTCACTGGGGGTGTCCCCGGGGGTCCTTCATGAGGCCCAGTGAACTTTCCCTGTTGTCTAACGGAACATACCTCCCTGGCTTCTGAGATGTCTCTGTTCTCCCTCAGAAGATACATAGTAGTTCTCCCTCAGAAGATACATAGTAGTTCTCAGAAGATACAAAGTAGTTCTCCCCTCAGGATCCCATAGAAACATTGTCCCTTCTCTCTGCCTCCTTGCCACCCATCACTTTTTGACGACGTAGTCTTTCTGCAAACAGTGTTTTTCTCAAACAAGGGTGCTTCTCATTTCTAGTTACAGTCATGGTCCAGCCTCTCTGAGTCCATCTGGCTACTGAGCCTGAACTTGGATGGTCTCCAATTTTTTTTTGTTTTACTCTTATGCATACCCTTCCTGTATTGCTTTACTACCAAGTTCAGCTCCCAGAGGGTTACTGCCGGAGGCTCCTCTCCGCCCAGCTGTCAGCAAGCGACACGCTGCCCTGCGGCTCTGTTCAGCATCTGCCACTTTCACCGCGTGCTGGTGGCGGTCAGGACTCCTCTTCGTGGACGTTACGATTCACAAAGTATACACGCTCTTCCCGCTGACCTGCAGAGTGAGGCCATGATGCTGTGAATGTCGTGTGACTGCGCGTAGGAAACTGAAGTTCGGAGAGATGACTCGACCGACCGTGGCAGAACCATCCGATCGCCTGGCAGGGTCAGGACTGAAGTCAGCAATGCCGCCCGCAGCTCCCGTCTCTGCCTCCCCTGTACTCGGAAGTGCAACAGCTCCCTGCCGGCAGCACCCTCGCCCCCTTTTCCGGGCTCATCTGTGTGGCTAACAGCCGCCATCCAGCCCCGACTGCACCGACGGCTGGAGAGAATGGTAGGTGCAGTTCCCACGTGAACAGTCCGTGAAGGGTTCGCACCTCACACGGGACCCAGAGTAAAGCTGTTCACAGGGTGGGGAGAGAGGGAAGAGGAAGCATTTCACCACCGAGACAGTCAGGGCAGGCCCTCCCATCAGTCAGCTGGGGCGAGACTTGGGTATTAAAGTCGATTTCTTAGCCCGGAGACTCTGGACCAGCCCCGTCATTTTCTGTGCCTCACTTTTCGACTGAGTGGAAGGGATCATGCAGCTCTGACTCCGTGATGGAAGGACAGCCCTGCAGGACTAACTCCCACCCCACCCTAAGCAGCCCGACATAAATGCACAGGAGTCCAGGGAGGGAGAGAGAGAGGTTGGGTCAGAAAAACAGTTACAGAAATAATGGCTCAAGACTCCACACATGTAGTGAAAGATATTAATTGAGAGATCCAAAAAGCTCCGCGGACTCCATACAATGTAAGCATGAAAAAAACCCCACACCTAGTTGGCCGGTTTGGCTCAGCGGTTAGAGCGTCGGCCTGTGGTCCAGAGAGACCCGGGTTCGGTTCCCGCTAAGGGCACGTACCTCGGTTGCAGTTTGTCCCCAGCCCTGGTTGGTCGTGCGGGTGGCAACCACTCGATGTGTCTCTCTCATGTTGATATTTCTCTCCCTCTCTTTTCCTCTCTCTCTCCTTCCTGCTCTATCTGAAGATAGATGCAAAAATGTCCTCGGGTGAGGATAAACACACACACACACACACACACACACACACACACCTACGCACATTATGATCCAGCTACTAAAATTCAAAGGTGAAGAGAATATACTGAATGCTTCCACAGACAAACAATGATCATAATGACTAAGTTCTCATAAATAATGAAGGCTGGTGCACAATTGAGTAGTATTTTCAAAATGCTGGGCGTGGGGGGAGGAAGAAGGAAAAAAATGCCAGTCCACTCAAAATTCTATATTCAACACAACTGTCTTCAACAGTGAAGAGAAAGCAAATAAAGTTTAAGGTAAAAATGAAGTGAACGTATTAATGGTCACACCTACTGTGCAAGAAAAGTTAAAAGTTTTTTAGACTGAGAAGAACCGACACCAGATGGTAACTCAGATTTACAGGAAAAAAATGAAGATTAACGGGCATGATAAATATATGTGGGTAAATATGAAAGGCTCTGCATATTTTGTCTTTCCTTCTCTAAACTCTTCAAAAGACATGTGATTGTTTAAAACAAAAACTGTAACATTGCAGAACAAAGTATGAAGGTAAACCTCAGTGAAGTTATCTTGTTGCAATATTCCTGTATTTTATTTTAAATCTAAGTATATTGTGGTAAGTTAAAGGCACGTATTATAATACCTAGAACAATCCCTAAACATGCACAGAGATAAATAGCCAAAAAGCTAATAGAGGAATAACAGTAACATATTTAAAAATATTTGCTTCGTTCCAAAGAAGTCAGGAAAGAAAGAACACATGGACAAAAAGGCGAAATAAATAAAAAACAAATAAGGAGTGGGAGACCTATATTCCAATTTATCGACACATCGAATGTAGTTTGATAAATTATTGATAACATGGGTGAATCAAACGCTTTAAAGGGAGTGGACTGTTGTCCTGGACAAAGAAGCAGAATATGCTGACTAGACGAGATGCACTTTAAATAAATCAGACCCGTTTGAAGGTGGAAAGACGGAAAGAGATATATCATTTGTGATGTTAGTTTTACGTGTTAACTTGGCTCGTTCTCAGTTATTCAATTAAACGCTAATCCAGGTGTTTCTGTGAGGCTGTTTTAGGGATGTATTCAACGTCTACTCACTGGCCTTTAAGTAAGAGAGATTATCGTCCATAATCTGGGTTGGTCTTGAAAGGCCTTCAGAGCAAACAGGCTTCCCAGAGGCAGAGGTCAGTCTGCCACAGCTGCAGCCCCGCCCGGGCGTTCCCAGCCTGCCCGTCTGCCCTTCTTACAGATCCCACACTCAGCAGCCCCCGCAAGGACACAAACCAATGGCTTGAAATAAATCTTTTTTCTTTATCAATCTCTCTCTTTAGATACAGACATAAACGAAAGACAGAAATATTGATATAGACAGTGATCTCCAGGTTTTTTTTCTGTTAGACCTCCGAGTAGTACACCATTCAAATACAACTCACAAAAAAGGTGACGATATTCATATCAGACAAAAAAGACCTTAAAACAAGAAGTATTACCAGAAAGAAAGGTTTATTGCATAATGATAAAAGCATAAACATTATAAATCTGTATTCAAATTTAGTAACTAAAAATAATTACTATAATTCGAACTTCATCTAATAACAGAGCTTCAAAATACACGAAGCAAATGCTTACAGAATGAAAGAAGAAAATAACCAAGTTCACAATCATTGTTGCAGACTTGACCACTCTTCTCTCAGTAATTTCATATTTTAAAATCAATTATTGTAATCCACCTTATTCATAGACTCAAGGAGGAAATTCATATGATTATCTCAATAAATGCAAAAAAGCCCAACCACATTTGACAAAAATTTACCTATTAATGATAAAAACTCTCAGCAAAAAATGGCAAACAGAGACTTTCTCAATCTGATACAGAGCATTATATAAAACCTAGAGCTAAAATCATCATTATTGGTGAAAGACTGAACACTTTCCTGATAACATCAGGATGTCTATTTTTTTTTTTTTTAAGAAAAGTATTTATTTCACTGTCATTGTAATAAAATGAAATTATTTCTCAGTTTGTGACTCTCAGATATATTTCTCAGATATTTTCAAATTAAATACAATTTATTTATATTTAAAATTTCATGAAATAAAGGCCTGTAAAATAAAATAAGAAGTTTAGGAAAATATAAGCAACAACACACAGTCAAGCTATAGTATCGGCAGAAAGATGTTGGCCAGAAACAATTACCTCTATGGCTGTGTGTGTGTTTTGTTTTTTTATCCTCACCTGAGGACATTTTTGATATTTTGTTCAGATAGAGTGGGAGGGAGCAACGGAGGAAGGGGGAGAGAGAGAGAGAGAGAGAGAGAGAGAGAGAGGGAGAGAAACATCGACGTGAAAGGGACACATCGAGTAGTTGCCACCCACACAACTCAACCAGGGCCAGGGACAAACTGCAACTCAGGTACGTGCCCTTAGCGGGAACCGAACCCGGGTCTCTTGGGACTGCAGGCCGACGCTCTAACCGCTGAGCCAAACGGGCCAGGGCTGTGTGTGTGTTTTCGTCTTCTTCCGTCCACAGATCCTGTTCATAGTCATATAAGCCATCACTGATGACTTTAGCAAGTTCAGATGTAATTTGTGCCTGAGACATGTGGTTGCCTGTTCTGTCTCCTCCAGGATGTTTTCTCATGTAAGGTGGTGTCTGAGTTACGATCAAAATCTTGTTTAAATCCTGGTCATCAATTTCATAGTCTGAATCATTATCAGACCAATTAGTGAATGTATTTTCTCGTCCTTCTATTTGTTCCATCTCTTCATCAAATAAAAAATCAAGCTCTTCTTGTTCTTGTTCATCTGGAGGGTATAGTTGATTTGATGCCTCTTCAGGTAGAGATGCTGACACCTTCGATTTCACTGGGGATGCACAATGCCTCTTTTTTACTCCTATCCAAGGTTCCGAGACCAGGTCAGGCAAACGGGTAGGTAGAACTCTAGACGTTGCTTGAAGATGACTTGTTTCAGTATTTTTCTTTGGGTTCAGTGGACTTCCAATTCTTGGAGAATTAGAAGCAGACTCTGTATGTGAGTAAAAGGCTTGGCCGGGCACAAACTCTGGGCAGTCAATCAGTTGAGAGAAGTCTGTCTGTGGCACCCTATGTGGAGGAGGGCCTGGAATTGGCCATTTTTCTGGTTCTATCTTTTTTTCTCATTTTCTCATCCACAATTTCCACTTCTGTGCTATCTTTCAGTGCCTCTAAAATGAGATTAGGGTTTGTAATGAGAGCCTGAACACGGTGGAAACCAGCAATCAGGGAAATGGGCCAGAAACCTTGTTCACCCATCTTTCTCCAAATGTTCTGTACTGAAGGAATATTCAATTTGGCGCTTAATACACTCTTTAAGCAATGCTTCTTCCACGGGACATACCTGTACTCCTGGACCATCGTCACAGTAACACATCAACCGGTATTAAGTTCGGTCTGAAATGGCTGATCAGCCCTTTCACTGATCTCGATGACCATATGAATAATCAAAGTTCAATCGAGGATTTCCTGGGCCTGGAGAGGACCCTCGGATGTTACCACCTTCACCTCTCACACTGGAGACTTCATCTTGGTCATCTCTCTGCTCTCGATCACGTCTCCAACTCCGTGCGTCCTTTCTCCTATGGTTCTGCGATGGTTTATTTGTTTCAGGTTGACATCTTGGGCTGTTCCGGGATCCTGGTCTTTCTTGACTATCTGGTCTTACATCATGTAAGCGGCGCGGTACCCACTTGGGCTCATTAGCTTGCTTTCTTGATTACTTGACCGAGCTTCACCCTCACTGACGTTTTCACCAGGACCATCTAATTTTGTTTCCCGGGTTTCTTTGCTCTCACTGTTACTTCTCTTTTCAAATGTGTCTCCTCTTTCTTTTTTTATTTTGTAGCTTCTTATTTCCTTGGTTGATGACACTCTGACACTTGCTGGATTTCTTTGTCTTGAGTTTTCCTACTTTTATAATTTGGGGGGGAACTGAGCTCTGCTTCTAGGGAATCCAGTGGGGGCGGCTCTGACCCGGCTGGTGACAGGTGCTGAGGCGGCTTTTTGGTCCAGGGGTTCTCCTTAGGCGGCCGCCTGTGTGCCCTCCTGTCCGGGGCGGGCAGCTGCTCCGCCTGCCGGCTCACCGCGGGCGGCTCCTCCCGAGAGTGAGCGGAGGACACCGGGGCGCGGGCAGACCTCGTCCCCTTGTCCCAGCCGCGGGGGACCTGGGGCCAGGGAGTCCGGCTGCCGGTCTCTCCGCCGGGGCAACCACCGGCTCCGGCCTGGGGCACAGAGCCCGAGAGCCCGAGAGCCCGGCCGCCGTCGCCCCGGTGCCCGCGTCGAAGGGAGCACGAACCGCCGATGGCGACGCGCGGCCCGAGCCAGCCACGCAGGGCGCCGCAGCGAAGGGGGCCCAGCGAGCCGTCCGGAGAGCCTCCAGCAGAGTGGGGGGGGGCGCCCCCTCAGGATGTCTACTTTTACTACGTCTATTCAACGTTGTACTTGAGATCATTGTCATTGCAACAAGGCAAGAAAAAGAAATAAAAGACATAAATGTTGGGAAGGAAGAAGTAAAACAATATATCTTCATAGATGACATGCTAGTTTATGTGGATAAAAACCTTATTAGAGCTAATAAGTAAATTTTGTGAGGTTGCAGGATACAGGGGCAATATATACTCACAAATTGCATGTCTACATAGGAGCAACAAATAATTGGAAAATGAAAAATTCCACTTACGATAGTATCATAAATAACCAAATATTTGGAAAGTCTTTTTTAAGAGATGCACTAAAAATTATACCACTAAAAATTACAAAATACTGTGCACTGAACATTATAAAAACATTGCTAAGTGATATTTTAAAAGATCTAAATAGCCTGGCCGGTGTGGCTCAGTGGTTGAGCATCGACCCATGTACCAAGAGGTCACTGGTTGTGGGCCAGATCCCCAGTGGGGGGCATGCAGGAGGCGGCCAATGGATGTTTTCTCTCATCCATGTTTCTTTTTCTTCTTTATTGATGTTAGAGAGAGAGGAAGGGAGAGGGAGAGAGAGATGGAAACATCGATGAGAGAGAACATTGATTGGCCACCTCCCACATGCCCACCACTGGGGATTTGATCCACAACCTGGGTATGTTCCCCGACCCAGAATCAAACAGGTGATCTCTTGGTGCATGGGTCTATGCTCAGTCAATGAACCACACCGGCTGGACTCTCATCAATGTTTCTATCGCTCTCTCCCTTTCCCTTTCTCTCTCTCTAAAATCAATAAAGAAAAAAAAATTAAAAAGACCTAAATAAATAGAAAGATATAAAACATTTATGAACTGGAAGACTCGATTTTGAAAAGATGTAATTTTTACCAAAGGAATCTATAGAGTTAATGTATTCCAGTTATAATTCCAGAAGGCGTTGCTGGTAGAATTTTATAGGCTTATTCTGAAATGTGTATGGATGTTCAAAGGACCAAGATCATCCTGAAAAAGCAAATGAAAGCTGGAGAATTTATATTAGATTACTTTAAGACTTACTAAAGAGCTGTACAATCAAGGGAATGTGGCATTGACATAAGGCTAGACAAACTGATCAATAAAACATAATAGAGATTCTAGAAATAAACTTGCAGTCACACAGTTAATTGATTCCGAATAGAGATGTCAAAGTCATTCTATAGAGAGAAGAAAAATGTTCAACAAATGGTGCTAAAACAATAGGGCATCTTCATCCGGGAAAATAATGAGTCTCAACTCCTGGACTTTATACTATATAAAAAACCAAAATTGAGTTGGATCACAGACTGTAATATAGCCGCTAAAACTGTAAAAAATGTTTTATAGCAAACATAGGGCAGAATATTTTTGAAGCCCAAAGGTAGGCAAAGAGGTCTTGAATAGAAACCCAAAATCAATACCCGTAAAAGAAACAAATATATAAATGAAGCTTCATTAACCATTTTTTTAAAAAATGTTTGCTCATCGATGAACATTTCTGTTTTCAACATGATGAGGTAACAGGGAACCTGATTGACCTTGTCTCCTTCAAACAACGAGAAAACTGGACTCGGTCACTAAAACAGCTTTTCAGATATTAGACAAGTCAGCACAGAGCTGAGATACTTGACAGAACGAAAACAAATGAGGTCAGCCCTTCAAATACCTTATCTTAGTGCCTAGAGGCAGATTCCAGGTTACAGGAAGGGGAGAGAGAAACCAAACTGAACCCGAGATCTCAGCGAATTGAGCAGAAAGTGAATTGAGGAGAAAACGCTGGAGTTCAGAGAAGCCAACGTGCTGATTTGCAGGCAGGAGCTACACGGAAAGAGACAGAACGCGGGAGGACTGCAGAGATGCACCTTGCGTCTTTGACTGGCTATCGATCTGCAGTGTGTGAGAGGAGGTGGCCCCAAGCTGGGGAAAGGATCACGGGAGAAGGACTGGGCAGAACAACTTCTGGAATTCACACTGACCTTGCACCTTCTGCTCCCACCAGCCAGAGTTCAGAGACCTCACAAAACAGGGACATCATGTGATAAGGGGATGCTCAGAAGGGCATTGCCTTGGGATTGAAGCTACACTGATTCTAGCCCAAAGGCTGCTACGGACCCATTTTACAGAAGCCTAAACACAGAGCGTAAAAGGCTGCAACTGATTCCAAGTCAACTGACGCAGAGGAAATTTTGACAAAATTTTATATAGATTCACAATAAAATCTCAGCAAACGAGGAATAGAAAACACACCCACGCACAACCTGAAAAAGGATCTCCACAAAAAACCCTGCTGTTAGCATAATACTTAGTGGTGAAGCCTCAACATTTTCCCTCTCGGATCAGGAGAAGTCTGTTACGACTATGCCCCACCTCAATTGTATTGAGATACAATGGAGATGTAACACTGTATTAGTCTAGAGTGTACGACATAATTATTTGATCTATGTATATATTACAAAATGATCAGCCCAAGTTTCGTTAACATCCATTACCTCATATCATTATAATTTTTTTCTTGTGATGAGAATTCTTAAGATCTACTCTCTTCGCAACTTTCAAGTAAACGGATACTATATCATTCACCAAAGTTGCCACACTGTATGCTATACCCACAGAACATATTAATACTGTAACTAAAGTTGGTACCATTTCCCTATCCATGTAATAACTATTTTTATTCAATAGACGGTGTCCTGCAGGTCCTCACCAGTGTGATACTAACTAACTAAATAAAGGGCGTGTGGTTATAAAAGGAGGATTCAAAAGTGTTGTTATTTACAGTTAACATGATTGTGTATCTGGAAAATCTTAAACAATCCACACACCATCTGGGGAACCACTACTGCACAGCCCCCGGAACGGCTGAGATGGAAATGACGGATCGTATCATGGCAGGACGAGGAGCAACGAAAAAGTGCACGAGTCGGTGGGAATGCAAAATGGCAAAGCCACTGTGGGAGACAATTTGTAGTTACTTATAAAGTTAAGCATATTGTTGTTCTATAACCCAGCCCACCCCCTCTGAGGTGTCTGCCTGGGGAAAGACACACAGACATTTATGCAGATATTCGTAGCAGCTTCGTCTGCATCAGCTGCAAGAGAAACACCCAAGTGTCCATCACGTGACAAATGAATGAAAGAACTGTAGGTTATTGATACAATAAAATACCATTGATTTTTTAAAAAGGAAATATTTATACAGGCAAAAACATGGATGAATCCCAACACATTGCTGACCCTGAGAAAGAAAATATCCAAGCCCAGCTGGTGTGGCTCAGGGGTTGAGCGTCGACCCTGCACCAAGAAGTCGCAGGTTCGGGTCCCGGTCAGGGCACACACCCAGGTTGTGGGCCCGATCCCCAGTGGGGGGCACGCAGGAGGCGGCCAGTCCATGTTCTCTCTCATCGATGTTTCCATCTCTCTCTCCCTCTCCCTTCCTCTCTCTCTAAAATCAATAAAGAAAAAAACATTAAAAAAAAGAAAAGAAAATATTCACCAAGAAGGGCTCCGGGTAGCTAACTGGGCGCAATTTTTAAAATAGTACATAACAGCATTTCTACACGGAGCCTCACACAAGCCCAGGGCGAGGCCCCTCCCCAGGCGGCGGCTGTGGTCCACGTCGGCTCCCCTGGCAACACAGGCCCCCCCGGGTGTGTGGTCTCACCTGTGGGCACAGTGGAGCCCAGAACCCGAACCAGAGACAGACCCAGAGCCAGAATCAGACCTGAAGCCAGAGCACCCCCGAGAGGCGGAGGGGCCAGAGGAGGCTGCCCAGCCCCACAGAGGGGTCATAAAGATAAAAAGTGAAATAAAATAAAGGGAGAGGCGAGCATGATTCTGCCTCACGGCGCTGCTGTGGGTGCGTGCGGACGAGGTCGGGAAAGGGTCTGTAGGTGGGGAAGGAGTTTTGGGGGGGGCTACCTCATCTTGTCCCTTCGTGGGTTCACGGCTGCGTCCTGTCCTGGTCAGTCTTCCTGCGGCCCTTCTCCTTCCCCTCTCTCACCTGCCAAGTGACCTCCCTGCCCGGTGCATGGCCCCGTGTCTGGATTGGCTGCAGGAGGGCTCTGGGGCAGCAGTCGGGGTCCGGGCATTGTCTGGACGCTGTGATACACAGCAAGCACTTTTCGGGGAGACCGTGGAAGGCGCTGCTGCTAACCTTTCTCCTTCTGGCTCCCCAGCTCTGCCAGGTTCGCTCTCCCTCAGCCAGGAGGTGGGCTGCCTCAGAGCCCAGGATAGAGGCCGCTCGCCCGGGGGGGGGGGGGGGGCTCCTCCCCTGGCTTCCCCAAAACTGTCAGATTGGAGGGACATTTGAGCCGGGTACCAGCCTGCACCCGGGGCCCCTTTCTCCCTTGGAGCTGTCCTGCCCCCTCGCCTGCTTCCCCCTGGTAACTGCCTCAGGGTTGTTGTTGGCATCTCAGCGCCTGAACTCTGATTTGTTCTCACTGAGACCAGCTGAACACCTGACCTCGTTCTGGGAGCCTGGGGCTTTGGGGCAGGACCCACGGTGCCTGCCGTCTGCTCTCGCTGTTGTTGTTTTAACCACCGGTGAGCTCAACAGGCGTTGACCCAGCTCTCACTGTGCGCCTGGCATCGCGCAAGACACTGTGGCTGTGGCGGTGCCCGGACCTGTGGGGGTGGGTGTGGAGGGACGGAGGTCACGATGCACTGAGGCCAGGGCAGCCCCTGGGGAACCAGGAGGAACTGGGCAGACAGCCAGGGCCACGCAGCCTGCGTCGGGGTGCAAGCTTCAGAAGTGATCGTTGGAGGAAATGCCAGCTCAGCTGAGACCACAGTGGGTGGGGTGGACAGGAACAGCGTGTGAAGCGCCCTGGGGTGCGCACGCCTTGGCGAGGTCTTCTGGGAACGGCAGAAAGTTCATCCTGGTTAGACTCTGGGTGTGAAGGATGGTCTGGCCCATGAGGCCTGGAGAGCTCAGCAGCGTCCCTACCAGGAGCTGCCCTGCCGGGTCTCCCTGCCTGGTCTCCCTGCCCAGCCCCCCTGTGCATGCCCCCCGGGCAAGCCTGTAGGGTGGGCAGACCTGCAGCCCCAGAAGCAGCACTGGGTTTAGGGGCGAAGGTGCTGAGCTGGTGCCTGGCAGCCCCCAGTTGGCTCCCTCCCCTCCCCGCACGGCCCTCCCTTCCCAGCGGCCTCAGGCTGGGCAGTGACTCAGAGGCTGGCTCCTTCTCCTTCTCAATGACTCAACCTCTTCAACTCTTGGTTTCTTCTCCTTTCCTCCGATTTCTCACAATTCCGGGGGAAAACTGGTTTCTAGGGTTCAGGCAGCGGAGGGGAAAGCCAGAGGCGGCCTAATTCATTCCCTGCTGCCTGGCAGGTCTGCAAATCACCCCCTCAAGTCCTTTAGGGAGAGATGGTATCTCAGGACGGCAGCCGTCCAACTGGGTCCCTCTAGCTGCTCCAGCCTGTTCCCGCCTGTCCTGCCCCGGAGAGAGGTGGGGAGAAGCTGGCTGACCCCACTTGCCCAGAACCCTCCCTGCGTCAGGGTGTCATTAAGACACTTCTCCAGGCCAAACAATCCCAGGGACTTTAACTCTTTCCTCTCAGGTTCTGTTTTCCAAGCCTCTAATTATTTTTACTGCCCTCCTCTGTATCTGAGGGTGCCACCCTGTAATCATGGAATTCCAGGGCAGAAAGGTACCTCGGAGCCTCGTGGGGGAGCACCAGGTGCCCTGCCCACCAGCCTCCGGAAGGGAGCAAAACCCGGGCCAGCGCTCCGCAGGCTGTGCCCTGTCCGTCCGTCTGCAGCGGGGCAGAGCCCAGAGGAGAGCCCCGCTCGGCTTCTCTGAGGGCGACGCGTTGGACAGCACTTCTCGGCGGTGCTTGCGAGCCGTGACCTGCTGAGGGATTTCCACCAGTGCTGCCTCCTCAGTCCTGCCCAGGAGATGTGGTTGGCCTCGTTTTGTAGGCCAGGAAGCTGGATCCGAGAGGTTACGAAATGCCCAACTGCACACACCAAGGGAGCACCAGGTCCCAGGGTTCCTCCACCCAAATTCTCCCTGCTCGCTTCCCTCGCCCCAGTTCCCGGTGCACCCCCAGAGGGGCCGTTCCCACAGGTTCCTGCGGACGGTCGTCTCTCGCTGAGAAACGGCCGGAGCTCCCGCGGGGCCGGAGCTGGGCTGCACAGGACTCACTCAGGACCTCACGGAGCAGAACCAGTAGGACATATGCTTGTGCACAGATTATTGGAAGGAACTGGCTCCAGCCATGGTGGGGGCTGGTACGTTTGAAATCGGGAGGGCAGCCCTGGCTGGTTTAGCTCAGCGGTTAGAGCGTCAGCCTGTGGACCAGAGAGGCCCAGGTTCGGTTCCCACTAAGGGCACGTGCCTCGGTTGCAGTTTGTCCCCAGCCCCGGTTGGGTCCTGTGGGTGGCAGCCACTCGATGTGTCTCTCTCACGTCGATGTTTCTCTCTCTCTCTCTTCCTCCCTCTCTCCCTCCCCCTCTATCTGAAGATAAATGCAAAAATGCCCTCAGGTGAGGATAAAAAAAAGAAAGAAAGCGGGAGGCAGGCTGGCTGTTGGGGATCCAGGCAGGAGTCGATGGCATAGTCCTGTGGTAGGATTCTGCTTCTCCAGGACACCTCTGAAGGCTTTTCCACAGGTTCGATGAGGCCCAGCCACATCAAAGAGGGCAATCTCCTTTACTGAAAGTCAGCGGACTGTAAGGTTGACCACACTGCACAGAACACCTCCCCCTGCACCAGTGTTCGATGAAAGAACAGGTATTGTAGCTCAGCAAGCTGATAGGTTAAAGGAACCATCACACCTTCTTCATGGGTGTTGGTGGGACACCACAGAAGTTGACCTTATCTACTGGGCATTTCCCTGAGTCCTCGGTGAGCGTCAGGGAAGTGCCAACCCAGGATGGCAGAGCCCCCTGCTGACCTCCCGCTTAGGAAGGGGCCCTGGTCAGGGTTATCTCACCACCGTCCCTGGGGAGGCCCCACCTGGCTTCGGCTCACCTGAGAGCTATTGTCAAGACCTGGTGTCCTTGCAGGAGGCAGAGGCTGGGAAGGCTCGAAGGGCAATCCCTACAGGAGGAGTAAGAGATTGCTGCTCACATAGGACAAGAGCCTTGAGGGTGGACACATGTCTTCTCTTCTTCATAGCCCGGGACCGCGGCCCACTGGAGATTTGCTACAAATGTTTGCCTGTCTCTCTTCCATTGTCCTCCCAGGCAGGTGCCTAAATCCCTCTAGGATGGAGAAATCAGTCCTGTTTTTTAAGGGCTTTCAAGAAGGGAATTAATGATAGCAGGCACAGAGCTTCTTGATTCAGAGAATTCTTTTTTATCCTCACCCAAGGACATTTCTGCATTTATCTTCAGATAGAGGGGGAGGAAGAGAGAGAGTGAAACACCGATGCAAGAGAGACACATCGAGTGGTTGCCACCCACATGACCCCAACCGGGGCCGGGGACAAACTGCAACCGAGGTACGTGCCCTTAGTGGGAACCAAACCTGGGCCTCTCTGGTCCGCAGGCCGACACTCTAACCACTGAGCAAACTGGCCAGGGCTCCACATCTTTATCCGCTCATCTGTCGATGCACACCTAGGATGCATCCATGTCTTGGCTGTTGTAAACGATGCTGCCATGAACATAGGGGTGGACATCTATTTTTGAATTAGAGTTTTGGATTTCTTTGGATAAACACCCAGAAGTAGGATTGCTGGGTTACATGGCATTTCTATTTTTAATTTATTGAGGAAACTGTAGTTTTCCATAGTGGTTATACCAATGTACCTTCCCACCCACAGTGCACAGGAGTTTAACCAGTGTTGTGAACTCTGCCTCTGGTAGCTTGCTTGTCTCCACTTCGTTTAGTTCTTTTTCTGGAGTGTTGTTCTGGTGTTTCATTTGGGGGATGTTTCTTCGTCTCCTCATTTTGACTGCCTCCCCGTGTCTGTTTCCACGTATTGGGTAGAGCTGCTGTGTCTCCAGTGTTGGCTACGAAGTGATCCGTGGTTGGTAGCTGCCTGTGCCGGCCTTGAAGGACCGTGGAGAAGCTATGCTGGGAACAGAGGCCGGCTGCCACTAGTGCTTGGCGTAGGGCCACTTCCCAAGAGGCATGGGGCCTGCCAAGGCCAGCCACTGCTTGTTTGGGATTTGTGGATCTTCGAGAGACTTTAGGAAAGATCACTGTGCAAGCAAGACTGGGGATGTATGTGGAACAGCCGTTGAAAGATGTTTGGACCAGGCAGGTGAGTTGGGTGGGGCTGAATCTCAGGGGATAAGCAGGGTGCGGTGAGCAGTGTTAACCAGGTTAATGGAGGCTCGGATTGGGCGCCGGCCTGCATCAGCTGGCTGTGTGGGGGAGGCCTCCACCGAGGAACAAAGGTGCCAGTCAGCACTTTGGTCCTGCCCCTCCGGCCCTCACCCCAAAACCAGACAATTCATTTTCCCCCATGTATTCCTGAAGTGCTGTCCCTGCACTGAGCACCGTGAGTGTTCCTGAGTCTGTGCTCGGACCCCGTAGGAGGAGGCCTGGGTCTGCTGCAGCCCTCCACCTTGGGGATCCACCTCACCTTGGAGGAACCCCCACAGATTTTCATAGCCAGACGGCGTGGGGACCTCTCTTCCCAGCTCTGGTCCTCCAAGCTGGGGACCAGTGTGGTGCTGGATCCCTTTGCTCTTTAGGGGGATCTCTGAGGGTGGGTGTCCCCCTGATTCTGAGCCACCACCTGTGGGTGTGCGGGTTCAAGTCTCCATCCCTCCTGCCGTGTTATACGGCTCCCTCTTCACAGCCCTCGTTTGAGGAACTCTGTTCAGCTAGACTTCAGGTGCTGCGGCGGCGCTGGTTCTGCAGTTTAGTTGGTGTTCTGATGGGGGCGAGCACTGGGTGTACCTACTCTGCCGTCTTCTTTTGAGCCTTTTAAAAGATGTTCTCAGTGCGGTCTTGCTCAGAGAAAGGAGGGGCTGGCTGCTCTCTCCCAACCCTGCGCTCCAAGGAGCTAAGGAGGTGCTCCTCTCAAGGGGTGTCTTCTCTCACCTGAAGGTGGCTGGTGGGGAGGCACCAGCACAGCCGCGGGTGGGTCAGGAGGGAACAGCTTCCGATGCCTCGGGGAAGAAGCCTCGGAGGAGGCCTGAGGATGGCGGGAGGAAGGCACCTCGTGCAGACTGGCTGGCAGGGGATGCCCCGTCCGAAGAGGCAGAATGCACCCCGCTCACAGGGACCCTTCTCTGCAAGCCCCCTGCCAGCTCTCCTCACCTCCTGGCAAGGGAAGGAGTAGGGGCGGCTCAGACCCCACCACCGCCCCGAACAGGGAGAACTGTTGTAGGAGGAAGACGTAACACTGCACGAGAAGGAGAACAGGGCGAGAGAGAAGATGAATGGTTGAAGGGTTCATGGGGTCTCTTTCTTTCAAGCCTTTAAAATTGAAGAGGAGCCCTGGCCAGTTTGGCTCAGCGGTTAGAGTGTCGGCCTGTGGTCCAGAGAGACCCGGGTTCAGTTCCCGCTAAGGGCATGTACCTCGGTTGCAGCTTGTCCCCGGCCCTGGTTGGTCATGCGGGTGGCAGCCACTCGATGTGTCCCTTTCACATCGATGTTTCTCTCTCTCTCTCTCTCTTCCTCTCTCTCTCTCCTGCTCTATCTGAACAAAAAATGAAAAAAATGTCCTCAGGTGAGGATAAAAAAAATAATAAAATAAAATAAAATTGAAGAGGTTTCTCTGCTTCCAGGCCCCCTTGGTTACAGTGTCGGACAGATGTCTTTTGGGGTCTTTTCTTGCCAGTTAGCGTGTGACATGTAGGCTCTGCAGATGGTCAGGAAGTGTCTTTTTGTGGGACCTGTGCAGCTGGGTTTCGGGGTGGAGGGGGCACCCAGGTAGATGGGTTGAGTGCTGTTAGGTGCTTGACGGGCACAGGTGGCTGCAGGGAGTGGCCCGGGGGGCTCTGGGAGCAACCCGCTTTCCAGAGCGGTCCCGAGTGCTCATCTCTGACCTCAGCATTTGACCGATAGAAATCCTTCTCTTTGGGGTACCCCAGGGCGTATCAGTGTCGGGGCTGCAGCCAGTCCTGGAAGAACAGTGACTTCTTTGGCTTTCCCTGAGATCTTTTCAGGCCGTGCACTCTGGGGGTCCCCAGGAGCCGCTACCACCCACCAGGCATTTGGAAGGGTTAGCTCCCCCAAGGGAGGAAGGGGTCTGGGCCCCTGCCCAGGGGGATCAAAAGACCAGTCAACAAGCATTCCACTAAATAGATATCTGCGGAGTCAGAGGCCATGGCAGCTGTCTGCTGGGGAGGACGCTCTGTGCCTGCCACGCTTAGCCCGGCTGCAGGGACAGGACTCTCTCAGCACGTCCTGGCTCTTCCTCCTCTAGGCAGCCCCAGCCCTTCGGACGGAGGTGTCTTCTTCCCCGTTCACGCCGAATTCAAATAGTTGACTCACTGGTTTGTTTCCCCACGGGGCTGCGAGCGCCCCCAGCTCCCCGTGCCTTTGTGATCCGTCCCTTGTTTGGAGCCCGGCACATCCTAGGACGCTCAAGAAATCTGTGTCCGTGAGTGAACACTCGGCAATATCGAGTGGTCGGAGCTAAACGTCTCTGAGTGGGACAGACGGGGATGTCACAGGGTCAGAGGAAGGAGCCATCACTGTTGGCCCTGGGTCCGAGGAAACCTTATCTCCACGGCTCCGAAATCACTCGGACCTGTTTCCTCCCGGGGGACAAATTCCCCCTTACAGTCTGTCATTCCACCTCAGGTACCCACCCTTCTTCTGTGACACGCTGGAGCTGGCTCCCAATGGCTCGAACGGCCCACGTCTGTCCTTCCCCACACATCTCGTGCTGGTAGCTTGAAACTGGCCACGAGGGAGAAGTCGGCACACTACACAGCGGTGCTTTTCCACCCAGGGAGAGCCTGTTGCCAAACTTTCATCGGCACACCCCCGACCTGCTACCTATTCATCTCCTTCCACCCTGTCTCTTCCCTCTCAACTCTCTCCTTCCCACCTTCCTTCCTTCCTCTCTGCATTCCTGCCTCTCCTCCTTTGCTGTTTTTCAATTATTTTATGCAATTTGCCAACTGTGTAGTCATCCATCCAACCAGCCGGCCTTCCATCCATCCATCCATCCATCCATGTATCTATTTATTCACCCACCTATTCATCTATCCATCCATCCATCCATCCATCCATCCATCCATCCATCCATCCATGTATGTATTTATCCACCCACCTATTCATCTATCCATCCATCCATCCATCCATCCATGTATCTATTTATTCACCCACCTATTCATCTATCCATCCATCCATCCATCCATCCATCCATCCATCCATCCATGTATGTATTTATCCACCCACCTATTCATCTATCCATCCATCCATCCATCCATCCATCCATGTATCTATTTATTCACCCACCTATTCATCTATCCATCCATCCATCCATCCATCCATCCATCCATCCATCCATGTATGTATTTATCCACCCACCTATCCATCCATCCATCCATCCATCCATCCATCCATGTATCTATTTATTCACCCACCTATTCATCTATCCATCCATCCATCCATCCATCCATCCATCCATCCATCCATGTATCTATTTATTCACCCACCTATTCATCTATCCATCCTTCCATCCATCTGTCTGTCCATTCATCCATCCACTCATCCATCCATTTATCCATCCATCCATCCATCCATCCATCCATCCATCCATCCATCCGTGTATCTATTTATTCACCCACCTATTCATCCATCCATCTATCCGCCCATCCATCCATCCATCCATCCATCCACTCATCCATCCATTTATCCATCCATCCATCTGTCCATTTATCCATCCGTGTATCTATTTATCCACCCACCTATCCATCCATCCTTCCATCCATCTGTCTGTCCATTCATCCATCCACTCATCCATCCATTTATCCATCCACCCATCCGTCCGTCCATCCATCCATCCATCCATCCATCCATCCATCCATCCATCCATAGTTTCTGAGTCAGCCTATTCCCAAGGCTCAGCATCATCGCCCAGACATCTGGGGGACAGGTGCATGGACTCTGAGGACTAGCAGAAGCCTCCTAGTGCAGCTCCTCAGGCTCAGCCAGCATTGGTATGGGGTCCAGACCAGAACCCTTTGTTTTTCTCTCTTGTTCCTTCTTGGCTTCCCCGTTCTCTTTCCCGACAGCCTGCTCTCACAGGTTGGGGGGGGCGCATGAGGAGAGGCGGGGACATGTCCCGCCCGGCAGACGAGGGCAGCACCCCTCTCCTCTCCCTGTCCCTCCATGCCTCTGGCAAGGACCCCGGGTTTGAAAAAGGGTTCCCCTTCCGAGAAGCCTCCGTGAGCTCTTAGCCAACTTCCCAGTGAGTTTGAACAGGACGGGCCTCCGTGGGGCCTGAGACCAGAGCCGCCAGGCAGAGGGAGTTCCCATCACTGAGCCCACACTCCCCCCAACACCACCCACACCTCTTAAAACTCGGGCATATTTGTGAACCACACTTGTCTCTGCTCTTGTACCCAGGGATGTTATTGCGGAGGATGAGCTGTTGAACCTGTGAGCCCAAGGGGTGGGGACTCCTGGGCTTGACCTGGATTCAAGGAGGAGGGAGGGAAACCCACTCCCCTCCCTACACACCACCCGGAGCCGGCGCCCTGGCCACACCCACCTGCTGTCCCGTCCCATCCAGCCCAGCCTGGGAAAGGCACAGTTACAATGGCTGGGGAGGCTTCCCAGGACCATGGCAGTGGCCAGTGGCATGTCCTGGCCTGTGTTCCCGCAGGTGGTCCAAGAGAGGACCCTGCTGGGTTTTCTTTTTTTTTCTTCTAAATATGTTCTTATTGCTTTTTTAGAGAGGGGGAGGGGGAGAGAGATAGAAACATCGATGTGAGGGAGAAACACCGACTGGCCGCCTCCTGCACGCCCCACACTGGGGACTGAGCCCGCAACCCGGGCATGTGCCCTGACTGGGAATCTGACCGGGACCTCTCATGGGACGGTGCTCAGTCCAGAGCCACAGTGTCTGGGCAGGAGAAGTTTCTCTCCCTTTTCTTCCTGAGCTCTCTCTGTATTTACATGACAGTCATACTTGAGCAGCTCCCTTCTGAAAACAGTCTCAGCTCCACATGCCCCTCGGTGGAGGCCCAGCTGGGGGTGGGGGCAGGCGTTTCTGAGTCACACGGCAGACCCGCTGTGGAGACAGGTGAGGGTGACGTGTTTGGGCCCTGGGGACTCAGCCGGCTGGCATTCCTCACCTCCTCTTGCTGCTGCTTCTGGCTTTTAGATCCAACCAAGTCCTGACACGCTCTTGCAGAAACAACACGAGGTCTGTATGTACCTCGTCAGCTCCCGGGACAGGCGTGCTTTTCAGGGGCCACCTTCCATTGAGTTATTCAGGTGGCCTGTGACCCCCTCAGTGGAAGAAGAACTTTAGCATCTCAAAGGCTGTGGGTTCAAATCTCGGTTTTGTCTGTCGACTTGGGTCAGTGAGTTATCTTCTTACAGCTTCAGTTTTCTTATCTATTAAAAAAAGATCACCCGGCCGGTGTGGCTCAGTGGCTGAGCATTGACCCTGCACTAAGAGGTCGCCGGTTTGATTCCCGGTCAGGGCCCAGGCCAGATCCCCATTGGGGGGCAGGCAGGAGGCGGCCAATCGATGTTCTCTCTCGTCGATGTTTCTGTCTCTCTCTCCCTCTCTCTCTAAAATCAATAAAGAAAGAAAAAAGAAAACAAGAACTTTAAAAAGGGATCATCAAACAGGTTGCTGTATTGCTAATGGATGGAGGACAGTGCCTGGAAGTTGGCCAGGTGGGTGAGATAATTAGTAGCCACTTCATTCTGAACCCTAAAGTCCCTGGAACCCGTCATTCCCCTTCAGATGAGAAGCAACCCCACTGTCCCAGGGCAGGGAATTTCTCCTCTGAAACCCAGACCCGCAAATTACAAGGCGATTTGGCTTGTGTGACCCAGTTCACAGTCCTGATCCCTGGGCCTCCTCTGACACCTCAGCTTTTGCCCCGAGGGCCCCTCAGCTCGGCAACGCCTGCCCACCTGTGAGGACAGAGGCTCCCCACTTTCCGGATGAGAAAAGAGGTGCATTGAAAGGGAGCAGCCCAACTGGTTGCTGAGCTGTAGAAAATAAGTTAACTGGGGGAGAAAAAAAAACACAGTTCTTTTAAAAATCAGGTTGGGTGTGCAGGGTGTGGCCCCCGCAATTAGCCGCGGTGCTGGGAAGGCGGCGCTGTGTCAGGTTCCCTGGGCCTCCGCCCCCTCCTCCCCCGCTGCCTGCAGGTGTGTCTCGGGCTCCGCGCTGCGCGCCCCATTCCGGCTCAGACACCCACCGGAGAGGTCAGCACCCGCACCCCCTGAGCCCAGTGTCTGCCATGGAAGCCGCCGAAGCCGCCCGCAGCGACGGGGCCAGCCCAGAAGCCAGGGAGGCGCGCAGCCTGCCCGGCCCCACGGGCAGCCTGGAGAATGGGGCCAAGGCCGAGGGTAAAGAAGCCAAGACCGCCAACGGGCATGGCGGGGAGGGGGCCGAGGGCAAGGGCCTGGGCAGCGCCCTGAAGCCCGGGGAGGGGAAGAGCTCCCTGTTCCTGGGGGGGGACTGGCGGCGCCCCATCATCCAGTTCGTGGAGTCCACGGATGACAAGGGCTCGCACTACTTCAGCATGGACTCCGGGGAGGGCAAGCGGTCCCCCTACGCTGGGCTGCAGCTGGGGGCCGCCAAGAAGCAGCCGGTCACCTTTGCGGAGAAGGGGGAGCTGCGCAAGTCCATCTTCTCGGAGCCCCGCAAGCCCCCCGCGCCCGGCGGCGTGGAGCCCAGCGAGGTGCGGAGGAACAGCTACCCGCGGGCGGACCCGGGCGCCCTCCCGGGCGTCCTCCCGCGCGCCAAGCGGGGCTCGGAGGAGGTGCTGTGCGACTCCTGCATCGGCAACAAGCAGAAGGCCGTCAAGTCCTGCCTGGTGTGCCAGGCGTCCTTCTGCGAGCTGCACCTGAAGCCGCACCTGGAGGGCGCCGCCTTCCGCGACCACCCGCTGCTGGAGCCCATCGGCGACTTCGAGGCGCGCAAGTGTCCGCTGCACGGCAAGACCATGGAGCTGTTCTGCCGCACCGACCAGACCTGCATCTGCTACCTGTGCATGTTCCAGGAGCACAAGAACCACAGCACCGTGACGGTGGAGGAGGCCAAGGCGGAGAAGGAGGTACCTCCCGGCCTGCGCGCCCCCAGCTCCTCCGCCGGCCTGCGCCCCCCCCCCCCCACTCCTCCGTCGGCCTGCGTCTCCCCCGTCCCTGGCCCGGGACCTCCAGGCGGGGGGTCAGAGGCAGCTCCCCAGTCCTCCGAGGCCTCAGGAGACGGGGGCTTTTCCTGGATGAGCGGACAAGGCTCAGAAAAGATTGGGGTTTGGCCAAGATCGTAGGATACATTCAAGTCCGATGGGAGAATCAGACTCGATCCTGGGCTCGGTCTGCTGGGTGGGGGGCGGGGGGTTCTTTTTCTTTTAATTTAAGGGACAGGCCCCTGGGGAATGGGTCATGGGCGAGGAAGAAGGAAGCGTGGCCCTTAAATGTCCTTTAGTTTGGCTCAGAGTCTGCATTTGCAGAACAGTGGCTTCTGGGGGTCCTCCCTGGACCCCAGCCAGTCTGTGGGCTCCCCTCGGCCCTTCACCCTCTTAGCGGTCCGTGCGCTTGGTGTGGGGCTGCGTGGGGAGGGGCCTGGGCCGGCGGGCGGAGTGTTAGTGAGTGTCGGCATGGGAGTGTGGGTGCGTGTATACATGTGTGCGCATTTTTACACGCATGCGAGTGTTTATGTGCCTGTGTGCATGTCTGCGTGTGTCTGTGAACGCGACGTGTACGTGCGTGTGCGCAAATTCCGCGTATGTGGCTACGCCTGTACTTCCGGGGGGCGGAGGCGGGTGGAGGCCGTGGGTGAGGTGACCCCGGGAAGGGGTCTGGTGTAAAGGCCTTGGCAGCGACCCTGACCCACGCGTGCCCCCAGCAGCGTGGCTTCCCTCAGCCCTCAGGACGCCCTCCGGCGACCTCGGGACAGCTGGCTGATGACCCCCCCTGAGCCCTTGTCTGCACCCCGACAAGGAGGGACGCGCTGGAGGCGGGAAATACTCCAGGGCGCTTCTCAGAGCCCCATTTGGCCCAGGAGACGGTGTTCCCCGTGCCCCACTTTCCCCCAGCCTGCTTCACGTTTCATCCGGGGAGAGGGGTGGACAGGGGCCAGGGAACCCCCAGGAGCTCCCTCGGGAGCCCCACGCAGAGCAGGGGCGCCATCCGCGTCCCGGCACCAGGACATTGCAGATTCGGCCGGGGTGTCGGTACCGGCTGCGCTCTGGCTTTTCACTCTGACCAGCTGAGGACAACTCCTTCCTCTCTCTCCTGTTTCCCCTTTGGGGCACCGAGGGTTCCGACTAGAGGTTTTCAGGGTGCCCTCAGGGAGCCCTAGGAGTCTTGAGAGTCTCCAAGTCCTCGAGGTGAGGAGGGGGAATTGGGGCCAAGCAGCAGGGGTCCAGGTCCCCGCAAGCAGCACACTCTTACTTATCTGTGTGAATGGAGGGCTGGGCCCCAGACTTCACCTGGAAGAACGGTGTCCCCACGTAAGACCAGCCCAGGTGCCCCTGGAGGACTGAGGGGTCCCAGCAGCTCTCCCTGGGGGCACCGGGAGCTGGCGGTTCACACTCTGGACCCGGCTCCGGCAGCAGCAGGCAGAGGGTGCGGCGGGTTCAGGGTCCTCAGCACAGGGGCCGAGGCAGAGCTCACACAGACACGTCCGGGCGGCAGCTGCGGGCACAGCCAGATGCCAGGCTGGAGGGCGCGTGAGCGTCTCCGCTGCCTCCTCTCCGCCTCGCAGCTGGAGCACAGGCCAGAGGGAGGAGGGCCTGTCCCAGCCTGTAGAGTCGGAGGAAGAACCTCCCTCGGTTCCCTGGCCGGATCTGAGAGCGACTTAGGAGGAAAGTCTTGGGGGGGTAGGATTCAGGAGGTGGGGGCTTTCCGGGGGCTTCCGGGGCAGAGCGTGTCATCCTCTGGCATAACTTTAACGGGGCAGCTTCATGCAACGCGTGTGCCAGCCGCAGAGGCGTGGGCAGGGAGGAGAGGCGGCCACCAGCCAGACACGGACGAAAAGCGCAGCGTCTGGGCCCGGCTCTGCTGGAGCACCAGGTGCCGAGAGGACTTGGGGGTCAGTGGATCAAAAGGGACAGGCCCTCACCCTGGCATATTTCGGAGGCAGTCCCTTCAGCCCAAACACCAGCCCACGCAGCTCTTTACAAGTTCTGCCCAGAACCTGTCGTGCGGGCTGGTGGGTGGACCCCAGGGAGGTCCGCTCAGACACATCTTGGTTTGCTACGTGGGCTGTGGGTGTCCGTCTGCTGGGCCTCTGAGCTGAGCAGTGTTGGGCAGGGTCCCCTGTGTGGCCACAGGACAGTCCTTCTGGGGGGCCTGCAGCCAGACTCTTTCAATCCCAACCTAAATTCACAAGGGGTCCCAAAGACCCCACCCTCTCTGCCTCTGGACATCCCCCGGCTCAAGCCTGGTGACATGATGGTCACCTGTCCTGGGTCTCGTGCCCTTCCCTCTGTCCACCCCCGGTCCTCCTGCTGCCTGACTCACAATGGATTCCTCCTGGCAGGTGGCTGCCTGGTTCTGTGCCTGCCAGGGGCCTCTCCCTGTTTGGGTCCAGGCTGGGCTCTGGGTGGCTCTTGGCAGCCGTGTGGGAGAGGACTAGCCTGGGCATCGCTCTGCCGGCGTGACTCCCCGACCTCAGTGCGGAGCAGCCTCTCCCCGCCAGTCCCTGGCTCAGTGTGTTTCTCCCGCCGTGCCCCGTGGCTGTGCTGTCACCCCTTTGCCCAGTTCCTGCCAAGCAGCTGGGCACGGGCAGTCCTGGCCCTTCGGCCTTGGAGGCTGTGTGGTGGGGGCCTGGGCCCTCTTCGGAGAGATGACGGTGACTGGGGTTCAGGACGAGAAGCAGGCGAAGGCCCGGGCACAGTGGGGGGCTGGGATCGCTTTCCCAGGGGTCTTGGGGTGCTCTGGCTCAGGATGAGTGGGAAGAGGAGGCGGTGACCTCCGGCGCTGAGTGGGAAATGAGAGAGGTTAGAGGCAGGAGGCGGGGGAGGAGTGTAACAGGCGAAGGGGCAGGCGACACAGGTGTGTGCGGGGCCCTGGCCTTGGTGTTTACACGATCGCTCCTGACAGCAGTCCTGCCTGGTGGGGACACTGCCCTGGTGGGGACACTGCCCTGACCTTATAGATGGTGATGGGCTCCCGGATGCCAGGAGACACCCGTGGCTGAGGCTCCGGCTGGTCCCTCGCCGCCCCCTTACACCCTGTTCCCATAGGGCCGCGGCTCTCCTTGGGGTCACTGGGTCCACTGGCTTCTAGAAGCCGACCTCTGGCCTGAGTTGCTGGACGAACTGTTGAGACTCAGTTCCCTGGGCTTCGCCCGGGAGGATCTGAGCAGGAGAGCGGAGCTGGGGTCTTGACGTCTGCACGAGGGCTCTAACACGTCGTCCGTTTTACCAGGAGAAAACCATGGCCCGGGGAAGTGGGGTGACTTCCTCTAGAGACAGCCTGGGTTTGGCCTTCCCGTCTGGACCCTTCCCTGCCCTAACGCCCCTGGGGGCAGAGGACGGGCGTCCCCAACGAGGCAGGCTGGCCCCGGGCCTGTGGAGAGCTGCGTGGAGATGGGGAGCTCCATCTAGCAGTTCAGATTCTTATCCGGATAATCACCATTTGTCTGAGAGGACAAATTGGCAATTAACTGGCTCATTTGGAAACGTTACAGCCAGTGGCCCATGCGGTTCACTCGGCCACAGAAAGAGTCTGGTCTCCCACCTCCCTTCCCGGAGGGCAGGGCAAGGACACCGGTCCCGGTGCGTTTCAGGGGTGTCTGCCCCCGAAGGCCCCGTCCAGGCTGAGGTCCCACCGACTGCTCCCCAGGAAACCTCTGCTCCCCAAGGCTGGGTGGCCCACACAGGGCCCTCCCCAGGCATCCGTCCGAGACGCAACCAGACAGGTGTGAGCAGGGAACAAAGCAGACACTGAGGGACGGGCCTGGGCAGGGTGAGAGGGAGAGATGGGGCGTAGGAGGCAGTCAGCGGGGGGGCACACGGGGAGCTGTGGGAGGCCCACAGACACCAGGGACTTCAACCACCTTCCCAAGGGAGGAGGAGACAGGAAGCCTTAAGGGGCGATGAGGAGGGTGTGGGGGGAGGCAGCAGAGTGCTGAGCAGAGGTAAACAGATGCCGGACACGCCTGCAGAGGTCCCCCTGCACCCCATCCTGGAAGCAGGCCAGAAAGGACTTTCTAGCAGCAGTTTCCAGTCTAAGGTCCCTTCCAAAGTCCTGCCGTGTCCCGAGAATGCGGTCTTTGGAGACCTCTGTGGGAGCCAGGCCCCTCCCAGCCTAACACCTTCTCTAGGCCTCAAAGAAACAAGACCAGTCTCCACACCGACTGCTGCAGATGGTGTCTCCTCTCTGACCTCCCAGGGTCCCAGACCGGCCCCTCTCCCGCCGCCCTGGCCACTGGCAGACCCCTCAGCTGCCTCACCGCCCCCTCTCTCCCTGTCACTCAGGATGGGAGCCCCGGGCTACGTCCGTCCCTCTGTCCTCGGCCTAAACCTCACGGACTCTCCTTACCTCTCGCTCTCGCTTGGCCGGTGAACCCGGGCGTGTCTGGGTGTGACCTCACCTCACCTGCTGGCCTTGACATGTCCCCCCCAGGGCTCCTGGGAGGTCCCCGAGCCCCTCTGCTCACCCCGGACACTGGACTCCTCTGGCTGTTACCTTCTCTGGTCACATCTCCCCCACTCACAGATGAGGGGTCCACCCTGCCCCCTTGTCCTACCTCCATTCTGGTTCCCCCGTGTTCTCCAGACTTCAGTTACCCACGATGAAACCCCCTGTTTGCATCTTTAATCTAAAGTCTTGGCCCTCTGTGCTCACTGGGCACACGGCCAGGGCTGTGCTCCCCACAACACCTGAGATTTCGCCTGGTCATGGCTGCCCACTCCCCTCACCCACCTGTGCCCTGCTGGCCTGCCTGGCACCCCGCACTCCCCTCCGAGCCGGTCCATGGACGTGCGCCCCCTCCTACCTCTCCCGTGATGGATGGAGTGGCCGAGGCACAGAGAAGTCAGGTACCTCGCAGAGGCCACCTGCCTGGAGGTGGGAACCGGATGGAGCCTCTGGGTCCCCAGGCCTGTGCTCTGGGGGGTGCCCCCTGGATACCCCCCGAGGTGGGAGCGTCCGTGTCTGCACTTTCATTCCCTGCTTTCCTGTCTATCAGACTGTGTTTGGGGGATGACTCTCCACTCCGGGGCCGGGTTGGGACGTGTCAGCTCTCCCCTCCCCCTTCGCCAGGGCAGGAGTTCTCTGGGGACGGAAAGGTGCCCGGGACAGACCCATCTCCGACCTCCGGGTCCCGTCCTCACAGAAACCCGGGGACTTCGAGGCCACTGGCCCTGCCCGTCTCTGCGTCCGGGGTGCTACGCCCTCCGAGAGCGTGGGGGCCGAGTGTCTGCGTCCACATGGGCTCACTCCCCTCACTGTGTTCCCGCCGCCGCTGCGTGTGGGCAGCTGGCTTGTCCTCAGCCTGTTTCCAGACACCAGGCCAAGTCACCCTCCTGTTCTCTTCTCTTCCTCTTGACAACGATTTTCCGCCTCTGGTGACGGCATCTCCCATGCTGTGGAGTTTCCAGCCCGTGGCTGGCAGGTGGCTTCTAAGGACCCAGGGTCTCCCAGTGAAAAGCAGGGAGTGTGGGGCTGGGAGGGGGGTCGGGGGCTCTCCGCCGCCCCAGGTCCCCTCCTCCTCGTCCTCCAGCTCCCCAGCTCTTGGGCAGCTACCCCTGCGTCAGCCCGCTTCCCAGGGGTCTGCAGCGGGCTCTCTGGGCAGCACCCGCCCTGGGCAGTGGACACTTCCAGCAGGTGTGGGGTGTGGTGAAGTCTGGGCCCAGCTGCTCAGGGCTCCTGGCCAAGGGGCCACATTCCTGGTTACCTGTGGCTTCTTCAGAGATGGCAGGAGAAGGGGTGGGCTCTGCATTCAAACCCAGAGTAGCAGGGAGACCAGTGCACCCCAAGGCTTTCTCAGATGCCCATTCTCTCCGCCTGTCGGGCGGCGACCACCCACCTGTCTTCCAAGCTGGAAGGTGCTTTGTGAGAATTAGTGGGGGGCTCAGCAGAAGCAAAGGGGTGCCTCCTGGCTGGCCCGAATTGGCTCGGCCTTAGCTTCATGACCCCCCCACCCTTTGTCTCTGCTGTAGCTGCTTTTCAGAGCTGGTCATTTTTCCGAAGGGAAGGGAAGTATGGCTATGAGAGCTCATGTCCCAGCACATTCCTGATAAACTCTTCTCAGCCCACCCCGGACCTCAACAGCCTGGTCGTCTCCTGCTCCGGGTCCCCAGAACCCCTCAGGTTTCTCTCGCCCCCGTCATTGCGTCACGCGCCTGCCTCTCCCCTGGCCTGGATCAAGTTTCCACCTTGTCCAAACAGCAGACGACATTCCCTTTTCCATAAACAGGTTTACGGCTGTGCCGGCCCGGACAGAGTCCCAGCCAGCAGCAACCGGGCTCCGGCATGTTCCAGGGCCCACGTCATGCCCTAGAAATGTGCCCTGCTGTGCGGGCCGCTCCCTGGGCAGGGCAGGGCCGGGCCGGGCCGGGCTGGGACCCCTTCCTCCCCTGAGCTCGAAAAAGGCAGGTTCACTGGCAGGAGTGGGGACCCCATACTCGGGCTCCCTCCTGCTCACAGGGAGGAGCCTGGCAGAGGGTTCGCCCTTTAGAGACATGGCCGGGATGTCCAACCCGAGAGGTCCACCTTCACAATGAGACCGTGGTTTGGATCCCTGGCAACTGGCGCGGGGCCTGGCCCGTCTGCGGTCCCGCTGAGTGTTTGTGGAATGAAGGACTGAGTGGATGAGGAGGGAGCCGGTGACATTTACTCCTGGGGGGCCCCCTCCCTGATTCTCCCACCTCCCTCCCCTGACTTCTCTCCCCCCTGGCCCTTCCCTGCAGACAGAGCTGTCATTGCAAAAGGAGCAGCTGCAGCTGAAGATCATCGAGATCGAGGATGAGGCTGAGAAATGGCAGAAGGAGAAGGACCGTATCAAGGTGAGCAGCTCGAGCCGCGGCGCCCGCGCCCTCCGGGGGACCCTGTGCCAGGTCCCGGCCCCATGGGTCTCCCACCCTTGTTTGTCCTGGGGTCCCCCATTGCTTCGGCATCTTACCAATCCCCTTCCAGGTCAGGGCCAGGCCTCCTGGTGGGATCTTGTCCATCACGTAGCAGGGATTTTACTTGGTGCTGGGAAGTAACATGTCTGGAACAACCCAGCTGCCCACGCCCCACGGCCCGCTCTGCCCACTGGACCCCCCAGCCGCGGGGTGCCGGCTTTCCTCTTTGACCGGGGCCCGTGTGGCCATGGTTTGGGTAACCGCACAGCACGATCGGAAATGATCGCCGGTGACCCTGCCCGCATAAGCGTCCATCAGTTCGCGTTCTGAGTGACGCCCGGTCCTGGCTGGGGTTGTGCCCAGCACACCCGGACTGTGGGGCCACTTCTGGGCCCGCGGAGTTGCCAGGGCGGAGGGGTGGTCGGGAGGAGCCCCAGACGGATAAGCCGGGTCATCTCTGTCGAAAATGGCGTTTCTCAATGACGCCTTTTTCTTTATTTTATTCTACTTTTATCCTCACCCGAGGACATTTTTGCATTTATCTTCAGATAGAGGGAGGGAGAGAGGAAGAGAGAGAAACATCGATGTGAAAGGGACACATCGAGTGGCTGCCACCCACACGACCCCAAGCGGGACCGGGGACAAACCCAACCGCGGTGCGTGCCCTTAGCGGAACCGAACCCGGGCCTCTCCGGTCCACGGGCTGATGCTCTAACCTCTGGGCCAAACCGGCCAGGGCTCAGTGATGCCCCGAGTGAGGTTCCGGACAGGACCTCCGGTGGGAAAACCCTGATGTCTTGGGAGCCGGAGCGCCCGCGGGGAGTCATGCAAACGCCCCAGGGGGGTCTCCAGGCTCACCCCCTCCGTCCTGTCCCCTCGGACCTAGAGTTTCACCACCAACGAGAAGGCGGTGCTGGAGCAGAGCTTCCGGGACCTGGTGCGAGACCTGGAGAAGCAGAAGGAGGAGGTGAGGGCGGCGCTGGAGCAGCGGGAGCGGGACGCCGTGGACCAGGTGAAGGTGATCGTGGACGCGCTGGACCAGAGGGCCAAGGTGCTGCAGGACGACAAGCAGACCCGGGAGCAGCTGCACAGCATCAGCGACTCGGTGCTGTTTCTGCAGGTGACCTGTCCCCACCCCCTCGTCCTCTCCCGCCTCCTCGGACACGGCCCCATCCGTCCGCGCTCCGCCGTCCCTCCGCGGAGTGTTCCGTCCAGGGCAGAGACGCACGCAGGCAGCGCCTTGTCCCAGCTCCAGCCGGCAGGCGCCGAGGGCTGGACGCCGTGGGCAGGCGCCGAGGGCTGGACACAGTGGGCAGGCCCCGGGGTGGGGGACGCAGGGGGCAGGCCCCGGGGTGGGGGACGCAGTGGGCAGGCCCCGGGGTGGGGGACGCAGTGGGCAGGCGCCGGGGTGGGGGTCGCAGTGGGCAGGCCCCGGGGTGGGGGACGCAGTGGGCAGGCCCCGGGGTGGGGGACGCCTGCTTTGGCCGCGGGGTGGTGGCCCATCACGTTGCATGTTTGTGTCCTTGACCTGGTCTGTCTGTTGGTTCATCCGTCCTGTCTCCTAGAGATTCTGGGGACCCCTGCACGCCTGGCACTCGTGTGAGGTGGTAGGAGGCGTGGGGACGTGTCAGGTGTGGTTCTGTCCCCGGGGACAGAGCACAACACACTCGCGCGTAATTACCCGAGAAAATGGGATTTGGGGCTACGTGCCTGTGGGAGCCCTGGAAGGGGGGCCGGCGGAGGGATCCGAGACAGTTCGGTGGAGGCGGTGTTTGGACCGGCCCTTGATGGCCTGGGACCAGACAGACCCGAGGGCTCCCTGTGAGGCGCAGGAAGGAGAGGGTAAAAGGGCAGCAGGGAGATCGAGGGGGGCCGTGCCGGATTGATGCCGTCAGGGCTGCCCCCAGACATCGAGACGGGCGGGGTGCAGGGGCCGGAGGTGGGGACCGCGGAGCCCGTGTCGCGCCGAGTGGGTTTCAGCCAAACCTTTCATTTCACGGAAGAAGGAGCCGGTGCCCCGTGGAGAGAAATGGGGGGGGGGGGTTCCCAGCGGAGCTGGATCAGGACCAGCAGCACGTCCGGCCCCCAGTGCTGAGTCTTCCGCTGGGCGGTGACCGCCCCTGAAGCGAGGGTCCCCGAAACTTCTAAACCCCAGGAGATTCACGGGTGCTCCCCTCTCTTGGCAGGAGTTTGGCGCCCTGATGAGCAGCTACTCCCTGCCGCCGCCGCTGCCCACCTACCACGTGCTGCTGGAGGGCGAGGGGCTCGGGCAGTCGCTGGGCAACTTCAAGGACGACCTGCTAAACGTGTGCATGCGGCACGTGGAGAAGATGTGCCGGGCCGACCTGAGCCGCAGCTTCATCGAGCGGAGCCACGCGGAGAACGGTGGGTCCCGTGGGCCTGAGGCGCGCGTTCTCCTCCAGGTCCATCCTGGCCGGTGCCCGCGGGCCTCCAGCAGGGGATGGTGCCCAGGCCCCCGCGGCGCCCAGGGGTTGCTACCAGGACTCAGAGACTGCAGCCCCTCGTTGACCTTGCTGCCAAAGTCAGGCCGCATCGCAAGGGGCCGCCAGGGCAGAGAGTCTGAGCACCTGCTGCCAGATGTCTCTTCTCTGGGGTCATCCACCAAACTCAGGGTTGGCCTCACTCTGATCTGCGTCTGCGTGGGTGCCGACGCTGGCCAGGGCCAGACTGCAAACTGGAGGCTTTGCAACTCCAGTTCCTGTGACCTGGGACTGCCCTGTGCCCCGAGGGAGAACTGCCCCTGTGCCCCGAGGGAGGACGCACCTCTGTGCCCGGAGGGAGGACACACCTGTCGCCCTGACCATGTTGAGGAGCTGAGCTCAGAGGCTGGCTTTGGCCCGGTGGGCCAGGCTGGGGACGGTGGACACAGCATGTCTTGGTGACTCACCAGCTCTCCTGATGTCAGCTTCTCTCTGAGTCACGCTCCACCCCACAGAGGCTAAGTGAATAATCTCACAGAAAGTCTGAGAAACCGCCCTGCTCAGTCCTTTCCACCAGTCCCAGCCCCGTCCCTTTGGGGCCTGAGGCCTGGACACTCCACCCAGAGCTCCTCCCGGCACTAGGCCCCACACGGGCCTTGAGGACACAGCCTGGTGAATGAGCTCTGGCCCCAAACCCAGGGGACCCTGTCTTTGGTCTCCGGATGAAGTGCGCGCCTCTTTGGAGAGGGGAAGGAAGCACCAGGGTCCACACCACACAGGGTCCCTGTGAACGGGGGGCACGGATAAGCCATTGCAGCAACACCAGCACTTGGCTCTGACTGGTACCTGTGTCCTGAAATCCTCCTTCGAACAATGGCAATGGTATCAATGGTGACAGCTGACAGATGGGGGCCCCCTGTAGCCGGCTGTGTGGGAGCCCCCCGCGCAGTGTCTTATGTTCTCTGTGGGTTGTATTGCGTCTCGCAGACCCAAAGGCTGAGGAGCAGCTTTCAAAGGGTACTTGGCTCATGGGGGCAGCAGCTGGGTTCACACCCTGCTCCTCCGTCTCCTGTCTTCTCCTGGGAGACGCTGCTGCTGCCGGTGATGCGCAGGGTTTGGGGAGCGTGATGAGCACTGTCCCTGGGGTACAACCTGGTGGGGCGGCCTCTCCGCTGAGATCCGGCCAGACCTACGAGGGTGGCCCTGACCCGGTCCAGGTGGCCTGTGAGTCGCAGACGCCCTGCCTGCCGTCCACCCACAGTGCCATTTCTAGGTCACGGCTGTGTGGCCCTGGGCCTGTGCAGGTGTGTGGGGAGGTGGTTCCGGGAGCAGGACGGGTGCTTCTCTGTCAGCAGCACCTGAGCCTGGGGCCTGGGCCACGCTGGTCTTTGTTGACAATGATGGGAATGTGTTTGGCCGTAGGAGGCCTTGGCGTGACCATCCTCTTCCCTCTGAGACGGCCCAGCTGCCAGACCAGGGCCTCATTTACTGTCCAAGGCCTGGGGGCGAAGGGACAGGGTGGGACAGGGAAGGAGGGGCTGGGCCTCTGCCTGGGAGGACAGTCTGTCTGTCCCACCGCCTGTGCATGCCGGAAGCTGCTGGCACCCGTGGTGGGGTGAGGAGGGAGGGTCTGAGCAGCTCCTTCCTCCTTCTGCCCAGGATGGAGGTAGCAGGGGGGCAGTGGAGACAGGGAAGAAAGGAACAGGGTGGAGGGCGGCTGGGGAAGCCAAGCACTGAGCCATACCTCTGTTTGGGTTTTGGGGTCAGATGGGGGGTAGGGAGGAGCCAGTGCTCGTTTTGAGAAACGTAGCTCCTTTCGGCAGAGCTGTGCTCAGTCCTGGGACATAATGTCGTCCCTGAGCCGCTGGGACGTCGTCCCGTCCCCTGAGCCTGTGGGACGTCATCCCGTCCCCTGAGCCTGTGGGACGTCATCTCGTCCCCTGAGCCTGTGGGACGTCATCTCTTCCCCTGAGCCGCTGGGATGTCGTCCCGTCCCCTGAGCCGCTGGGACGTCGTCCCGTCTCCTGAGCCACCTGCCAGAGGCTGGGACAGGGTTCGGAAGTGGGGCTGGGCTCAGACCCCAGCTCTGTCCTCGTTGGCCAGGTCCCATTGGGCAGTGACTCTGCTCCCCGCCTGAGCCTCGGTTTCCTTGTCCGCCAAGTGGGGATGGACCTTGGCCGTAGTCCAGGGCTGGGGTGGGCACCGCGCAGGAAGTGGGCCTCAGCAGCCCCTTGTACACTGTGAAGTGCTGTGCACACTCAGCAGGTCCGCCCGAGGGCAGGTGTGCGGCTCACTGCAGCCTCGGGGAGCTGAGAGCTGAGGGGAAGCTGGCAGGGGGTCACTTTCTCTCGAGCAGGAGCCCCTTGCCTCTCCCCAGGACAGAGGTGACGGTGCTGACCCGGCCACGCCCAGGGCTGCCCCCAGTAGCCAGCTCCCCCCACCGCCCCCTGCTGACCCAGCCTTGTCCTTCCCAGGGGGTGACCATCGCTACATGAACAGCTACACCAACAGTTACGGGAGCGAGTGGACTTCTCCAGACACGGTGAAGAGATACTCCATGTACCTCACGCCCAAGGGTAAGGGCCCCCCCTCTGGGGGGACTCAGCCAGGCTTCCGCCGGGTGAGCAGTGCCCTCAGTTTGCTGGGTCGGCGCTGGCATGTGCCTGCCGTCCCGACGTGACCGTTAGAACCCCCCCTCGGTCTCAGACGCACCCAGTTTGGTGCCATGTTCTCGGGTTCCTGCCCCCTGGGGCCTCCGTGCCTTGTGACACCGGGGTGCGTGCCCACCCGGCCCTCACCGCCCACCCACACCCACCCTTCTCTTTCCTGCGCCCTGACGGCCAGTCTCACCCCCTCCGCTGGGCCAGACCAGGAGGGGCGCGGCCCCCGCTGAGGTTCGCGGAGTCTTGTGGGAAGGCTCCTGCAGAACCACCTGCTCCTCGGGGCAGCGAGGCTCAGAGCTGGGCTCCGTCTCCTCACCCCCTCCCTGTGTGGGGACCCTGCTCCAGGCCCCGGAAAGTCCCAGACTGCAGGGGTGACGGCCTAGAGGGCGGGCAGAGCCCAGTGTCTGCCTGTCTCTGCCCTGTGGCAGCCTGTCGCCTTCTTGGGCACCAACAGCAGCATGAAAATGCCTGTGACTTAAGGTGGGCTGCCAGCCTCACAGACGGGTGTGCAGGCCTGGGAGGGGGGAGTCTGGAGAAGGTCCTGAGCCCTGATGCGCACACACCACACACACACACATTCATACCCTCACACATGCACACACACTCACACATCACACAAGCGCACACACATACCACACACACTCACCTCCCCCCCCACTCACCCCCACACACACCACACACACATTCATACCCTCACACATGCACACACACACTCTCACATACACTCACACCCACACCCACACCATACGCACCACACACACCACACAAACACACTCAAACACATTACACACACGCACACACACCACACACACACGCACACACTCACCCCACACACATCACATGCACACACATTCACACCCACACCCACACCACACACATCACACACACCACACACATGGACACGCACACATACACCACACACACATCACATGCACACACATTCACACCCACACACACACCACACACATCACACACACCACACACACGGACACGCACACACACACCACACACATGGACACGCACACATACCACACACATGGACATGCACACACACCCCACACACATGCACACACACCACACACACACCACACACATGGACACGCACACACACACCACACACGGATGTGCACACACACACAGTGGTTGGGGCCAGGGCCCTGGGAGTCCTGAGCTCAGTGGGAGGAGCCCCTGCTGCCCGACTTCATTTGAAGACAATGTGGGGTTCTGGTGGAGGCCTGGCCAGGCAGGAGGCACCGGAGGCCCCCACCCCCACCCCCACATCCTGCGGTGGGACAGCCAGTCCTGCCCCCAGCTCCCCGGGGTGCTGCCCTTCAGACTCAGTTCTGTGCGACCTACTGGAAGCGGCTGCCCCGGCATCCCCCGCCCTCGCTCTTCCAACTCTCCAGTCCTCTGAGGACCAGACTCTGGGGTGGCCTCCAACCCCCAAATTGTCCCTGCTTCGCTGCCCCATTGGGTAGAAGCCCGAGGAGAGCGGAGGCTCCACTGCAGGCGTGAGAAGGGCACGGGGGGAAGAACACGGACACCCCGAGATGTCGCCCCGAGAGCCTGGGGTGGCACTGCCCCCTGTGTCCCTGTCTGGAGACAGGGGCTTGGCCTCAGATGCCAGGAGAGATCCTCGCTGGGCCTCGGAGTCAACCTGTGACGTGCAGGTGGAGGAACAGGTTCCCCAGGGCCCTGCCCCTGCGCCCGGACAGGAGGGAGGAGGCGGTTGCTCCCAGACTCCAGGGGGGTCGAGAGCAGGCCAAGGAGTCAGCGAGAGCCGCAGACAAGGCGCCTGGGGGCACCAGCGGAGTCGGGGCTGCGGTCAGCGAGGCTCCCAGGAGGGCTGGTCTCCCGCAGAGAAGGGGGTGTGCCCAGGACGGGCCTCTGTGGCGGCAGCTCTGGGAGGGAAGTGAGGTGCAGGGGTGCGGAGGAGCGCCCCTGAGTGCTGGGCCGTCGGGCTGGCCGTGGAGGGAGCTGTTCTGCCGGAGGCAGGAGCTGAGAGAAGAACCCTAATCACATGTGGGGGTGTTTTCTGGTCTATAAAGTGGGGGTGCGTACCCCACTCTGCCATCCTTTGAAGATGGGTGTCGGACCAGATTTGGGGCAGTGCTGGCGGTGAGCACCTGTGGGCAGCACAAGGCCCCCACTCCTGGGGAGAAGCACCCGGTCGTGTCTACCGCGCCCGCCTACCAGGCCCCCCGGTGCCAAGGGCCCAATGCCTCTGGGTGCCATGGTCCCCCTTCCGCACAGGCACCCCATTTCCCAGCCTTAGGGGTTTCAGTCACATGGGGACTGGCTCAGTAGGGAGTTCCGGCTCATTTAACCTCGGGTGACCCTCAAAGTCCCCAAGTAGGGTGACCATCTGACCCTCGGACCTGTCTGCCCAGGACTGTCCCGGGTTACACCCCTTCACTCCCCAAAGCACCCTGACTTGGGTGGTGACTTAAGTGATCACTGTATTCTAGAGCCACATGGGCTGCCGTGGTGGTGGAATCGGGGTCCTGGGAAGGCCCTGGGAGCCCCCAGGAGGCAAGGAGTCCTGCCTCCCTGCCCTTCAAGTCGAGGCCACAGGCGTCTGAGCCAGACCCCCTTCCGCAGAGACAGCCCCACCTCCTTTCTCCCCAGGGGGGGCCAGGACGTCGTACCAGCCAGTGTCCCCCAACCGCCTCTCCAAGGACGTGAGCCAGAAGAACTTCAGCAATCTCTATGGCACCAAAGGTAGAGGGTGGGCGGGGCCCCTGTGGGCAGGGGGGTGTGGGGGTCTGGGGCGGGGTTGCGAGCTCCGGGAGGGGGAGAGGGGTCCTCCTGCATTTAAAGGGTGTGTGACGCGGTTAATCGGGTGCAGGAAAGGCGGGGGGCACCTCAGCCGCACTGGAAACCTCGCGTCCAGGTGGGGTGTCCTGGAGGGTGAGGCGGGGGAGACTCCCTCAGTGAGTCTCAGGCACGAGGACCCTCACCGATCGGTGTCCTCATTGCGACGTCGTCCGGTGGTTGCGACCAGCTAGTGTGGTGATAGATGGAGAGTTTGTCAAGGTACCGGATGGGCCCACCCTGGGTGCCCAGGAGGTGCTCTTGCCAGGTGAGGGGTGGGATGACCCATAAGACCCAGAGGAGACTGAATGGGAACGGGACCCGGCTCCCCGGGGCCCGCCGTGTGCAGAACCCCTCCGCCCAGTGTGCTGAGGTTACCACTGTGCAGGGACAGGTCCGTGTGCTCGAGGAGACCGGGTCTGGGAGGCGCCGTCCACCCTGAGGGCTCCTCATGCTTCCCGTCGTGTGCAGAGAGGGAGGGACGGGGCCACCCCAGGGCCCCCGGACACAGGGCCCGGGGTCTGCAGAGGTGACGAAGGCCGTGCTGGGGTGCTCTGAGGTCTGCAGGGTCAGGAGCTCCCACGCCCAGGCCTGGCGGCCTCTCTGTCCAGGATTCACACGCACGGCAGGCCGATCTCTGGGGCAGCAGCTGGGTCTGTCCTGTTTCCTGCTGCAGCCTCAGGGCCCAGAAGGGGCTCAGGACACATTTGTTGAAAGAAAGAGAGTGGACACGTGAGTGAGTGAATGACGAGACAGGCACATGGGCAGAGCCTGGGGCAGGCTCACGAGGTCACCCCACGGAGGACCCTGTGGGAGGGGCTTCCCACCGGGCAGGTGGACAGCCCGAGTCTCTGACTGCTGAGCCCAGAGGGCAGCCCCAGCCCCGTGCAGCCAGCTGTCCAGGACGGGGCTCCCCGGCCTGCCGGAGGGGGCCAGAGAAGAGTGCATGGTCCATGGGCCCCGAAGCCCCCACTCGACCACACTGTCTGCACACACTCTGTGCAAGAAGCCTGGGCGGGGTGTCAGCGATGGAGACGGGGGAGGGGGAGCCAGGAGACAGAGGTGAGGGCAGCCCCCAGAGAGAGCTGTGGTCGTGCATCATGGGCTTTGGACTTTCATCTGATAACGGGGGCAGGGCAGGGACGCGCCAGCCTGTACGTTCAGGACCAGGTTGAGGGCTAGAAGCGTTGGCAGGAGGCTAACTGGGCCCAGCACTGTCCTGGCTCAGGACACAGTGAAGGAGAGAGTCCCAGCAACAGCCCGGTCCTGCCTCTGGCCCCGCCCGACGGCTTTGCTGAGATGCCTCCCCTTGCCTGGCAGGTAACTACACGTCGCGAGTCTGGGAGTACTCCTCCACCATGCAGAGCCCCGACGACCTGCCCGTGGTCCAGGGCAGCTCCTCCTTCTCCCTGAAAGGTGAGCTCAGCACCCCTGGCCCTCCCGGCCGCCCCCCAAGCCCTGCACTGGTCCCCCCCCCCACTCTCCGGATCCTCGCTGTCCAGGGACAGAGCCTGGACTGAAAGCCAGAGGGTCCCCAGGGACACCTGTGATACCGGCTCCCGGTCAGGGGTGGGGACACCCACACCCTCACCGCCCCCCAGACATCCCGGGGTGCTTCCATCAGGTTGAACCCCGAGTCTTCCTGCTACAGAAAGCTAGAGTTGACTCCCAGCCCTGGTCAACTCTAGAACCCTGTGGGCACAGGGCACCCACCAACACTTCAGAGAGCCAGAGACCAGCCGAGCTCCGCTGGAAAGGTGGCCGAGGGGTCTGAGGCCCCCGAGCCCGAGTCTGCCCCCAGAGCGCTCGGCACGGGGGAGCCGCTAGGGCCTCCTGTCCTCGGGTGGGGTCGTTTTTCGGGGAGGGCTTGAGCCACACCCCAGCTCACCGCTGGGGCCAGCAGTCTCGTGTCTTTGGAGGTACCCAAGAACAGGGCGGTCAGTTGACGGGTCAGTAACCTGGCCCGTCGTCGGGCGCCCAGGGTGTCTGGCCTGGCAGGACGGATAGCGGTTGGGACGGCTGGGGAGGGGAAGGCAGACCCCAAGCCATGGCCCCTGAGGGTGGCTCCATCGTCCAGCTGCGATCCCAGCCTGCGTCCAGGGCGGCGCCTGGGAATGACCAGCAAGGTGAAGGAGAAGAGGGAATAAGACTCGAGGGTCCCAGCCTGCAGCACTGCTGGGAAACGGGGTTCCTCTCGGCCAGTCTGGCTTCTACCAGGTCCCTCCCCGCTCGGGGGCCAAGCCCAGGGCGAAGGCCGCCCAGTAGGAGTGGTTTGCAGCCTACCGGCTCCTGTAGGCCTCCCCTGGAAGGAGCTGAGGCCTCAGGAAGCCCGGGACGTCCACCGTCATGCAGATCCCCCACCAGATCCCCTGGGAAGGCCCTGGAGGGGGCTGGGTGGGCTGAATGTGTGCGAGGAGAACCCCACCTGTGAGGACCCCAGCACCTGCTCCAGCAGCTCTGGGGGAGGCAGAGAACATGCTCGGGGTGCTGGGCTAGGGCTCAGCCAGCTGTGGGTGGCAGCACCCCAGGGGGAGAGGGGCTCCCTTCGACCCCTCCTGAGACACCGCCAAGCTGCTAATGCCCCTCTCTCTCCCAGCAGGCCCTGGGAGGCTCCCCTATCAGTCCGCCACCTTGGGGCAGCCCACCACAGAGTTTCCCAAACCACTGGACAGCAATGGGCTGTTTAAAAATCATGCTGGTACCTGTTCATTCCTCGCCCCCCTTCACTTCCTCTCCCACACGGGGGCAGGCGGGGCGGCCTGTGGGGCTCTCTGCCACTTCCAGGGTGTCCTGGCGCCTCCTCCCCAGAGCCCTCGGGAAGAGGGGTGACTGCCCGCGGTCGTCTCTGGCTCCCCTGCCCTTTACTTCCACCTGCTGCTAAGGCCCCCTGGACGCTCCTCACACCCCCTCCTACCTCTCCGACGGCTGGTGCGGGACTTTCTTCCTGGGAGACCCGGATCCCCCAGCCCCCCACGCAGCATCAGTAGAACCCCTTTTCCAAGGTCGTCCCATCCCCAGATGCAGGGAGAGACCTGGGTTCTCTGCTTTGTCTCTGCCCCTTGCCAAGTGCCAGCCAGGGAGGGGCAGCCAGTGGGCGTCCGGGCCGAGCCGCAGGGGTTTCTGGGTCTGACCAGCTTATTGCCCCTGAGAGCGGACCAGGACTCCAGGCCCCAGCCAGAGACAGACCCAGCGACTTCTTTGTTTTAAAAATCATTCTGAGCCCTGGCCGGTTTGGCTCAGCGGTTGGAGCGTCGGCCTGCGGACCAGAGAGTCCCGGGTTCGGTCCCCGCTGGGGGCTTATACCAAAAAATAAAAACTGTTTTGATCCCCTGGATCCCATACTGTTATTTTTTTAATCCTCACCTGAGCATATGCTTATTGATGTGTAGAGAGAAGGGAAGAGAGAGAGAGAGATCAGTTGCCTCCCACATGTGCCCTGACCAGAGATTGAACTGCAACCGAGGTCCGTGCCCTTAGCGGGAACCGAACCGGGACTCTCTGGTCCGCAGGCCGACGCTCTCACCGCTGAGCCACGCCGGCCAGGGCCCTGCTTCTTCCCTGAGCTCCTCGCATCCCGGTCCCAGCCTGCTCTTGCCTGGGCACCGCTCCGGCCCCTGCGGGTGGCTGGCCAGCTGGGCACTTGTCCTCCTGCAGACCACAGGCCCCCACGATCTCCCGGGGGAGCCCCCCACAGTGCTTCCTGCCCGGGGGCTTGCAGTCTGAACCCTGGACCACAGCCGCGGGGAGACCCTGCCTCTCCCTGGGTCCGTCCTCCTGCTCCTGCGGCAGAACTGGGCAGGAGGGACCCGAGGGTGGGCTGGGAGCCCAGCAAAACCTGGGTTCAGGTCCGGCTCCATAGCTGCAGCTCCGGTGCTGAGCTCACAGAAGTCGGGCCGGGCTCAACGAGACACATACAAAGTCCCAGCTCAGTGCTCAGCACGGGGGGCTGATGGACGGGGGTCCATGCAGCACAGAGGTCGGGGTGAGCGCCTCCCCTGGAACCCTGGCAGGTTGCTTACCAAGCAACTTTCCTGGGCTTTGGGAGGGAGGTGTGCAGGGGGCCTGGGGGAAACTCCCAGAGCAGTTTGGGCCTGATTGGATTTGGGGGTGACACCCCTGCTGCCTGGCCCACCTACTTCACCTGCTCCTGCTCCTTCTGTCTGCCTTGGGGCCACCTCTCTTCGGCCAGCCTCCCCAGGATTTCCTGTGGCCTCTTCGGGGGGCTGTACTTGGTCAAGGGCCGGATGGAGCTTGGTGGTCACTGTGGAGACGGCATCTGCTCCCGGGTGCCCGACTGCCCACCCTGCTTCCTCTGACCCGAGCCTCCTGTCTCCCCAGGCTACCCCTCCCTCATGAGGAGCCAGACGCCCAAGGTCCAGCCCCAGACTTGGAAATCCGGCAAGCAGACGTTGCTGGTGAGTGAGCGGGGACCAGGGGAGCGGCCTGGCTTTGGCATGTCCAGATGGGGTGCTCCTGGGCTCCCCAGGGACAACCGCTCGATGCCCAGGGCCTGTGGCAGGACGGTGATGTCTCTGGGCCCGGGACAGGAGGAGGAGGCGCTGTGGCCTGGGTACCTACAGACAGCAAAGGGCAGGAGGAGCCCAGGCAATAGGCAGGGGCCTGAGTCAGCGCACACTCTGAGCCTCGGTCTTCTCATCTGCAAAATGGGCAGCCTGCTTGTTCATTCGGCAAAGGGTTGCTGGGCGCCTGACTGTTGAAGGACAACGTGGTGAGACCTGCTCAGTGCAGGGGGCAGGCATCCTGGAGACGAGCCCCCTGTGCTTGGGACAGCACAGGTGGCCAGGGGGACCAGGCGGAGAGGCAGTCTGCAGTTAGGAATAGATGTGCTCCGGTTTGGGAAGCTATGGCCCGAGCTGGGCCAGTTTCTCTGTTTATGAAGTGGTGCTGAGAGGAGGTAGCTCCTCATACTCTGCCGTCCTGACATGCCTGACCCCTGTCCAAGACCTCACAGGTCAGGGACCGTCCTCCCAGGGAGGGACCGTCCTGCCGGGGAGGTCAGCCAGCGGTGGGGTGTGGTCCTGCTGAACCAGAGCTGCGGCTCCCGGCCCCGCGCCCTGTTTGCCCACGGAGGGCAGAGCCCGGGAGGCGATGGACCTGGGCCCCAAGGGGTGGCTGAGGCTGGTTTGGTGGGAGAGGAGCACCCCTTGCTGGCAGTTGGAGCTGAGTGACTGTGTGACTCAGAGCTGGGCTCGGGGCATTGCAGCAGCAGGACCGTACCCCGCGGACACCGGGAGGAAGTAGAAGCCTCTGTTCCGGGCTCGGTCTGCACACTCCTCCCCATCCCCGCCCCAGAGCCCGCGTCCGCTGGAGAAGGCTTATGGCCACCGGGAGATGCCCAGCCAAGGAGCTCGGGTGTCTGCGCTCGAACCCAGCGCTGGGAGAGGAGGGGCAGATGGCGATGTGCCAGGAGGGCTGGGGGCCGTCCGCCGGGGCTCTGGCCCCAACCCTCTCACCAACGTGCTATGTGACCTCGTGGGAGTCCCTCTCCCTCTGGGCCTCAGTTTCTCCATCTGAGGCGTGAGGCAGACGGCTGGGATGATGTCACAGCCCTCCCAGGCCGTGGCCACCGGGGCGGGAACGGGGTGGGAGAGGCAGAGGGCGAGCACCCCGCCCAGATGCCACGGGCTCTCGGTGTCTGCCCCTCCCCGCTCTGGGCTTCTGCAAGGACAGCCCTGTTCACCGACCCAGCCTCCTCGAAAGAAAGGCCACAGCCAGAGCCTGCTCGGTCCACTTTGCTTCATCGAAAGCTTTGGGTCCAGGCTGGCACCTGGGGGTCAGGGGACCTGGCCCAGACTCTGCCACTGAGTAGCTGTGGGACTTTGGGTCATTCCTTCTATGGGCTGCCATCTCTCCCTTTGTTTAATCTCTGGTTTCACTACGTCCGAGCTAAGGGCCCAGCCCTGCTGTGGACCAGATGTGGGCAGGGAGCTACCAGGACATCGAGTTTCTGGGCTGGCCAGGGACAGGGCTGGAGCCCCCTTGGTGTCTCGGGCAGTTGCTGGGTTCAGTCCCTCCCAGAGACTCTCAGGCTCAGTTGCCCGGGAAGCCAGCATTAACACCTGCTGTTCCGTCAGCCGGGCGGGCAGCTTCTCGGGCCGTGATGAAGTTTTGGGGAGAGCGGGGGTGCTGGTTTTGGGAAACGGCCACAAAATATAAGGCACGGAGCTGGCAGGACCCCGTGCCAGGTGCTGTCCTGAGAGACGCTCCCGGATTCTGAAGAGGACAGGGGGGGGGCGGGAGATGGGGCGCCCTGGTCTGTGCCGGGCTGGACGGTGCCCGCCCCCTTTGCGCCTCCCGCAGGGAGTTGTGCGCAGAGACAGCAGAAGAAGACAGAAGCCCTCGACTCGGGACGCGGTTTGGAGAAATGGATGGGGTGGCGGCTGGCCTCTGGAGCCAGACTGCTGGGCCTGGAGTCCGGCGCCTCGGCCCACCCGCTGGGGGCCAGTTGCTTAGCCCCTGTGCCTCGGGCTGCTCATCTATGAAGTGGGCACGACAGCAGTAGCCCCTTCCGTGGGGGTTAGAAAGCCCAGGAGTCCGTCTGAGGTCCCGCGGAGGAGACGGCACTGCCTGAGGGAAGGGGTTTGTCACGGCGCCGGGGGCCTTCCTGGGCCGGGAGAGAGTCTGACGAGGGCTGCGGCCAAGCTCTCCGGCCGACTGGTGGACGTGACCTCTAGTTGGGGTTTGAACCTGGAGACTGATAACACGACGGCCCGATCTGGTCGTGGGGCAGACGGAGCCTGCAGGTTAGGCCCGGCCCGTAGAGGTGCTGGGGTTCAGACCACGGCTGCTTCTGGTGGGGTTCGGGGAGCGTGGGTCTGGCCAGCAGGCTCCACCACTGTCGCCCCCCTAACCGCCCTTGTTTCCCACAGTCTCACTACCGGCCATTCTACGTGAACAAAGGCAATGGGATCGGGTCCAACGAGGCCCCATGAGCTCCGGACGGGCGGAACCAGGCATGGCCACCCCTGCCCTCCCGGCTGACCTTGCTGCTCTTGCTACTGTTCTTACTGCATTGGAGGAAGACCGGTCCTATGTCTGCTGTCCCCCGACCCCTGCCAGCCCACTGGGGGCCGTCTCAGCCTCCCCCACGCCCCCCATTAGCCACGCTCCACCCAGGCCGCTCTCCTGCTTTGAAGCTTCGAACGGTCATCGTCTTGGTTGAGCTCAGCGGCCAAGCATCACCAGGGTGGGTGGTCGATGGGCCACCCTCCCCTAACCCACTGCCCTTCTCTTTGATGGGGTCACTGGGGCTAGCAGCGGGGGCCCCCATGTACCAGCTGCCTCTTCCACCCACACGCTTGCTGGCTTCAGGCCTGTTGGCCATTTCTCTCCGAGGACCCTTGCCCCATGGTGTGGTCAGTCAGTGTCTGGCCAAGGCAGCTGCTCATTTTCCTTCCAGCAGCAGGGTCCCGTCGGGGAAACACGGGTTGTGTGTGCCCTGCGCTGGCCCTCCCTGCAGTGCCCAGCCTGGCGGAGCCACAGCCCGTGGCCAGCAGGAGGGAGGCCTCACCGTGTCGGCATCTCCCTCCCAGCCCGGTCGCACCACGTCCACGCTGGGTCCCTGAGGACGGGCTCCCGGCTGGCAGGTCTTAGCCAAACGCCTCTCTCCCACCTGCCGACATCAGCAGTTCCCTTGGCCTGACACCAGGGGAGGTGGCCAGGGCCCAGCTGCCCCGAGCGAAACATCATTTACCTGCAGATTTCACGAGCTGAAGATTCTGAATTCTCCTGCGGTGGATGGAGGCTGGGCTGGTGACCGCCGGTGCCGCCCGCCTGCCGCCCACCACAGGCCTCCGCCCTCTGCCCTCCGCACCCTCCACACTGCGTGTTGCCACAGGGCAGGGGCCAAAGCAGGAGCAGCAAGGGGGGTGGTTCTCCCTCTCAGCCCCTCTGGCCTGTGGGGCCTGGCGGGCAGGGGTGGGGCAAAGGGAGGGAGACACTCAGCTCAGCCCCCCCAACCCTCGATCACCTGCTTGTGCCGAACAAGTGCCTCCTCGGGGTCCCAGAGGGACCAGCTGCAGCTCTTCTGAATACACTTTCCACTCCGACAGTGTGGCCGTCTCTCTTTCCGCCGAAAGACGTGGCTCCTTGGGGCCTCCCTTCCAGCCCTGCCCCCATCAGGGTCCCTGGGGTGCCGAGGGGACTGACCTTTCGGAGGCCGGCTCGGAGCAGAGGGAGGGCTGTGGGGAGCGGTCCTGGGGCGTGTGGACGGCCCGAGGCCCATGAGTGCCCGGACCCCGTGGCAAACCTGCCCCAGAGTCTCCAGAAGTGCCAGGGGCCAGGAGAGCAGGCTGCTCGGAGGCCCTGATCTCAGAGCCTTCTGGGTCCTGGGGAGGGGAGCCGGGTCCTGAGGGCGGCGTGCTGGGCGCGGGCGCCGAGGAAGGGAAGGAGCACTTCCAGGCCCTGGGAGCCCAAGAGGCTGGGGGACAGTCCGGGAAGGCTTCCTGGAGGAGGCGAGCAAGGCAGGAGGAAGTAAGACTGACTAGGGAGAGGAAGGAGCAAGGAAACCACACCCCCTCCCGCCCAGTGGCTGGTGCCCCAGGCTCCGGTCCTTTCTTGCGTTGCTCCCACCAGAGCAGCCCCTCCCTCCCCAGGTGAAGCACCTGAAAGACTTTCCACTGGTTCCTCGTGGGAACACCCCTCCCCCTGGCCTCGGGACAGGGAGGGAAACAGGAAGGAGAGAAAGGAGGGGAGAGGGGACAGGACCAGGAGGACCTCAGCCCTGTCAGGAAGCGGGGTCACCATGGGGGCCTTCCTGGAGCTGGGAGCAGGTGCCCTGGGGGGCTGTCGCTCTGGAGGCCATGCCCTGGCTGGTTCCCAGGGCCCTGTGAGGACAGACACCACCCAGCGCTCCCCGACCTCCTGCAGGACCTGCGGCCCCTGTGGCCACGCTCCTGGCTCCAGGGATGCCCGACCCTGAAGGAGGCCCTGCTGCCCACAGGGTCCTTCCTCAAGCCCGTGGGCTCCCGAGGAGGGCAATGGACAGGGCCCGGTCCGGTTCGGCTGAGTTCCCCAGGCTCAGTCATGGGCAGCTGGGTCCCTGCCCGTCCAGGCCTCACGGGGAGTGGCCATCGCAGTGAGGAAACCAGGAAGGCGGGGAGACAAAACAGCCGTGTCAGGCCCTGGCCGGTGTGGTTCAGCGGTTAGAGCGTCGGCCTGCGGACCAGAGAGACCCGGGTTCGGTCCCCACTAAGGGCACGTGCCTCGGTTGCAGTTTGTTCCCGGCCCCGGTTGGGTCGTGTGGGAGGCGACCAGTTGACGTGTCTCTCTCACATCGATGACTCTCTCTCTTCCCCCCTCTCTCCCTCCTGCTCTATCTGAAGAAAAACAAACCCCAGCTGGAGCCTCCATGGGGACATCCCCAGGCGTGGCCCCCCCTCAGTCCCCTCAACGCTGGCCCCGTGGTCACAAAGCAATGTGGGGGAACCTCTATTCCCACTTCTCAGGACGCCCCACTCCTCAGCATGAGTGCGACACCCGGGAAGGGGAGGCGTCTCCCCCGAACCACCACGTAGACTCCATTCCACTCTCGCTCCCCTGAGGCTGGGCCCTCTCCTGTGTCGTGGCCTCTCCCAGCTCGCGCGCTGGGGGTCCCCAGGGCTGTGGGTGCCCGTGGGCAGGCGGGGGAAGGGACTGGAGGAGGGGGAGGCAGAGCTGAGACTCAGCAGGGAGCCTGGAGGGGACTTGGGGGGACTTGGGGTTCTGTCCCAGCTCTGGGCTTGACCTTCCCAGCTACCCAACGAGCTGTTTTCGCTGGATCGTTCTCGAGGCCCTTCCCCGGTTCTTACAGTCTGTGGGGTGAAGACTCGAGTGGGGTGGCTGGAACGGACTGGGAAGCGGAGCCTGGGCCCGAGCTCGTGTCTCTCTCGTGGACCTTCTGCAGGTGCTGGGTGGTTCCCCAGCCAGTGACCCCACCAGCGCTCCCTGCGGTTCTGAGACAGGCCAGCAGGTGGCAGAATCTCACCCAGCGGTCGGCACCGCGCCTGCCTCCCCCGCCCAGGAGTCCGGTGTCCCCCCTCTTTCTGCAGGTCCCCAGCTGAGCAGGCTGCTCAGGGCCAGAGGGGGCGGAGTGGGGGCAGGGCGGCCCCTCCAGGTCCGAGCCGCTGCCCTTGAGCTCTCGGTGGACTGGAGGGTGGGCCTGAGGGAGAGGCTGAGCCGGCAGAGGGCTCAGTCCTGCAGCCTCTGCACAAGGCAGACCCGAGTGAGGAGTCGGCTGCGGAGTCCCAGAGGCCCAGCAGCTGCAGACCCTTGGCTGCCATCCTCAGATGTCCTACCTGCGGACAGGGACACTAGTACCTCCCTTCTGACTCACAACCTACAGAGCTGGGAAGGGTCAACCTGGGGGGGAACCTGAAGGCAGGGTGGGGGCCCAGCTCCTGACCGGCCTCATTTTCCCACCAAGCCTCCCGTCCCCTCCCATGAGGGACCCGGGCAGTTGTCTCTTTCTGAGTGTTGACTGTTACATTTAAACGTAAACTCGCTCGGCCACAGAACCGGGAGACGAACCCTAACTGCTGGGTTCATGTGCTGACTCCGGGTTCCTAACTCATCACCTTGCGGAGGCCGAGGCTGGGGAGAGGCGAAGGGAAAGAGGAGAGGGGGCCAGCTCGACCCTCTCACAATAGGGTGCGGGGTGCGGGTGGAGCAGAAACTCCTCCCAGGTGCTGGGAGTCACACACTGGGCCCCAGGCTCTCCAGGGAGGACAGGGGGCAGGGCGGAGAAAGGGGGGAGGTCTTGGGCTGCTCACAGTAATCAGGAAATTAATCCCAGCGGACTGACTGTGCATGTCCTCCCTGGCCCTTGGCTGGCTCCTCCCTGGAGCTGCCTTGCGGCCGCAGACCTCTGACTGGCAACTGGCAGAGGGGGCTCCAGCCGCAGAGCCCGGCACAGAAAGGAATCACAATCATTCCGCGAGATGCCAGGTTCTGGTCTGCGGTGAGGAACTCCTTTGAGAGGGGGACTGGACGAGAAAACGGAGGCCAGGACTGGGTCGTGGAGCAGGCTGGGGGAGAGGGGGGCACAGCTGTCCTCTGGGCGCGAGGATTCATGTGGGGCAGGACGGAGGGGCTCTGCATTCATTCCCACACACCCGTGGGGTGCAAGAGCTGGCTGTGGAGTACTGCAGGCACAGGCTGCTGCTTCTCAGGGAGCGGAGGGAGCGGCCAGGGAACCTAGGGCTGGTCCGGAGGGAGAGAGGGGCCAGGCCGAGCCCAGCACATGTACCGTGAGAGACGACGGGGCGGTGGGTCTCCTCTGACCATGGACAGCTGCACTGGAGACTGTCTGGGGGAGCAGGTGGGAGCAGAAGGACCTGCCTTGCAGAGTGAGCTCTGTGTGTGAGGAGGACAGAGGCCAGCTGGCCGGGGGGCGGGGGGGGAGTGACAGACAGCAGGTTGGGGGGCTGATCACACACCACCTCGTAAGGATTTTACTGTAACTGCAGTAGCTGCCTCCATGGGAGAGTAATGATTGGAAGAAGGGTCTGGGGGTGGGGGAGGTAGGAGAGGGCAAGGGGGGATAGTGGGGGTGGAAGGGGACTGGACTTGGGGTGAACACACAAAATATAGATGATGGACTATTGACGTGTACACCTGAAACCTATATAATTTTATTAACCAATGTCACCCCAATAAAAATCCTTTTTAAACAAAACAAAGAAGACCCAGGCAGTGTGGCTCAGTGGTTGAGCGTCCACCCTGCACTCAGAAGTCGCCGGTTCCATTCCCGGTCAGGGCACATGCCCAGGTTGTGGGCCCGATCCCCAGTGGGGGGCGTGCAGGAGGCAGCCCATTGATGTTCTCTCTCATCCATGTTTCTCTCTCTCTCTCCCTCTCTCTAAAATCAATAAAGAAAAACAATTTAAAAACTAAAATAAACAAAGAAGAGGGATCTGGAGAGAACCGGGGTGAAGGGGGAGTTAGAGCTGCTGGTGGGGTGCTTCTGCTCGGGTGGTTGCACCTTCTGTGTCTCGGATGCTGTGGGGGCTCAGACTCTACAAATCGAATGTGAAGGCCTCGTCTGTGCGGCTCGTCTCTGCTGGGGGTGAGGGCCTGTAGGTTGGCCCTTCGAGAGCGGGGCAGGGAGCAGACTAAGTCCTGGGTGGAGATGGACGAGCGAGGAGTAAAATCCAGAGTTCTGGGGCTCACAGGAAAGGCATCCACGTGGGAGGTTGAGGAATTTTCCAGGCAGTGTGGGGGTTGACCAGATGGGGAGGAGAGGGGGAGCTAACCGAGACGGAATGAGATTTCCTGCTCTGCCTGCCTGGACCTGGGGCGCCCTTGGGCCCGAGCATCTGGACCTCTAACGTGGAGAGAATTTGCTTAGGGAGCCAGTAAGAGAAAGGATTCCAACCCCTTCAGTTGTCACCGGATCCCGAGTCCTCCAGCAGCCGCAGGTGGGAACTGCAGGCCTCGGGTCTGCTGGTTCCTTCCCAGAGGCTTTCTGTCGGCTGAGGACAGCGGGCCAGCTCCTGCCAGCAGCTCCCTGCCGATGGCCCACCCGTCGCTCCAGTGCCCAGCCCTGCAGTACTCATGCCCCCTCTGCAGCCAAGGCGGCGGCCACGTCGGAAATGCCAGGTGTCCGTTTCCCCTGCCGTCGGGAGAAGGGCCAGCTCTTGTGTCCCGAGTAGTTTACTAATAAAAGGGTGTCCTGCTGCTGTCCCCGTGGGCACGCGGCCTGCCCCTGAGCCCAAAATGCAGCCCGAGGTGGATGAGACAAGGCTGGGACCCGAGCTGACTGGTCCGGGGGCTGCGTCTCCCCCAAGTCTCTCTTGTTTGAAGTCCATTTCCTTTCCGGACATGTCCACAGTCCGTAGTTCACCTGCGGTGATGGTCATTCGGTCATTTACTCATTCAGTCAGTCACTGAAATGTGCGTCTGTGAAGCAGTCATGGTAGACACAGAAATAAAAGATGCTAAACGCACAGTCAGCTCTTTTAACTCCCCATCTGCCCTGACGCCTTATTGTGATGCTGACCCCCAGCCCCCAGGAGCTCACAGAGAGACGCGGGGACTTGGGGAGCATGAATGGCAGATGTTACTCTTCACCAGACACAAAATAACTCTGTCTTTTTAAAAAACATTTTATTTTTCCATTATAGTGGACATTCGGTGTCATTGTATTAGTTTCAGGTGTACAGCATAGTGGTTAGACAAGCAGATACTTTACAAAGTGTTCCTCCCAATATTCTCAGTACCCCTGGGCCCCATACACGGTTATTACAATATTATGGACTATTTTCCCTCTGCTGTACTTGGCATCCTCGTGACTATTCTGTAACAACCAATTAGTTCTTAATCCCCCTTTTCACCCAGCCCCCAAACCCCCTCCCCTCTGGCGACAGCCTGTTTTCTGTATCCATCAGTCTGTGTTTGTTTTGTTTGTTCATTTATTTTGCTCTTTAGATTCTGCATATTAGTGCAATCAGGTGGTGTTAGTCTTTCTCTGTCTGACTTATCTCATTCAACACAGTATCCTCTAGGTCCATCCATGTTGTTACAGATGGCAACATTGTATCCATGTTTGTGACGCAGTGACATCTCATGGTCTATATGTAACAACGCTTTTCTAAATGAAACTTTTAATTTTGAGGCAATTTACATGCAGTTGTAAGACATCACACAGAGAGAAATCCTTGCACCTTTATGTACTTTTCCCCAAAGGTAACATTCTGCACAACCTTAGTGCGAGACACTAACAGGATACGGTCAGAGGCAGAGCGTCCGTCACCAGGAGATCTTTCCTATTCTGTTTTCATGTGTACCCTCATCTCCCCTTCCTCCTTCTTCCCTGCCCCCTGGACACTAATGATGTGTATTCATCACATCAAGATCATTTCTATTGTTCTGTTATTCAAGAACGTCAAATAAATGGAATCATAGAGTATATATCCTCTGTGGGTCGGCTTGAATGACTCACTGAATTCTTACAACGATTTCGCTGAGCAAATATCACTCTCCTCATTTTAACAGAAGCACCAGGGCAACAAAGTAACCTACAGAAGCAGGATGCGAGCCCTGGCCTTTCTAACCCCGGAAACAGGCTCTAACTGTAACACTGACTTGCAAGTATTGTTGGGGTACACGGCCCAGGATTCTCCCCACGTCAGGGGAGCTCCTCAGCAGAGCTGGAGGTCCTGACCCTGCACTGTTGGAGGCCTCAGTCTCAACCTGCCCCTGCCCCAGCTGCACTTTAAGGGCAGGAAGAAGAGGCTCCCTACCCCGAGACCCCAGCTATGGTGAAGGGGACCAGGGACGATGCTACCTGGGACAGAAAGGAGCTCCCACTGCATCCAGGGGGCTGGCAGCTGGACTCAGGGGTGCTCTCCTGCCTAACTGACTTCACTCTCAGATGGGGGTGGGAGAAGTCTCATGCTCTGAGGTCCCCCCAATCACCTACGGCTGTCCAGGCCTCACAGCCTGAGACTGAGTCTCACGGCCTTTTTGGGGGGCAGCAACATCACTGGAAGAGCTAACCAAACGTGGGATTGCTCAGTGCCTCTCCCCACACAAACACCCCCCCGCCCCAGACAGCTGCAGGCCCCTGTAGCTTTGCCAGAGTCCTGTCCCTGTGTTAACTTGACCTGGTGGCTTCCAGGGGTCATAAAGCCAGTATCCATGGCCCCCACATCAGCACTGACAAGGGCTTCATTGCTCTGTGAAGACCTTAGCCCCTGACCCCCGGGGATGCGGATCTGGCTCTGCCTGCACCCCATGAAAGGGCTGGAATACCCCGAACTCAGCCTTGGGGTGCACAGGCAGGGCTGGGCTGGTGCGTTTATGAGTGGGGGAGGGGCCTGCTGTAGACTAGGAGGAGTCAGCAGTGCTGCCCACATGCCTGGGCATCAAAAGTCCGCTACAGGGCAGAACCAGGGTGGGAGTTATGATGACAGGTGGGCGATTTTTACTCAATGGAAGAAAGAATTTTGCAGTAACTAAAAGTATCCAATAGTAGATCAGACTGCTTTGTGAGGTAGTGAGGTCCCCATCAGGGAAGGCATTCATTCATTCACTCACTCATTCATTTATTCAACACACATCCATCTTCTGCCTCGGGGAGACATCATACCATTGTGCGTCAGCTCCAGAATCCTGCAGCCGCGGGGTCACTGCTCTGCTACAACCACTCACTGTCTTTAGCATGTTCTCAGCACCTCGTCTGCCAAACGGGATGGCTGACGGCTCCTTACCTGCCTTGCTGGGAAACTGTGAAGACTCTCAGGCCCAGCACAGCTGAACGCAAGCAACATGCAGGTGCCGCTTCCCAGGTGCTCTTACTTGTTAATCTTCACCTGAGGATACTTTTCCATTGATTTTTAGATAGTGGGAGGGAGAGAGGGAGGGAGAGAGGGAGGGAGAGAGGGAGGGAGAGAGGGAGGGAGAGAGGGAGGGAGAGAGGGAGGGAGAGAGGGAGGGAGAGAAACACTGATGTGAGAGAGACACATAGACTGGTTGCTTCCTGCATGACCCCTACTGGGGTCGGGGGGAAAATCTGCAACCCAGGTACGTGCCTTTGACTGAGAATCGAACCCTTGACCCTTCTGTCCGTGGGCTGATGCTCTAACTGCTGAGCCAAACCCGCCAGAGCTGCTTGTATTCTTTAGATGAGTTAAATAAATTCTCCGCTACTTAGTATCTGAGTGGGGATTTGAACCCAAGTTGGTCTCATTCCAGAGACCTTGGTCCTCCCTCGACCATGAGCCTAGGTCCAGTTAGGTGCTCAAATCTGAGCCTGAGGACTTGTATCTAGAATGTATAAAGAACACTTACAGCTCACTAATAAAAAGACAACTCTATATAAAAATGGGCAAAGGATTTGTGTGTGTGTGTGTGTGTGTGTGTGTGTATTTCTCCAACGAAGATATGCATATAACTAATAAGCAAATAAAAGATACTCGACATCATTAGCCATCAGGGAAATGCACATCGAAACCACAATGATATACAACTTTACACCCAATAGGACAGTGACGAGCAAAAAGAAGACAATAAGTGTCGTCAAGGATGTGGGACAATCAGAACCCTCACACATTTTGGGTGGGAATGGAAAAAGGTATGACCACGTTGCAAGACAGTCTGGAAGTTCCCCAAATGGTTAAACGTAGAATTACCATAACTGAAACTGTACTATAACCACAGGGATATACCCCAAAGAAATGGGAATGGACAGCCACACAAAACTTGCACACTGATGTTTATAGCAGCATTTCCTCATGACAGCCCAAAGACAGAAACAGCCCAACTGGCCATCGGCTGATGAACGGATCAACAACATGTGGGCTGGCCACATGTTACAACGTGATTCAGCCGCAGAAAGACATGAAGTACTGTTACACGCCACGACATGGATGGGCCTCGGCAACATTAGCCTAAGTGACAGAAGTCAGCACATCAAAGTTCACATAGTCAATGACTCTGTTCCTATAAAATTTCAGAGTAAGCAGAGACGGAGACAGGAAATAGACTGGTGGGGGGGGGGGGGGCGCAGAGGGTGAGCTCAAAGGCTTGGATTTCTTTCGGAGCCGGTGAAAATGTTCTATAATCAATTGTGGTAATGCTTGCACATGTGGTAATGCTTGCAAATATACTAAAAACCATTACCTTGAACACTTCAAATGGGTAAATTAGCCCAGCTGGTGTGGCTCAGGGGTTGAGCATGACCCATGCACCAGGAGGTCGCTGGTTTGATTCCTGGTCAGGGCACATGCCCAGGTTGTGGGCCCGATCCCCAGTGGGGGGCGTGCAGGAGGCGGCTGATCAATGTTCTCTCTTATCAGTGTTTCTCTCTCTCTCTCCCTCTCCCTTCCTCTCTCTCTCAAATCAATAAAGAAAAATAAAAGGAAAATAAATGGATGAATTAAGCGATCCATGAGTTGCTATCTCAATAAAGCTGTTTAAACAAAGAAATAAACCAATGGAAGACATCCGAGGCTGAGGGGTGAGGTGCAAGCACAAGGCTGGGGAGTCACGCGTGCAGACCAGGAGGTGGGTGACCGGGCTCAGGGAGAACTTCCCGAGGGGTTGACAGAAGGAAACAGGAGGAATGCCTTCATGGGGTGAGGCCCGGGCAGAAAGAGGGCCGAGCCAGTGACCTCTGGCAGCTCTCAGATTCTCCAGCAAGGGAGGGCTTGCAATGTTGGGGGGAGTTGGGGTTCTGATGACAGGTGAGCGGGTTTGTGGAGAGTGGCCTTTGCTTCTCTTCCCCAGGGGGAGGCAGTTACACCACGGAAGGGACTTGCACAGGACAGAACCGGGCTCAGGGGAGCCCAGATGGCGGAAGGACACACCTACAGAGTGTGACCCCTCTGACCTCAGGCCTCTTATCAGTAGACTGGGGCGGTCATTTCTCCCTCACTGGGTTGCCCAGGAGAAAATCAGGTGCTACGTGGTAAGAGTTTAAAGAATGGGTAAAATTGATCTCAGTGGGTTTTCTCATCAACCCCATGAGTAGAGAGGGCAGGTGTTACTGTGCCCATTTCACAGATGAAGAAACGGAGAGGCCGCGTGTTTGGGGGCTCACCAAATGACACATCGGTGAGAGAGGGTGGAGCTGGGCCCTGCCGTCTATCACCTGAGAGCCCGGCGGGCTGACCCTCCACAGCGGTACCAACTCTGCTTTCGTTTTACCTTCAGGACAGGTATCGTCCGCCCCGTCTCACAGGTAAGAAAACAGAGGCTTGGGAACAGATCTCTGATCACTACTCAGAGCACCCCGACTCCTGCTGGCTTCACAGCAGACGCACCCTGATCCGAGCACAGGTCAGGGCCTCTCGATGAGAGGGGAGCCCAGGTTGGGCTGAGGACGGAGGGTCCGGCGCAGGTTGACGGGTGGGTCAATGCCAGGCCAAGGTGAGTGGCTCTGGCGTCCCCTCCCGTGGGCCCTGTCCTGTGGGAGGAAGGAGACTGGCCGTCTGCACCCACGGAGGGGGGCAGCAAACAGGAAGCACACACACTTGATAAGCAGCAGGCAGCTCCCAGGAGCCAACGGGGCTATTGAACCGCGTGCAGGTGCAGCTGGGCTGGGTTACACCGCTGCCCGGGAGCTGCAGAGCCACAGGGCAGCCACCTGGCTGTTCCCCTGTGCAGGGCTGAGGCCAGCAGGAGACTTCGTGTGATGCCCACACGGGGAAAGGTGGTGTAGGGGACCCTGGGAGAGGGTGGGGGACCAGGCACCGAGAAGCCATCAAGGGAGACAGTGCAGTCTCTGAGGTCATAGCGGCAGGTGGGTGGGTATATTTTGAAAGGCTGAGGTAGCTGCCGTGCCTTGGGAAGGGGAGAGGCCTCAAACAGTGCTCCCCCCAGCAGCCCGGTCTGACAAGAGGGTCTGTGTCAGGGAACCGACCCCAGGACACGCTCACACAACAGGGAAGCCCGGTCTTCAGGCAGGTCTGCCCAGTGGTCTCGCATCTTGGCCTTATCCTGACCGCGTGAAGGAAGGGAGGGGTGCCCTTGACCAGATAACCACACTCCATCCCCAGTAGGACTGTTACAATCCCACTTCACGATGGAGGGAACAGTCGAAGTTAGTTTTCAGACCCGTCAGGGTCCAGAGCCCATACTCCTGGTACGGCCCCAAGCGTCCTCTCTCATCATGGTGAGGAGCAAATCTCCTGTCCTGCACCTGCTTGGGTTCAGGTCAGCTCCAAGCCCAAGGTCAGATCAGAAGCCTCTTAACTCCCCGGGGTCTCGATTCCTGCTTCCCTCCACCTCCGCTCAGGACACCGGCACCTTGGCGATGTCCTCTGACTGGCATGTCGGTGGCTGTGGACCTGGAAGATCGTGAAAGGGGACCCTGCCCTTCCTGCCCTGCTACCGTGTGGTGGAGGTCAAGGGGGAGACCACGCAGGGCCGTGTCTTCATGTGCCGTCGCTACATCGTTATCCCGCAACCTGGAGCAGTCATGTTCCGAGCTCCCTGTGATTTTTATTTTTAATGTATTTTAAATTATTTTTTACTTTTCAATTACAGTTGCCATGCAACGTTATATTAGTTTCAGATGTACACCTTAGTTCTCACTAAGTTCCTCGGTGGTTAGACGTTATAAAATTTATTAAGCGATCATCCCGAAAGATCTCATACCCTTCTGACACCACACACAGTTATGAGAATGTTATTGACTATATTCCCTCTGCTGTACTTGACATCCCTATGACTACATGATAACTAGTCATTTGTACTTCTAAATCTCTTCACCTTTTTCACTTATCCCCTCAAACCCCCTCCCTTCTGGCTAGTGTCAAAATGTTCTCTGTGTCTACGAGTCTGTTTCTCTTCTGCTTGTTGATTTATTTTGATTTTTAGACTCTATTTTTATTATTATTATTAGTAGTAGTAGTAGTAGTAGTGCGTTCCCCTAGCGGGAACTGAATCTAGGACTATCTGGTCCACAGGCCGACGCTCCAACCGCTGAGCCAAACCGGCTAGGGCTCAATTATCGATAGATATGTATTATTGCCATGCTATTGTTCATATTTGTTAAACCTTTCTTCTTCTTCTTCTTCTTCTTCTTCCTCTTCCTCTTCCTCTTCCTCTTCCTCTCCTTCTCCTTCTCCTTCTCCTTCTTCTTCCTCTTCTTCTTCCTCTTCTCTTCCTCTCCTTCTCCTCCTCCTCCTCCTCCCACTTATTCTCCTTCTCCTTCTTCTTTTGAAGAGTACCCTTTAACATTTCATATCATACTGGTTTGGTGGTGATGAACTCCTTTAGCTTTTTCTTGTCTGGGAAGCTCTTTATCTGATCTTCAATTCTAAATATAGCTTTGCTGGGTAGAATCTTGGTTGTAGGTTGTTGCTTTTCATCACTTTGAATATCTCTTGCCACTCCCTTCTGGCCTGCAAAGTTTCTTTTGAGAAATCAGCTGACAGTCTCATGGGAGCGCCCTTGTAGGTAACTAATTGCTTTTCTCTTGCTGCTTTTAAGATTCTCTCTTTGTCTTTAACCTTTGACATTTTAATTATGATGTGTGTTGGTGTGGACCTCTTTGGGTTCATCTTGTTTGGGACTCTGTGCTTCCTGGACTTGTATGTCTGTTTCCTTCACCAGGTTAGAGAAGTTTTCTGTCATTATTTTTTCAAATAGGTTTTCAATTTCTTGCTCTCTCTCTTCTCCTTCTGGCACCCCCATGATGTGAATGTTGGCAAACTTGAAGTTGTCCCAGAGGCTCCTTACACCATCTTCATATATTTGGATTCTTTTTTCTTTTGGCTATTCTGATTGGGTGTTTTTTGCTTCCTTATGTTTCACATCTTTTATTTGGTCCTCAGTGTCCTCTACTGTTAATTCCCTGTAAATGCTTCTTCATTTCAGATAGTGTATCTTTTATTTCTGACTGGTCTTTTTAATGTCATTGATGTTCTCACTAAGCTCCTTAGAGTTCTCATTAAGTTCCTTGAGCATCCTTATAACTAATTTTTTTAAACTCTGTATCTGATAGTTTTTTTGCTCCCATTTCACTTAGTTCTCTTCTGGAGATTTCTCTTGTTATTTCATGTGCGATATGTGTCTTTGTGTCTGCATTTTGCCTGCTTCCCTGTGTTTGTGTCTATGTACTGGGTAGAGCTGCTGTGTCTCCCGGACTTGGTAGAGTGGCCTGTGCAGTAGGTTTCCTGTAGGGCCCAGTGGCTCAGCCTCCACAGTCCCCTGAGCTGGGCCCTCCAGGTGCACCCCTGGGTGGGCTGTGTGCACTGTCCTGTAGTTGAGCCTTGATTGGCATCACTGGGAGGGGCTGACCTCCAGGCCAATAGGCTGTGAGGACCAGCTGTGACTACAGTTGAAGAGCTGCTGTGTAGGAGCCGACCCTGTGGAGCAGGACTTGCTTCTGTGGGGCTTTGGTGCTTACACGGTCCACCCCTTGAGTGTGTCACTCGTGGAGGTGGTAGGGTTGTCATCCAGTGTGGTCTGAGGCTGACCACTGGGTGCATGGGGTCTGGCGCTTCCTGGGAGGTGCAAAGTCAGCCACTGCCTGTGCCCTGCCCGGGGCCACCAGGCACGAGCTACAGAGTGATCTGCAGATGCTGCTACTCATGCTGGGCTTGGAGGTGCCCAGGAGGGGCCCAGTTGGGAACCAAGGCAGGCTGATGCTAGTGCAGGGCCTGGGGCTGCCTTGCGAGAGGTGTGGGGCTCGCTGAGGCCAGCTGCTGCTTGTTTGAGAGATTTTAGGAAAGTCTGAAGCTTGAGCCAAGACAGGCCATTCAATTGGAATTCACTGGAAGCAGCTGGATGAGCCTGCAAGTTGGGTGGGGTGGGGCCTTGGGGCATCACCAGGGCGGGGCAAAGAGTGTGAGCCAGGTTGACGGAGACTCAGACAGGGTGCCTGCCTGTGGACTCTGTTGGGGGAGGGCTCAGCAAAGGAACAGTGGCCTTTGCCAGCACGATTTTCTGGGAGAAATCTGCTCCCCTCCCCCCACCCTGGCCCAGATGGCAGAGAAGTTAGTTCCTCCCCATGTGTCCTGGCACCTTTCAAGCTGCTGCCCAGTGCTGGGGCTCAGAGGGAGCGAGTCCAAGCAAGTCCGTGTGCGCGGACCCTTTAAGAGGAGCTGCCTGGGACTCCAGCAGCCTTGGGGTCACTCACCACAGCCCCAGATACGGGGACTTCTCTTCCATGCACTGGGACGGGGGCTGAAGGGTCTGGTGTAGGGCTGGGATCCCTCGGTATCCCAAGATACCCTTCCCGACGTGGGTGTGGGGCCAGCCTGTTCCTCGTCTCCACCCCCTGCCCTTTAATTCCGATGTGGCTGCTGCTTTAATTCCCCAGTTGCGGGGCTTCCATTCAGCCAGATGTCAGGCGGATCTGCATCTGCATGACGGTTGTTCTGTCGTTCAGTTGTCATTTTGATGCGGTTGTGGGAGGCGAGGAACGCTTTAACCTACACGACATCTTGACCCCTATCTGCTTCCTGTGGTTTTGAAGTTAATAGTTAGAAATAACAGTAACTACCCCATTGTTTATCCAGGCACCTCTGCCTGGGCACCCTGATGCCCCTGGGGACTCAACCAGTCTCTGTACAAGACCTAAGAGAAGGGGACAGGGCTCCCCATTTAGCAGTGGGGTAAACGTGAAACAGGACAACGAACGGGCCCAGGCTGCCTGTCAGCACTCGAGACAATGGAGCGGAGAGAAGCTGACTCGCACAGGACATTCGCCCCAGCGCTGCGGGCGGCCGGGGAGAGCAGTGAGCCAGCCTGACATCTGCTCTCGGCTCCCCACCGGCAGGTGGCTCGTGCTGGCTATTACGTGGGAAATGGGCAAGGGGACCTCACAGGGTAAGATGGTTCCAGATTACAGGGGTGGGGGAGTCATGTGGCCTGGGGTGTGGGCTGGGGAATGGGCTGGGGTGTGGGCTGGGGGTGTGGGCTGGGGTGTGGGCTGGGGGTGTGGGCTGGGGGTATGCTGGGGGTGTGGGCTGGGGGTGTAAGCTGGGGGGTGGGCTGGGGGTGTGGGCTGGGTGTATGCTGGGGGTGTGAGCTGGGGTGTGGGCTGTCTCCAGGGACGCCTCCTAGATTCCAAGGTTGTTAGTCTTCTTTTTTTATCCTCACTGAGGACATTTTTGCATTTATCTTCAGATAGAGTGGGAGGGAGAGAGGAGGAAGAGAGAGAGAGAGAAGCATCGATGTGAGAGAGACACACGGACAGACTGCCACCCACACGACCCCAACCAGTGTCGGGGACGAACTGCGACCGAGGTACATGCCCTTAGCGGGAACTGAACCTGGGACTGTCTGGTATATGGGACCAGACAACACTCTAACCGCTGAGCCAAACCAGCAGGGCCAAGGCTGTTAGTCTTCCATGGTGAGGGGCAGCTCTCGGGTTAGGAGAATGGGCACCGTTCCTGGGGTGAACTCCCAGGCATACAGCTCCCAGCCAGGTCGCCCCAGGCCCAGCTGGGCCCAGGTCAGCTCCCTTCGGGAATGAAGGAGCTGATGCCCAGCTGTCTCTAGCAGCTGGGAAGTCCGAAGGTGGGCAGGCAGGTTGGGGAGAGCGCAGAAGGAAGAGCTCCCCAGCCCGGGGCAGACCTGCTCCCTGTTGTCCCAGGTGGTCTCCCTGAGGCCCTGTATGGAAAAGGCAGAACAGGGACCTGGAGGTGGAAGGGCTAAGGCAGGTGCTTCTGCTCAGTTACCTGTTCTGTGGCAGAACCAGTTCTGAGCCTCGGCCTGTGGGGCTCCGTGTGAGCCCCGCCCCCAGGGCCGTGAGCTCCACCCCCAGGGCCGTGAGAGCTCCACCCCCAGGGCCGTGAGCTCCACCCCCAGGGCCGTGAGCTCCACCCCCAGGGCCGTGAGAGCTCCACCCCCAGGGCCGTGAGCTCCACCCCCAGGGCCGTGAGCTCCACCCCCAGGGCCGTGAGAGCTCCACCCCCAGGGCCGTGAGCTCCACCCCCAGGGCCGTGAGCTCCACCCCCAGGGCCGTGAGCTCCATCCCCAGGGCCGTGTGAGCTCCGCCCCGAGGGCCGTGTGAGCTCCGCCCCCAGGGCCGTGAGAGCTCCGCCCCCAGGGCCGTGAGAGCTCCACCCCCAGGGCCGTGAGCTCCACCCCCAGGGCCGTGAGCTCCACCCCCAGGGCCGTGAGCTCCGCCCCCAGGGCCGTGTGAGCTCCGCCCCCAGGGCCGTGCGAGCTCCACCCCCAGGGCCGTGAGAGCTCCACCCCCAGGGCCGTGAGCTCCACCCCCAGGGTGGTTGAAGTCTGGGCACCAGGACGGTGGGCACAGCTGCCTCACTCAGGGCCGTGCAGACCCCGGTGCTTTGCCGCCAGTCATGAGGTGTGAGCTGCAGCCAGATTCTGAGTCCTACTGGGAAGGAGAACGTAGAGGGAGAGAGCTTCGGGGCTGAGGACTCGGGGCAGGAGGCTGCCCGCAGACGCGAGATCCTTCTCCCTGAACTTTCATCAGGGCTGGTGAGCAGGAGACAGAGGGGTCCTGGGTAGACGGCGAGGACCCGGAAGGGGGGGTTGCCCAGACAAACAGGCAGACCACGAAACAGTTAACAACCATAAAAAACAGACAGATATTAAATTTATAAAAATATGTATTCTATGACTAACTCATTTTTAACACGGAGAAAACGGAGACTCCGAGAGGTTCTTTCACTTGTCCAGGTGGGTTCAGGAAAGAGTTCTGGGCTGAGAGGGCTGACCCTCCTGCACAGCAGCTGGGGTGTGGGCTACTCTCCAGCCAGTCCCTGCCCCCCTCCCTGCTGCCCGGGCCCCGTGCAGCATCTTGAACCTCAAGAGACCTGCACTGCCCTCAGCTTCTGATAAGGCAACCTTCAGAGGGAGCACACTCAGGCCACCACTTGGTCTCCCTGGCTGTTTAGGACTATGCACGGGTCCTCCCTCCCTGCACAGGACCTGACTGGGCCAGGGGAGGCTGGGGGGCTGTCATTGCTGCCACAGCTCATTTCTGGGACCCAGAGTCAGCCGGGCACCTTGCGTGCACTGGTGGGCAGCAAAGGAACTTGGGAAACGGATTCTGAGGATTTAGAGGTAGCTTTTCCAAGAAACAGCAGATTCTAGGTGTCAGAGGCACCTGCGACCTTGGGGCTCCCAGCTCCTGCCTCTCAGCACCTCACTTGGCCTTTTCCTAAGTTCTGAGGCAATGAAACATGACTCTATTTGGTCAACAGGGCCGGACACTCTGCCTGACGCCCTGGGACCGAATCCCCACAGGCTGACTGTGACAAGCACTGCAGCCCTTCCATCCTGTGGACAGACTTGTTCTTTACCTTAATTGGTGTGTGATTTACATCTAATTTGTTAATCAACCACAGCCTATACAACTTGTGTGGCTGTCTCTCTGTAAAGATCCAAGATGTCGTTCTGTGAGGCTGGCCCAGCAGGCTGGGGGGACTGGTGGTGGTGACAAGGGGCAGGGATTTGATGTGCCTTCTACACTCCTCCATCTGCTTCATGCCCTGGTAGGCGACTTCCTCTGGCTCTCTTGAATTTCTACAACCCTCCTCTCACACGCTTCCTTGAGGCCATCCTTGTTTCAGGATGTCAGCTGTATGAGCCTCAGTTTCCCCAATTTTTGGTAGAGGGAGCTACCAGACCTCTCAGTCAGGAAAATGGGTGATCTCCATGCGAGCATTAGGCAATCACTTGGGTCCTAGAGCTGGTTTGTACCGGCTCACAGGGGTCGACTCTTAAATTTTCAGTGGTTTTGCAAGCGTGTTGATAAACACGGTATTATTAAAACTAGATTATATAAACCGACAATTAAGTTATAGTAAACACAAAGGTAATACATTCTCAAAACTCATTACTTCCTAATTATTTCACTATTACCCATGCCCTTATTTATATCAATTGTATCTGGAAGTTGAAAATACTCTATGATACCTAACTTCTAAGCATCTCTTCCCAAACCCACACTCAGTAATGTCACCTTAAAATCATTAGGGTGGGAGTACTCACAATATGAAATTAGCAAATGCTGTAAGTCGAGACTTTGTTTGTAGTTTTGTTATTTGTTTAGACTGAAAATAGTGATGGAGAACATCTTAATGCAGATTAAACTTAAAAGTGTAGTTTTGTGTGCAGTTATTATGTTGTAAATAGCACAAAAAGTTGAGAAAACACTCTTGCAGTAATTGAAAACTTTTATCTCATATAGCAAAGAAGTCGCTCACATCACTGATGGACAAAAGAAGCTACAATACAGGATCCAATGGAAGCTACGCTGATCTTCCAAACTGGAACAACTGAAATATAGAAAAGTCAGCCAAAATAACCAACTGAAGACCAGCTGGAGAGAATCCCTATAATCAAAGACATAAAGAGGAGCCCACATTGAGTCAGGTAGGAATTGTGGGGGTGCAAGAGGGTTGGATGGGCTCTCACAATCAGCAGCTGAAATTTGCAAGTGATATCTCAGCTGTGGGGGTTCTCCCTGAGAAGTCTGGGGCCTAAACCCCAAGCTGGGCACCCCAGCCCAGAGCGGCAGACCTGGGAAGGGTGTTCACATAACACTTGGCTGTGAAAAGCACCAGAGGTTCTGTCCAGCAGGGAGAGAGCTAGAAACACGAACATCCTCTTGGAAGGCCAGTGCACTAAATAGCCACACAGCTTTGGCTCCGGAAGAGGAGGGCAGTGTGGACTAGAGCTGCATAAGGAGAGTCTGGGATTTGGGGCCCTGGGAAGAAGCTGGGAAGGCAGACACCAGGAGCTCTGTGCTGAGTCATTGCCCCAAGCTGCAGAAGCCATCATTCACAGGGAAAGTGTTCCCACCAAAGCAGCTTTAGCCCAGAGGGAAGAAATTGCCCCACCTGTTGGAATTTCTCTCCCCCCTCTGCTGGGTGGGGTTTACATCTAGTGGAGAACTATAGCCTGAGGCTCATTAAGTGACTGAGATTGATCTCTGGGTGCTTTGAATCTTTGCCTGGCCTGAGAATGCACTTGGTCCTGGGAAAGTAAAACCAGACCTTGGTGTTCAGCTTGGTCTGCTCTGTGCATATTCAGCTTCAGCAGAGAGAGCCAGGAACTTCAGATCCCTGATATCCACAGGGAGATTTTGGCAGGCTCCAAACCCTGATGAGGTGAATGGTGCTTCACATGTTAAGCAATAGCAATGCAGTCTGCTCACTGTGTTGGAGGTTGAGCATCACTGTCAGCCAGCTGGAGTCAAGCCCATGCATAAATGGGCCAATAGCAATCAAGGCTCCATCACAACAGAAGGACCCACACAAAGCACACATGGGACATTGTTATAGCTTCCAGGGGGGCTGCACCACTGGGTCCCAGAAGTCACCTATGACATAAGATCACCCTCCTCAGACTGGGAGTCATAGAAGATCTACCTAACACATAAAAACAAACCCAAACAGGCAGCCAAAATGGTGAAACAAAGAAACAAGTCCCAAATGAAAAAACAAGAGAATTCTCCAGAAGAAGGGCTAATTGAAATGGAGATAAGCAATTTATCAGATATAGAGTTGAGAGTAATGATTATAAGAATGCTCAATAGCATAAGAAACAATATAGAAACAATGAAAAATAACCAGTCGGATGTGAAGAATGAAATAACAGAAATAAGGAACACATGGAAGGAATAACCAGCAGAGTAGAGAAAGCCTAGGATCAGATCTTCAAATTAGAAGACAGGGTAGAAAAACATCACTCAATAAGAGAACCAAAAAGAAAAAAAAAAACAATTGAAAAACAGGAGGACAGTTTAAGAGAGCTATGGAACAACATGAAATATAATAACATACACACCATAGGAATACCAGAAGAGGAAGAAAGTGATCAAGGGATAGAGAACCTATTTGAGGAAATAATGGCATAAAACTTCCCTAACTTAGTGAAGGAAAAAGTAACACAAGTTCAGGAAGCACAGAAGGTCCAAAGAAGCCCATGCCAAGACACATCATAATTAAAATGCCAAAAATTAAACACAAAGAGAGAATCTTAAAGGCAATGAGATAAAAACAACAGGTTACCTACGAAGGAGCTCCCAGAAAGGTGTCAACAGAAGCACTACAAGCCAGAAAGGAATGGCATAAAACATTCAAGATAATGAAAATCAAGGACCTGAAACAAAGACTATTCTATCCAGCAAGGCTATCATTCAAAATAGAAGGTGAAGAGGAAAAATGGTGGCAGAGTGAATGGAAGCTACACCGACTGTCTCCCAGGACTAAACTGGAATTAAAACTAAAATAAAGACAAATAATTGGGGAAAACCAACTGAAAAGCAGCTGGAGAGTAACTGTGTAACAAGGGACAGAAAGAGGACACCAAATCAAGCCTGATAGGAACTACAGGGGTGCAAGAGGGTGGGCTGGGAGCCCATGGACAGCAACTGAGGGTTGTTTTACCTGTGAGCAGTTCCTGCTGAGAAAGCAGGGGTATTAAAAAGCACAAAATCAGCTACAGCCACTCACCTTGGGCTCCAGCAGAGGGAGGGTGGACTGGACTGGACCTGTGTGGAGAGAGCCTGGGGTTCCTGGCTCAGGAGAGAGCTGGAGGGGAGGACACTGGGAGTTTTGTGCTGAATCACTTCTTCATAGGACAGTAGCCATATTATTCAAAGAGCCCCTTCTCAAAGCCCTGGGGAGAAGCAATGGCCCCTCTCTCAGAAATTCAACACCACCACACCAGGCCAGAGAAATGCAAATTTAGGCTCATTAGCATATAGAGTCTGACAACAAGCAAATGCCCCACCCTCTGGAAATCCCCTTACAGCAGAGAGAATTTTCATTCAGCTGAGGGCTACAAAACGAGGTTCATCAAGTAACTGAGACTAATAGACTCCAGGCAAAAAACTAGAGGATAACTGTACCTTTCCTTGGCCTAAAAATCTACCCAGAAAAATAAAACTTGGCAGTGGTGTTTAATGTAGGCCCTCCCACACTCATCCAAACCCAGGACAGGGAGCCACAATCAGCAGAACACCAACACCCACAGGGAAAATTTGGCAGGCTCCAAAACCCCCTGAGACAACCAAAATGGTGAAACAAACAAATCCCAAATGAAAGAACAAGAAAATTCTACAGAAGAGATAAATGAAATGGAATTAAGCAAAATATCAGAGGTAGAGTTCAGAGTAATGATTACGAGGAAGCTCAACGGCATGAATAAAGATATAGAAACATTGAAAATCAGCCAATTGGAAATGAAAAATGACATAGTAGAAATAAAGAACACATTGGAAGGAATAAACAGCAGAGTAGAAGAAGCTGAGAATTGGTTCAGAAAATAAGAAGACAGGGTAGAAAAAATTACCCAATCAGAGAACCAAAAAAGAAAATAACAATTAAAAAACAGGAAGACAGCCCTGGCCAGTTTGGCTCAGCAGTTAGATTGTCAGTCCATGGATCAAAGAGTCCCGAGTTTGATTCTGGCCAATGGCATATGCCTCAGTTGCAGTTTGTCCTAGGCCCTGCTTGGTGTCATGCAGGAGACAACCAATCGATGTGTCTCTCTCACATTGATGTTTCTCTCTCTCTCTCTTTCTTCCTCTCTCCCTCCCTCCCGCTCTATCTGAAGATAAATGGAAAAAATATCCTCAGGTAAGGATTAAAAAACAAACAAAAAACCAAGAAGACAACCTAAGAGAACTGTGGGACACTATGAAACATAACAACATCCACATCATAGGAGTTCCAGTTGAAGAAAATGAGCAAAGGTTAGAGAATGTATTTGAAGAAATAGTGATAGTAAACTTCCCTAACTCAGTGAAGGATATAGACATACAAGTTCAAGAAGCACAGAGACCTCCAAGTAAGAAGACCCCAAAGAGGCCCATGCCAAGACACACAACAATTAGACTGACAAAAATTAAAGACAAAGAGAGAATCCTAAAGATGACAAAAGATAAGCAACAGGTTACCTAAAAAAAAAATGTTTCATAGTGTCCCACAGTTCTCTTAGGTTGTCTTCTTGGTTTTTTGTTTGTTTTTTAATCCTTACCTGAGGATATTTTTTCCATTTATCTTCAGATAGAGCGGGAGGGAGGGAGAGAGGAAGAAAGAGAGAGAGAGAGAAACATCAATGTGAGAGAGACACATCGATTGGTTGTCTTCTGCATGACACCAAGCAGGGCCTAGGACAAACTGCAACTGAGGCATATGCCATAATGCTATCAGCTGACTTCTCAACAGAAACACTACAGGCCAGAAGGGAATGGCAGGAAGTAATCAAGGTCATGAAAAACAAGGATCTGAATCCAAGGTACTCTAACTACCAAGGCTATCATTCAAAATAGAAGGTGAAATAAAGAGCTTCCCAGACCAAGAAAAAAGGGTGAAGAGAATATATTAGCGCCAAACCAGCACTGCAAGAAATGTTAAAAGGACTGCTGTAATAAACAGAAGAAATGGGAAGAGAAACATAACCAAAAATGGCAATAAATAAGTACATATCAATAATAACCTTAAATGTAAATGGATTATAAGCTCAGATCAAAAGACTCATATATATGTTGTTTACAAAAGACCCACTTCACAACGAAAGACTCACATAGGTTGAAAGTGGAGGGATGGAAAAAAGTTTTCCAAACACATGGAAAGGAAAAAAGAAAAGCTGGGGTAGCAATACTCATATCCGATAAAATAGATTTCAAAATGAAGGCCATAACGAGAGACAAAGAAGGTCACTACATAATATTGAAAACATCTATCAAACAGGAGAATATAACCTTGGTAAACATATATGTACCCAACATATGAGCACCAAAATATATTTAAAAACTCCTGGAGGACTTCAAAGGAGAAATTGACAGCAATACAATCATAGCAGGGGACTTCAACATCCTGCTGACATCACTGGATAGATCCTCTAGACAAAAAAATTAACAAGGAAACAGAAACTCTAAATGATGCAGAAGACCAAGTGGATTTAATAGATACCTACAGAGAATTACACCCCAAAACTGCAGAATTCACATTCTTCTCAAGTGCACATGAGACATTCTCAAAAATAGACTACATGTAAGGACACAAACTAAGTCTCTACAAGTTCAAGAAGATTGAAATCATATCAAGCATCTTCTCAGATCACAATGGCATGAAACTAGAAATGAATTACAGCAAAAACATTCAAACACATGGAGGCTAAATAGCATGTTATTAAACAATGAATGGGTTAACAAAGAGATCAAGAAAGAAATTAAAAACTTCCTGGAAACCAATGAAAATGAACACACAACCACACAAAATCTATGGGACGTAGCAAAAGCAGTCCTGAGAGGGAAGTTCATAGTACTACAGGTCTCCCTCAAGAAACAAATAAACAAAAACTTTTAATTGCCCATCTAACGCTACAACTTAAAGAACTAGAAAGTAAACAAAAAGAAAAACCCAGAGTATGTAGAACGAAAGAAATAGTAAAGGTCAGAGCAGAAATAAACGGCATAGAAACTAAAACAAACAAACAAACAAAACAAAACAATTCAAAAGATCAAGGAAACAAAGAGTTGGTTCTTTGAAAATAAAAACAAGATTGATGGACCCTTCGCCAGACTCACCAAGAAACAAAAAGAGAGGACCCAAATAAACAAAATCAGAAATGAAAGAGTAGAAGTAACAATTGACACCACAAAAATACAAAGGGTTGTTAAAAAATACTATGAAGAATTATACACCAACACATTGGACCATCTAGACAACTCGGACCAATAGAATTGGGTCTGGGCCTTGGATATGTCACCTATTAGCTGTGTTCTCTTGGGCATGTTACTTAACTTCTCTGAACCTCAGATGCTCATCTTTAAAGGCAGGACAATAATAGTGATTTCATAGAGTTGTGAGGATCACTTTAAAAACTATATAAAGTACACAATAGAGGACCTGGCTCATAGTACATACACCTACGTAACAGGTGTGCATTATTATTATTAATATTATATATCCAGAAATGCAAGCAGAGGGGGAAAATATCCATTTTTTTTTCTTTTAGTAAAGTGATGCCCTGAAATAGGTAGCTAGCTATACAGCATCACAGCCTTTAGTTGGCAAAGCATCAATTCAGCCAAGTCCTTGAGTGTTTGGTCAACACAGGCTTTACCAACTGACATTTTCTGGCCACGGGTGGGATCAGGTGGTTACCTGCATTGGACAAACCAATTGGTTGTTCTCATGGGATGAATTAATTCATTGCTCTGGCCTTATGAGGCCCTAATCTAAGATTGGCCACACTTTTATCCAAGGTCCTGGGTGCTCTCTCCTTCACAATGAACCTTTTAGCCTGGTTTCATCTTAATTTTATAACTGTTAAAAATATGTGACTGTCACCTGGCTGGTGTGGCTCAGTGGTTGAGCGTCGACCTTGCACCAACAGGTCGCCAGTTTGATTCCCGGTCAGGGCACATGCCCAGGTTGTGGGCCCGATCCCCAGTGGGGGGCTTGCAGGAGGCGGCCAGTCGATGTTCTCTCTCATCAATGTTTCTAGCTCTCTCTTCCTCTCCCTTCTTCTCTCTCTAGGGTCAATAAAGAAAAAGTAATTAAAAAAACACACACATACACATATGAACGCACACATGCACACAGAAGCCAGGCCAATTCATGATTATCTTTGCTGAGTTGGGACCAAGAGAACCCAAACTTTACATTTTGCCAACAGCTTTGACCTCTTCTCAGCCACCCCCCGCCAGCAGAAGCCAAAGAGCCAAATGGCATAGTCTGAGTGTGGTCACTTTCCTGCCAGCCACTGGGCAAGGCTCTGGCTGTTGGCACACTGCTCTGCTGACCATGGTGAGAGAGCACCGGCTGGCCTGGCAGAGAGGGGGGAAGCCTCATCACCTGCTGGCAGGTGGCGGCAGGAGGAGGCAGAGGGTGCTGGTTACGGGTGGCTGTCGCTGTCCAGACAGAATTGTGAGGAAGGACCTGCATGGCAACGCCAGTCTGGCTTCTTGGTGTTGCCCATGGAAACATTTCTTTCTTGGCAGAGAGCTCGGCACATCTCAGAGGCAAATTTATGTGAAGTGGGGTAAAGAGAATCCCAGCATGATGATGGCCCCATCACCTGGGAGGTTCCTTATGATTCTTTTTTGCCGGATGTGTGGGAACCGTACATTTTCTGAGTGTTTTCTGCAGGTGAAATAAATGCCACCTCTGAGCTCTCGGAAATTGACAAGTGGTGAAGTCTAGGATTTCTCCTCAAGCTCGGGGAGTCTTGTCTCCCACGTAACCACAAGCCCTTATGGAGTCCACGGGGACTCTGATCTCATCTTGCAGGAGACAGCCTGCTGAGCGGGAGAGCGGCATTCCAGGGTCAGAACTGTCTCTACAAGCCCTGGGACGCTGGAAGTTGCCTGACTTCCCCAGCATCTGTTTCCAGTGGCGCCACCTATGGCTGGGAGGACTACATGCAGTCTCGTAGGGGAAAGCAAAGCCGACTGAGGAACTGGGAACAGCCAGGCGTGCAGGTGCGCAGCTCAGAGCCCTTCCCCAGTCTGGCTCCGTCATCCTTTGCATGAGAAAGCTGAGCACTTGGATAAAACCCTCCAGAAAAACAAGATGTGCGTCCTGGGGGACCCCACTGTCTCCTGGCCTGTCTTGATCCAGGGATCTCTCTTCTGTGTGCTGCCAATCTCAGCCGGCCTCAGTGCTCCCCAGGCAGGCGCAGACCAGATGAGGGGGGGCAGTGGGACCAACCGCAGGCTCGGGGGGTGAGGAAGTCCATGTTTCTTCCCGGGCTTCCTGTTCTGAGATGAGTGAAGCCGCCCGATTTTCACCTATTTATGCATTTATTTTCATTATTGTTTTTGTCAGTCTGCACCTGAGGGTATATTTTCCATTGATATTTTAGAGCAAGTGGAAGGGAAAAAGGGAGAGGGAGAGAGAAACATTGATGTGAGAGAGACACATCGATTGGTTGCCCCCCACAGGTACCCCAACTGACCCAGACTGAACCTGCAACCCAGGCATGTGCTCTTGACCGGAAATCGAACCCACGACCCTTCGGTCTGCAGGCCGACGCTCTATCCACTGAGCCATGCTAGTCAGGGCTATTTATTTTTATTTTTAAAATTTTATTTATTGAATTTATTGGGGTGACAGTTCTATGATCCATCACCTGCATATTGCACTGTGTGCACTGGTTTATTTTTGACAGACGCATCTGTAGTATGAATTGTATTGGGGATAGAATGGTTACATCAAATCAGAGTTAACTGACTTCTGTTCAGAGAACCATAAACAAACTCCACGGTAGCATCTCGGGCTGCAGTCACCCGAATTAGGCTAATCAGGGCGATGCAGCGTCTGAGTTCTAAGTTTCTCTGAGTTCTAAGTTTCTCGAAAAGTAATCATTTACATTTCTGTGATGCCCTAGGATTTGCAGCTTTTTCAGAAGCTGCTGTTAAATGTCAATCACAACACTAGTTTGTAAAGCCCAGTGGAGCCCTTTGGGGCGTATTCTGCTCCGTGGATGTGGTTGGGGGTTCAGGCTCTGTGCCTGAGGCCAGCAGGGATGGAAGGGAGGGGGTTCCACAGGGTTGTGCATTTGCACATGCCCTGGATATGCAAAGGGATTTTCAAGTTCTAACAAAGACAATTAATCAGTTTTGCATCAGTCCCTCGGTCCCTCAGAAAGCCCCTCCCCCACCCCTACCCCCAGCAGTGATTTCTGAGGAATTTGCATTCAGGATTGAGTATCTTTCTGAATCCCTTTTGCTGGCGTGCTGTGGTTCTTTGAGCCCATTGCATTACATTTCTGTGCGTTGTCCCTCCACAGGCTCTGGGGACCCTCATAGGACCGGACTTGATTCTCCAGCTTAGCTCAAGAAGGACAAAAAGGCCCCATGCTCAGGCCCCCACCCCCCGACCACGTGATCAAAGCCTGCCCCAGACGCTAACCCCCTGATGTCTGCGTGAGGCCCGGTGGTCAGCTCGGAGGTTCTGCTGCCGGCTGAGCGGCTATTGTTTACCCCAGTCCCAATTTCATTGTCATGACAACCCACTGAAGTCTGCGTCCGGCCAATGCCAGTGTCAGAGGTGGGTGAGGGCAGCAGACGGAGCTGCTTCTCTGCACCCCAGGGGCTGCTCCTCTCTCTCCTGAACTGGGTGCAGAGTGATCGGGACATTGCTCAGCCAGGATGCATTCCGGCAGGTCTCCTTATCCTGTGGGCTCTGCTCACGCTGGGGTTAGGGGCACCAGCCACGGCCCTGCCCTGGTCACATCCTCCTGAGCCCCTGTAGCTGGCAGGTGTCTCAGCTGCTGCCCACCAGGCAGGCCTGTGTCTAACTCAGATCTGCTCCAAGCCCAGGCGCTCTTTGACTTTGTTTGTTTATTTTAAAATATGTTTTTATTAATTTTAGAGAGCAAGGAACTGAGAGAGACAGCGATGTGAGAGAGATACATTGATCGGTTGCCTCCTGTTGAACCCACAGCCTGGGCATCAGCCCTGACCAGGAACCGACCCGGGGGTCACACGAGCAGGGCAGTGCTTTGACTTTGGACTGACCTGCATGACCACTTGGAGCATCCCAACCTGAGAGGCTGGCAACACCTGCTGTCCCCCCGGTTCCCTTCGTAGTTTTAACCTGAGAGTCTTGGGACCCACCCATCAGAGCAATGAGTTCTCATCACTTCTCATGATACAGACGACCAGGGATATTCAGCTTCCTACTTTCTGAGAGGACAGGTCAGCCACATTTCAGGAGGTGGGACAGTCCCGTCCCCATGGGGGGTCCTTGGTTCTGTGGGTCTCAGCGCCGAGAGGGGTTGTGCCTCTCTGACATTTAATGAGTCTGCGTGATGTCACTTGGTGTCCATGGATGGGAATTACTCTCCTGCTGTCCAGGGACGGCCTGGAGATGTCCTTCAGGAAGACCCGAGTTTCTTCCGCAGCTCTGACAACGAGGCTCTGTAAGTTACTGACCGAAGGGCGATCCGAGCTGGCGTGACCAATGGAAGTGGGTTCAGGAGGGACCCAAATGACCTTGCGGTAGGTCCCACTGCTGTTCCAAGCAGTCAAGCACCCTCTTTGGATGGCACCGGCATGTTATTAAAATTGTGTTTTAAAAAATGAAATTGAAAGCAAATCCCTTCAAATAAGATTTCAAATCCAGGGATTTATTTGGGATTTCTCTCTCCTCGCCCTGTACGGAGCTGTGCTGGGAAGAGTATACACACTACCCCGGCGGGGCGACTCAGGAGGGTCCCAGCCAAGGCAAGAATAAAGGCATTTTATTTGGAAATAATTTCAAACTCACAAAAAGTTACAAAACCAAACACAGTACAAAGAACATCCATATACTCTGTACCCAGACTTAAGCATTGCTTAGCTTTATCCCATCTACTTTATTCTCTCTCTCTCTCTCGATATAAATGCACAGATAGTTACACATGTATGTGTTTACGCATGATTTTTCTCGGAACCATGTGTGGTAAGTTATACACGTCATGGCTCTTTACCCCTAAGCACCGTGTATTTCCTGCGAGGAACATTCTCTTACACACTGCAGGATGGCTCTCAGCTTGGTGGATAGACATGCTCTGTCACCCATATGATGAGTTTTTAACTTGCTCTTGTAACAGCGTCTCTCCCTCCAGGACAGAATCCAGTCTAAGACCAGGTGCGTGTGGTTTCCATGTCTCTTTAGCCCTGTCACGTGAAACATTCTCACAGCCTTTCTTTGCCTTGTACGACACTGATATTTTTCAAGACGACAATGACCCCACTTTTTAATGTGATGTTTCTCATGTCTACTTGCTTGTATGATGTTTCTTGACGGGTAGACTGAGGTTGTGATTCTTGCAACAACACACTGTAGGCGATGCTGCATACTTCTTAGGGCACCACATCTGGAGGAACTGTGTCCGTCTGTCCCTCATAGGTAGTCTTTTTTCTTTCTTTATTTTTAGAGAGGGAGGAAGGGAGAGGAAGAGAGAGAGAGAAACATCGATGGGAGAAAACATTGATTGGCTACCTCCTGCACGCCCCCCACTGGGGATGGGCCCACAACCTGGGCATGTGCCCTGACTGGGAATCAAACCACTGACCTCTTGGTGCCTGGGTCAACACTCAACCACTGAGCCACACTGTCTGGGCGGTAGTCTTAATGTTGATATTTCAGTCAAGGTGTTGTCTGATTTCTCTATTGTTAATTATCATTCCCCCCACCCCTTGCAGTATTTAGGGAGACACCTTAAGACCATTTATCACCAAACATTTCTCCTAGATTGAGTATTCATTGATGATTCTTGACTAACTCAACGTTGGGGTCTCCTTCTTAGTTCAGAGGACTCCCGCCACAACTGAAATTAAGCCAAGACTGAAGGGGTGCGTCTGGAAGCTCAGCTGTCCCTCTGAGAGAGGATGCTGCCGGGTGCCAGCTCCCTGGGGCAAGAGAGGCGCTTTGCCTTCTTCCTCCTGGTTCTTGTAGGTTCTTCCTGGACTCCTTGTTTCAGGCCACTTCCCAACAGGTGCTAAATAGAGAAGATGAAAAAATCGTCCCCTCAGTCTTGGTTTATGGGCACATTCAAGTTTTCAGGGCTTGAGAAGCACAGAATTTGAAACCAGTGGGATGTGTGCCCATGTGCCTATGTGTACCGTTGGGGAATAAGTACTGAATGAAAGAATAGAAGCTTAGTGCCGTCTCTCTCGGCACAACGCAATGAACTACAAGCACACGCTGGTAGGAGTGAGGGGGAGCATCGCAAGAGAGCAAAATGCTCCAGATCTCTGGATGCAGCCCAATTTATTTGCAGAGTGGTTCCCCAGGCTACATGCTGATGTGGGTAAATTATTTCCTTGAGATGGCACCCCTGCTGACCATACAGCCAAGCCCTGTCTCTTGCTTTTTACAGTAAAGAGACAAAGAAAAAAAAATAAATCCATCCTTGCCTGGGCTTCCTTGCCCACTATCCTCTCTGGGTGGTCTTCCAACCCTTTGTCATGCAAACCTTATCTATTCGCATGCAAACAAAACATTCAGTTTCAAACAGGGAGATCTTCCTGCCCTCCAGGCAAACCTATCTGTCCACACACACTTTGATCCAAGGCTGGCCAGGTCACAAGAATGCACATCACCAGGTTACATTTTGTTCATCCACCAAACTCCCAACCCTACAGCTTAAAAAAGATTTGCTAAGTCAATGCAAAGGGACCCCTGGGATCTGCATCTCTCTTATGCACAAACCCTTTCCAGTGTGCACACGGATCAGGACCACATGGATCTGACCTCACTCAGAAACCACGCGGGTTTACAACCCAGAGAGGAAAGTCCCCCAGGGTCAACTTTGTCCTCATCTCTGTCCACCTACTCCCAGAAGCTTGTTCTAGTTTCTTCACCCTCGGCAGAGACACGACGTGGGCATGTTTGGGTGGAGAAGAAAGAAGAACAGTCCTGGGGCCCACTGAACCCCTGGAAAGACAAGGACTGGGCATCTTCATGACCAAAATGGGTCTGCGTGTTTCTTCCCAGAGACTTAGCCTGGGAAACAGATGGTCACATATGCCGGGCTCCTTGATGAAGAGGCTCAAAGAAAGTGGAAAAAGTATCTCTGTTCTCCTTTTGTCTCTCCAGGTCTTTCTTTTAGGGCGTGACTACCAAGGTGATGTGCAGGATGGGCTGGCCTAGAAATCATCGCCCTAAAGGAGGCCAAGCTGAGGGGTGACTCCAGTTGTACACTGAGGGGGCCGTTAAGAAATCCAGGCTCAGCCCATAGTCTGTCCTGCCTCGAAGGACCACAGAGAGACACTGCAAGTGTCCGTGATGTAGCAGAAATATACCGTTGGTCTTTGTTGTTGATTCCTGGCAAAGAGCTGCCGAAACCCTTGGAGTCTCCCGAGTGATCCATGTGTGTTAACTGACGGCCCCAGTTGTGGGGGGTGGGGTGGGGGACTAGACAGCTTCAGGATGGGGGCCTGTTACCAGAAAGAGAGAACATCATTCTTAACAGGTTAGAAGTCTCAGTCCCATCCTGATGGCCACCAGGGAGGGGCTAGAGATTGAGTTCAACCACCAACGGGCCAATGATTTAATCAACTGTGTCTATGTAATTGAACCTCTGTGAGAACCCCTAAGTCCTCAGGTGCAGGGAGTCCTTGACCTGTGGGGAAGGTGCCCACCTGGCGAGGGCACGGACACCCTGCCACCCCGCCCCACCCCCACCCCCACCCCAGACCTCACCCTCCGCATCCCTTTCATTGAGCTGTTGCTCAGCTGGACCCTTTACACTAAAGTTATAAGCATAAATAAAGTGTCTTTCTGAGTTCCGTGAATCGCTCTGCGGAATCATTGCCCCTGAGAGGTTGTGAGGACCCCTAATTTACAGTCCGTCCATCAGTCAGGAGACTAGGTGGCCCCAGGACTCACTTCTAGCATCTGGAATGTGGCAGTTTTGTGGGACTGAGTCCTGGTACCTGTGGGGTCTGAAGAGAACCCTGGGTGGTCAGTGTCACAACAGGGCTGGATTACAGGAGCCCAGCTGGTGTCCAAGAATCGAAGTGTTGGTTGTGACATGGAAAAGTCACACACATTTGGTACCAGGAAGACTGCGTTGTCAGAGCCCCAGCCTTCCGGGCCCTCTGTGCCCACACGGACATGGGTCAGGGTCACGGAAAGGGTGTTCAGGCAGACCCCTTCGGTGCGGAACAGCCTGAATGGAGAGCAGAGCCAGGCTAACGTTCCAGACGGTGGGACAGCCAGAGCTCAGGAAGACATGAGGTCAGTTTGAGGGACACCCATCCGGGCCAGCACGCCGGAGACTCCGAGGTTGGGGACGGTGAGACAGTGTTGGAGAAGTGGCCTGGCCAGCCGTGGACGAGACTAAGGAGCGATGCAGCCACCCCTGGGAGGCAGGTCGGCAGGTCCCTCCCGTTGGCGGGCATGTGGCTACTGAGGGGTGACCCGGACTTGTCAGCAGAAACGGAGAGAAGGAGTTGGAGCCATTTGAGAGGTGACATAGACGAGACTTGCAGAAGGACTGAAGCTGAAGGCTGAGGAAGGGGCCATATGGGCGACTGGTATTTTAGACCCATCCAGATGTTTGGAGAAATGTCATTATCCCTAATTTCAAGGGGCAGAGCATGGGTCAGAGGAATCCACTTGCCACAGTTACCTCCCTGTTGTGGTCCGCAGAACGGTGCCTCCCCTCCAGACAGGTCCAAGCTCTCAAGGCCAGAAGCTCTGCAATGGTTGCAGGTGGAATTGTGGCTGCTCCTCAGCAGACCGTGAGGTGGAAGAGAATCTGATGGATGATCTCCTGGGGCAGGGTCTTCACCAGCATCCTTGGCAGTGAAAGTGTGAGTCAGAAGAGCTGGGGTCCGAGTCGGAGATACTCGAAGAGGCCGTGCGTGCTGCCAGCTTTGGAGACGGGGGAAGGGGCCAGAGCCAAGGACTGGGGGCAGCGTCCACACCTTCCTCCAGAGCCTCCCTCCCAAAATACGGCAGCCCCGCCCAGACCTGGATTTCCAGCTCGGTGAGACCCGTTTTGGATTTCTGACCTCTAGACCTGTCATTTTATTTTTCAATTTTTATTAATTTATTTTTGTTACGCATTCCTCCTTTCCTTCCCCCCCTCCTCCCCATCCCACCCCCCCCCCCCAGCATTGTGGTCTATGTCCATTGGTGGCACAAACATGCACATCTGTTCTTTGAAAACCTTGTTACTTTATACCACTGGATTTGTAGCGATTTGTTATAGCAGCAGTAGGAAACGGATACACAGATTAGTTCCAATGAATCATTCAGGGAATATTTATTGAGGGTAGCACCCCAGCATTGGAGGGGTTTATGCCCAGGCAGATGGGTCTCTGTCTCGTGGAACCCCAAGGGGCTGGTGGTCCAACTTTCCCAGTCAGACTCCATGAAAGGCAAGCTCAATGTCTACCATCTTTCTTCTTTTTTTATCCTCACCCGAGGACATTTTCCCATTTTTTGTTCAAACAGAGTGGGAGGGAGGGGGAGAGAGAGAGAGAATCATCGACGTGAAAGAGACACATCGAGTGGTTGCCACCCGCACAACCCAACCAGGGCCGGGGACAAACTGCAACCAAGGTACATGCCCTTAGCGGGAACCGAACCCGGGTCTCTGTGGACCGCAGGCTGATGCTCTAACCACTGGGCAAAACCAGCCAGGGCTTACCTTACCTCCTACAAGGCCTGGTACATGGCTGAGTATAGGAGGGGTGCTCAGTTCCCTCATGCGTCGCTTGAACTGGGAGCTCGGTGATCGCAGAAACAGCATTGCTTTCCTGCTCTGTCAAAGAAAGACAGCAATCGCACACCTTCGCACGGCTGCAAGAACTAGACACGCCATCCAGGCTTCGAGCACCTGGCTCGCCATGAGCTCTGAGTCAATGTCCTTCGTTATTCCTTCCCCCTTCTCCCCCGTGTGTCCGGGGCCGTCACTGTGAAACCAGGACTCTCTTCCCAGCTGTTTTCGCTGACCTCTGGAGCGGGGCAGGAGGTCAGGAGCTGGTGTATCGATCGAGTCTGCGTCTCACTGAGCCTGACCTTGATCTGCAGGAGAAGGTCTGGTGACCAAGCTCTGCCTTTCCAGAGTTTGAGCCATAACCTTTTCGCGTTTGATGATCAGAAAAACCCTTTTTCTCCTTTCATCTTTTCCAGTCGAGAAAATTGGCCCTCAGAGAAGGCCATCAGGGTGTGTAAGGTGGTGCTGACAGAGTCCGACCGCAGCCCTTGTGTGCTGCTTCTGTACGCTGTGCTCTGCCCGCTCTGTCCCCAGGCCCCTCGGGTGTCCAGACAGCAAGGAGCAGCTTCTCCAGGGGCTGCTGAGACTGCTGGCTGCCGGCGCCCTGCAGCGCCCTCCACCCAGGACAGGGCTGCTTAGCGAAGGTGGGAGGTGGCTTCCAGCCCACCACCCTGCACCTGACATTCCGACATGATTTGGGACGAATTAGCTCTTTATTTCAGCAAATTTATTATGTTCTCTTGGTTTTCTGTTTTCATCGAGATCATTTTTTATGTTTCCATTACACGTGACTGCAGGGTTGGGGGTTTGGTGGATGCATGAAATGTAACCTTGAGGCATGCATTCTCTCGGCCCGTCCAGCCAAGGGTCAAAGTATGCATGAGAACAGATCAGGTGTGCTTGCTGGGTTTGGGAAGCCGTCCTGGAAGTATCCTCAAAGTTTACACGATGGGCTGGAACACAGCCCTGAATGTGTGGGATGCAGGAGAATAGCTAAGGTTTGCACGATGGGATAGAGCTCCACCCTGAATGTACAGTATACGTGAAAATAGCTAAGGTTTGCACGATGGGATAGATCTCCACCCTGAATGTACAGTATACGTGAAAATAGCTAAGGTTTGCACGATGGGATAGATCTCCACCCTGAATGTACAGTATACGTGAAAATAGCTAAGGTTTGCACAATGGGATAGATCTCCACCCTGATGTACAGTATACGTGAAAATAGCTAAGGTTTGCACGATGGGATAGATCTCCACCCTGAATGTACAGTATACGTGAAAATAGCTAAGGTTTGCACGATGGGATAGATCTCCACCCTGAATGTACAGTATACGTGAAAATAGCTAAGGTTTACACGATGGGATAGATCTCCACCCTGAATGTACAGTATACGTGAAAATAGCTAAGGTTTGCACGATGGGATAGATCTCCACCCTGAATGTACAGTATACGTGAAAATAGCTAAGGTTTGCACGATGGGATAGATCTCCACCCTGAATGTACAGTATACGTGAAAATAGCTAAGGTTTGCACGATGGGATAGATCTCCACCCTGAATGTACAGTATACGTGAAAATAGCTAAGGTTTGCACGATGGGATAGATCTCCACCCTGAATGTACAGTATACATGAAAATAGCCAAGGTTTGCACGATGGGTTTAGAAAGCTGCCCTGAAAACACCAATAAGCTTATCGCCCAAGCGTGAATGTGTTTGTCACGTGTCTCCACTGACAACAGCGAGAGACAGCTGGAACAGGAAGTACGCTGGGCTTGGCTGTAAGGGCAGCAGAGACCGAGCTCAAGGACTTAATCACCTGAAACACCATGTAACCTAGGGAACCACTTGGCATGTAAATTGGGCGGCATCCAGAGATCTGGAGCATTTGCTCCGTTGCGATGCTCCCCCTCACCCCAAGCTGTGTCTGCTTGTAGTTCATTGAATTGGGAGGCAGGCTGAGAGAGTCGGCAGAGGGGTTGTGAGAAGTGAATGGACGTTACATTATTGGACTACCCGCCAATGCTGAGACTCTAGGATTCTCGGACTCACCCTTTCTGTCCCCCTCACCTCCCCCTGTAGGGCAGGGGGCTACTCTGGGCTGAGGGCCCCACTGGGAGGGGACACATGGGTTCAGATGTTTAACCCCCTTGAAGGGTGAGGAGAATGCACCCCACAAGGCCCAGCTCCTTCTCCCCACCTCCCAGCCAGGCCACCGCCCGGGGGCATTAGGAGGCGGCACCTCCAGGGTCACCTGCTGGTGTGAGCTGAGGGCAGATGCCATCCCATGCTGGACGGAGCTCCAGAGGGCAGGGCCTTCCTGCCTGCTGCTCAGCCCGCCCCCGAGCAGTGCCAGGACCCAGGAGGCTCTCGGGCACACACGGTCACGCGGGCCAGGACTGCGCCTGTCTGCCCCTCGCCCACCGCACTGCACCAGGCGGCTTCCCACATGGCTGGCACCAGGCCTCAGGGCAGCTGCCATCTGAACCCGGGCCCCTGGGTCGGGGTGCAGGACTCCTGCTTCCAACCACCCGTTAAGAAGAGAGCACAGGATGGCTCCTGAGGGCCACCAGGTGCCTTCCCAGGTGATGCCCGGGCAGGGGCTGGCTTTCCCGTGGCCAGAGCCCCTGGCGTCCCTACCCGAGCTGGCCCCTGAGAGGTCACAGGAGCCGGCTGCCGGAGCCCCTGCAGTACGCTGGGCCAGGACCTGCAGGGAGGGCCCGGGCCTGGCTTTGCAGCCAGGGGAGACTCTCCCCCAGACGCAGGGTCCCGGGTGAGCAGCAGCTGAGGACAGCCAGGCGGCCTGAGGACCTGCTCTCCCGGCTTCTCCCTGGCCTCCCTGCAACCTCCGGGGGCGCATCCCCAGTTGACCGTGAGGGGCGGTCGGGTTCAGGAGAGATGAGACAGACCACAGGCTCACGTCGGTGCGGGAGGGGCGTCCCGGCTCCAAACACCAGGGGTCCCGTCAACTTTCTGGGGGGAGCCATCAGGCCAGTTGTCAGTGGTCTTATAGACAAAGCAGTGATCTAAGACGGACCCCCACTCCCTGGCGGGCTGCTGGGGGCACTGCAGGCCCGGGATCAGACAGACAGACAGACGGTCTCACCTCTGTCCGCCTGCCTCAGCCCCCGCGCCACGCAGCTGGGTGAGAGCCCTCACCTCCCAGGGCAGACGTGAGCGGACTGTGCTCAGGGCCGCCGCCCCCACGGAGCGTTGACCATGTGCACGCACACGCCCTGACCCTCCCCTGAACACGGACACGTGAAAACGCTGGAGAGAACAGGCCGGCAACGCGATCGTCCCCACACCCACTGCGCACAGGTGCCAGGGTGCCAGGGACGCGGGGGCCGCAGAGCAGACCCGGGCGCTCCCCGTGAAGGTGCTTCTGACCAGAGGGACTGGTCTCCAGGGAAGCTCCTGATGGCACCGCCTGTCCCTGCCCCGGGCTCCCTGGGGAGAGGGGGCCTTAGAGACCTTCCCAGCCGTCCCCAAGCAGGGCTGAGAGGTGGTGCCAGGGACTGTCCATCACGACCCCCCTGGGCTGACCCCCCGCCAGGCCTTCATCTGAGTGCGGGAGGTGACAGGGTGGAGGGGCCTGGCAGGGGCAGGCACAGGGCAGGGAGGGCGGCACCCAAGTGCCCCACCGGCCCGATCATCCACCCAGGGGACAGTCAGGGGCTCAGCTGGCCCAGGACACGGATGACCCTCTGGACATCATGAACACAGGGCACCCATCTGGGGAGGGCCCAGGAGGCGGTGTCTGGGTAGCCGGGCGGCCACCCTGCCTGGGCAGCAGCGGGGGGGCCCGTCCATCACTCTGAGATGCAGGACAGTTCCAGGGGCTGGAGAGGCCGGCGTCATCATAAAATAAGCGGTGCCGTGCGGCCCTTTGGCTCTGATGTTATTTGCCCTCGGGGAGAAGCCCGGCCCTCTCTCTGCTGGATGTTTACCGACAGCTGCTGTGGAAGCCGCAGCCACTGACTCAAAACCCTCCAAGGAGGCCGGCCGAGGGCAGGGGTGGGGGCAGGAGGGAGCCGTCCCGGGCAGGCGGCCCTGGGTAGAGCTGGTCCCTTTGCACTGGGGGCCATCCCCAGGTTTGGATGGGGTTCGGTGGGCTGTCCGCTCTCCTCCCGAGCAGGCCCTGGTGCAGGAAATGGTCCAGGCCCAGGCCCAGGGCCGCTCTGGCCGCGTCTGGGCAGGGAGGCTGCCGGGACCCAGCTAATGGGCCGTGGATAATCCAGAGCAGCGGAGGGTCCGGAGGAATTTCTCTCTGGCTCCGAAACAGATCAGATGACGGCTCTGCAGCCGTTACCTCCTAATTGCCAGGGAGTTCTGAGGCCTGAGCCCACGTGGGGACCTGCAGGGCCGTCTGGTCCATTCTTAGTCCTGGGCCCCAACACGGAGCGGGTTTTGCTTGTTCTGCCCCCAGGACCCTCTTTGCTGGGGCAGCTCTGGGCCCCGCCTGGTGCTGGTGTCCCTTTGGGCCCCGGCTCCCTGGCCCGAACCCGCCTGGGGCCCAGGAAACGCCAGTCTTTCCTGCCAAGAGCCAAGCAGCCAGCGCAGGTGAGCACCTGCCTCCTCTCCCCGCCCCGCCCCCAGCTGGAGCACCCCCCTTGCATCTGTGGGGACTCGGGGTGAGAGAGACCGGAACCTTCCGGAAGCTGAGGACAGGCCCTGGAGAGGGTCACCTGCGGAGCCCTGGACCATCGAGGGCGGGGCAGCCCGGGAACAGCTGCCGGGGGCGCCTCCCGGCAGATTCTTGGGGAGAAGCCATGACACCCCCTCCAGCCTCTCGGTGAAGGACCCCAGACAGCCTCAGCACGGCCCAAGGCTCAGGGGATGAAAGAGTGACCATATCAGGACACCACCCTCCACACAGCACCAGGACTCCCAGACTCAACAGTGAGGCCTGAGGATGTACGCGGGGGGCGGTGGGGGGCACACGGTGCTTTCAGTACCGGGGAGGTCTCCCAGCGCGGCCCTCCTGCTGCTGGGCTCTGCTTCCAGAGAAGATGCCCCCCGGCCAAGTAACCACACAGCAGGGTGCAGGCAACACTGCTACTGGGCGGCATGGATGGGGTTCTGGGGGTGCTGTGGGGGTGCAGGTGCAAAGGCACAAACGGGGCGCAGGGGGAGGTGAGCCGGGAGCAGCACCAGCAAATACTTCTGAGCCAGAAGGTCTTTCTCAGCCGCTTCCGGTGCCTTCATCCGGTGCCGGCAGAGGGAGCAGCTGGCCGGCGGGAGAGGAGTCAGGGCTGCGGGGGCCCACCCAGGAGTGAGGGTGCTGCTCCCGGCCCCCCGCAGACCCAGGAGTGAGGGTGCTGCTCCCGGCCCCCCCGCAGACCAGGAGTGAGGGTGCCGCTCCCGGCCCCCCGCAGACCCAGGAGTGAGGGTGCTGCTCCCGGCCCCCCGCAGACCCAGGAGTGAGGGTGCTGCTCCCGGCCCCCCGCAGACCCAGGAGTGAGGGTGCTGCTCCCGGCCCCCCCGCAGACCAGGAGTGAGGGTGCCGCTCCCGGCCCCCCGCAGATCCAGGAGTGAGGGTGCTGCTCCCGGCCCCCGCAGACCAGGAGTGAGGGTGCCCGCTCCCGCCCCCCGCAGACCCAGGAGTGAGGGTGCCGCTCCCGGCCCCCCGCAGACCAGGAGTGAGGGTGCCGCTCCCGGCCCCCCGCAGACCAGGAGTGAGGGTGCCGCTCCCGGCCCCCCGCAGACCCAGGAGTGAGGGTGCCGCTCCCGGCCCCCCGCAGACCAGGAGTGAGGGTGCCGCTCCCGGCCCCCCGCAGACCCAGGAGTGAGGGTGCCGCTCCGGCCCCCCGCAGACCAGGAGTGAGGGTGCCGCTCCCGGCCCCCCGCAGACCCAGGAGTGAGGGTGCCGCTCCCGGTCCCCCGCAGACCCAGGAGTGAGGGTGCCGCTCCCGGCCCCCCGCAGACCCAGGAGTGAGGGTGCCGCTCCCAGCCCCCCGCAGACCCAGGAGTGAGGGTGCCGCTCCCGGCCCCCCGCAGACCAGGAGTGAGGGTGCCGCTTCCGGCCTCCCGCAGACCAGGAGTGAGGGTGCTGCTCCCGGCCCCCCGCAGACCCAGGAGTGAGGGTGCTGCTCCCGGCCCCCGGCAGACCCAGGAGTGAGGGTGCTGCTCCCGGCCCCCCGCAGACCAGGAGTGTGGGTGCTGCTCCCGGCCCCCCGCAGACCAGGAGTGAGGGTGCCGCTCCCGGCCCCCCGCAGACCCAGGAGTGAGGGTGCCGCTCCCGGCCCCCCGCAGACCAGGAGTGAGGGTGCTGCTCCCGGCCCCCCGCAGACCAGGAGTGAGGGTGCCGCTCCCGGCCCCCCGCAGACCAGGAGTGAGGGTGCCGCTCCCGGCCCCCCGCAGACCAGGAGTGAGGGTGCCGCTCCCGGCCCCCCGCTAGACCAGGAGTGAGGGTGCCGCTCCCGGCCCCCCGCAGACAGGAGTGAGGGTGCCGCTCCCGGCCCCCCGCAGACCCAGGAGTGAGGGTGCCGCTCCCGGACCCCCCGCCGACCAGGAGTGAGGGTGCCGCTCCCGGCCCCCCGCAGACCCAGGAGTGAGGGTGCCGCTCCCGGCCCCCCGCAGACCAGGAGTGAGGGTGCCGCTCCCGGCCCCCCGCAGACCCAGGAGTGAGGGTGCCGCTCCCGGCCCCCCGCAGACCCAGGAGTGAGGGTGCCGCTCCCGGCCCCCCGCAGACCCAGGAGTGAGGGTGCCGCTCCCAGCCCCCCGCAGACCCAGGAGTGAGGGTGCCGCTCCCGGCCCCCCGCAGACCAGGAGTGAGGGTGCCGCTTTCCGGCCTCCCGCAGACCAGGAGTGAGGGTGCTGCTCCCGGCCCCCCGCAGACCCAGGAGTGAGGGTGCTGCTCCCGGCCCCCGGCAGACCCAGGAGTGAGGGTGCTGCTCCCGGCCCCCCGCAGACCAGGAGTGAGGGTGCTGCTCCCGGCCCCCCGCAGACCAGGAGTGAGGGTGCTGCTCCCGGCCCCCCCGCAGACCAGGAGTGAGGGTGCCGCTCCCGGCCCCCCGCAGACCCAGGAGTGAGGGTGCCGCTCCCGGCCCCCCGCAGACCAGGAGTGAGGGTGCCGCTCCCGGCCTCCCGCAGACCCAGGAGTGAGGGTGCCGCTCCCGGCCCCCCGCAGACCCAGGAGTGAGGGTGCTGCTCCCGGCCCCCGGCAGACCCAGGAGTGAGGGTGCTGCTCCCGGCCCCCCGCAGACCAGGAGTGAGGGTGCTGCTCCCAGCCTCCACAGCAGAGCCTCGCCCAGTGGCAGCGAGGCCGTCTTGGCCCAGAGACGCCTCCTGTGCGTCCCCTGTCCCAGCAGCTGGCAGCACCTGGCAGAGACCCCAGGAGTGAGGGGGGCCTGGGTGCTGACCAGGGCCAGAGGACGCCAGGCCAGGGGGCAGCCTCCCCGGCCCACTTGGGGCTCACACTGCAGACCGGGCCTCACAGGGCCAGGGCAGGTCTCCAGTCCCCTTTCCCCAGAACGGGCTGGACTCCTGTCTGCAGGCCGGAGCTCCCATCTCTGCTGCCCATTTGGTGCCAAGCTGGGGGCTGGGCTGTGTGATCCCCTCTCCCCCCACCCCGTGGGAGCAGACAGGTGCACCCAGGTGCGCTAAGAGCCGCTCGGTGGGTCAGACTCTCCCTCTCCTCCCCAGACCCAGCACTGGGAGGGGCGCTGTCCCTGCCCTGGCCTCCCTTCTGCAGGTGACACCCTGAGCCTGCGGTGCTCTGGGGACAGCAGGCACTTAGGATTCGGGGGAGAAAGAAGCCGAGAGGGAGGGTCCAGGCAGAGAGGAGCCTGCTCGCCCACAGGCGTTCGCATCTGCTAAGAAAGTCTTGTTGGGGCGGAAGAGCCCCAGGCTCCACCACAGTGACTGTGGGCAAGTCCTACACCTCACGGTGGGACCAGGGCGCCCGCCAAGGCTGCCCGCTGGGGCAGCTATCTGTAGGGAGGGGTGATGCGTCCCCCATGAGGCCCCTGGGTCTCTACCCCCACCTTCCGGACAGACAGCCGGGCGGAGATCGAGGCCGAGGCCGCTGCGGATGGCACAGTCCGGCTCTGCCGCTAGGACACGTCTCAGGGTCTGCAGTCCCGGGGTGGGTGGGCCTGCTGTCCACGCACCCCGACTCTCCGCCATGGAATGGGGACCTGCCCAGCTTCTCAGCCGGCCCTTCCGGAGAAGGAGACTCCTGTGAGCAGCCCCGGAGGGGCCGGGTCCTTGTCGCCTTCTGCAGGGAGCAGAACCGAGGGTCCGAGTGGACAGAGGGGCCCACGTTCCCGGCTCTGGAAGCTTGACCTCCAGGAGGGGGGGGGCAGGGCTCCACGTGAGCCCACAGACCAAGCCCAATGGCACATGCCTGTGCCCACGGCCCCTGGCCTGTTTGCTGCCCGGCCACGCCTGCAGCTGTCCCAGCGGAGCCACCAGCCAGCGGAACTGATGTTCTCTAATGAGATCCGGGCCAGAGGGGCAGAGTGGCTTCTATTGTCTGTGGCTTGGTAATGAGACTCCTCATAAAGTGGGAATAAAACTGGGGTCTGCAGAGAACTGAGGGGGTGGGGGTGGCCCCAGAGAGGGAGGGGCTCTGCCTGCCAAATCTCACCCCCTCCCCGCCCCCTGCGGCTCCACGGAGTCCACAGGCTTCCTGCCCCGTGCTCTGCCCAGCGCCAGGCCCACACCGGCCCTGTGCCCAGGGCTCTGTGCTGGCACCTCAGGGGACCTGCTTCCGTCTCAGACCAGATCCCGGGGGTCAGGCTCCAGCTCTGGGAAGGACGCCCCCCCTCCTGTCATTCTGCTGCTGGGCAGCTTGTTCCCGGCTGGCCTGGGACACGGGCTCCATGGTCAGCTCTGCGGGTCACCCTCCAGCTATGTCCTCAGCTGCGGCCCCCACCCCCCAGGGAGCTGCCAGGCTGTGGCTCGTTGCAGGGGGAGAGCGGACATGGGGGGGACTCGGCCCTCCTCCTGGACACGCTGTGTCTCGGCCTGGCTCAGCCCTGGACGGGGAGTCAGAGACCTGGACGGACGGGCTGACTGGTGTGCGGGGGCCTCCACTTCCCCCTCAGCTGCGCAGGGCCGGCCGGCGCAGGGGCTGCAGGGAGGCCGGGACACGTCCACTGTGGGCCAGAGGACTCGCCTGCAGCAGGGGACCTGGGAGAAGGGCTTCCTGCCGGTGGGCAGAGGACCTGGGAGGCTCCTCCCCTGCCTGGCTCCCTGAATGAGACGCACCGTGAACTGCTGAGAGGGGCCTGGTGCCCACTGGTCCCCAAAATGTGGATGTCTGCGGGCAGGCAGGACGGGTCCAGGCCCTCCTGCCAGCCCGGCTCCCACAGCGAGCGCTCCAGGTGGTCCCCGATGTCCCGCTGGGCGGCAGCCTGGGAGCAGGCAATGCTGGGAGAGCCCTTGGTGATGTGCCCAACACAGACCGCACAGCAGCTGATCCCCCGGCGCACCCCAGCAGCAGGGGTGCCTGCAGCCCCCCCCTTCCCGAGCCTGCAGGGCTGCTGCAGCCTCCACCCCCACTTCCAGGTGGGCAGGGCTGGAGACAGGAAAGCGAGGGAGCAGGGGCAGCTGAGCAGCCCCAGCTCCAGGTGGGGCCCAGCCGACACTGTCCAGCTGGCCGGGGCAGAGGGAGGGACCCTCAGAGGAGAGGCACAGGGACAGGAGCAGCTCCCCTCACTGCACAGGTGTCACAGGCCCAGTGCAGTGCTGAGTGCGTCCCGTACATCTGTTGATCGAGCTTCACAGACCTCGTCTGAGATCTGTGCTCACAGAAGCCCATTTTACAGGTGGGAACACTGAGTCCCACAAAGCGACTTAACCAAGGCCACTCGGCTGGCAATCGGTAGCACTGGGACTGGAGCCCAGTCCACCTGCCCCCACTTTGCGTCTCTGTGCGGGGCAGCCATGGGGTCACCTCCAGGTCGTAGGGCTGGGAACAACGCTACCTCCCTCTGACCAGGGCCTGAGGCCACTGCTCTGCCCTGGGGACTCTGGAAGGCCCCTGAGGACACACACCTGCTCCCTCCCCTGCACCAGGACCAACCCGGGAATTGTCCATTTCCCTGCAGGGCCCCATCTGCTGTGCTGTCAGGAAGTCCCTCTTGGCATCCCTCTCGGGTCTCTACTGCTGCACTGTGTCCGGGTGGAGTGGGTCAGGGTTCAGATGGTAGGCAAGAGGTGTTCCCTCCTAGTTCTTCCCTTTCGTCAGCTCACAGAACCTGAGCTCAAAGGGTTAACTGGACGGGGTGTTATCTTCAGCTCAGGGCATTTCCTTTGCAAGATGATCCCAGCTCAGATCTTGAGTTACCTCCTGCCCAGCACAACTGCTGCCCCTGCAGACCTGGTCTCTGTGGGGAGGGGTGGGCATCCCGGGGGAGACCCTGCCAGCTGAGCCTCAGTGCAGGGTGCGGGCACCCAGGGAGCCCCCTCCACTCCTGACCCCTCGTCCCCACTTCCCTTCCAACGGGGGCTGCCACTCCCGCTGCGTGGACCAGGGAGCCTTTCCGCCCGTGCATGTTGCCACCCGGACACACACGTGGTTCTGAAGGGCTGATCGTGGAGGACCAAAGCCCACACTCCTACCCCTTTCCATTTTTATTTATTTTTAATGTTTTTATTGATCTCAGAGAGATAGAAACATCGATACGAGAGAAACATCAGAGTGGCCACCTCTCCTATGCCCCCCACCAGGGATTGAGCCTGCAACCCAACCGGGAGTCCAGTGGGTGACCTCCTGGAGCATGGATCGACTCAACCCCTGGGCCACACCGGCCGGGCTCACACCCCTTTTTAAATGCCCAGAGTATGACCCTTCCCCTCAGATGATGCGCTTCTCCAATATCCACGCAGAAAGCCAAGGGGCTAAATCAGTAGCTGAAAACCTGTCTCCCCAGGTCCTGCCCAGTGGGCCAGGGACCCCGAGTGCCTGGTTACCACCCGGGTCCGCACAGCTCTGCACTGGGAAGGCTGAGAACACTCTCCAGGGGGGGAGCATCTCCCACAGGCTGCAGAGGCCCCGTCTCAGGCCAAGGGCTGAGCACAGAAGGGAAGCAGTGTCCAGGCTTCCTACCCCGTAGGACCTGGCCGCCTGTCCTGGAAGGAGCTGGGTCAGGCATATGCTACGTCTCCTCCCAAAGTCATCCTCACTGGCGCCCACATGCACATGACACTGTTAAGGCTCAGGGTCCCTCACAGCGTCCTAGTGGGAAACACATAGGACATCAGTTCAATGAGAACGTACTGGATCTATGACCCGTGCCCGGCGGTGACCCATAGATACCAATGCACCGTCCTCCTCGCCCCAGTCCTGGGCACACACGTGAGGTGTAGCTAACTTCCCAAGACACAGCCCACACTCTCGCCCCGCTGTCCACGGGAGGTGAGGCCAGACGTGGACGGTCAGACCCTGACAGCCCAGCCCCACGGGGCCGGAGCCATTCCAGCCGCACACTGGCTCACATCCCAGGTGAACACCACAGACACCCGGTGGGTCCCCCTCTCGGGCAGGAGCCATTCAATTTGCCAGATTCACCAGGAGAGAAACAATTAGGAGAAATCGAAGGTGCATTCACACCTCCCTGGGGTGCTTTCTGTTGGTGATGAACAATGAACATTAGTCAGCTGCTAAACAATGGCAGCATCACAGACACAGCATCTGGGCTCCCCCTCCGCCCCCCGGCCTGGCCCACTGACTCCCTTCAGCACAGTGTGCGCTGGGTCCTGGGCAGACGTGGCCAAGGACACACTCTGAGAACAGGAGAGAGGGTACTCACACCCACCTGCCACTCCGAGTCCCAAAGGCAGCCACCATGACAGCAGGCTCTGCACCACTGCAGAGAAGGGGTGAGCGTGGCCAGACAGGTCTTCTGAGGGTGTGCATGACACCTGGGGTGTGTCTTCTCTCCAGACAAAGGGTTTGGGGAAGCCAGCGAGGGAGGGTGTGGCACAGGTGGGACAGCAGCTCTGCACCTGCTCCTGGGCTGGCCTCTGCCCCCTCCCGCGCTGCTCCTGCCCCCTTTGGGACGGAGCCCCTGTGCCCCTCTGGCCCTCTCTGCTGAGCTCCCTGTAGGGAGACTCATCTCAGAGGCCTGTGGGGCTTCACCAACCTCTGGGCCTGGTTTGTGGTTGAAAACCTCCTCTGTGTTCACAGCTAGATGGGGATGTTTCTGAGCCACGGGGCCAACACTCACCAGGGCTCCCTGCCCCCCATCTGCAGACTCCTCTCCTTGTCCCCCACGCTCAGGAGACCCCAGAAAAGAGCATCAGCTGGCAAGTGCCCCAGAGAAGCAGCGCAGGCCTGGGAGTGTGGGGAGGGAGGGTGTGTTGGGGCAACTTCTGGGCCTACCAGCCTATCTAAGTGTCAGGCACCCCCGTATCCACGTGCCCCCTGCACAGAGGCCCAGGGGCACAGGCCGGGTGCAGGGGCCTGGGTCCAGGAACTCTGGGAGCTGCCGATGCCACCCAGTCGTGACAACACAACCAACCAAGGGGCCAGGCACTGCTACTAAATGCCTTTCTGGCTGAATTTCCTCCGCCTCCCACCCCTCAGTCTGGATTGGGGGGTGGGGTGTCCATACTTGGGCCAGGTGACACTGTCACCTCTTAACTGCTACTTCCTGAGTGGAGTGGAGCAGGGCAGGCCTCCAGGCCCCCAAAGCAGGAATTAACTACTTTGCACCCCAAATCTGGGGGAAAGAAATAACCAAAGGAGGGGAGAATAGGGGTGAGTTGTTCCCCCAAACCTTCCCCTTCGTTCATCTGACCCAAGATCAGGTCAACCCCGCCTGTGCCAGACCAACCAGAGCCCAGGCAGGCTCCCCTCTGGGGCTGTGGGTGTGGGCACTAGGAAGTTCCCAGAAGCCCAAAGCCAGGCTCAGAAGAATGTCCTGCCTGTTCCCAAGGAGGTCCAGGGTGAGATAAGACCTCCCTTCTCCTGGAGACCACCCTGCGGGGAGGGTCTCACTCAGGAGCCCTGGATGGTCAGGGACACCCATATGCTTGGGCGTCCCTCTCCCCCACACCTCTGGCCGGGAGCACCCCGAGGCGGCAGGAGTGGGGCACCATGGTGCTGGCCTCCACAAAGTGCCTTAGAACCCACTGGCACTCCCTGGGATCTGGGGAGCCGGGCAGTGAGCTGGAGGCAGATGGATATAGCCATGAATGAAGCCAGGCTCCTGCCTTCCAGGGCTGCACCCCCGCCCTGAGACTGGGCAGCCAGGCGCGCCCCTGGAAGCAAAACTGCCCGCGGGTCCTCAGCATCGCAGGAATCTCATCTCTGTCCCTGCCAAGGGCGCTGGCGACCTCATGTTCGTGCCCCACGCGAAGGAGCAGGTCTCTTTGCTCAGACCCCTTATTCTGCCACCTAAGGCCAGGACCACGTGCTCCGGCCAAGCCTCGACCCTCCCCCCAGCCCCATCTAGCTGGAGCGAGAGATGGTCTTGGGTTTCTTCCCTGGGGAGCCCTACCCCTCCCGGACCCGCGCCAGTGTCGCCAGCCACCCTGAAACCAGCCACCCTGGGAGCCGGCCGCTTCCCCAGGGACACAAAGGGTTAAACCCAGGCGCGGGGACTTGGTCGGATTTGCCTCCTAAACGCATTTTCCAGTCCATTCCCCAGCACAGCGCGCAGGCTGGTCCCAGCCTCTGCCCTGTCCTACCCGAGGAGGGGCCACTGCGGGCCACCCCGGGGGGGAGCGTCCGGTTAACCCTCGGGGGTCGCTGGCGCTTGGAGGAAGGGCACCCTCGGGAAAGTGGGTCATGCAGCCACCTGGCTGGCACGAAGCCCGTGGCGCCTCCTGGGGGAGCCCCGAACCGGGAGCGGAGCTCGGAGGAGCCCAGCCCGCCCCCCCGGGTGTTGCGCTAACGCGCCGGCCGGGCCTCGCGGTCGGGAAGGAACCGCAGGTGAGCGACCAGCCGGCTGTGCCGCAGGAGCCGGCTCCACGCACCCCCGGCCGCGCGACGTGGTGCGGGAGGGGCCCACGCGCCCCACACCGCCTGGCAACGGGGTCTGACAAAGGAACGAAGCACCCCGCCATCCTCCAACCTGCGGCCCCCCAGCTCGGAGACCGACGCCCCCCGCCCCCCGGGGCTGTCGTCTCATCCCCGGGGCGCCGATTGCCGGGTTCTTTCGCTTTTATGTAACAAGCAGTGTTTCCAAACTGCGTCGGGAGCGGAGACTGGTCATTAAACACCCAGAACGCGACTATGTATCATTTGTGTGGAAACCGCGGGGAGAAAGTGTCTCTGGCTGCGGAGAGATTCGCATCCGACCGCCACCCTGCAGGGCGGGCTGCTCGGCTCCCCACGCTCCTCCGCCAGGGCCTCCCCGCCCCTCACCTGAGCCGTGACCCAACTTTCTGGGTCCTGTGCCTCCCCGCAGCCCAGACGCGCCCGCCACCCAGCTTCCACCCGCCGAGGCACCGGGGGAAACACCACGAGAAGAAGGTCGAGGCGGGTCGCGCTTACCTGGGAGGAAGAGCGCCGTCAGGCCGAGGGCGAGTCCCCACCAGCGTCCAGCCTCGCGCGCTCGCCCCATCGGAGCCATCCGGGGCCGGCGGGCCGGCGAGCAGGGCCGCGAGCAGGGCGCTCCCCGCGCTCCGGGGACCGGCCGGAGGACGAAGGCGGGTCCGGCCTCCGAGGATCCAGGTCAGCCGAGCCGCGGGCCGGGCAGGGTGCGCTGGTGGGCTGGGCGCGGCGGCAATCCGCCCGGTGCCGGCAGCTCAGAGGCGCGGCAGATGCCCGCCGCCAGTGGCTAGAGCCGTGCCCCTTCCTCCCCCGCTCCCTCCGCCGGTCCCGCCCTCTTCTCCACGCAGAGGTCTGGAGAGGGACCCACCCCCGGCGCGCCCGCTGCCCAGCTGCTCGGCTGCGCGGGCTCCCGGCCCCGGCGCGCTCACAGCCTCCCGCTCGGCGCCAACTCGCGGGCGCCCATGGCCCGCGCTCTCCGAGGGTGGTGGGTGCGAGCCCCGCAGCGGTGGGCGGCCCGGGGGGCTCGGGCCCAGGCGGCCGGCGGCCCGCGGTCCGGGCGGCTCGGGCTGGCGACTCGGCACGAGGACAGGCAGCCAGGTGCGCCCGCGGCCCCGCCGCCGCTCAGTCGGGCCGGCGACCCGCAGCGAGGGGGAGCTGCCCGGGCCCGAGCGCAGCCGCGCGCCTCCTCCCGTCCGTCTCCCGCTCCGAGCCCGGCCTCCGCGCTCGCCCGGTGATGTCAGGGGGAGGGGAGGGCTGAGCGTTAACCCCTCCGGGCCCGGCCTCCGCCCGCCGCACACCTTCCGGCCTCCGCGGGGCGGGTCCCAGCGAGGCCCCGGGTCCGCTCAGGCCCACGGGCTCGGCAGGCGCCCCATCCGAGGCCTTGCGGCGGGAGGGGGAGGACCAGCCGCGCTCCCCGGGCGCGGGAACGGGAGGCAGTGGCCCCTGGCGGCCGGCGCGGGGAGACGCGGCTCCGCGGGGGTGGAGCCAAGACCGCGGGCGTGGGGTTCTGGGGTGGCGGCTGTGGAAGAGCCGGCGCGGTCGGCGGAATACGGGGTCCACGGAGGCCCCGCCGAGCCGCGTCCACCGGCCCTCTGCTCCCATCCCGGCCCGTTCCCCGTGGAGGAGACGCAGGCCCGGCGGCAAGGCCACGTGCTCAGGGCCCAGGGCGGAGAGTGGCGGACCGCCGACTGGGACTCGGACCAGAGCTGCTTCTGGGGGTCCTCTGGACGCCCCACGGAAAGGCCGCGATGCGGGACCCCCTGGAAGCTACCGGAGAAGAAGTCGGGGTGGGCAGCCGGGGGGCACTGAGGCTTCTGGTCTTTTCTAATCTGCTCCCCTCCTTTCCTAAAAACTGAACCCCTGCGCTCCCCAAGTAGAGCTGCTGTGATTTTCGGGATTCCGGAGACCGTGATCCATGGGGCCAGTGTCCCTCAGTCCGCGCAGGACAGGCCCTCTCCATGGCCTTTCCTCCCCACTGACCACATCCGGTGTGGGGGGCTTCGGACCAGGCAGCTGGGCCCTCGGGGCCAGGGCAGCCCAGCCTCCCCTCCCCTCCCTCTGGGCCTCCAGTCCCAGTTCTGTCCCCCAGGAGGAGGCAGACAGGCAGAGGGTTTCCCACACAGGGGATCCCCGTTCTCCCCAGAAGCCTGGCCAGAGGATGCCCCTCTGCCCACTGCTGCCCTTTGCCCGCAGAACGGAGGGGTTGTGGCGGCTCCTCATACAATGCGATTCTAGTCCCAGGAGCAGGGGGAGCAGGAGGGCAGCAGGCAGGGCCCCCTTTCCCAGTATTTGGGCTCTGGCCCTGGGGTGTCTTGGTTTCTGGCTGAAGCAGTTTACTTTGGCCCCACAGGAGCACCCCACACTCGGGAACTTACCTGTAACAATTGCGACCTTGCATTCTTGTTACCAAGCACAGTGCCAGGACGGGGATACAGAGACATGGCCATTGTCCTAAAGGCACTCAGTCTGGTTGGGGGGCAGGGAAAGACAGAAGGTGTTGTGTCCTAGAGATGAGCACAGAGGATTTGCTGGGTCGCAGAGAAAGTGCCCAGTTCAGCAAGGAGGGGTTGGGGTCTCCACAGGGGCAGCGGGTCCTCCCTCAGACAAAGGCACGTGCTGGACGGGGAGGCACTAGGGACACTGGAGGAAGGTGGATTGGTCAGTGCGGACAAAGGTGCAAAGGCCAGCAAGGCTGAGGGAGGCCCCCACAGGGCTGGTTGCAGCCTGAGCCTGACTGGGGAGGGGAGGCCTGCAGACCCATGAATACCAGGCAGCCCCAGCAGGGTCGACCCTGGGCAGTGCCTGCTCACGGGTCCTGGTCGCCCAGTCTGCCAGCCAGGCACCTCCCCACTGGTCTCTATGGCCTTGAAGGGCCAGGGCTGAGCTGTGTTCATTGCTGTGGTTTGACTCTGCCTGGCGTGTTGCGGCTGAGTGGGTGGGTTGGAGGGCAGGTCCTGACGCACCGATGTCCATGCATGTCCTGCTCATGGCTCCCTCCTCTCCATCGTTGGGTGAGGCTTCTTTGGCCTGCTCTTAAATGGGCTTCCAGAGAGGGTCTGGGCATTGGCGTGGCTGCCCGAGCGTGGCTGGGTAGAGAACACGGAGCAAGTAAAGGAGAGAGCGTGGCCACCCACCCGTCACCTTTAACAAGTGCCTGAAACATGCGAAGCACCAACATGGGTGCCAGGCGGTGTGCGTGTGCGTGTGAGTGTGTGTAGTGGGCTTACTCAGAGAGGAAGCAGATGCCTTTTCGAGAACCTACGGTGCCAGGTGCTGAGGACACGAGAGTGAGCTCCCGCGAAGACCCCACTCAGATGACTCACAGGCGAAGGGCTGCCAGGGAGGAGCGAGGGGGCGCGTCTCCTGTGGGGAGCAGGGGAGGCTTCGGGAAGAGGTGGTCTGGGAATGAGCCCTGCAGGGTGGAGCAGATTTGAAACGAGAGATGGAGGAGAGAATTTGGCGACGGGAACAGCTCGCAGATGGACATGAAGGTGAGAGAGGTCAGCGCCCCTGTGGGAGCAGCAAGTGGGTGCTGTGGACGGGGCTCTTGTCTCGGCACCAGAGCCGGCCCGCTGAGCGCAGGTCCCTCCGGGCTCTGGGCTGGACGACGACGGGAATGACAGCCGTCCAGAGGACAGACACTTGGACTCGGCTCTCTCACCTGCCCGTGGCTGGGGGCAGTGACCAGACAGAGGACAGCCCTGCGGGAGGTGCCATCCCCAGGGCACTGTCCCCAGAGTTGGTCACTGCAGGATTGGAAAGTCCCAAAGTCAATACAACAGTGACTTCCCCTCCGGCCATGACTCGGCCCCTCTGTGTCGTCAGTGATTAGCTCATAAGGCTCACTTTGATGTGGGGGGACCCTATGAAGAAGTCCCCAAGATGCCCCAGCCCCTGAAAGCTCGCTGGGAGGAGACCAACTTGAACATGCTGAATGGGGCCACACACTTCCGGGTCCCCCGTCGGGTCACTGAGGCTGAGGGCAGGGAGAGGACAGGGGGAGGAAGGAGTCACGGAGGAAGGATGGCCAAAGCCCTGGCCAGCCCTGGAGAGGACCCATGGGTGGGGGCCCCTTCTCTCAGCTGACAGCCACCTGCACCCGGACTGTGCTCTGGGGTCACCGGGAAACCACAGCCCTAATCCCTGCTGTCCTCGCCTGTACCCGTGGCGATTATGGTGCCGCCTCTGTCCCGCGGTGCTTAGCAACATGCAGTTACCGCTGCTCCTCCCAGATCACTGCTCAGCCTCCTCCTGCCCAGGCTGCCTCGCTCTTGGGGACAGTGGTGCAGGGAACACAGCCGCCCAGGTCCAGGACCGACCCCCTCAAAGTGGTGCCACCAGGCTCACAGGCAGCCAGCCTCTCCCTGGTGGGCCGCAGGTCCCAGGGTCTCTGTGCCGCTGGGTGTTGGAGCTCTGAGCACTGATAGAAAGGCCCCAGGTTAATTAATTAATTAATTAATTTATTCATTCATTCATTTTATTGCTGAAAGTATTACAGATGTCCCCCTTTTTTCCCAACTGATCCCCTCCTTCCTACTCTCATCCCCCTCCTGCCTTCCCCAGCCTAGTGTCTGTATCCATTGGTTGTGCATATAAGGACTTCGGTTAATCTCTTCCCTCCCCTCCCCACCCCATCCCTCTGAGGTTTGTCAGTCTGTTCCCTGCTCGCATGTCTCTGGATCTATTTTATTCATCAGCTTATTTTGTTAGTTATGTTCCACAAATAAGTGAGATCATGTAATATTTTTCTTTCTCTGACTGGCTTATTTCTCTCAGCATAATACTCTCCAGGTCCCTCCAGGTCATCTCAAAGGATAAGAGATCTTTCTCTCTCACAGCTGCATAGTACTCCATTGTGTACATGTACCACAGCTTTTTTATCCACTCACATACTGATGGACACTTGGGCTGTTCCCAGAGCTTAGCTATTGTAAATAGTGCTGTTATGAACATAGGGGTACCAATCTTTCTGATTGGTGTTTCAGGCTTCTTAGGGTATATTCCTAGAAGTGGGATCACTGGGTCAAATGGCAGTTCCATTTCTAATTTTTTGAGGAAACTCCATAGTGTTTTCCACAGTGGCTGCACCAGTCTGCATTCCCACCAGCAGTGTAGTAGAGTCCCCTTTTCTCCACACCCTCGCCAACACTTGTTGTTGTTTGATGGTTTGTTCTAATTTGCGTCTCTGTGACGTGGAACATTTTTCATGTGTCCCAAAAGGCCCCATTTTATCTCGAACCACCTGCTTGTCCAGAAGGAAGGTTCCAGAGGTCTGTGCCCTGCCCCTGCTGAGAAGCCCTGACTGGTCCTGTGACCCTCGACAGCCCCGTCCTCAGGAATCTGGACGTGACCAAGGCCACTTCCTGACTTGGGGGAAATACTTAAAACTCGAGGGTGGTGCTGAGACAAGGAGCCTCATGGACCAGGACGCGTAGCCCAGGAGACGGGACAGGGCCTGGGCCTGGAGCAGCCCGACGTGGACAGAGGCCAAAGGGACCAGGACCTCGAAGGAGAAGGAAGACACGACCCCCACCCACCCTCTTCCGTTCGACGCCGCCTTTAGATCCGGGATGACAGGGGCTCTGGGCACAATAGTTACCAGGACGGGCTCCTTGTCCAGAAAACACCTGAGTTCTTTTCCTGAGAGCCCTGTGGAAGCTGAGACACGGGCTGTGCTGAGGGAGCCCAGGGTTCCTGGGTCAGCCAGGCCCGGTGGAGAGAGCAGCCCGGGCTCGGAGACAGCCTCACGAGCTTGTCCAGGGCCCGTGGGTCTCAACTAACCTCTCTGGGCTTCGGATCTTTTTAGGATCCGATGACAGCGATGTCCCCCTGCCTGCGGACCTCACAGGTGCACAGGACGGGCTCCAATGGCAGCCTGCAGGAGCCCAGCTGGCCGAGTTAGCCATCCTGCTGGGGGGAGTCCTGGGAGCAGCCCCTGAAACGGGGCTCCCCGGAGCAGCTGAGGGGGTGCCCGTGACGGGCGGGTGCAGACGGAAGGGGAAGAAGACTGGCCTGGTGTCCACGTTGCCCTGTGAAAATCCACACCTGGGCTGTGAAGGCGACATGGAGAGATGGGAACAATTCGTGGGCAAAGGCTTTTTATTTTGAAATGTGCTCTGATATCATTACGCCGTTGCCATACTAATAGATTTAATTTTTCTACGTTGTGTGAAGGCCTTTCCCCCAGAAGGGGGCCTCTGGGCCCCGCTCCGCTGCGGTGGTGTGAAGGCCCAGCTCTCCCTGAGCACGTGCTGCCCGACAGGGGCTTCAGGGGGGCAGGGGCCTGGGGGCGCGTCCGAGGCAGAGGGCACCAGGCAGGTCCCGCCTTTGAGGACCCTCAGGAGGAGGCTGAGCAGAAAGGGCAGGGACATGACCTCGGAAGACCACTGTGTCCTGCCTCTGCCATCGCCACCTGTGGGCGAAGGGCGACCGACGGTCCCCGCCTGCCTGGGACTGAGGCCCCCAGGACAGGGGGCGTCCAGGGCTGAACCTGGGAAAGGTCTGGGCTCCGCAGAAAGCACTGGTCGCCCTGCTAACGAGCCACCGCAGCCTCTCTGTGCCTCAGCTTCCTCGTCCGTCAAACGGCCTTGGTGGCTTCCAGGACCTTGATGACAGCAGGTTTTAAACTCTGCCATCTGCACACCTGTTGGGCATGGGGACTGCAATGGGGGGGCAGGGGGCGGAGTGGGGGAAGCAGTGGTCGTCCTGGGTGTGAGATCGGAGAGACCCCTGAGCCTGGTCAAACGCACACCGTGACTTAGATACAGAGCGTCACCCTCTCCATGAACTACTAAGACGTGTCCCTTCCTGCCTGGGGCCAAAGTGTCCCAGGGAAGGAAGGAGCTACCAGGAAGTGGGTGATGGGAAATCGAGGTGCCAGTAGGAAGTTCCTGTGTGGGGACCTTTGTAATTGAGGAGGCACGGAGGGCAGGGAAGCATTCCCGCAGAGGTGAGCTGAGCCCACGGAAGGAGGACGGGCCGTCAGGGTGTCACTGAGAGAAGTCACAGAGGGAGGAGCAGGAGAGGCCGGGCCCTGGGTGTCTCAGAAACCAAGAGCAGCTCAATCTGGCTGGTGCGGCATAAGCAGGCCGGGGAGGAGGGCCAGGGAGGCGTGTGCCCGGGTTGTGGGGGCCTGCAGGGGGCTAGGGCTTTGGACCTAATCCTGAGGGCAGTGAGCAGGCCGGGTGTTTTGCACCCACCCCTGTTGTGCCAAGAGGTGTCCCTGGGCCAGGCGCGGGGGTAGCCTGTCTGGCCGGGTCCTCTGACCTGGAGGTGCAGCTGTGTCTCCAGCTCCCAGGCCCTGAGCCCAGCCCCACTGCTGAGCACGCCTGTAGTCCCAGCCTGGTATGGTCTGTCCGTACCTTCCCCTGGCGGGGCCCCTGCCTGGCCCAGACCTGGCCCTGGGCAGTGGCAGTCCCCAGGCAGGCTGCTGTCCCCACAGTGTGCGGGCTTCCTGGCTGCACGGCAGCGAATCAGGGCGTCCCTGTGCGCAGTCTCCCCATCCTCGGGCAGGGAGGTGGCGGGCGTCTGTGTGCATGTCCGAGCACACACGGGCACGTGCACACGGGCTCCCTGGCACGCACGTTGCTCTGTCGCTGAGACCCAGGCCAGCACACGGAGGTTCCCGGCTCCTGCAAGCGAGGAGTGGGCACACGGTCCGTCCCCGCACCCAGCACCACAGGGACACTGCGGGCGCCTCCACACAGCCTCCACGGTGCCCGGGCGCCCACCCTGGCTGCGCCCTGCACGAACTGTCCAGCAAGTGCCTGGCCCCCAGGCTTGTCCTGTTATTGTCCTTTAGTCTGGTTCTGTATTAAAATGCTCCCGTGTGCCCACGGCCGATATACACGGGCCGTGCTCCTCTGGAGGCAGGTCAGGCACGGGAAGGCCGCCCGTCCACGGAGGGGTCGGACCTCGTGCACCCCGCGCGCAGGCTCGCGGCCCAGGACGCATCAAGCCCACGCGCAAGCGCAGCAGCGAGGACAGTGGTGCAGGTGCCCGCGGAGGGGCTGCTGGTTCTCCCCTAGGGCTCAGGCCGGACCCCCCCATCTCCCCAGCGCCCCCGTGAGGTCGGCAGGTGAACAGACGATTGAGGAGCAGAGTCCAAGGAGGTTCAACTGCCACGGGGCGCGGCCTGGGGCCATCAGACTCCCCAAGTGCAGGTCTCAGGCCCGCGCCTGCTCCCCCGCGTCCGGCTCTCGGGATGGAGAGCAGGGGCCAGGACGGGCGGCTCCTGGGCTCTGGATTCCGGGTCGGAACCCTTCCCAGAGTGCACCGCGGCGAGAAGTGGGGAGTAGAGGCAGACAGAGGCCCTGGTTAGAAACCCCACAAAGTCTCATTTACACCTCCCGTCCGCGGGGAGCAGCCACTGACTGCTCGGAGGGACAGCAGGTCTGATCTCCTCCAGGGCTGCGTGGCCACGGCGGTCCCGGGAGAGCCCGGCCGTCCTGGGTGGGTCCTGTCCCGTCCGGGCCCTGCCCCAGCTCCACGCTCTCTCCCTCTGCTGGGCCGGCTTCAGGTCTGGTCCTAGGAGCAGGGAGAGAAAAGGACCAGGGAAGGGCCCCTCCCTCAGAGCCTCGCCCCCTGCACCAGAGTGAATCCCCCCCTTTTGCTCGGGGCTGAGCCTTCAGGGCCCAGTCAGCACCCTGTCCCCTGCTTGGCTCGGACAGAAATGGGGAACAGGCTGCCAGCCCCCTTCCGTCCGGCCTGCCGAGTCCACGGAGGCCAGGCCCCAGGCCTCCGCTGGACAACTGGGTGGTGAGGAGACAGCTTCCTTCCAAGGCCTGTGCCCTGGGGGGGAGGAGGGGCGGCGAGGGCGAAGGGACAGGCAGAGAGAGGGCCCTTCTTCGTCTCTGATGCTGCTGCGTCTCACTGGTTTCGTCATCGCGGGGCCTTCGCTTCTGTACCTGCTCCGGGGACAGCAGGGCAGCCTCCCTGCTGCTGGGAGGACCCCAGGGGACAGCGGAGAGCACCGCCCCCCGCAGGCCGAGCTGGGGCGCACTGCGGGGAGGGGGCCCTTGGGTCAGCGCGGAGGGGGGCCCCCTGGGTCAGCGCGGAGGAGACCCCCAGCCAGGGCTGGAGGCGGATCTGGGAGGAGGGCTTCCTGGGGGCGCTGCTCTGGCTGGGGGCGGGGGACCCCTGGACACTCGCCAGCACCCATTGCCTGGTGTGCATCCTCCCAGGAGCTGATGACCTTGCTGTGCGTTGATGAACATTTGGGGTTGGAGCCACAGGGAAACCGCTGGGCGTGGAGGTTCGGTCAGGAGAGGCTGAGGAGCGACTGGCTGCTGAGAACCACGACCCGGGCTCGGCCCGCCCGCCCCGTTCTCTCCCACCTTCGTCCCCCGCTCCCTGCGTTGGCCCCAGCGGGGCAGCTGGACACGGCCCCAGAGGCAGCGCAGGACAGCAGATGTGGGCCGGGACTCGGACCTCGTGGGCTCCCGTCCAGGCCCAGCCTGAGGCTCTGGCCCCTGGGGCCTGTCCCTCACCTCCCGGAGCGCAGCCCCCTCTCTGAACACGCTCCACAGAGCGCAGTGAGGACGGAGCAGACATGCCGGGCGCAGAGCTGACCGCCAGTGCTGGCCTCCTCCCTTTCCCTGGAGGACAGCGGCACCCTCCCGGGGCGGTGCTTGACCCTTAGCAAGTCTCCCAGGGCCCCTTGGGACCCAGAGGACGCGGCTCCTGCTCTTCCTGATGCTGACCTCCCCGTGCCCACCCGCCTGGGCTGGCGCAGTGACCAGGAGCTCGTGGGCGCGTCCTTCCGAGACCCTCACGTGTTGGTGTGTCTGCCTCTCCCCTCACTGGGCGCCACGCTCTGCGAGCAGGACTGTGCCCGGTCCCGTGAGTGCCCGGGGCGAGCCCAGGCCTGGCGGGGGGAGGGGGGACGACCCTCCCCTCTCACTGGCCCAGAGCAGGACGGTCAGGGTGGCCCCGAGTGCTGTGATGTCTTCTTCACGCGGGTCCCGAGCTCCGAGCGGGGCTGCTCCTCTCCCTGGGCCTTTGCACCGACGACCTTGGATTAAGTCCTTCCCCTGAGGGGTCAGTCTCTGGGTGTGGGCTTCCCGAGGGCCAGGGGGGCACGCAGTCCTTCTGGGGAAGGACACGGGACTGAGTGCGGGGCTTCAGACATTCAATGGATGTGAATACACGGAGGAGGGAAAGCTGCCCCCCCCCCCGCCCGGGGGTCCCGTGAACAGGCACCTGCCACCCCAGCCCACCTCCAGTGCCTTAGGAGCCTGGGTGCTGCTGGGGTGCCCCCATGGGAGGTGCTTGGCTGCTCAGCGCCACCTAGTGGGCGTGGATGGGGTGGGGTGTGGGGGGCAGCGAGGAGACCCTGTCCCTGAAGTGGGGACCCGCACTGCCCAGTCCCTGAGAGGGGGGCTCCAGTCGCTGCCACTGTCGCCTGTCCTCTGTGTTAGAGTGTGGGGACCGTCCAGGGGAGCTCTGGGCCCAGCAGCAGCAAGTACCCACGAGGTGGTGTCCGTCTCCCCCACACTTTCTGTCCTTCCTGGTCCTCGGCCAGGAAGAGGCTCTTGGTTGGGAAGAAGAGCCAGGTTGTGGCAGGGCCCTGCCCTGACCCTGTCTTAGAGCTAGGAGCAGGGAGGGGACCCGCGGACACCATGCACACACACATGCACACACGTACACACACGCACACACACGCACATGTGCACCCAACGCACACACACATGCACACGTGTGTACACACATGCACACGCGCGCTAGCACAGTGCACACACACATGCACACACATGTACACACATGCACACACACGCCCTGCCTCCTGCAGCACCCCGCACTCTGGGGGACCAGGGGCCTGGGAACACTGCCCCCCTGAGGCCAGCTCCTTGTCCCCCTCCCCTGACATTTGCATCCACCTTTGGGCAAATCCACAACCAGTGGTTCACCCCAGGCTGGCCCACCTCCCCCTCCTCCTGGGGAGGGGTCTCCTTTCCCAGCAAAGATGTTGGGGACCCTCAGGCCCTTTCAATACCAGGTGAAGCCAACCTGGTCAGGAAGAGATGTTGTCACTGGTTCTGCAGACAGTGAGCAGGGATGTGTCTGGGCTGAGGGCCTGCTGGGTGTGCCGCCTGGTTCATCAGCGCCAGGCCTCTGGGGAGCGTGGCCAACAGAAGGGGGGGCCCCGAGAGGTGGGCCGGGAGGGCTCTGAGAGGTGGGCCGGGAGGGGGCCCCGAGAGGTGGGCCGGGAGGGCTCTGAGAGGTGGGCCGGGAGGGGGCCCCGAGAGGTGGGCCGGGAGGGGCTCTGAGAGGTGGGCCGGGAGGGGGCCCCGAGAGGTGGGCCGGGAGGGGGGCCCCGAGAGGTGGGCCGGGAGGGCTCTGAGAGGTGGGCCGGGAGGGGGCCCCGAGAGGTGGGCCGGGAGGGCTCTGAGAGGTGGGCCGGGAGGGGGCCCCGAGAGGTGGGCCGGGAGGGGGGCCCCGAGAGGTGGGCCGGGAGGGGGGCCCCGAGAGGTGGGCCGGGAGGGGGGCCCCGAGAGGTGGGCCGGGAGGGGGGCCCCGAGAGGTGGGCCGGGAGGGGGGGCCCCGAGAGGTGGGCCGGACGGGGGGCTCCGAGAGGTGGGCCGGGAGGGGGGGCCCCGAGAGGTGGGCCGGGAGGGGGCCCCGAGAGGTGGGCCGGGAGGGGGGCCCGAGAGGTGGGCCGGGAGGGCTCTGAGAGGTGGGCCGGGAGGGGGCCCCGAGAGGTGGGCCGGGAGGGGGGCCCCGAGAGGTGGGCCGGGAGGGCTCTGAGAGGTGGGCCGGGAGGGGGCCCCGAGAGGTGGGCCGGGAGGGGGGCCCCGAGAGGTGGGCCGGGAGGGGGCCCCGAGAGGTGGGCCGGGAGGGGGGCCTCGAGAGGTGGGCCGGGAGGGCTCTGAGAGGTGGGCCGGGAGGGGGCCCCGAGAGGTGGGCCGGGAGGGGGGCCCCGAGAGGTGGGCCGGGAGGGGGCCCCGAGAGGTGGGCCGGGAGGGGGGCCCCGAGAGGTGGGCCGGGAGGGGGGCCCGAGAGGTGGGCCGGGAGGGGGGCCCGAGAGGTGGGCCGGGAGGGGGGCCCGAGAGGTGGGCCGGGAGGGGGGCCCCGAGAGGTGGGCCGGGAGGGGGGCCCCGAGAGGTGGGCCGGGAGGGGGGCCCCGAGAGGTGGGCCGGGAGGGGGGCCCCGAGAGGTGGGCCGGGAGGGGGGCCCCGAGAGGTGGGCCGGGAGGGGGGCCCCGAGAGGTGGGCCGGGAGGGGGGCCCCGAGAGGTGGGCCGGGAGGGCAGCAGGGATCTCCTGCATCTCTCTTCCCAGCCGCCCTGGAGGTGGGGCTTCTGCGGATCCTGCTCCCTCACTTCTGGGACAGGGACATCCTCACCTCACAGGGTCCAGACTTGGGGCGCCCTGTGGAGGCCAGCACGGCCAGGACGCCCCCATTCCCTGTCAGCCCACCGCACCAGAGGTAGAACCAGCACCCTGTTCCAGGCCCAGCCTGGTCCCGCCCTGACTGTCTGGGTCAGAGGGGAAAACACACCAGCACACACACTTGGAGGGAGGCGGGTGGGGGGGGGGCAGGCTGAGCTGAGGGCGGCACCTCACTGGGACGGGCCTCTGGGCTGAGGTTCAGCTGCTCCTGGGAGCCCTCCTCTCCTGTCTCTGTCACCCCAAGGCAATCGGGCTCTTTCTGGGGAGCTGCCCTCGGAGGGTGATGGGAAGGGTTGGGTGTTTCCTGGGATCTCTGAGGAGCGAGACCCTGTGGAGGGTGCTCCCTTAGTCAGCAAAGGTCTGGCGGCCCGTGGGCACCAGGCCCAGGGGAACAGGCGGCCCCTCCCTTGCAGCCCGATGGTGCTTCTGTCACAGGCCTGAGGGGGTCAGTGGCCCTTGTCCCCTGAGGTGGGGGAGGTCTCCGGTCCACCCAGGCTCAGTGTCAGGCAGAAGGTTCTCCTTTGGAGCCGAGGACTGTGGGAGGCTGCCCACTGGGCCCCGCTGGCCCTCGAGAGGGAGGGTGGAGGCAGAAAGGCCCCCTCGGCACCAGGGAAGTGGGCGAGGTTTTGTTCTTTCTAAGCTCTTAGCAGCTACTGATCTGCACCACGTTCTGACTCAGTGTTTATTCCAAGAAAACCGTGTTCTGCCTTTACCACCTCTGTGGGGAGGTTTGTTTTTTGCCTGGAGAATATTTTTAAGTGTTTTCCTTCCCAACTATCCCCTTGCTTGGCTTTTCTAACCATAGGTCGGTTTCAGTCTTTTGGACATGTCCTCGCCCTAAACTCCTCCAGGACTCAAGACCTTCATGGCCTGAGGTGTGGTCTCTGCTGAATGGAGCCTGGGGACTAGGTGCCGGACCCCAGCTAAGGGTGATCCCTGCTTCTTAGGTCAGCGTTAGATCGTAGCTTTAGCACAGAGCTGTCCCGTCGGCATCTCCCCCATCTTCACAAACATCTGAGGTCCAGGAGATGAAGCCACAACCCAGGCATGTGGGGAACACAGGGGCCGACTCAAGCCCATCCCCCTGCCCTACCTTCGCTATTCCAAGTGATCTCCCCACCCCAGGCCCTCCCACACAGTCCCCTCAAGATGCATATTGAACCTGTCTCTGCTCACCCCCTTCCCTCTGCCCTGCAGTGTTCCTCTGCTCTGCCCAGGCCAGGCCCACCTGTTCCTCATGGACCAACCTGAATGCCCCGCCCCAGAGCCTTCTCAGCAGGAAGGACTCACTCTGGACCTCCAGCCCACTCCAGCCTTGCGCAGACCTTATCTCGCTATTTTGCCTCGTCCGTGCCCCCACCCCCAGATCTGTGACATGCCCTCTGCCATGGACACTTCTCTGAGGTCATGACCCATCTCTCTGCACCTTACAACCCCAATGGCACCAGGCACAGGTCCATACCTAGCTGCTTGAATAACTTTTCGGACAGGTCCAGCCTTGGTGACAATGGTTCTGGGCTGCGTGGTCCAGGGTTCCCCAAATGGGAGTCCCTTAGTAGCTTTACTTTTCTGTTTGTTTGTTTTTGAAACATTGAATTTATTAAGGTGACGGGGGTTAATAAAAGTATATAGATTTCAAGTATACATACATTATGTAATACATTCTAGATATACATGATCTGTATATTGTATTGTGTGTTCACCCCCTAGCAGCTTGATTTTGGTTCCTCCTCTGTAGTGGCTAAGACTTGTGGCGCCTGGGGAGAGTCCTCCGGCTCCCGCAGGGGGAGTTTGTATGGGATTAACCACAACCAATGAAAAGGTGTCAAACCCCAAGGGACCCAGCCACTTCCTTAAACTGAAGATTGGCTGAGGGAGGGGGCCTGCGGCTGTCGAAAGGGCCCTGTGCCCTGGCAGAGTCCGTCCCCAGGAAGCTGGGTGTTGGGACAGGGTTACCAGGCCCAGGCCCCTTGGGTAGGGACGAGGGGAAGAAGGACATCACCTTGACTTTCTACACCAATCCTGGTCTCCTCAGATGCCGGCAGGGAGCATGTCCGCTCTGGGGGAACAAAGGCATTCTGCCGCTTAGACACTGAGACCACCTGCTCTCATGCCCAGGGGCCTGGGAGACTCAGCTCATCCCGGGACACCGCTGGGCTGGCACCTGCCCTGGAAGCTGTGCTTAGCCTGTCCCTGCTCTGCGGTCCTGCCGGACCTTCACACGCCTGGGCGTGCCATTCATCACACTGCTTATGTGCTGTGTCCTGTTTAGCTTTCCCATGCCTGAGGACCACGCGTTGCTCTGTTTGTCTTTGACTCACCAGCACAGTGTTTGGTACAAAACAGATGGTCAGTCAACATTATTATTATTATTATTATTTTTTGAGAGACTGGATAGAAAATACAAAGCCAAAGCTATCTGTGTTTCAATCCTAAATTGTACTTGAATATGCCACCCCAAATTATGCCTCTTTGGCATATGGAATATTTAAAGTTCATTGAGAGCCCTGGCCAGTTTGGCTCAGTGATTAGAGCATTGGCCTGTGGACCAGAGTCCCGGGTTCGATTCTGGCAAAGGGCACGTACCTCGGTTGCGGTTTGTCCCTGGCCCCAGTTGGGGTTGTGAGGGTGGCAACCAATCGATGTGTCTCTCTCACGTCGAAGTTTCTCTCTCTCTCCCACTCTGTCTGAAGCTAAATGTAAAAATATCCTTGGGTGAGGATTAAAAAAACTAAAATAAAAATAAAGTTCGTTGAGAACCAGCAGGCACAGGAAAAGCTCTAAAAATAGAGAACACGTTTTTCTTCGGCAAAAAGAGCTGCTACGATGGCATATACCTGCATAACAACCTCACCGAACAACTCTCCTAGGCCGTTCTTTTGTTGGTCATGGTACCAGAAAGGGGACCTGGCCCTTGGCGGGCCTGCCTAGGGCCGGCCAGTAGCATTGGGTTCTTCACTTCGTGCAGGAAAAGTTTCACAGTATGAGTCCAGGTAGATTCTAGAGGATGTTTATTAAAGCTGGGGACAGTGAAACTAGGAAGGGCTGGGAAATGAGCCAAGGCTGGTCTGCTTTGGCTCACTAAGAAGTCAGAGAAAAAGGGGCCTTGGGGACAGTTCAGGGGGTTTCCCTGGGACGAACTGCTGCTACTTATTGTTGCCCTGGTTGCAAGCCTCGTGGGGTCCCTTAGAGCTTAGGAGATGCTGGCTGTAGGGAAACAGGTTGAGAGTTCCGGGATGGAGAGCAGGCACTGGGTGCTTTGTCCTGAGGCTTTTGTCTCTTGCAGGTAAAAATCTTAGGGGAGGTGCCAAATTTATTTATTAAATCTAGTAGATTTTTGATGGAGTCTTTAGGGTTTTCTATGTACATTATTATGTCATCTGCAAATAATGACAGTTTCACTTCACTCCTATGTCCTTCCTCATTTCTGCTTGATGGCTTTTAATTTCCAATTGGTTGATTTTCATTGTTTCTATATCTTTACTCATGCTGCTGAGCTTTCTCATAGTCATTACTCTGAAGTCTACCTCTGATAACTTGCTTAACTGCATTTCATTTGTCTCTTCTTCTGTAGAATTCTCTTGTTCTTTCATTTGGGATTTGTTTCTTTGTTTCACCACTTTGGCTATCTCAGTGGGTTCTGGAGCCTGCCATTTTTTTTCTGTGGGTGTTGGTGTTCCACTGATTGTGGCTCCCTCTACTGGGTTTGGATGAATGTGGGAGGGCCCACTTTAAACACTAATGTCTAGCCCAGCGGGTGTGGCACCAAGAGGTCGCTGGTTCAATTCCTGGTCAGGGCACATGCCCAGGTTGTGGGCCAAATCCCCAGTGAGGGGCATGCAGGAGACAGCCAATTGATGTTTTCTCTCATCCATGTTTCTATCTCTCTCTAAAATCAATAAAGAAAAAGAAAAAACACTAATGTCTAGTCTTACTTTCCTGGGTAGATTCACAGGCCAAGCAAAGTTTCAGTTATTCTATAGCTTTTGCCTGCAGTTACTTAATGAGCCTTGGGTTGTAGCCCTCAGCTGAATGAAAATCCCTCAAGTGGACAGGGATTTCCAGAAGGTGGGGTAATTGCTTTCCCCTGGGTTAAAGTTGCTTTGATAAGAAAGTGGTTTCTGTTGTGTGGATTATTGGCTCAGTGCACCCACACAGGGGTTCAGGCCTCTACCTTCACAGGTCATTCCCCAGAGCCACAAAGTGGCGTTAAATTCCCAAGGGAGGGGCAGTTGCTTCTACCCCAGGCTAAAACAGAGGGGTGCTTGACAGAGATGTCCAAATTTCAATTCTTTCTTTCTTTCTTTCTTTCTTTCTTTCTTTCTTTCTTTCTTTCTTTCTTTTCTTTCTTTCTTTCTTTCTTTCTTTCTCTCTCTCTCTCTCTCTCTCTCTCTCTCTCTCTTTTCTTTCTTTCTTTCTTTCTTTCTTTCTTTCTTTCTTTCTTTCTTTCTTCTCCTCCTTGCTTGCTGGTAGTCTCTGGCTATTAATGAAGCTCAATTTGCATTTCTTGCAGCCAGGTGGTGTTAAATTCTTGAGGGAGTGGTCATTGCTTCTACCTGGGGCTCAGGGAAGGGGCTCTTTGAGTAATATGGCTACCGTCTTATGAGAGAGTGATTCAGTGTAAAACTTCCGATGGCCTCTTTCCCAGCTCTCTTCCTAGTGTCACAAGTCCCCGACTCTCTTTACAGAGTTCCAGACCAGTCTTTCCTCCCTCTGTCAGAGCCCAAGGTGAGTGGCTGTAGCTGATTAAGTGCTCTGGCCCTTTAGGAAAGTGCTGGTTTTCCTCGAGCCTCTCCCTGCCAGACAAAGCCTTAGCTCTGGTGATTTTCTCAGACAGGTGTTATGTGGGTGCCTTTCCTCTGTGCTGGGGAGCTGCCACTCTTTGCTGGGGAGCCAGCTTGGGGTTTCAACCCCCCACTTCTCAGAGGGAACTGCTCACAGCTAAGACAACCCTGAGCTGCTGCCCGTGGGCACTCAGCCAGCCCTCTTGCACCTCTGCAGCTCCTGCCAGGCTCAATTTAGAGTCCTGTTTGTGTCACTGGTTCTAAGGGTTCTCTCCAGCTGCTCTTCAGTTGGTTTTTCCTAATGACTTGTCTTTATTTTAGTTTAGTCCTGAGAGATGGTCTGTGTAGCTTCCATTCACTCCACCGCCATTTTTCCCTCTCGGGATTTTCCTTTTAGTGTCTCTTTCTGAGTGTCGACTATTGGTGTATAAACCCCCCCCCACAGAATGTTAATTTTGTATCCTGCTACTTTGCTGAATTTATTTATTAAATGTAGTGTTCTTTTTGTGGAGTCTTTAAGGTTTGCTATGTACAATATCATGTCATCCGCAAATAATGACAATTTCACTTCCTCCTTTCCAATTTTATGCCTTTCATTTTTTTCTTGTCTGATCACTGTGGCTAGGATTTCCAACACTATATTAAATAAGAATGGTGTAAGTGGATATCCCTGTCTTATTTCTATTTTTAAGGGAAATGCTTTTAGTTATTGCCCATTGAGTATGATGTTGGTTGTAGGTTTGCCATATATGGACTTTATTATGTTGAGATATGAACCCTCTATTCCCACTTTGCTGAACGTTTTTATCAGAAGTGGGTGCTAGATTTTGTCAAATGCCTTTTCAGAATCTATTGATATTATCATATGATTTTTATCTTTCATTTTGTTTATGTGGTATATCACATTTACTGATTTACAAATATTGTACCAGCCTTGCAGCCCTGGGATGAATCCCATTTGGTCTTGGTGAATAATTTTTTAAAAATATATTGCTAGATCTGATTTGCTAATATTTTGTTGAGGATTTTGGCATCTATATTCATTAGGAATATTAGCCTGTCATTTTATTCCTTTGTAGTTTCTTCATCTGTTTTTGGAATTAGGATTTTGATGGCTTCATAAAAAGAGTTTGGAAATCTTTTTTGCTATTGAATTTTTTGGGAATAGTTTGAGGAGAGCAGGTGTTAGCTCTTCTTTGCATGATTTGTAAAACTCTCATGTGAGTCTGTCTGGACCAGGGCTTTTGTTTACTGGGAGTTTATTGATTACTGCTTCTATTTCCCTAGTTATTTTTGGTCTGTTCAGGTTTTCTGACTCTTTCAGGTTGAGTTTCGAAGAGTGTATGATTCTTGGAATTTGTGCATTTCACCTACATTGCCCAATTTGTTGGTATATAATTGTTCACAGTATTTTCTTACAATCTTTTGTATTTCTGTGGTGTCTGTTTTTTTACTTCACCTCTTTCATTTCTGATTTTATTAACTTGGGTTCTCTTTGTTTCTTACTGAGTCTGGTAAAGGCAGATCAATTTTTTTTTTTTACCTTTTCAAAGAACCAGCTCTTTGTTTTATTGATCTTTTATATATTTTTTAGTCTCTGCATCATTTATTTCTACTCTGATCTTTATTATTTCCTTCCTTCTACTAACTCTGTTTTGTTATTGTTGTTCTCTTCCTAATTCTTTAAGTTGTATGGCTAGATCATTTATTAGAAATGTTTCTTGTTTCTTGAAGTAGGCCTGTAGTGCTATGAACTTCCCTCTATGACAGCTTTCACTGCGTCTCATAGATTTTGTGTTGCTATGTGTTCATTGTCATCAGTTTCCAGGAAGTTTTATATTTTTTTCTTGATGTCATTGGTAACCCATTCGTCGTTGAATGATGTGCTATTTAGCTCTTATGTGTTTGGATGTGTTTGTGTATTTTTATTGTAATTGATTTCTAGTTTCATGAAAAGATGCTTGATATGATTTCAATCTTTTTGAACTTGTAGAGACTTAGTGTCCTAACATGTGGTCTATTTTTGAGACTGTCTCATGTGTACTTGAGAAGAATGTATATTCCACAACTTTGAGGTGAAATGTCCTCTAAATATTAATTAAAGCCATCTGATCTAGTGTGTCATTTAGGGTCTCTGTTTTCTTGTTAATTTAATATCTAGACGATCTATCCAGTGATGTCAGTGTAGTGTTCAAGTCTCTTACTATGATTGTATTGCTGTCGATCTCTCCCTTAAAATTCTCCAGAAGTTTAAAAATATATTTTGGTGCTCCTATACTGGGTGCATATATATTTACACAGGGTTATATACTCTTGTTTGGATAGATCACTTTAATATTATGTAGTGTTCTTCACTGTGTCTTGTTATGGCCTCCATTTTGTAGTCTATTTTACCACATATGAGTATTGTTACCCAGCTTTTTAAATTTCCATTTGCATGGAAAAAAATTTTTCATCCCTTCACTTTAATCCTGTGTGAGTCTTTTGTTCTTAAGTTTTTTTTATTTTGTTTTTTATCCTCACCCAAGGACATTTTTTTGATATTTTGTTCAGATAGAGTGAGAGGGAGAGAGAGAGAGAGAAACATCGACGTGAAAGCGACACATCGAGTGGTTGCCACCCACATGACCCAACCAGGGCCGGGGACAAACTGTAACCGAGGTACGTGCCCTTAGCGGGAACCGAACCCAGGTCTCTCCAGACCGCAGGCCGACGCTCTAACCGCTGAGCCAAACCGGCCAGGGCAAGAGCTTTTGTTCTTAGATGAGTCTCTTGTCGACAGCATATATATCGGTCATGTTTTCTTATCCATTCAGCTTCCCTATATCTTTTGATTGGAGCATTTAATCCATTTACATTTAGTGTTATTATTGATAGGTACTTATTTATTGCCATTTTTTATTTTTTATGTCTGTGTGCCCACCCACCCCCTTTCTTTTTTTTTCTTACAATAGTCCCTTTAGCATTTCTTGCAGTGGTGGCAGTAAAGTATTTTATACGTTTTTTTTTTTTTTTTTTGTCTGTGAAACTCTTTATTTCACCTTCAATTTTGAATGATAGCCTTGCTGGATAGAGTAGTCTTGAATTCACTTCTCTGCTCTTCATTACTTTTTGTTCATGCCACTCCCTTCTGGCCTGCAGTGTTTTCTTGAGAAGTCAGCTGACAGTCTAATGGGAGATCCCTTGTAGGTTATTTTCTGTCTGTCTTGTTGCCTTTAAGATTCTCTCTTTGTCTTTAATGTTTGCTGTTTTAATTATGATGTGTCTAGCTGTGGGTCTTCTGGGGTTCATCTTGATTGGGATTTTCTGTTTTTCTTGACTTGTGTGACTTTTTTCTTCATCAGGTTAGGGAATATTTCTGTCATTATTTGTTCAAACATGTTCTCTATTTATTTTTATGATTCTTCTCCTTATGGTACCCCTACAACATGTGAATGTTGTTACATTTGATGTTGTCTCCTAGCTCTCTTAAACTCTCCTCCTACTTTTTAATGATTTTTCTATTTGCTGCTCTAATTGGGTGTTTTTTTCTACCTTGTCTTTTTTTTTTTTTTTTTTTTGGTACATGCCCCTAGTGGGAACCGAACCTGGGACTCTCTGGTCTGCAGGCCGACACTCCAACCACTGAGCCAAACCGACCAGGGCTCTACCTTGTTTTTAACTCTCTGATTCAGTCTTATTCTAATCTACTATTAAATCCTGCTAGGGTATTTTTTATTTTTAATTTCAGCTATGTCATTCTTCATTTCCACTTGATTTTTATTGATAGCCTCTACCTTCTTCCTCCTCCTCCTCCTCCTCCTCCTCCTCCTCCTCCTCCTCCTCCTCTTCTTCTTCTTCTTCTTCTTCTTCTTCTTCTTCTTCTTCTTCTTCTTCTTCTTCATCTTCTTCTTCTTCATGCTGGTGTAGTTCCCACTGAGCTCTTTATTATTCTCATGAAATTGCTTGTGATTCTCACTAAGTTGTTTGAGCACCCCTAAAACCTTTGCTTTAAATTCTCTATCTGACAAACTACTTGTCTCCATTTCATTTAGTTTCTTTTCTGGTGATTTATCTTTTTCTTTCATTTGGGGGTTATTTCTTTGTCTCACCATTTTATTACTCTGGTAGTTCAAGGCCAGGTGAGGTGCACTGGAATTTGTAGTCAGGTCTGTGTGTATTAGATAAGATTGCTCTGCCTCCCAGTCTTGATTACGTGGCCTTTTTGTGGGGCCACAGTGGGGTAGTCTCCTTGACCTTCTGAGCTGGATGCTCTAGAAATGACCCTTGCGTGGGTTACGTGGGCTCTCCTGTTGAATTTGGTTCTGGATTGCTGTTCTCTCAGCTTCGATGGCCCCAAACCATGGAGTCAGTCTTTTCCATAAGTCTTCATATCAAATCGGTCATTGGGTCACTTGCATTTCTCCCAAGCAATGTGTTTGAGGCCATTTCTTCTCTGGTCAGCCTGGTCTGGGTTTACATCCTAGTAAGCCTTCAGACTTTAGGCTCTGGCTCCTCTAATCCATTTTCATGCAAATGCCCATGTGAGTTTTCCTTACATTAAACTATCATCCCGTAATGCCCCCACTCAACGATTTTCCATGGCTCCCTCTTTTCTAGTACATAGAAGCAAATATACTAGCTAATCCTTTCTTATCTATTCATCCTTATTGTCTTTTCACCCTGGTTATCAATGAACTTTACATGGAAAATCAGTGGCCTCTTGTCAGCAGTTCTTACCATAGGTGACTTTCCCTGAAATTCTCTTTCCCCCAGATTTTCTTGGGACACCTATATCTGATTTCTCCTTCTACCTCTCCAAGACTCCTGCTCAGTCTCAGACTATTCCTATTTCTTTTCTTTCTGCCCAACTTTTAAATGTTTATGTTTCCCAATATTCCATCCTTGGTGCTTTCTTCTTCTGCTACATGCTCTTTTTGGGTGATCTTATCCAACTGCAAAACTTTAGCCACTATCTATTTGCTGTAGCTTTATAAACCTACATTTTAATCTATACCAGTGGTTTCCAAGGGTATGTGTGCTAGGTGATCTTTTGAAGTGTAAGAAGAAAATATTACCTTTCTTTATACCTAAAAAGATCAAAAAACAAACGTTATAAGTATATTATATATCTAAATATACATATTAATAATGAAGAAATACATATATAGAGGGGTACCTCTCAAAAGTGTTTTAATAAAGGATTATGTGGCAGAGATTCCTAGTCATCCCAGAATATCCACTATTCCCTTCTCCCAGGGTAGTAGAAATAAACTGTGCATGTGGCTGCCTAGAATAATAACTACATTGCTCAGCCTCATGTGGTCTCATGACTAATTCCTGGGATGTGAGCGGAAATAACAGGTGCATTTCTCAGGGTGATGCTTGCTCGTGCCCCTTTCTGCTGGCTGGAATGCAGACGCCCTGCTCCGGCATCTCCAAGATGGGTGGCGGGAAGCATTAGGAGATAACATCTTTGAGGTAAACATTGGTGTTTTATGATCGGGACCTACCCTGGTAGGGCCAGTTAGAAACGTTCCTATGCAGAAATGATGGTATAAAGGCACACAGGGTGACAATAATCCCCAGCCCCCTAGTATAGTAGGTGATACCATATTTCTATGTTATGACCAAAAGAATGGACGGAGGTGATGTACTTCTCTTCGAGCCTAACCTCCTGTTGATTTCAGGTAGTTTCTACACTCACTTTTCTCTGCTGATTGGATAATGCTGGGGTGACCTTAAAGCCACAGGACAATGGCAGAATAGGTCCGCATCCCTGATAATAGAAGAACCTTCCAGGACAGCTGCCCGATAGGGAGCACCCCAGATGTATATTGTGAGCGAAAATTAACTGTATTATGAAAAGGTACTGAGATTTGAGAGTTGTTTGCTCTAGCGGCTACCGTTAATTATCCTAATAGAGTTCTCTAGTGGTTTTATAAATTAAGGACAATGATAAAAGGGGACTGAAAACCCATTTAATCTTCTGGAGCTTACACTTTGAAATTATAAACAGCATGGAGTTTTTTAAAATTAGCCTTTTATTTGGAGATAATTATAGATTCATATGCATTTGTAAGAAATAATACAGAGAGCTTATGTATACCCTTGTAGCCTTGACCCAGATTCCCCCAGGAGTAACATCTTGCAAAGCTATAGCACAATACCACACTATTGACATTGACAGGATAGAGAACATTTTCATCACCACAAATATCCCTCGTGTTGCCTTTGTGAAAACATACCTACTTCCCTCCCATCCTAATCCCTCTCTCACCTGGAAACCACGAATCTGTTCTATATTTCTATAATTTTGTCATGTAAATAGAGTCATACAGTATCTAACCTTTTGGGGTTGGTTTTTGTCGCTCGGCATAATTCTCCAGCTGGTTATGTGTCCCCGGAGGTTTTTCCTTTTCACTGCTGAGTAGTGTTCTGTGGAATGGATATACCACAGTCTGTATAATCTTTCACTGGTTAAAGGATATTTGGGTTGTTTCCAGTTTGGAGCTATTATAAATAAAGCTGCTGCTACAACATCCATATATATGTTTTTATGTGAACATAAATCTTAATTTCTCTGAGATAAATGCCCAGGAGTACAAATTGTGGGTCCTATGTTAGTTGCATGTTACATTCTTTTGCAAACTGCCAAAATGATTTCTGGAGTGGCAATATCATTATAGTCCTAGCAGCAATGTATGAGTGGTTCAGTTTCTCTGTAGTCTGGTAAATATTTAGCATTGCCACTATTTTTAATTTCAGCCATTCTGATAGATGTGTGGTAGTATTTATTGTTATTGGTTCTCATTTGCATTTCCCCGAGGGCTAGTGATGTTGATCATCTTTTTGTGGGCTCATTTTCAGTGACGTGTCTCTTCATGCTTTTGCCCATGTTCTGATGGGATTTGTTTTCTTTTTGACTGTTGAGTTTTGAGGGTTCTTCAATAGTCTAGATTCTAGTCCTTTGTCAGAAATGTGACAGTATATATTTGGAAGTATGTCCTCCCACTCTGTAGCTTGGCTCTTCATCCTCAGCAGGGTCTCTCCTGGAACAAAAGTTCTTAACTTGATAAAGGTAAACTTATCAACTTTTCTTTTTATGGGGTGTGCTTTTGGTGCCAACCTAAGAACATTGCTTAGCCAATGCATTCTAAAGATTTTCCTCTATGGTGTTTTCTAAAAGTGTTATATTTTACCTTTTAAATCCATGATATAGTCTGAGCTAATTTTTGTATAAGACGTGAAACCTAGGTCAAGGCTCAGTTGTTTTTGCCTGTGAATACCAATTGCTCCTATACCACATGCTGAAAAGTTTTCTCCATGTAATGGCTTTCACATTTTTTGTCAAAATCAGTTGGGGGTATGTGTAGGTGTGATTCTGGGTTCTCTATTCTGTTCCATTGATCTTTTATTATTATTGTCCCATTGATCCCTCTGCTGATATCACACAGTCTCGATTATCATAGCCATACAATAAACCTTGAAATGAAGTAGACCGATTATTTCCACTTTTTTTCCCCAAAATTGTTTTTTTTGGGGAGAATTGACATTGTTACTATACTGAGTCTTCAAATCCATGCATATGGTATAACTTTCTATTTACTTCAATCTTTGATTTCTTTCGTTACTGTTGTGTTTCAGCACACACATTCTGTGCATGTTTCCCTAGATATAAAGGTAAATACCTTATTTTTTGCATGACTGTATATAGTATTGTATTTTTAATTTTGGTATCCACATGTTATGTTCCCACAACATCATTAACCCTTAGGGAAATGCATTGCTAATATATAGAAATATGATTGATTCTTTTCTGTATGTTTATTTTCTATCCCATGTCCTTACTAAACTCATTTATTAGTTTTAAGAGTATTTTTGTAGATTCCTTGGAACTTTCTACATAGATAATCATATAACTTGCCAATAAGGACAGTTTTATGTCTTCCTTTCTGATCTTATTCTTTTATTTGCTTACTTTTTTATTGTGCTTAGAAATTCTTCCAGCATTATGTTGAGTAAGTGGTAAGAGTAGTGGTCCTTGGGTACTTCTCAGTTTTAGGGGAAAAGTATTCAGCCTTCTATGATTAAGGGCAATGTCATCTGTAAGTTTTTTGTTTTTTTTTTGATACTTTTTGTCACATTCTCCACTATTTCTACTTTTCATATCATTAATGACTTGCATTTTATGAAATCCCTTTTATGTATTAATTGGTATGATCACCTGATTTTTCTTCTTCAGCCTGTCAATATGGTGAATTATACTGATTAATTTTCAAATACTGAATGCTCTTTGCCTCTCTAAAATATACCCCATTTGTGGGATAGTGTATAATTCCCTTTCAATAGTGCTGAATTCTTTTGGTTAATATTTTGTTAAGGATTTTTATGTCTATATTCATGAGGAATATTGGCCTGCAGTTTTCTATTTTTTTTTTTTTCTGGTTCTGGTAACAGCATAACATTACTTTCAAAAAATAAATTGGAAGTATTTTCTCCTTATCTATGTTCTAGGAGAGACTGTATAGAATTAGTGTTGATTCTTTAAACTTTTGGTGGAGTTCTCCAGTGCAGCCATTTGGGCCTAGAGATTTCTTTTTTAGGAGTTTTAAAATTATAAATTCAATTTTCTTAGTAGTTACAGGCCTATTAAAATGCTACTTTATATAGGGTTAATAGTGCTAGTTTGTGTTTTTCAAGGAGTTGGTGTATTTTAAGTTGTCAAATATATGTGTGTAGAGCTGTTCACAGTACTCTCTTATTATCCTTTTGATGTCTGCAGGGTTTGTAGTAACATCTCCTGTTTTATTCCTGATATTGGTAATTTTGTATGACAGTCTTGCTAGAGGTTTGCCAATTTTGTTGATTTTTTTTTTAAGTGTAAGCTTTTTGTCCATTAATTTTTAAAATTATTTTTAAATGTTATTGATTTCTGCTTCTATTTAGTATATCCCCTCTTCTTTGAATTTATTTTGCATTTTTTCTAGGTTCTTGATGTGTGAGCTTAGATTATTGATTTGAGACATTTTCTCCTTTCTAATGTGTGCATTTTAATGCTATAAATGTCTTCAGTAATGCTCAAGCTGCACCTCAGAAATTTTTATATGTTGAATTTTCATTTGTATTCAGTTCAATGCATATTTTTAAAATTTTCCTTGAGGAATCTGAAAAATCATGGCGGAATGAATGGAAGCTACACAGACCATCTCCCAAGACCAAACTGGAATTACAGCTAAAATAAAGAGAAGTCATTGGGAAAAACCAATGGAGAGTAGCTAGAGAGAACCCGTGTAACCAGGGATGAAAAGAGGACCCCAAATCCAGCCTGGTAGGAGCCGCAGAGCTGTGAGGGGGCTGTCTTGGTGTCCACAGCAGCAGGTGAGGGCTGTCTTAGCTGTGAGCCGTTCTTCTGTAGAATCCTCCTCTTCTTTCATTTGGGATTTGTTTCTTTGTTTCACCATTCTGGCTGTCTCAGTGGCTCTTGGAGCCTGACAAATTTTCCCTGTGGGTGTAGGTGTTCCGCTGGTTGTGACTCCCTCTCCTGGGTTTGGATGATGGGGGAGGACCCACATCAAGCACCAATATCTATTCTTTTTTTTTTTTATCCTCCTCCGAGGACATTTTTCCATTTTTTGTACAGACAGAGTGGGAGGGAGAGAGAGGAAGAGAGAGAGAGAGGGAAACATCGATGTGAAAGGGACACATCGAGTGGCTGCCACCCGCACGACCAACCAGGGCCGGGGACAAACTGCAACCGAGGTACGTGCCCTTAGCGGGAACCGAACCCGGGTCTCTCCGGACCGCAGGCGGACGCTCTAACTGCTGAGCCAAACTGGCCAGGGTCCAATATCTATTCTTACTTTCCTGGGTAGATTCACAGTTCAACCAAAGGTTCGGTTATCCTATAGCTTTTGCCTATAAGCTATTAGTGTCAGTTACTTGATGAGCCTCAGGTTTTAGTCCTCAGCTGAATGAAAACTCCCTCAGGTGGACAGGGTAAGAGGATTTTCAGCAGGTGGGGCAGTTGGTTTCCTCTGGGTTAAAGTTGCTTTGATAAGAAGGGGGTTTCTGAGGTGTGGATTGTTGGGTCAGCAAGAGGGTCCTGGCCTCTACCTTCACAGCTTAGTCCCCAGAGCCACAGGGTGGTGTTAAATTCCCAAGGGAGGGGCAGTTGCTTCTCCCCCAGACTAAAACAGTGGGCTACTTGACAGTGGGTTACTGAAGCCATGGGGGAGGGGCCCAGCATAGGGACACAGGCCTCAGATAGTTCAGTCCTTAGAGCCAGGACCTCCAACACTGAGAGCCCAAATTTCAAGAAGCTTCTTTTCTTTTCCTTTCTGCTTGCTTGCTGCTAGACTCTAGCTGTTAATGAACCTCAATTTTTATTTTTTCAGCAGGATAGTGTTAATTTCCTGAGGGAGGGTCCATTGCTTCTCCCCAGGGCTCTGGGAAAGGGTTCTTTTAGTAAGATGGCTACTGTCCTATGAAAGAGTAATTCAGCATAAAACTCCCGGTGTCTCCCTTCCCAGTTCTCTCCCCAGTGCCACAACCCCCGACTCTCTTCACACAGTTCCAGTCCAGTCTGCCCTTCCTCTGTCGGAGCCCAAGGTGAGTGTCTGTAGCTGAATTAGTGCCCTGACCCTTCAGGGAAGTGCCAGTGTTCTCAGCTCCTCTGCGCTTGATATTTCCACAGTCAGGTGTTATGTGGGAGCCTTTTCCTGCTCTGCCCCTCTGTGCTGGAGAGCTGGCTTGGGGTTTTAACTTCTCAGAAGGAGCTGCTCACAACTCAGACAGCCCTGAGCTGCTGCCTGTGGGCACCCAGCCAGCCCTCTCACACATACAAATGGCCAGGAGACATATGAAAAAATGCTTAATACCTCCAATCATCAGAGAGATTCAAATTAAAATGACTGTGAGCTATCACCTCATACCTGCCAGAATGGCTGCCATCAACAAATCCTCAAACAACAAATGCTGGTGAGGGTTGGAGAAAAGGGGACTCTGGTACACTGCTGGTGGGAATGCAGACTGGTGCAGCCACTATAAAAAACAATATGGTGTTTCCTCAATAAATTAAAAGTGGAACTGCCATTTGAGCCAGTGATCCCACTTCTAGGAATATACCCTAAGAAGCCTGAAACACCAATCAGAAAGAATATATGTGCCCTATGTTCATAGCAGTGATATTTACAATCACTAAGATCTGGAAACAGCCCAAGTACCCATCAGTAGATGAGTGGATACAAAAGCTGTGGTACATGTACACAATGGAATACTATGCAGCTGTGAGAAAGAAAGATCTCTTATCCTTTGAGACGACATGGAAGGACCTGGAGATTATTATGCTAAGCAAAATAAGCCAGTTAAAGACTATCTTTACCGCATTGTATGTTCTTGCCTCCTTTTTCATATATTGATTGACCACATAGGAGTGGGTTTATTTCTGGGATCTGTATTATGTCCCATTGATCAGTATGTTTGTTTTTATGCCAATACCATGCTTTTTAGATTAGTATAGTCTTGTATACAGTTTGATATCAGGTAGCATAATACTTACAACTTTGTCCTTTTTTCTCAAGATTGAGGTGGCTATTCAGGGGTCTTTTGTGGTTCCATATACATTTTAGGATTATTTATTCTAGTTCTGTGAAAAATGTCATTGGTATCTTGATAGGGATTGCATTGAATCTATGGATTCCTTTGGGTATATGGACATTTTAATGAGGTTTGTTAATTCTTTTTATACATGAGCATGCTATATGCTTCAATTTCTTTCTTCAATGTCTTCTAATTTTTTAAATACAACACGTTTACCTCCTTGGTTAAGTTTATTCTTAGTTATTTTTTGATATAACTGTAAATGAGATTGGTTTCTTTCTCTTTCTGATAGTTTATTATTGGTGTATAAAATGCAACCAATTTCTGAATATTAATTTTGTATTCTGCTCTGTTACCGAATTTATCAGTTTTAGTAGGTTTTTGGTAGAATCTTTAGGTTCTCTCTATATAGCATCATGTTATTTGCAAATAATGACAGTTTTACTTCTTGCTTTCCGATTTGGATGCACTTTATTTCTTTTTCTTGTCTGATTGCCATGGCTAGGACTTTCAATACTATGTCAAATAAAGGAAGTGAAAGTGGACAACCATGTCTTGTTTCTGATCTTAAGGAAAATGCTTTTAGCTTTTTTTTTTTTTTTCTGAGTATGATGTTAGCTGAGGGTTTGTCATATATGATCTTTATTATGTTGAGCTATATTTTCTCTATTCCCACTTAACTAATAATTTTTTTTAATCATAAATGGATATTGTATTCCATCAAATGCTTTTTCTGCCTCTATTGATATGGTTCTTATCTTTTAGTTTGTTTATGCAGTGTATCAAATTAATTGATTTACAGATATCGAAACATCCTTGCATCCTAGGAATCAATCATTCTTGATCATGGTGTATGATCTTTTTAATGTATTGCAGAATTTGGTTTGCTAATATTTTGTTGAAGATTTTCACTTCTATGTTCATCAGAGACATTGGCCTATAATTTATTTCTTTGTAGTGTCTATCTAGTGTTGTAATCAGAATAATGCTAGCCTCACAAAATAAGCTTGGGCGTCTTCCCCCATTTTGAAATTTATGGAATATTTTGAAAAGGATAGGTATTATTATTATTATTATTATTTCAATGTTTATAAAATTTACCTGTGAAGACAGCTGGTCCAATACTTTTGTTTCTGGGAATTAAAAATTTTTTTCTGTTTAAATTTCATTAAATGTAATTGGTCTTTTCAGATTTTCTGTTTCTTTTTTATTCAGTTTTGGAAGATTGTATGTTTCTAGGAATCTATCTATTTAGCCCAGGTTGTACAATTTGTTGGCATATAGTCATTTGTAGCATTTTATTACAATCTTTTGTATGTTTTTGGTGTCAGCTGTCACTTCTCTTTCATTTCTGATTTTATTTATTTGAGTCCTCTCTCTTTTGTTCTTGATGAGCCTGGTTAAGGGTTCATCAATCTTGTTTATCTTTTTAAAGAACCAGCTCTTGGTTTTATATGTGTCTTTTATTTTATTTTATTTTATTTTTTTTATTTATTTTTTTAAGACTCTATTTTGTTGATTTCAGCTCTGATTTTTATTATTATCTTCCTCTGCTCACTTTGGCTTTGTTTCTTGTAGTTTCTTTAGGTGTAAATATATATTGTTTATTTGAGAATTTTCTTCTTTGAGGTAGGCCTGTATTGATATGAATTTTTCTGTTATGACTGCTTTTGCTGTGTTCCATAGATTATGGGTCATTGTGTTTTCATTTTAATTTGTATCCAGTTATGCTGGATATGATTTCTGTCTTCTTGAATTTATTGATATTTGTCTTGTACCTAAAATATGGTCCATGTGCACTTGAAAAGGATGTATATTCTGTTGCTCTGAAGTAAAATGCTCTGAAAATATCAGTTAAAACTATGTGGTCTAATGTGTCATTAAAGGAGGATGTTTTCTTGTTGATTTTCTATCTGGAAGATCTATTCATTGATGTCAATAGGATGTTAGAGTCCCCTGCTATGACTGTGTTATGGTCAATGTCTTTCTTTATTTCCATTAGTATTTGCTCAATATATTTAGTTGCTCTAATGTATATCCATAAATGCTTACAAGAATTATATTCTATTGTTGACTTAATCCCTTTCTCGTATGTAATGTCCTTCTTTGTATATGTTATAGCTCTTGTTTTAAAGTCTATTTTGTCTGATAATATTGTTAAAATTTCCTCTTGCGTGAAATATTTTTTTCCATTTATTTACTTTCAATCTCTGTGTGTATCTCTATTTCAAGTGAGTCTCTTTTAGAAAACATATGTATGTGTCTTGTTTTCTTATTCATTCAGTTACCCCATGACTTTAGATGAGTGCATTTAATTTATTTGCATTTAAAGTGATTACTGATAGGTATGTAGTTATTGCCATTTTATTATTCATATTTATAATTTTTTTTTTTAATTAAAGCAGTCCCTTTAACATTTCTTGTAATACTGGTTTGTGGTAATGAACTCATTTAGCTTTTTCTTTTTTTTCTTTTTTGTCTGGGAAGCTCTTTATTTTTATTTCAATTTTAAATGATAGTTTACTGGGTACAGTAGTGTTGAATGTAGGTTCTTGTTTTTCATCACTTTGAATATTTTATTCCACTCTCTTTTGGCCTGAAATGTCTCTGTTAACAAATCAGCTGACAGTCTTATGGGAGCTTTCTTCTAGGTAACTAACTGTCTTTCTATTGCTGTCTTAAAAATATATATCGTTGTCCCTGGCCGATTTGGCTCAGTGGTTGGAGCGTTGGCCTGTGGACCAGAGAGTCCTGGGTTTGGTTCCCGCTAGGGGCATGTACCAATATATATATCTTTGCATTGATTTTTTTAGGGAGAGAGGAATGAAAGATAGAAATAGTGATGTGAGACAGAAAAATTGATCAGCTGCCTCCTGCACACTCCCTCCCAAGGATCAAATCCTCAGCTCAAGCATGTGCCCCGACTGCGAATTGAACTAGGATCTCTCAGCCCATGGGACAACACTCAATACACTGAGCCACACTGGAGGGCTTTCTCTTGCTGCTTTTAAGTTCTCTCTTTGTGCTTAACCTTTGCCATTTTAATTATGGTGTGTGTTGGTGTGGGCCTCTTTGGGTCCATCTTGTTTGGGACTCTCTGTGCTTCTGTGTCTACTCTCTTCACCAAGTTAGGGACATTTTCTGTTGTTATTTCTTCAAATAGGTTCTCAATTTCTTGCTCTCTCTTCTTTTGGTACCTTTATAATGTGGATGTTGTTACACTTCAGTTTGTCCAGAGGTCCCTTAAACTAGCCTCACTTTTGAAAATTATTTTTTTCTTTTTGCTGCTCTGCTTGGTTGTCTTCTGCTACCTTGTCTTCCAAATTGCTGATTCAATTCTCAGCTTTATCTAATCTGTCTTTGATTCATTCTGGTGTATTCTTCATTTCAGATATTGTATTCTTTATTTTCTGACTGGCTCTTTTGTAAGGCTTCTATGTCTTGTTTTTTAATGCTTACTATTTCTTTGTTTAAGTTCTCACTGAGTTGATCTATTTTTTCTCTTAAGTTCCTTGAGCATCTTTATAACCATTGTTTTGAACTCTGTATATGGTAGATTGCTTACCTTTATCTAATTTAGTTCTTTTTCTGGGGATTTCTCCTGTTCTTTTATTTGGGACATGTTTTTTGTCTCCCCATTTTGGCTGCCACTCTATTTTTTTTCTGTGTATTAGGTAGATATGCTATGTCTCTCAGTCTTGGCAGAATGGCCCTATGTTGTGGGTGTCCTGTGGGGCTCAGTGGCACAGTCTCCTTGATCACCTAAGCTCGGTGCTGTAGGAATGTCCCTGTGCAGGTTGTGTGAGCCCTCTTGTTGCAGTTGAGCCTTGGTTGCTGTTGGCCCATTTGGGGGTGGAGTTGACCCTCAAGCTGACTGATTGTGAAGATTCATCTCAACCACAGTTTACAAGCTGCTGTGCAAGGGCTGACTCAGCCAAGTGGAATTCACCCCTGTGGGGTCTGGTGCCTGACAGATGTGCCCTGTAGGTGTGCTGCTTGTGGGGCTAATTTTGTGGTCTGTTGTGGTCTGAGGTTTCAAAGATTCTGGAGTCTCTTGGAAGGGGATCTGGTGCAGGCCAATGTCAGATGCTGCTTTTGACCAGCCCAAGGCTACTTGTGAGAAGCTAAAAATGAACCATAGTTGGTAACTGCCTGTGCTCGCTAGGTACACGTGGGAGAGGCCATGCTGTAAACTGAGGCCAACTGTCACCAGAACCAGCACTGTGGGAATTCAGCCGAAGGCACAAGGCATCCGAACACCTGCTGCCACCTCCCAGCTGCCGAGAAAGGCTCCTCCACTAAAAAATCCTCAGGTGGGCCCTGGCCGGTTTGGCTCAGCAGTTAGAGCATCAGCCTGCGGTCCAGAGAGACCCGGGTTCGGTTCCCGCTAAGGGCACATACCTCGGTTGCAGTTTGTCCCCGGCCCTGGTTGGTCGTGCAGGTGGCCGCCACTCGATGTGTCCCTTTCACGTCAATGTTTCTCTCTCTCTCTCTCCTTTCCACTCTATCTGAACAAAATATGGAAAAATGTCCTCGGGTGAGGATTAAAAAAAAAACAAACCTCAGGTGGTATGCGAGTTGGATGAAGAAGGGTCTCAGGGAGTTACTAGAGTAGGGGTGAGTGGTATTCCCTAGGTTAATGCCAATCCAGAATTGGCACCAGTGCTGAGCCTAGGGCTACTCAGTAAAAGTCTCAGGGTACATAAGGACAGCTGCCAGCTTCGTGTGGCCTGTGGACTCGTGTTTTGGGGCAGGGTCTTTGGGAGTGATCAGGGCGGAGCTAGTTACCCAGGCTAATGCAGATTGAGATTTGTCTGTGCGGGGGAATAGGTTCTACCCGGTGAAAATGGGGACTGTCCCTCCACCTTCTCCCTGACGCCTCACCACTGAGTTTCCCCCTGTATATTTCTGGAACCCCCCGCCCCCAAGCTTGACAGGGATTCCTCGGGGGTTTTTGAAGAAAGACTACAATGGGCTCATGCTGGCTGGTGCTACGGGAGCTTCTGAGGTCTCCCAGCCCCTGTTCCTTTGTGGGAGCCCACGGTGAGTGCTGACAAGGAAGATTTGTGCCCCGGCTCTTTAAAGGGACCCCTGGGTGTTTCATAGCTTTTTACCTCACCTGGACGGACAAAATCCCCATTGTTTCTTTTAAAAAAATATATGTTTTTATTGATTGTTTTAGAGAGAGAGGAAGGGAGAGGGAGAGACAGATTGATGAGAAACATTGATTGGCTGCCTCCTGCACACCCCCTCCTGTGCATCAAGTCCACAACCCAGGCTTGTGCTCTGCATGGGAATTGGACTGGTGACCGCTTGGCGCATGGGAAGATGCTCAGCCGCTGAGCCACACCGGCCGGGGCAACGCGCACTGATTTTCACAGCCAGATGCTCTGAGCTGGGAAGCCGGCATGTTGCGAAATTCCTTGCTCTTCTGGGGGACCCTCTGAAGCTGAGAGATTCTTTTCTGTCCCTCCTCCCAGACTTGATGTGGCCCTTTGTTATACCTTTCGTTCCAGGACTTCTTTAGTCTTCAGATAGTTTCCAGATTGATGGTTCTATAATTGAGAACTTCCTTGTCGTTTTGAAGTGGTCATGGCAGGAGGTGAGTATACTGTCCACCTACTCTACCATCTTGACCAGAACTCCGAAACATTATCTGTCTTTTTTTATTCCAGCCATCTCAGTGGCTGTGAAATTATATCTCACCTTCGTTTTAATTTGCATTTTTTCCTGATGACGAGTGATGCTGAGTATCTTTTTATGTGCTTCGTGGGCATTTGTATATCTTTGGTGAGGCGTCTGTTGAGATCATTTTTCCATTTTCGGATTGGACTGTCTTTTTTACTATTGAGTTATAATAGCTCTTTATATATTCTAAATACAGTCTTTTACTAGAAATATGATTTTCAAAGAGTTTCTTCTATTCTTTGCATTGCCTTTGCACTTTCTTAATGATGTCTTTGAAGCACAAAGGTTTTTAATTTTGACCATGTCTGACTTATTTTTTTCTTTTGCTGCTTGGGGTGTCTGAGAAACCACTGTCTCGTTCCACATCATGAAGCTTTACGCTTCTACTTCCTCTAAGCATTGTGTCTTCGCTTTTCCTTTTAGGCTTTTGCTTCCTTTTGTCGTTCGTTTTCATAGATGGTACGAGGTGGTAATCCATCTTTGTTCCCTGTGGACGTCTGATTGTTCCTGCACCATTGGACTAAAAGCCTGTTCTGAACCCACTGAATCGTCTCGCTCCTGTACTGAAAACGAATGGACTGTACCGGTGAGGGTTTATCCTTGGAGTCTCAGCTCCAGTTCACTCATCTATGTATTCCAGCTTATATTTTAAGTTTCCTAGAGCGGGGACCACGCCCCATTTGTCTCCACAGTTCCGACATCTGTTAGAGTAAATGCAGGTCTGTCTAAGTCATGCCTGTTGATCTGAAGAGAAAGCAGGTGAGCTCACCTGGCATCTGGTGGAACGAGAGGCAGAGCATCAGCTGCCCACAGTGGGGCAGCCCAACACCTGGCGAGCTCAGGGCCGTCCGAGGAGTGGCCCTGGCGTTCTGAGGTTATGTGAGCGCTGGGGGGGGGGAGACAAATGGGGGTGCTGGCGGGGTTCCTCCTGTGTGAGTGCAAGTTGTGTGGACATGGTATTGTGCAGCTGAGAAGGGTTGGAGAGATATGCACACGTGCATGTGCGTGTGTGTGTGTGTGTGTGAATGTGCGTGCATGTGCGTGTGTGTGCGCGCATTTGTGTGTGTGCGTGTGAATGTGTGTGTGCGTTTGTGCGTGTGAATGTGTGTGTGTGCGTTTGTGTGTGTGCGTGTGTGTGCGTTTGTGTGTGTGCGTGTGTGTGCGTTTGTGTGTGTGTGCGTGTGTGTGCGCGTTTGTGTGTGTGCGTGTGAATGTGTGTGTGTGCGTTTGTGTGTGTGTGCGTGTGTGCGCGCGTTTGTGTGTGTGTGCATGTGAATGTGCGTGTGTGTGTGAATGTGCGTGTGAATGTGCGTGTGTGCGCGCGTTTGTGTGTGTGTGCGTGTGAATGTGCGTGTGTGTGTGAATGTGCGTGTGTGTGCGTGTGTGTGTGCGTGTGTGTGTGTGTGCGTGTGAGCATGTGTGCGCGTGTGCAGGAAAATACTGCTCCCTGTCGCCCAGGAGCTGAGAGGCGTCTGAGCCACAGCAATTTTCCTGACAGTGCCCTCTGCCCGTCGGGTCAGGCCACCACTGAGCACACACACGGAGCTCCCCCAGGCGAGGGCCTCTTGCCGGGAAGAGCGTCGAGGGTGAGAACACCTAGCATCTCCCCCACTCCTGGGCTTGTGGTAGGTTTTCATTCTTTGTCCAGTCTCTGCTCTGCTGCAGGTGTGAGGCAGTGGGGTCTTGAGAGAGTTCCTCACCGAGTGCAGTTGTTAAAGGACCTTGCAATTCAGTCTCCAAAGAAGGACGAACGAGGTGGGAGTGGGGGTTGCTAGGTGAGGGGGGCGGAAGGTGATTGATGAGAGGGACCCCGTGGAGGGACCTCCAAGGCCTCCCACGCTGGGCCCAGAGTCCTGTTGTTATTCTCCGTGGAGGCCCAGGAGGAAACACTGGTTTTCATTGATCGCATTGTTAAGCTCACTCATCGACTTTTAGAAAGTGTAAATCAAAGGTGGGGCTAGAGTCAGGGCCCAGGAGGGCGGGCTGGGTCTGGGCTCAGAACTGGGCAATGTGAGCGTGACCTGGGGTTCGGGGACAGTGTGGACATCGAAGCCAGTTTTCTTTCTACGTCGTCCGGACGCTGGTTCATGGCTCATCCTCTGGGCTGTCAGAGGGTGAGGCCGGGAGTCCCAGAGACCAGAACGGACCAGCAGAACCTGAATTTACCGTCTCCTGGCCCCTGGGGTGCTTCCCCAGACTAGTCATTTTCTCTGTGCATTGCTGCAACGCTGAGGCTTCTAGCACTTTCTCCCAACTGGACCCTCAGCGGTGGGGAAAACATTCCAGACACGTGGCCTTGCTGCTGTGTGATTTCCGGGGCACAGGCCCTACCGGCGCCCCCTTTCATGCAGCGCTGTTTGCCCTTCAAGGCCCCTGCACGGAGTGTCCCCAGGCACCGAGAAGCAGGTGGCTGGTCTCTAGGACACCAGGGACCACAAGGAGCAGGAGTCAGGGGTCTGGGTGCCCAGGTTCTACCTGTGTCTTTCTTCAGTTCACCTCATTCCCTAAAAGAGTCAGTGTGCAAACAACCTCTGCTCATTTCATCTGTTTTTTCCCTCACCCCTTTCCCCCCGACTTATCCGTGATGTACATGTGGTAGGAGTTTCTAAGGATGCTGGGTGGACGGCTGGAGACAGGCCCCTTGGCAAACCTTTCCCCGGGGACCTGGAATTTAAAATCAAGCTTCCTCCAGCTTGGAAGGGCTGCCACTGGCAAAGCCTGGGACAGTCTGTGCCCTGACAAGAATAATAAGTGCATGCGTGATCACGACACATGTGTGCATTCATCAGACCAGACCCCGGCGATGGATCGACAGATGGATAAATTCATAAATGGCTGCGTGAGCTCAGAGAAAGAGAGAAACTCATGTACCGCTCTGCAGGTGACTACTGAACCAATTTCTTTATTCAGGAAATTAGTAATTAAAAATAAAGAATGAGCCCTGGCCGGTTTTGCTCAGTGGTTAGAGCGTTGGCCTGTGGACCGGAAAGTCCTGGGTTCGGTTCCCACTAAGGGCACGTACCCCGGTTGGGGTTTGTCCCTGGCCCCGGTTGGGGTCATGTGGGTGGCAGCCAGTTGATGTGTTTCTCTGACGTCGATGTTTCTCTCTCTTTTCCTTCCTCTCTCCTGCCCACTCTATCTGAAGATAACTGCAAAAATGTCCTCAGGTGAGGATAACTAACTAACTAAATAAATAAAATAAAGAATTAGGCATTTATCCTGCCTTTTAATGAGGAATTGCAGTTAATTCTTATTGAGCAGAAAAATCTCTTCTTTGTGAAGAACACTAACCAACGAACATCGACAGGATGATAGAATTTTTAAAAAATTCATATAAAGATATTCAAATAAATACTTGACTCAAAGCTAAGAACATCAGTAAATGTTCAGCACAGCCGGGGATAGGTTTTTGAAGAACGAGACATTCCAGGGGATCGAAGTATTGTCCCCACAGATTCCTTGTTGATTATAGAAAGGGAAAATGGACTTTTTCCAAGGCCACCTTCACCAAGTGATAAAAAAGGTAAAAACAAAATTTAATGGCACAACCGGGCTGCCATGATGTCGTATTGGTTATCTCTTGGGGCAACTATTGGTCTGCTGGGGCTGCCCTAACAGAAGACTGCAGACTGGGCAGTTTATAAATAACAGAAACGGACCCCTCACACTTTGGGAGGCTGGACGTCCTAGCTGGGAGGTGGCGGCCGCTTTCTATGTCTTCACGCGGTCGAGAGAGGAAGAAACAGCTCTCTCCGGAAAAGGCCCTGCCCTTATGACTTCATTTAACCCTAATTACGGTCTAAAGACCCTCTCTCCAGACACAGTCACGTTAGGGGTTAGGGCTTCAACATATACATTTCAAGGGAGGTGGGTGAGGGGCACGATTTATTCCACAGCAGTGCATAACAAAACACCCCAAAACTCAGTGACCTACAACAAGTGTTTATTGCCTCGCAGTCCTGTGGTTTAAGAATCGAGGCACAGCCCTGGCCGGTTTGGCTCAGCGGTTAGAGCGTCAGCCTGCGGTCCGGAGAGACCCGGGTTCAGTTCCCGCTAAGGGCATGTACCTCGGTTGTAGTTTGTCCCCGGCCCTGGTTGGTCGTGCGGGTGGCAGCCACTCGATGTGTCCCTTTCACATCGATGTTTCTCTCTCTCTCTCTCTTCCTCTCTCTCCCTCCCGCTCTATCTGAACAAAAAATGGAAAAATGTCCTCGGGTGAGGATAAAAAACAAAACAAAAACAGAATCCAGGCACAATGCCTCACAGGTGGTCTGTGGCTCAAGGTCTCCCGTGCAGCTGCAGCTGGGGTTGTGGTGTCGTCTGCAGGCTTACTGGAGCGGGGTGGGGTGGGGTGGGGTGGGAAGACCTCCTTCCAACCCACTCACGTGGCTGCTGGCAGGCCTCACCCCATGCCACGTGGACCCTCCTCAGGGCTGCCTTGCGACAAGGTATCAGCTTCCTCCAGGATGGAGGATGAGCAAGAACACCCATGACAAAGCCCATTTTTTGATCACTTAATTTTGGAAGTGACATCTCATTACTTCTACCACATTCTACTGGAAGTGAGTCACCAAGTCCTGCCCAGGCTCACGGAGAGGGGACTGCATGAGGGTGTGACTACCAGGAGGTGAGGGTCACGGGGGGCCATCTGGGAGGCTGCTAATCAATATTTTCCTACCAAAAATCTTTAACTTGAATCTGATCGCGCTCAGAGTCGAATGCCCCGTTCACAGAGAATTCAGCACAGAAAGCAGCATGTTCAATAGCACCGTGAGGAAGTAACCAGCCAAACCCCGTGAGTGGGACATTCTCCAAAACCATCCATGCAGTCGCTTCAGAAAGTAAATGTCATGACAACAACAACAACAACAAAAACGGGGGGGGGGGGGACTTTTTTAGAAAGAATAAGACTGAGCAGATATAACAACCAAATGCAACGTTTGATCTATGGGGTCTGCTATTAAGAACCAGTTCTAAGAAACATTTCTGGGACAATTGTAGAAAGAGAAGTATGGGCTGGATGTTAGATATTAGAAAATTATTTCTATTTTTTCTTAGGTGTCATAATGGTATTTTGGTCTTTTTTTTTTTTTTTTACAGATACAGGCTAAAGTATTTAGAAGTGTACTCTTTTCATGTCTGCAACTTATATTCAAGTGGCTTAAGAAACACACATAGGTAAAGCAAATTTGACAAGTGTTTATTGTAGAATGTATATTGTGGGTACATGAGTTATATTTTTATTCTTTGAGCTTTCCTTACGTATGAAATTTTTCCATAGTAAAAAATTGAGAGAGAAAGAAGTCAGCTTGTGGGAAAGCACTTCAGATCTTGCTCCCGGCATATATCGTCAGTTTGGCTTAAATAAACTCTTTAAAAAAAAAGTCAGCTTTTGCCTGGCCGTGTGGCTCAGTGGTTGAGCATCGACCCATGAACCAAGAGGTCGCTGGTCCGATTCCCGGTCAGGGCACATGCCCAGGTTGAGGGCTCGATCCCCAGTAGGGGGCCTGCAGGAGGCGGCCAATCGATGTTCTCTCTCATCGATGTTTCCATCTCTCTCTCCTTCTCCCTTTCTCTCTCTCTAAAGTCAATACAAAGAAAAAAATCAGCTCGTGACTAGAACTATTTAATCTACAGAATCAAAACCCAACATATTTCTCAGGCCTCATGAAAAATGTCTCCAGTCTCTCTCACCAGGCAGTGTCTCCGTGGCCCATGATCCACCTTGTTCTAGAAGAGATTTGAGGTGCTGTCTCTCTCCCACCCTGCCTGCTTCTGAGCCATCGGGAGCCTGGAGGAGGGAGAGCATCAAGCTGGGCCCGAGCAGGCTTGTGGGTGAATCTCTGGTCCCACGAGAGCAGACGGCAGGGTAGACGCTCCAACAGCCCCGGCCTGGACTCCTGGGTCTGCTGCGTTCATCAACCTTGGGCAAGTGTCTCGGCGGCTCCGAGCCTCCTTCCCAGGTTGTCCAGGAAGAGAGTCCCCTGCCTCGGGGATGGGGGAGGGACCAGAGGCAGTGAGGCGGTGTGGCTCTCAGGGACTGCTCGCTGGTCATTTCACGGAGATCCAGCTCGAGGTGTCCGCCTCCTGGAACCCCAAAGGCTCTCTGTGGGTGTCAGGCAGGGTGGGAATGAGGCAGGTCGGGAAGCAGAGGAGGGAGGACCACCACGGAGAACGGGCAGTGAGGGGTGTTTGATAATCAGGTGTGGTGGGGGCTCTGGGTCCTGGGTGATCATATGCAGGACTCATGAGGCCTGGACGTGGCTTTATTCTCTCTTCCTCACCAGCACCTTTCCTGGGAATCAGTCACTTGGAAAACATTTCCATGGTCTTTTCTCTGTGCTGCGGGATCGCGGGAGATACCCCTCCCCTGCCTGCCTGCCCCCGTTCTCATCAGTCCAGCTGCTGCAAGGAGGTGGCAGACCCAGTTCCACCACCAGCTGCCTGCCTGCCATTGTGTCCCCCCCACCCCAGGAAGCTCAGTGGCCCAAGAGATTCTCTGCAGGAGGAAGGAGCCGAGCGGTGAGACGCACCGACATCCTCCCCAGTTCAAAAGCCCCAGGAGTGAATCTTCTTCCCTCTGACCCACTAGGTCCCCTCAAGACTCCTGCCAGGTGTGGCCACTGGCCCGGAAAAGGCGGGAAGAAGCTGCTGGCCGAGACTGTCGGGTCCCCTGTCATCGGGCCGGTGACGAGGGGCGGAGCTGAGCGGAACCAACTCCTGCGTTCAAGGAGAACCCGGGGAAACCACAGGGAAAGCGAGGAGGTGGGGAGAACCCACAGAAGGAAGTGAACAGGCCCCAGGACACGTCTGCCGGGTGGTGTGGCGGAGGGAGGACCGAAGGGAACCCAGGTCCACCCTCCTGGGGAGCCCTCACCACGGCGGATTTGAGAAGCCTCAAAATCCCACCATTAACGTGCGCCTTTGGGTTAAGCATGGCCCCCCCAAATGGCAGAAGTCCGTACAAGAATAAGGAACAGTCACTATCCAGCCCCTCAACATCAACACATTTTGAGTTCCTGCGGTGATCAGGCCGGTGCTGGGCTCTTGGGGTACAGAGTTGGATGAAGCGCCTGCCTCCTAGAATTTCACAGTCTGCGTCCGGCCACTGAGGCTCAGTGGTTGAGCATCGACCCTGCACCAAGAGGTCCCGGTTTGATTCCGGGTCAGGACACATGCCCAGGTTGTGGGCAGATCCCCAATGGGGGGCGTGCAGGAGGCAGCCAGTCGATGTTCTCTCTCATCCATGTTTCTCTCTCCCTCTCCCTCTCCCTCTCTCTAAAATCAATAAAGAGGAAAATAAGAACCTCGCAGTCTGTGAGGAGTCCAGCAGGACAGGGCACAGTGCCCGGCTCACAGCTGCTGCAGGGACGGAAGCCAGCGCTCGGTCTGAGCAGCCGCTGAGGCCGGCTGGGAAGGGGGTGAAGCAGCAGCCGGGGGAGGGGTGTCACCTCTCCACGGAGGGCTGCGGGGGGCACCGGTGTGGGGAGGATGAGCCTTCGCAGAGGTGCCTGGAGGAGCTGAGAAAGCAGGGCGGGAAGCCAGGAGGAGGGGCCGCCAGGCTGACCCTCTGCAGCAGGTGGCCTGGGCTGAGGCCGTATCCTCTCTGATCCTGGGGTCCTCGTCTGTTCACTGTGTTTTTGGATCTGCCGTGACGGAGGTTCCCAGCCTTTGGGCAGGTTAGAGTCTCGCGGGGAACCTGGCCAGACCCAGCGCAGACGGCCGGGCGGAGCTCCCTGTGCAGACGCCCCGGGAGTCTGCCCACCGCAGGGCTGGGAGCAGGTGGTCAGGAAGCCGCCGGGGACGGGGACGGGCAGCGAGGAGGGGACCCAGGTGACGGGAGTTTCTTCCAACTTCTGAAACCCCAGACGTGCGTCGCGACACTGCCCGGGGTCCGAAGGAGGCGAGCTGAGGGCGTCTCGGCCTCCGGTGGGTTCGCCCCCGAAGCCCCCAAGGTCTTCCTCCCGCGCCCCGCGGAGTCCCTGGTGCCGAAGGGGCGGAGGACAGTCCGAGGACGGAGGCTCGGGCGGAGCACCACCAAGCACCTCCAAGAAGGAAACGGGGCAGAGGAGCAGAAGTGTGCACACGTCTCCGGGAGGTCCCTCGACATCTCTCCCGTGAGGCCGGGGGCCAGTGTCCTGAGCTGGAGGAAGGACCCTCGAGGGGTGAGCCTCCACCACGGACACGCAGACGGCACCGAAGGGTCCAGGAGGGGGTGCAGCCCGAGGGGCACAGGGCTCCCAGCTGCCCAGGGGCGGGGAGGGGGGCAGGCACTTACGGCTCAGACCCCCGGACGACCTCCCAGCGTGTCCTGATGGGGCCGACGAGGTCCAGCTGGGCGTCTATAAACCCTCGTGGGGAATGGGGCAGCCCCTCCGGAGCCCAGCGGCCGGCGGGAGGGTGAGCAGGCGGGCAGGGGCGTGGGGGAGGCGGAGCTCCCCGTTTTCCCTGCTGCCCTCCGCCCGCCGGGGACTCCCTCGCCCAGCACCTCGCCCTCCTGCGCCTCTTCCCGGTTCCTCTGCCTTTGCCCACCGCCACCCCTGGGAACGTCTCCCCTCCCAGTTTTCCCCGTTGGAGCGCACATGTCCGTAGAGCTTCTTCAGCCTTGACGGAGTCCTTGCTTTACAGTTATTTTATTTTCAGTTTTCAGCCACCGAGGGTCAGAATATAGAGATAGATGAGCTGAGTTAAAAATAATTATTTTTTTCTTTATTGACTTTAGAGAGAAGGGAAGGGAGAGGGAGAGAGAGAAACACCGATGAGAGAACACCGACTGGCCGCCTCCTGCACGCCCCCCACTGGGGATCGGCCCACAACCTGGGCATGTGCCCTGACGGGGAATCGAACCGGCGACCTCTTGGTGCAGGGTCGAGCTCAACCACTGGGCCACGCCGGCGGGCTGAGCTGAGTTTTCTGCCTTCAGAGAGCAGAGTTAGACGGTATGTAAGCAGCTAACGAGACGAGGACACCGAGGGGCCGGAAGGATGGAGGGGCCGTTAAGGGGCATGAGGAGAGCGAGGGACACAGCAGACCTGGGGGCTGGGGCTCTGAAGGCAGACCTGGGCAGGGCCGGCTCCCTGCTGGATGGGCCGCAGGAAGGGCCCCGCACACAGCCTGAGGCCTCCCCGGGCTCTGCACTTGGGGTGCAAAGCACTGCAGACAGAAGACCTGGTGCAGAGGGAGGAAGCCCCCTGGCTTCTGCCGTGGAGCCTGGGATCTCGATCCTGTGTCTGACCCGGTCTGGGGACCCTCTGGATGCCCTTCCTCCTTCCCCGCACCACCTGACCGGGCAGCCACACCGCGTCGTCCTGGGCGCAGCGACAGCACTTGGCCCACTGCTGTTGGCAGAGGCCTTGGCAGCGGTTCGGTGCCATCGCTGTCCGTCCCTGGGACGGGGGAGGGACTCTGCGAGTCTGTGCCGGGCCATCGGGCCATCGGGTGCAGCTCCTGAGACAGCGAAGTGCCCACACCCCCTGCAGAAGGGGCAGCCTCGCTTTTTTATTTATTTTTTATCCTCACCCGAGGACATTTTTCCTTTTTTTTTTGTACAGATAGAGTGGGAGGGTGAGAGAGGAACAGAGAGAGAGAGAGAAACATCGATGTGAAAGGGACACATCAAGTGGCTGCCACCCGCACGACCAACCAGGGCCGGGGACAAACTGCAACCGAGGTACGTGCCCTTAGCGGGAACCGAGCCCGGGTCTCTCAGGACCGCAGGCTGACGCTCTAACCGCTGAGCCAAACTGGCCAGGGCCAGCCTCCCTTTTTTAAATTTGATATCCTTTAATAACAGAACCCAACACTTGTAACGAGCTATTCATAAGCACTTTTTAGATTTGATCTAAAGGACCTAAAACTGTGTGGTAGACATACCCTTTCCTTCACATCCGTAAACAAATGGAGGATTCTCTCCATCGGCACTTTTCATCAACGGGATGTTTGAGGTTCTGGCCGGTGCAGTCGCATAAGAAAAGACAAAGTTACATTTTTTTTTTTTAAGGAAACAAACCAACTTTTATAATTCATAAATCATATGATTATGTTAAACTATAAAATTTAACATAATATAGTATAGTAGCACCTAAATACTATAGCACCTAAATACTATAAAATTGTGTGTACATGTTTATATTTCATAAGGGAATTCTGGAACGTTATTAGATATAAAAATCAGGACATAAACATCAGTGATATTTTCCATTTTCCAGCCGAGAGGAAACAGAAATAAATTAAAAATTTTAATTAACAATTTAGAAACATCGAAAAAATCTAGGCGGGAGTACAGCAAAGAAAACACCTGTGTGGCCTCCTACGGAGCCGCAGTTGTTCAGTGGTCTATGCAGGGCTGACCAGGAAGAGGGGGGCCTGGGCCAGTGAGCTGCTCGTTCCTGAGCAGTGGAACCAGGATCAGGAAAGCACCCCGAGCGAGCCCAGGAACTGGATCGAAGCTCACACAGACAGCGCGAGCCCTGCTGAGGTTCTGGGCCAGCCCAGGCCAGACGCCCCCGTTCTGGTGATGAGGAGAAGCCGGAGGCAGAGAGAGGAGGTGAGCAGGCCGCAGGCCAGAAGGCAGAGGCAGGGCCGGTGCTGGGAGGGCAGCTAAGCCCCCTCGATGTACGGACACACGGACTCCCAAACCTCCAGACAGCTTTCACAAGTGTTTATCAGAGCCTCTTGGAGCCAAACTGAGGACAAAGGCAGAAGCAACATCTCAACAGACTGAGAAAACCGCGGTCCGGCAGTTCTTGTTTTGGGGTCTATTACTGGGGCTCCCCCCACTGCCTCAGAGGGCTTTTAGGAAAAGATGGTTTTGGCATTTCAAATGTGTCCTAAAGGCAGAAGAACCATGGACAGGACTGGCTCAAGGTAAACATTAACCTTTGACTAAGAAAGCTCATGACGCCCCACCTGCCCAGGTCGGAATTTATCATCAGGTCATCTTGGCTGGTTACTTTTGGTTCCGGAGCTTGTGAGGTTTGCTGACCTTTTTTCTGTTCACAGATGGAACTCCAGACGGAAGGAAAATGGCCAAGCTGGGCATCCTTCCAAGAACTTTCTGGAGAGAGGCAGCTGCACCCCTGGAAATACATGTGGTCGTGCCCGGCGCCCTCCCCAGCCCTCCCTCACCGAGCTTTGAACTGTGTACAGAGTATTTCTGGTTGGCAGCTTCCAGTTACTCGAAGCTCCGTCCAGCTGGACTGGACTGTGCCTGACCCAGAGAGCGTTTGGCTGGGAAACCAGTTGAAATGTTGAGAGCAGGGGACGTGGAACAAAGACAGGAGAAGACAGAGGGCACAGCTGGAAGACACAGGATGTTTCAGCAGCACAGCCCCCGCCCCGGGCATGTGGGTTCCCAGCCGCATGCAGGGGTCCCTGTCCAGAGCCACGGAGAAGGGAGGGGAGCCGGCGTGAGAGTCAGTGGGGACTTGGTCCACCTGGGAGACTCAGGCCACATCAGCCCAGGCAGAGGGATTTTCTTGTTGCAACACCAGCCTGGGATGTTTATTTGGGTCTGGGTCTGATGGAGGGGTCTGATTCGTACACCCAGCGGTGACTGAGGGGCTCTCTCTTCCCTGGAGGAGCTCTGGGCAGGGCGCGGACAGGGACTGGTCTGCGTGGCTTGGGAAAGAGGGTTGGACTGGCCCACCTTGAGCACAGGGGCATGCCCCTCCCCCCACCTGTGGGGCTCCCAGGTCTGCTGCCATCTCGGGCAAAGGGAGCGACACGGGGCTGGGAATCTGCACCCGCCGGCTCAGTCCGACGTGGGGAGGACTTGGACATTTGGGCCAGTTCAAGCCTGGGTGGAGGCCCCGCCAATGGAGGCCAGCCATGAGGAGAGACAGAAGTGCCAAGCAGGGCTGTCTCCTTTTCCTTTAAATCTCCTCCAACTTGGCGTGGGGGTGAGGGGTGCCAGGAAGCCAGGCGGAGCTGAGGTGTTGCAACCATGTCTTTCATCCAGAAGATAGACAGGCGTGTGCAGTGCCCTGTGCCCTGTGACTGCGTTATGGGGGCGCAGAGCCATCTGAGCTACCAGGTGAGCTCAGCCGGTTCAGCCCTGAAAGGAGAGGAGGTACCAGCACCTCCTACAGGGTGAGGGCACTACCCCAACGTGAGTCTGATTGAATCCCCCTGGCCAGGTCCCGGACACCCCACAGAGTGTGGGAAGGGAGAGCAGCTCAGAGCAGGGGCATTCAAGAGAGCAGAACTCAGGCAGACGCAGCCCCTGTGCGCTGGACACCCTACCCACTGGACTGTCGGGGTTCTACCCTGCCAAGCAGACAGGTTTCCAAAAGCCAAGCAGGGACAACTGACATTGGTTTGCACCAGAGACCCTCCAGGAGGCCGGAGACCGGCACACCAAGCGCTGACTTCACATCACAAAGTCCATCAGTGACCTGTGAGGAAGTTCAGAGCTGTCGACTGATTTATCAACACAAACACTGCAGGTCAGAGGGAGTGGCATGACGGAATCAAGGTCATGAAAAGCAAGGATCTGAACCCAAGACTACTCTATCCACCAAGGCTGTCATTCAGAATAGAAGGTGAAATAAAGAGCTTCCCAGACCAAAAAAATAGATGGGGTGGGGTGGGGTGAGGAGGTAAAGGAGTTTATTAGCGCCAAACCAACATTGCAAGAAATGCTAAAGGGACTCTTGTAATAGTAATAACAAATATATAGAAAGAAACATAGGCATAAAGAATTAAAATGGTGATAAATAAGTACCTATCAATCATAACCTTAACTATAAATGGATTAAATGCACCAATCAAAAGACACAGGGTACCTGAATGGATGAATGGACCAGAAAACATGACTAATATGTATGCTGTCTACAAGAGACCCACCTCAGAACAAAAGACTCACACAGGATGAAAGTGCAGAGATGGAAAATAATCTGTCCGTGCAAATGGAAACAAACAAACAAAAAAGGGGTAGCAATACTTGTGTTTGACAAAATAGACTTCAAAACAAAGGCCATCACAAGAAACAAAGACTCGCGGGGGTGGGGGAGATTTTCTCTGCCAAGGACCATTTGGATATTTATAACATCATTCGAAGGCCGTACAAAATTACCCGTTTAAAAATTAGCCTGCTTTGTTGGGTCAGGCTAATTTGGTGAAGCCTGTGATGTGAACTGGTATGGATTTTGCAGACCTTATACGGCCCATGGGCTGGACGCCCCCCACCCCTTGTATCCAACAAGAGGATATAACCCTGGTAAACATATATACACCCAATATAGTAGCACCTAAATATATTAAAAAATCTTGGAGGACTAAAAGAGAGAGGTTGACAGCAACACCGTCTTTGTAGGGGACTATAACACCCCACTGACATCACTGGATAGATCTTCCAGACATAAATCAGCAAGGACACAGCAACCTTAAATGACACACTAGATCGGATGAATTTAATTGCTATCTTCAGAGCCTTTCACCCCAAAGTTGCAAAATATGCATTCTTCTCAAGTGCACAAGAAACATTTCCCAAAACAGACCACGTGTTAGGACACAGACTAAGTCTCTACAAGTTCAAGAAGACTGAAATCCTATCAAGCATCTTCTAGGACCCAAATCAACTACAATAAAAAACTCAAACACATTCAAATAGATGGAGGCTAAATAGCATGTTATTAAACAATGAGTGAGTTACCATGGGGATCAAGGAAGAAATCAAGAACTTCCTGGAAACAAACAAATGAACACACAACCACCCAAAATCTATGGGACCCAGTGAAAGCAGTCCTGAGAGGAACTTCTTTACAGCTTCTTATCTCAAAAAAACAAGAAAAATCTCAACGAAACTATCCCTACAACTAAAAGAACTAGAAAATGAACAATAAGAACATCCCAGAGTAGGGAGAAGGAAGGAAATAATAAAGATCAGAGCAGAAAAAAAAAATGACATAGAGAATAAAATAAAAAAGGGAGAGAGATCAAGGAAACAAAGAACTGGTTCTTTGAAAAGATAAACAAGATTGATAACCCTTTAGCCAGACTCATCAAGAAACAAAGAGAGAGGACACAAATAAATAAAATCAGAAATGAAAGAGGCTAAGTAACAACTGACACCACAGAAATACAGAGGGTTTTAAGAAGTTACTATGAAGATCTATGAGCCAACGAGCAGGACAACCTGGATGAAATGGAAAAATTGCTAGAAACATACAATCTTCCAAAACTGAATCAGGAAGAATAAAAAAACCTGAATAGACTAATAATATCGACTAGTGAAATCGAAGCAGTAATCAAAAAGCTCCCAGCAAAAAAAGTCTCGGACCGGATGGCTTCACAGGCAAATGATACCAAACATTCCAAGAAGGGACACCTATTTTTCTCAAACTGTCCCAAAAAATTCAAGAGAAAAATGACTTCCAAGCTCTTTATATGAAACCAGCATTATTCTAATTCCAAAATCAGGTAAAGACAATACAAAGAAAGAAAATTATAGGCCAATAGTCCTGATGAATATAGATGCTAAAATCCTCAACAAAATATTAGCAAATCAGATGCAGCACTACATTAAGAAGATCATACATCATGACCAAATGGGATTTATTTTGGGGATGTCAGTTTGGTACAATAGTCACAAATCAATAAATGTGATACACCACATAAACAAAATGAAGGATAAATATCACATGATCATATCAATAGACGCAGAAGAAATATTTGACAAAATTCAATACCCATTTATGATAAAAATTCTCAGCAAGTTGGGGATAGGCTAATACTTCAACATAATAAAGTCCAGATAAGAAAAACCTATAGCTAATATCATACTCAGTGGACAAAAACTGAAACTGTTTTCCTTAAGATCAGGAACCAGACAGGGATGTCTGCTTTCCCCCTCTCATTCAAGATAGTGCTGGAAGTCCTAGCCACAGTGATCAGACAAGAAGAATGGTAAAAGTCATCCAATTGAAAAGAAGGCTAAAAATTGCAAAAAAAGGAGAAGGAAGTAAATCTGTCATTTTTTGCAGATGACATGATATTGTACATAGAAAATTCTAAAGACGCCACCAAAAAACTACTAGATTTAATAAATAAATTCAGCAAAGTAGCAGGATATAAAATGCACATCCAAAAATTGATGGCATTTGTATATACCAAATATAAACTATGAGAAAGAGAAACTAATAAAACAATCCCATTTACCATCACAATAACAACAAAAATAAGGTACCTAGGAATAAACTTAACCAAGGAGGTAAAAGACCTGTACTCAGAAAACTACAGGACATTGAGAAAAGAGACAGAAGAAGATACTTACCATATTCATGGATTGGAAGAATTAACATCATTAAAATGTCCGTACTACCCAAAGCCATCTATAGATTGAATGCAATCTCCATTAAAATACCAATGACATGTTTCATAGTACTAGAAAAATATTCCAAAAATGTATATAGAACCAAAAATGACGCCAAATAGTCTCATTAATCTTAAGACGAACAAAGTTGGAAGTATCAAAATACTTGATATCAAACTATACTGCAAAGCCACTGTAATCAAAGCAACCTGGTACTGGCATAAGAACAGGCGTATAGACCAATGGAACAGAAGAGAGAGCCCTGAAATCAACCCACACCATCACAATAAATTAATAGTTGACAAAGGAGGCAAAAACATACAATAGGGTAAAGACAGTCTCTTTAATAAATGGTGCTGGGAAAACTGGACGGGTACAGGCAAAAAAATGAAAGTAGACCACGGACTTAAACTATATACAAGGATAAACTCAAAATGAATACAAGACTTAAAAGTAAGCCACAAAACCACAAAAATCCTAGAAGAAAACATAGGCAGTAAAATTTCAGACATCTCCTGTAGCAGAATTTTTGATGATACATCTCCTAGGGCAAGGGGAAAAAAGGAAAAATTAGCAAATGGGACTACATCAAACTAAAAATCTTCTTCCCAGCTAATGAAACTATCAACAAAATGAAAAGGGAACCCTAGTAAACCCTATGGGAGAACATATTGGGCAATGATATACCTGATAAGGGGTTAATTTCCAAGATATATAAGAACTTATACAACTCAACTGTAGGAAGAGACATAATCCAATTAAAAATGGGCAGACGACCTGAATAGACACTGCTCCAGTGAGGACATACAGATGGCCAAGAGACATACGAAAACATGCTCAAGACTCTAATCATCATTAAAACAACAATGAGGTATCACCTCACACCTGCCAGAATGTTGTCATCAATAAATCAACAAACAGGTGCTGGTGAGGGTGTGGGGCAAAGGAAATCCTAGTACATGCTGGTGGGAATGCAGACTGGTGCACCCACTGTGGAAAACTGTGTGGTGTTATCTTAAAAAATTAAAAATGGAACAGCCTTTTGACCAGGTTGATCCCACATTAGGGAATATATCCTAAGAAGCCTGAAACACCAATCAGAAAGGAATATATGCACCCAATGTTCATGGCAGTACTATTTACATTTGCTAAGATCTGGAAGCTGCCCAAGTGCCCATCAGGAAATGAGTGGATAAAAAAGCTGTGGTATAGCCCTGGTCGGTTTGACTCAGTGGTTAGAGCGTCAGCCTGCGGTCCAAAGAGACCTGGGTTCGGTTCCCACTAAGGGCACGTAGCTTGGTTGCAGTTTGTGCCCGGCCCTGGTTGGGTCATGAGAGTGGCCGCCACTCGGTGTCCCTTTCATGTGGTTGTTTCTCTCTCTCTCTCTCTCTCTCTCTCTCTCCCTCTCTCTCCCTCCCACTCTATCTGAACAAAAAATGGAAAAATGTCCTCGGGTGAGGATAAAAAAAAACCAGTGAAAAAAGCTGTGGTACATATACACAATGGAATACTATGCAGCTGTGAAAAAGAAGGACCGCTTACCCTCTAAGACAGCAGGGCAGGGCCTGGAGAGTATTATGCTCAGTGAAATAAGCCAGCCAGAAAAGGACAATCTTACATGATCTCACTTATGTGTGAAATCTAATGAACACAATAAACTGACGAACAAAATAGGACCAGAGGCCTGGATACATGGCATGAACTGACAAATCTCAGAGGTGAACGGGGTGGAGGGGATTGGAAGAGATTAATCAAAGAATGGACATGCAAATATGCATAGCCCATGGACACCAACAATAATGCCCTGGGGTGGATCAGGGGCTGGGTGGAGGGAGGCAAAGTGGGGTAAATGGGGGGCATCTGTAATACTTCTAACAATAAAAAAATAACTTTCTATGTATTGACTCATTTAATCCTCACAACTATGACATGCAGAGGTGTTACTCTCCCATTGTGCAGACAAGGAAACTGAGGCACCGAGGGGTTTAATGATTTCCCCAAGTTTACAGAGCCTGTCAATGGCAGAATGAGGACTTGAATCTTGACTACCAAGCTCTGCTAGGTCCAGAAGCTGGAGGACTGGACGGTCTCAGCTCCTGAACCACCTTAGGTTCCCCTTTCTGGGAGGCACCGCCCCACAGGTAGGATTTGATTTCTGGTTTCTTTATGACTCTGTGTGGTTCCTTACATACATTTCCCCTCCCACAAATGCACATCCTTGAGCTCATCTAAGGTAGTCTGTCCCTTGTATGACTGGTTTAGTTTTCAGGCTCAATTCAGTTTGGCATAAACATGAAATATTTATTTTAAAAATCTGCTCCACCCTGGCCATGTGACTCAGTTTGCTGGAGCATCATCCTGTACACCAAAGGGTGGCGGGTTTGATTCCCGGCCAGATCAGGGCACACACCCAGGTTGTGGGTTTGATTCCTAGTTGGCAACCGATAGATGTTTCCCTCTCACATCACTGTTTTTCTCTCTCCCCCTTCCTCTCTCTAAAAATCAATAAAGATAAAACTATGTAACAGACAACTGACTTAAAAAAAAAAAAATCTTTTCACCAGGCCAGCGTGGCTCGGTGGTTGAGCGTCATCCCATGCACCAAATTGTTGATGGTTCGATTCCCAGTCAGGGCACATGCCCGGGTTGTAGCCCCATCCCCAGTGGGGGGGCATGCAGGAGGCGGCAGATCAATGTTTCTCTCTAATCAATGTTTCTCTCTCTCCCTTCCTCTATCTCTAAAAGTCGATAAAGACGTATTTAAAAATTTTTCTCAAGTCACCATTTTCAACTGCGCTCTGTTGACACTCCTCTGACTTCTTTTGGATTATTAAGGAAACCAAGTATAAAACCCCAGATCTTGCTTCTGAAACGTGCCTTTCCTCTTCCCCTAGGGCTCTGAGAGGTGGGGGTGGTCTGCGAGTCCCACCCCCAGACTAGTTGGCTCCTCGAGGGACAGGCCCCCCCCCCCACCTGTCTGGACTTCCGGCTCCCTGTCCCTGCTGAGCGATGACATGGGCCCTGATTTCCTTCCCTCCAGGGCCTGGGGAGAGTCAGGGATTTCTGGGGGGCAGATGTTGCTGGTACGACCCAGGTGCCCATCCCCCTGCTCCCCTGGCCTGGGCCCCTTCCCCTTTAGTTCCACCCCCTCCAATTCCTTTCTGGGGCTCCCTGCTCCCCTCCTCCCTGGGCTGGCCTCTTCTCCTCCGGTCCTGAGTTCCCTCGGACAGGCTGGGTCGGACCCTCCATCCCCGCCTCGCCCCAGGTGCGGCCAGGCCGCTTCTGTTTCAGGGGCTGCAGTCTGTCGTGGGCTGGGGAGAGGCCGCTTCGAGGGGCTCTGGCTCCTCAGCACAGAGCACACAGCCCTTCTGGGGTGACCACCTTTTCTTTGATCGTCAGAGGCACACGCCCGCCCGCCGCTCCCCAGCTCTGAGCTCACGCTCTCCTCTCTCGCGTGCAGATGCAGAGAAGGGGGCATGCAGGGGTGTTGCAGACAGGAAAGCATAAGATTTATTTAGAAAACAGGAAAGAGGGGCTTTCCACGTCCTTTGAAAACAGCAGCACGAGTGTTCTTCCAGGGGGGCTCCTGCAGGAGCAGTGGGGCTCTGCCCTCGGACCCAGGGACCTGGCCGCAGGGCCGGTGGCCAGGGAGGGCTGCGTGGGGCTTCCTGCTTCAGGGAGGGTGGCTCCGTGGGGATCACTGCAGTGAGGGGTGGGGGGCTGTGTGTGGGGTCGGGCACAGTAGGACCCCGGGGGACCTGGGGACAGAACAATAGAGGTGCTCACGCTGTCCAACAGGCCTGGACTACACCAGGCAAGCGAGACGCCTTTCAGATGGCATTTAAGGGGGACTCACTCTCAAGTGTGTGTGAGCGTTCTGCTGGGTTCTGTGCTAAGGGGGCGCCTGGGACTGAGGCCCAGGCCCACAATTCCTCGATACACCTGCTATACAGACAGAAGGTGGGGGGAGGGTGTGCGGGGAACAGGCAGCAGAGTGCGGCGAGTGTCAGGCTAACACGGCGACGTCCTGTCCAGGAGGGTGAGCTTGAGGAGCAGATGGCTCTCCTCCACGTATCTGGGAGAGCTTCCTGGAGGAGGAGGCAGGCATGGTTTGGGAAACTATCTGAATTACAGCAGAAGGGCATCTGTGTGCTGCATAGATGTGCACAGGCCTCCAAGGCCAGGCTCCGCTGATAAGGGTCAGGGTTCTTGGGAGCTGGTTTTAGGGGACTCCTGGCAATGTCTTGGGGGGCTTTTCCCACTCCCTTTTGCTGTAGGCTCCGACCTCAATGCATTTCTGTTGGCTGGTGATGGGGTGAAATCTTACTGTTGAGAGCTCCCCAAGCCTGGAGTCAGGGGCCTGGCTCTGTCGCTAGACGTGGGACCTCGGTCAGTCTCCACCTCTGGGGGTTTCTTACTCCTGTGACCATAGCTTAGGTAACAAACAGTCTTTGGTTTACTGCTCACAAACCCCTGAGAGGTAGCCACCGACAAGCCCGTTTTATACGTGAAGGCAGGGTGGCCGGAGGAATGGACCACGTGACAGCTCGGTCCTGCACAAAGCAGGGAAATGGGGTTAGGGGATCCCTGAGGGTTCTTTTCAGCACCCGGATGTTACTATTCTGTGGAAATTCGCCACCAGTGGATCCCTAACCGTTTGGGCTGTGTTCTCGCCTTACCTCCTGTGACCAGCAGCCACCGGTGGAATGGACATCTTGAAGTGGGGGGAGGGTGCATTTCATCTCCACATCCTCCCCTCCCCCACCCTCCCCTTCCCTCCCCTCCCTGTGCTGACCAACATCAACCCGGCTCTGGAGAAGGAAAGGCAGTAGGTTAAGCAAACATCTGTCCAGGAGTCAAGGAGCGGATTATGAAGGTAGCCGACCAAGACAGAGGGAGTGGGTGTAATTACAAACAGAGGCCCTTGATTTAGAGATTAGGGGCCCTTGAGGAGATGTGGAGGGACCTGGAGAGTGTTACCCTAAGCGAAACAAGCCAAGCAGAGAAAGACAAGTACCACCTGATCTCACTTATTTGTGGAACATAATGAACAAAACAAACCGATGAACAAAATAGTCCCAGAGACATGGAAGTAGGGTGCAGACTGACCAACCTCAGAAGAGGGGTTCAGGGGGAGGGAAGAGACAAACCACAGAACTTATGTGCCTGTTTGCTAACCGGGGACATCGACAACAATGCTGGGGGAGCCGGATGGGGAGGAGGGTGTCAGCGGGGGAAAAAAGGAGAAACATCTGTAACAAAAATAAATTAATAAAAACAATTAGAAATCAAATAAAAAACTAAATTAAGATTTTCAATAAATAAAAAAAAACAGAAAAGAGAAAGAAAGCCCTCACACGGAGGACTGCTGAACCGGGGACCAGGACGAAAGGGGGGGAACACAGCTCAGGGGTCTGCGGACATGGCTGGAGCCCGAACCCGGCACGTCGTGGCCGGGCGACCTCGGCTGCCCTGGTGTCCTCTATAAATGCCAGTAAAATGCGAACAGCGTGGGTTTGGTGTGGATCCAAAGCACCGAGGTTCCTGTGGGAAGGTCCCCCCGGAGCAGGGGCTGGAGGGGATGAGCCGGGACGGTGGACCCGGCTGCCCAGGCTGAGGCCCTGAGCCAACTGTCCAACCAGCCTCCGAGCTCCTGGAGACCAGCTGAGCAGCGCCGGGCCTGGGCCTGGGCCCCTGCAGGGACCAGGTACAGCGTGGACTCTGCTCACGAGAGTCCCAGGAGCAGAGGGGGAGGCTGGCCGGGCCCTGGAGGGGTGAGGCTCCTGGCAAGCAGACAGGGCAGCGCCCCTCCTTCGCCCCCTTGGCGAGAGCACCGGCCCCTTGGCGCACGCACGGCCCGCTCCACGCTGTCCATCTGCCCAGTGACCGTGATGTGACCCACAGAGAAGGCGCAGAGCAGCACAGTCAAGGGGAGTCAGGGGCGGAGGGATCCGGGCGCATCTCCAGGGGGCCCGCCCTGCGCAGGGGGGGAGCAGCTACAGACACAGAGTGGAGCAAAGGTCCGGGAAGATGGGGAGGGAGCGGGAACATCTCAGTAGGAGCCCCGCCTGCTCTGTGCTCCTGTGGGCCGTAGGGCAGGTGAGGGGACACCTGTCTGGGCTTCCACATCCTTGCCCTGCCTGGGTCCCCGCTTCTGCTTCTGTGTCCCCGTGACCCTGAGAGTGTGTACCTGCAGCCTTGGGGCTCCCGGGGCCCCCTCACCTGGACATGCTTGGGAAGTGACACCCCCCTCACCCTCACCCACCGCATCTGGGGCAGGAGGTGCAAAAGCCCCGAACTGCCCGGCCGGGTGGCTCAGTGGTGGAGCGTCGACCCTGCACCAAGAGGTCACCGGTTCGATTCCCGGTCAGGGCACATGCCCAGGTTGTGGGCCCGATCCCCAGTGGGGGCGGCCAGTCGATGTTCTCTCTCATCCATGTTTCTATCTCTCTCTCCCTCTCTCTAAAATCAATAAAGAAAAAAAATTAAAAAAAGAAAAGCCCAGTACCTCTGCCTAAGATGGGAGCAGGTTCTGCAGTGGACACTTCGGAGCTCCCCGTGGGGCCAGGGGGGCATCGCCTGAAGTCACACCCTTCCCTGTTCCGGCAGCCCCAGCACCCGATTCCTTTCTCTAGGTCGCCCTCCCCCAGTAAAACCTGCTCCTGTTTTCTTTTCTCAGCGTCTGCTTCTAGGGAGTCCAACCCACGGTGACCCCTGAACAAGCCTGGGAGAGGCTTGTGACAGCGGCCGTCAGTCTGACCCCGCCGGGGGTACCAGGTCTGTGCCTGGAGCTGCACCCCAGCTGCTCAGGTCTGACTCCGAGACTGTCACCTCCTCCTCCACCCCAAACACACACACACAGCCCGCTCCCAAAGGGGCTGTGTCTGCTCTGCTTGGGCCACACTGACCGGCCTTACATCCCCTGAGGACTTCCTGTCTGGCAGCTGGAATGCGGGAGTCTCAGCCAGCTCGGCTACTGTCAGGAAAGTGCCACCGGTGGTGTGAAGAGCAGGCATCCACGTCTCACCGCTCCAGAAGCCGGACGTCCAAGATCCAGGTGCTGGCGGGGTGTGGTCTCCGGGGAGAACCCACCTCGTTTACCTTCAGTTACTTCCCGACAGGTCCTCTCTGAGCCCAGGAACACTGGCCGCCAGGGCTGCAACATGAGCGTTTGGTAGGACGCGGTTCAGTCTGTGGCAATGGCCCGAGGCCTCGCTGAGTGAAGGAAACTTCAAAGTGATTTAATTTGGCCTCTTGGGTTCTGCATTTTTGTTTTATGCTGGCTCAGACTTCCCTGAACACAGGGCGGGCGGGGGGGGGATAAATAAAAACATATGTGGCCCTGGCCGGTTTGGCTCAGCGGTTGGAGCGTCGGCCTGTGGACCACAGAGTCCCGGGTTCGGTTCCCGCTAAGGGCACGTACCTCAGTTGCAGTTTGTCCCCGGCCCTGGTTGGTCGTGCGGGTGGCAGCCACTTGATGTGTCCCTTCACGTCGATGTATCTCTCTCTCTCTCTCTCTTCCTCTCTCTCCCTCCCACTCTATCTGTACAAAAAATAGAAAAATGTCCTCGGATGAGGATAAAAAAACAAAAACAAAAAAACCCCAACATATGTGGCCCTGGCCGGTTTGGCTCAGCGGTTGGAGCGTCGGCCTGCGGACCACAGAGTCCCGGGTTCGGTTCCCGCTAAGGGCATGTACCTCGGTTGCAGTTTGTCCCCGGCCCCAGGTTGAGGTCGTGTGGGTGGCAGCCACTCGATGTGTCCCTTCACGTCGATGTATCTCTCTCTCTCTCTCTCTCTCTTCCTCTCTCTCCCTCCCACTCTATCTGTACAAAAAAATAGAAAAATGTCCTCGGATGAGGATAAAAAAAACAAAAACAAAAACCAACATATGTGGCCCTGGCCGGTTTGGCTCAGCGGTTGGAGCGTCGGCCTGTGGTCCACAGAGTCCCGGGTTTGGTTCCCACTAAGAGCATGTACCTCAGTTGCAGTTTGACCCCGGCCCCAGGTTGAGGTCGTGTGGGTGGCAGCCAGTTGATGTGTCCCTTTCACGTCGATGTTTCTCTCTCTCTCTTCCTCGCTCTCTCCCTCCTGCTCTACCTGAAGATAAATGCAAAAATGTCCTCGGGTGAGAATTAGAAAACAAAACAGAACAAAACACAAACTTTCTCACTCCTGCTCAGAGGGTTTTTCCCTCCTGTGTTCATCCACAGAACAAATACACGTTGAGCATCAGTGGGCTTCTGTCGTGTTGGCCGCCCCACCCCCACGCGCCCCGGAGGAGGTACCCTGACCCCGCCTCCAGGGTGGGCATGTGATCAGGCCGGGCCAATCGGAACACAGCATCTGCAGGGCCTTGGATTAGTGAAGGTGGACACATCACAAATCCGGGCCAATGAGCCTGGACTCGTGGTTTTTGTTTGCCTGTTGGAGAAGGAAACCCAACACATTTCTGTTCATTAGGGTTGTTCAGTTTCTTCTGCTACTTTTAAAACGGATATAGAGCTTAGATTTGGGACTGGGGGTGTAAGTGACAGCCCCCCGAGGAGCTGGGTGCACGCTGTGCAGGGCGCTGATCTTTAGGACGGTCCCTTAGAAAGGGACAGATTGGGTTGAAATGGGCTGAAAGCCCAGGGCACTTATTTTAGGCTTGGCGAAGTCACTTTCGTCCTGTGACCTGAGACCCAAAACAACCGGAACCCAGAAATGCGGAGGCCAGCGCGGTTGGAGAGCTAAATTATCTTTTCCAAACTGGGACCTGGGAACACACTGGTTCCTTAGGCCCTTCCCGGTCTCCTGAATGTATCAGTACCAACTCTCTCTCTCTTTTCCTTTATTGATTTTAGAGAGAGAGGAAGGGAGAGGGAGAGAGAGATAGAAACATCGAGAGAGAACATTGATTGGCCGCCTCCTGCATGCCCCCCACTGGGGATCAGGCCCAACATGGGCATGTGCCCTGACCGGGAATTGAACTGGTGACCTCTTGGTGCAGGGTTGACACTCAACCACTGAGCCACACCGGCTGGACTCAATACCAACTCTCTTAACCTCAAACACAGGCAGTAGATTATACAGAAAAGCAGTGCACAGTGTAGCAAGTCAGTTCCATGGGAAGAACGAAGGAACAGCTGGAGATGTCGGCAGGAAGGGAGCTCACAGCTGATCTCTGAGCTAGCACTGGGGTGTTAGGATCTCTCCATGTTCCTGGGACTGTGCCCTGGGGGAATGTGACAAGCAGGCCTCAGACCTGTTTCTGTGACGGGGACGGCTCCACGGTTGGCTGGGGACTGGCCTCTCCGCTGGGCTCCCCTGCCAGGCAGATACCCCGAGGTGGAGAATTGACCGAAAGAGGGGCAGATTAAACGCTGCACCTTTGGTTTGGGCTGCTTGTTCCTGGGCATGGGTTCTGAGCCTGCCTGGACTCTCCAGGGCCACGGAAGGAGCGGTGTTCTGGCCACAAGGTCAGTATGAATAGGTCCTGACTCTCTGCCTCCTCACTGTAGTCGGGGACAGGGCTGAGGCACCAACATGCCCAGTTCGTCCTGCGGGTCATAGCCGCAGACCGCGGGGCCGCAGGGGAGCCAGTCCATGCACTTTGGTGGCTGAACCAAGTTCTGTGAGGTTTCTACTGCTGGACAGGCAGACACAACCCGCCATCACTCAGAGGTTTGGCTCAGTCTGGAGAACTGTCAGAACTGGGCTCATCTCGTCTATCCACCGACCACTCTCTTCGGTCTGAAAACTGCTCTGATTTATTTGTTTTTCAGTGACCAGGACTGCCGTCTGCCTCCACCAATCAAAATGCAATTTGGCTTCGGGAAGACTCAGCTTAAGGATGTTTTGTTCTCTTTGTCATTTTAGCTCCACTGCTCCAAGAGCTCATGGGTTTGTCATCTGCATCAACACGTTCAAATCTTTTGCCATCGCTTTGCTGTGTTAGCAACACGACAATGAAAAAGTCAGTGTATTTGGAATCTGCCAGAACGGGGGTCTGGTCACAGTCCTGTCACTTATGAGCCGTGTGATCTCAGGCAAGTCTTTCCTAAGCCCCCAGTTCCCTCTGTAACGTGGGGATAGTACAATGTGCCTCACAGTCTTGTTGGGATGATTATCTGCACAATAGTCATGACGCGGAGATGCACTCAGAGGTTCACTAGCTCTGGGCTTCAAGTTCTGGCTCTAGACAATGAATAGGTGAGACCAGGGGCCTCCCAGGACCATCCAGCTCTCGGCTACACCCGGGGCCATAGAGCAGTGCTCTCGTCCTGATCACTGGGTGACGTTTTTTGCTTTCTTTCTTTTTTTTTAAAAATTCATCTTTATTGTTGAATATATTACAGATGTTCCCCCATCTTTTTCCCTATTGACCCTGCCTCCCCAATCCCGCCCCCCTCCTGCCTTCCCCACACTATTGTTGGTGTCCATTGGTTGTGCATAGGCATAGAAGTTCTTTGGTTTATCTCATCCCCCCTCCCTCCCCCGTTCCCTTTGAGGTTCATCAGTCTAACAACCAATTTGTAGTTCTTAATTCCTTCATCTTTTTCACCCACCCTCCCAGCCCCCACCCATCTGGCAAGCAACAAAAAGGTCTCTGTATCTGTGAGTCTGTTTCTGTTCTGCGTGCTCATTTTGTTCGTAGATTCAATTGTTGATAGATATGTATTCATTGCCATTTTATTGTTCACATGTGTGTTCTCTTTCTTCTTCAAGAAGACCCTTCAGCATTTCATAGAACACTGGTTTGGTGGTGAAGTTCTTTAGCTTTTTCTTGTCTGGGAAACTCTTGAGATGTCCATCGATTCTAAATGACAGCTTTGCAGGATAGAGTCCTCTCGGTCGTAGGTCGCTGCTTTATGAAGTGACGTTTCTTCACAGCATCTCAGTAAGTCTCCAGCGGCGAGGGCACAGTAAGGACAGCCGCTTCAGCATGAACAAGGTACTGGCCCTCCAGGCCCATGCGCTTTGGGAAATGATCTACCCAAACAAAGTCAAGCCTTCGATCCAGCAGGTGCCTCTATCGCAGGCTTGGAGGAGGCACCTTGGTTTCCCTTTCATCACAGCAGGTCCACACGTGGGCACCTTCTGTCCGGAGCCCTCCGGTAGGAGTCAGCAGGATGGGCAGCGAGAGTCACTGTCGATGAGCGTGAATACGTGTGACCACATAACAGAGCGCGCAACGGGCGCGTCACCGCTGCCGCCGAGCCCAGCTGCCATGACGGGCGAGCAGGGTCAACGGCTTGCTTTCCGGGGGCAAAACATCCACTGACCGAAGGTCGACGTGCTGGGGAGCTAAACACCCCCAAGGGGCAGCGGATGAACGAGCCCTGGTATCTGCACCCACAGGAGATGGCTTTCATGCCCATGTTTTGAGCTCACTGGTGTTTTTTTTAAACATTTTTTTTTCTTTATTGATTTTAGAGAGAGAGGAAGAGAGAGGGAGAGAGAGATGGAAACATCGATGAGAGAGAACATCGACTGGCCGCCTCCTGCATGCCCCCCACTGGGGATCAGGCCCACAACCTGGGCATGTGCCCTGACTGGGAATCGGACTGGCGACTTCTTGGTGCAGGGTCGACGCTCAACCACTGAGCCACACCAGCTGGGCAGAATATACCTGATTTTGATCGATGGAGAGAAACGAGGAGGCAGCCACAGGCCTGGTGTGGCTTCGGATAAATGCTCAGAAGGGAAAAAGCTCAGCGGCACCAACCTGGCTTTTCCTACCACCGGCACCTGGGGCAGAAGCCGTGAACCCGGGTGCGGGAAGCCCACCCCAAGGAGACGTTGTCCCTGGGCGGGTGTGGAGCAGAGAAATCACAGTGAGCACGCAGACACATGGTGCCCGTGCTCCGTGTCTCACCGACACGCGCGTCCCCATCATGATGCACAGAATTGGTCTCCTTGGTGTTGCGTGGCATCTGTTTAAAAATTTTTTCCTTTATTGATTTGAGAGAGAGAGAGAAAGGGAGAGGGAGAGAGAGAGAGAGAGAAACATCAATGTGAGAGAGAAACATCGATCAGTTGCTTCCAGTATGTGCCCTGACTGGGGATCGGACCCAAAACCTTTGCTCTACAGGACAACGTTCCAACCAACTGAGCTGCCCGACCGCGGTGAGACCCAGCCAGTGTTCTGAGGTGTCCGCTAAGATGACTTGAACCTAGGACAACAGGAGGAATCCAGGCCAGGAGAGGGTTCAGCTCGGGCCAGCTCTCGCGGAAGCATCGAGACAGTGGGCTCCCCTAAGTCCAAGGAAGTGGGGTTCAGACTCGCTGGGTCTCACCAGAAAGACCAGCCATGTGGAGGTGTGTCCCTGAGGCACAGCCCTTCCATCCCCCCTCCTCTGCGCCTAAGCTCCAGGCTGCTGGCGTCTCCCTGTTATCCCCCTCTCCCACCTTTCCTGTGCGGGTCCCCTGAAGCTGCGGTTTTCTCTGGTCAGAGCGAGAATGTTCTTTGTATCAGACTGGCCCTCCTCCCCGCACCCCGTGGCTCTTTGATTCAGCTGCTCCCCGCACCCGCCAGTGTTGGCCCCTCTCCCTGTGAGGCTGGGCCTCCCTGGCTGCACTGGCCGCTGCCGTCCGGAGGGAGTGAGCTTTGATTACGGACACTGCTGCTCCTGCAGTGGGGCGTGAGAGGCCCCCACACCACCCCTGGTGTCTGCCCGCTATTTTGGCAACAGAGTGCTGGTATATTTCACCCTCTGGCTGGTGGAGATTCCCGTTGTCTCCTGGTAGGACCATCCCTCAGCTCCCATACCTGGGCGTGGGAGGGGTGGTGGTGAGGGACAGGTGGTAGCCTGTTTTAAGCATTGCAGAAAAACGCCCGGCTGGTGTGGCTCAGTGGCTGAGCGTCAACACCTGCACCAAGAGGTCACCGGTTTGATTCCCAGTGGTCAGGGCACATGCCCAGGTTGTGGGCCCGATCCCCAGTGGGGGGCATGCAGGAGGCGGCCCGTCGATGTTCTCTCTCATTGATGTTTCTCTCTCTCTCTCTAAAATCAATAAAGAGACCCGGGTTCGGTTCCCGCTAAGGGCATGTACCTCGGTTGCAGTTTGTCCCCAGCCCTGGTTGGTCGTGCGGGTGGTAGCCACTCGATGTGTCCCTTCACGTCGATGTTTCTCTCTCTCTCTCTTCCTCTCTCTCCCTCCCACTCTATCTGTACAAAAAATGGAAAAATGTCCTCGGGTGAGGATAAAAAAATATATATAAATAAAAAAATAAAATCAATAAAGAAAAAAAATAATTAAGAACTACAGAAATGGAGAGTCTACTACCTGTCTTCCATGCTCCCCTCTTCTGGGGTCTTCCTGGGGGAATGAATTTCTCTAATATTACTCCTGGCAACTGTAGGGGTTTTTAAAATCATTTTTAAATTATTCAATTACAGTTAACATACAATATCATATTAGTTTCAGGTGTACACTCCAGTAATTAGAGATTATAAAATGTACTAAGTAATCGTCCTGAAAAGTCTCATACCCGTCTGACACCACACAGTTATTAGAATGTTATCAGCTCTATTCCCTCCGCTGTACTTTATATCCTCACGACTACGTTATAACCAGTAATTTGTATCTCTGACTCCCTTCACCTTTTTAGCCATCCCTTTAACCCCTCTCCCATCAGGCAACCATCAAAATATTCTCTGTATCTATGAGTCTGTTTGTTCTTTTTTATAGATTCAATTTTTGATAGATATGTATTTAATGCCATTTTATTGTTCATATTTTAATTTTTATATTCCTTCTTCTTAAAAAAGACCCTTTACTATTTCATGTAATACTGGTTTGGTGGTGATGAACTCCTTTCGCTTTTTCTTGTCTGGGAAGCTCTTTATCTGACTTTTGATCCTAAACGACAGCTTTGCTGGGTACAGTAATCTTGGTTGTAGGTTGTTGCTTTGCAGCACTTTGAATATTTCTTGTCACTCCATTCTATCCTGCAAAGTTTTTTTTTGAGAAATAAACTGACAGTCTTAAGGGAGCTCCCTTGTAGGTAACTAACTGCTTTTCTCTTGCTGCTTTTTTTTTTTTTTATCCTCACCCGAGGACATTTTTCCATTGTTTGTTCAGATAGAGTGGGAGGGAGAGAGAGGGGGGGAGAGAGAGAGAGAGAGAGAGAGAAACATTGATGTGAAAAGGACACATCAAATGGCTGCCACCGGCACGACCAACCAGGGCCAGGGACAAACTGCAACCGAGGTACGTGCCCTTAGTGGGAACCGAACCCGGGTCTCTCTGGACCACAGGCCGACGCTCTAACCGCTGAGCCAAACCGGCCAGGGCTCTCTTGCTGCTTTTAAGATTCTCTCTTTGTCTTTAACCTTTTTGATGATGATGTGTGTTGGTGTGGGCCTCTTGGGGTTCATCTTGTTTGGGACTCTCTATGCTTCCTGGACTTGTATGTCTGTTTCCTTCACCAAGTTAGAGAAGTTTTCTGTCATTATTTCTTCAAACAGGTTTTCAATTTCTCATCCTCTCCTTCTTCTGGCACCCCCATGATGCGAATGTTGGCACCCTTGAAGTTGTGCCAGACTCTGCTTACACTATCCTCATTTTTTTTGGATTCTTTTTTCTTTTTGCTGTTCTGATTGGGTGTTTTTCGTATCCTCATATTCCACATCTTTGATTGGGTTTTTGGTGTCTTCTACTGTTAATGCCCTGTGAATTCATTCTTCTTCATTTCAGTTAGTGTATCCTTTATTTATGACTGGTCCTTTTTAAAGTTGTTATTCTCAGTAATTTCCTTGAAGCTCTCACTAAGTTCCTTGCACATCCTTATAACCATTGTTTTGAACTCTGTATCTGATAGTTTTCTTACTTCCATTTCATTGAGTTCTTTTCCTGGAGATTTCTCCTGTTATTTCATGTGCGATATTTGTCTTTGTGTCTGCATTTTGCCTGCTTCCCGGTGTTTGTGTCTATGTACTGGGTAGAGCCGCTGTGTCTCCCGGACTTGGTAGAGTGGCCTGTGCAGTAGGTTTCCTGTAGGGCCCAGTGGCTCAGCCTCCACAGTCCCCTGAGCTGGGCCCTCCAGGTGCACCCCTGGGTGGGCTGTGTGCACTGTCCTGTAGTTGAGCCTTGATTGGCATCACTGGGAGGGACTGACCTCCAGGCCAATAGGCTGTGAGGACCAGCTCTGACTACAGCCAAAGAGCTGCTGTGTAGGAGCCGACCCTGTGGAGCAGGACTTGCTTCAGTGGGGCTTTGGTGCTCACACGGTCCACCCCCTGAGTGTGTCACCCATGGAGGTGGTAGGGTTGTCATCCAGTGTGGTCTCAGGCTGACCACTGGGTGCACTGGGTCTGGGCCTCCCAGGAGGTGCAAAGTCAGCCACTGCCTGTGCCCTGCCCGGGGCCACCTGGCACGAGCTACAGAGTGATCTGCAGATGCTGCTACTCATGCTGGGCTTGGAGGTGCCCAGGAGGGGCCCAGTTGTGAACCAAGGCAGGCTGCTGCTAGTGCAGGGCCTGGGGCTGCTTAGCGAGGGGTGTGGGGCTCGCTGAGGCCAGCTGCTGCTTGTTTGAGAGATTTTAGGAAAGTCTGAAGCTTGAGCCAAGACAGGCCATTCAACTGGAATTCACTGGAAGCAGCTTGGATGAGCCTTCGAGTTGGGTGGGGCGGGGCCTCGGGGCATCACCAGGGCGGGGCAAAGAGTGTGAGCCAGGTTGACAGAGACTCAGACAGGGTGCCTGCCTGTGGGCTCTGTGGGGGGAGGGCTCAGAAGAGGAACAATGGCCTCTGCCAGCACGATTTTCTGGGAGAAATCTCCCCTCCCCCCACCCTGGCCCTGATGGCAGAGAAGTTAGTTCCTCCCCGTGTGTCCTGCTTCCTTTCAAGCTGCTGCCCTGATGCTGGAGCTCAGAGCGAGTGAGTCCAAGTAAGTCCACGTGCGGGCCCTTTAAGAGGAGCCGCCTGGGACTCCAGCAGCCTCGGGGTCACTCATCCTCAATCCCTGCAAGTTTTTCCAGCCAGAAGTTACAGGGATTTCTCTTGTTGGTGCAGGAACCTGGGATGAGGGGTCTGGTATGGGGCTAGGACCCCTCAGTTCTCAAGGGGGACCTCCACAGCCAAGATGTTCTTCCCAGTTTGATGTAGAAGCTCCGTTTGTGGGTGTGGGACCAGCTCGTTCCTCGTCTCCGCCCCCACCCTCTCAATGTGGCTTCTTTCATTCCCCAGGGGTAGGGTTTCCATTCGGCCAGATTCCAGGAAGTTCCGCACAATAGTTTTCCTAAAGAGTGGTTGTATTTTTCCTGTGCTCGTGGGAGGACTTGCGGTCACCTGCACCACCACGTTGACCAGAAGCCTCTGCCCCCTGTGGTGTAGGTGAGTTTGCCTTTAGAAGTGACTCCTCTGGTTGTGTTTCCCTCCTCCCCGGGATGTCCATGCCCAGCCTGAGATGAGCATTTGATTCACGCGTGCTTGTGACCAGCAGGAATTGGAGACCATCACTCTTTACCCTTCCCAACACTGAATATCATATTTTAAAATATTTTTGTAGCCTGGCTGGTGTGGCTCAGTGGCTGAGCGTCGACCCTGCACCAAGAGGTCGCAAGTTCGATTCCTGGTCGGGACACATGCCCAGGTTGTGGGCCTGATCCCCAGTGGGGGGCGTGCAGGAGGCGGCCAGTTGATGTTCTCTCTCATCCATGTTTCTATCTCTCTCTCCCTCTCCCATCCTCTTTCTCTAAAATCAATAAAGGAAAAAAAATGTAGAGACAGAAGACAGCAGGCCACACAGCAGAGCCCGGGGCAGGACCAGCCTTCCAGAGGCCGACGCAGAAACCATCCAGGGAAAGGGTAGGGGTCTCTGCTTATTGTCCATGTCTTGAGCTCCTAAGGGTGTCAAGCGTGTACTGGCCCGAGATGTAGAGTCAGGGAGGAGGTCATCATGTCTGGCTCCAGAGGAAGGAGAGTTCTGACATGTTGCAGCACTAGCCTCCCTGATGGAAGGGTCTTCATGTAATAGTATTGCTCCTGACAGGGACGTATCACGTGCTTCCGGACTACCAGGGGGTCAGGGCTGGCTTCCCAACGGAGCGGGGATGCTGCTTTCGTTATGTTCCATTTGCATCGAGAGTCAGACATGCACTTGGTTTCCATCATAGCTTCCAAGGTGGTCGCTGGGACAGACCCTGGTGAATTCAACCCGCCTGTCCCTGGAAGGACCACACGAGGCCCCGGGGGACCGCGCTGGCCAGGTGAGAGCAGGAAGCAGAGGATCCGTGGTTTCTCCCTTAGAGGAAGTCTGAAGGAGCACCCTTGATGACATGTAAGTACCTCAAGCTGCCGGTTGGGTATTTCCTCTTCTGTTTTTGTTTGTTTGGGTTTGTTTCACGTTTCAGACCTGGCACCACCGAGAAGTTAGAAAGGGAGCCTCCAAGGTTCTGAGGCCGTTTTGGGAGGGCTGGTGGTTGGGCATCAGCATGGACACTGAGCAGCGAAGGGGGGGGAGGGGTCTCGTACCGGGAGCTCAGCTCTCTGCACAGACCCTCCCCGCAGGGGCTGCCCGGTCAGCGCACACAAAGCTCTTCGACCCTGCCGGCTGTCAGCCTGGGACCCTGCTCCCCTGCTCCCCTGCGCTTCCCAAGGCCCAACCTTGTCTCCGTCCCGGCAGGACGCCCCGGGGGATTAGGGGTGCCCAGTTCGTGTGTGACTGAATAGCGGGTGGAAAAACATGAAAACGTTCGCCTAGACGCTGAGATACACACTGGACACATGTTCCTGGACTCACAGTCCAACGGCCACGTCCTAGGTATTCCTAGGCATTCCCAACACTCTCCGCTGACCTCCGCCTCACCTGACCTTGTCTTCTTTCTTAAAAAAAGTTGGTTTTATCCTCGCCCAAGGACATTTTTACATTTATCTTCAGGTAGAGCAGAAGGGAGAGAGGGAGGAAGAGAGAGAGAGAAACATCAATGTGAGAGAGACACATCGACTGGCTGCCACCCACACGACCCCAACTGGGGCTGGGGACAAACTGCAACCGAGGTACGTGCCCGTAGCGGGAACTGAACCCAGGTCTCTCTGGTCCATGGGCCGATGCTCTAACCACTGAGCAAACCAGCCAGGGCGGAACTCGTCTTCTTACCTGCGAAAGACAACCCCACGTACAGGGTCACCATGAGAATCACATGCAATAACGCGGGTGAACCCCCTTTCTACACATGAAAGCATTACATAGACAAGAAGTGAAGTCAATATCTGATTTTTATCTGTTCATCATTTCTTCCTTTGGACCTACCAGTTCCCATGGTGGGGTTTTCATTTTATTTTTCTTTTTTTTTTTATCCTCACCTGAGGACATTTTTTCCATTTTTTGTTCAGATAGAGTGGGAGGGAGAGAGAGGAAGAGACAGAGAGAGAGAAACATCGACGTGAAAGGGACACATCGAGTGGCTGCCACCTGCACAACCCATCCAGGGCTGGGGACAAACTGCAACCGAGGTACATGCCCTTAGCGGGAACCGAACCCGGGTCTCTCTGGACCGCAGGCTGACGCTCTAACTGCTGAGCCAAACTGGCCAGGGCTCCTTTATTGGCTTTAGAGAGAGAGGAAGAGAGATGGAGAGAGAGATAGAAACATCGATGAGAGAACATGGACTGGCCGCCTCCTGCACGCCCCCCACTGGGGATGGGCCCACAACCTGGGCATGTGCCCTGACCAGGAGTCGAACCGGGACTTCTTGGTGCAGGGTGGACATTCAATCACTGAGACACACTGGCCAGGTCCCCTGGTGCTTTTAATCGGTCTGTCAATCACAGCCACAGAGACAGGCATGTCCAGGAAATGCGATACGGATAGCGACAGGCAGGGTTCAGTCCTGACTTCTAATTCCAGCTCCTGACTGTTGGATCCCAGGAGGTCTTCGTTCTTTGAACACTCTTGGGTATTTTGTGTAGTTGGTTTGAGGTGGTTTTCATTATTTATTTATTAAGTTATTCATTAATATGTATATTTTACAGGTTTTTTGTTTTTTTTTTTTCAGTTTTACTTTGTATTGGTTTCATCTGTGCAGCTTAGTGGTGAGACATCATTTACTCTGCAGAGTGTTCCCCTTGGTGTTTTCCGCACCAGGCATGGCTACCACAGTGTTGTTGACCATGTTCCCCACGTCATCAGTATATCTAACAAAGGTCGATGGCGTAGAAAACACCACTGTTGCATTACAAAGAAGCTGACCGACGATCTTCGTTGCTGCTTCCCGAGTCCGTGGAAGGACTGACTTTGCTATTGATGGTGGGCCTTGGAGCCTCGTGGGCCTTGGCTAAGGAGAGACGCAGGGTGGGCAGGTCAGGCCAGGAGACGGCCCACGTGGTTAGGGGGTTGGGCTTTGAGTTAGGTTCCCTGTAGGGGAGGGGGTTTGAAAATTGAGTTCAGTCAGTCACATGGCCAGCGATTCGATCAATCATGCCTGTGCCGCGAGACCCTGCTGCAAAGTTTGGGCGCCGAGTCTCAGGGAGCCTCCTGGGTGGTGAACCCTCACTGTGCCCGCTGGCAGAAAGGGCAGGCAGGAAGCTCCACCTTAGGGACCCCCGAGACCGTGCCTGTGTACCCCTTCCTGCGGCTGGTCCCGATTTGTGTCCTGTATGATCAATGACCGTTGTAAAAATGATGACTGCAGACTTCTGGGGTTGGCCCAGGGAATTTGCAAACCCAAGAAAGTCTGTGGCACCTTCACGACTGCCACCAGAGGTCAGAATGTGGCGGGACGTGGACTAGGACCAAGGTGGGTCTGCCAGACCCATCTGGACATGGGTTCCGGCACACTGTCAAGAAGAGCATTTCGGGGACTCACACAGAGGAGGATTTAGGGTACAGAGGCAAGATTTCATGGACAGTATGCAGGGCTCAGATGGTCCTAGAGAGACTGCCACACCATCTCGTCCACGGCCAGGTGGCTCAGCTCTGTCTTGCTGCAGAACACGCCCATCCTCTGGGCCCCACATGCACAGTGGTCCCCACCAAGCCCGGGAGAGGGGCCAGGACCTGGAGCTGCTGTGCCCTTAGCCTGGCATCCGCGGTGCCCGTAGTTCAGCACCCTGTCTGCTCCTGTCCCCCCATGATCGGCTCCACTGTTTTCTACATGATAGCCCCACACTGGAAACAACACAAACTAGTAAGTGAGCAGACCAACAAAGTGTGCTGTATCCATCCGATGGGATAATACTCATAGATAAAAAGAAACAAATGAATGACACATGCAGCTACGTGGACAGTCTCCAGACAACCCTGCTTAATGAAAGAAGCCACACAAAGAAGAATATATACTGTATTCTTTAATTCGCATAACGCTCTAGGAAGCACAAGCTAGTCTGCAGTCACAAAAACCACCTCAGTGGTTACTAGGAGGAGAGGGGTGGGAAGAAGGGGTTACCTGGGCAAGAAGGAATTTTGGAGTGAGGGGTGTGCTCGCTGTTCTGATCTGCTGATGGTTTCATTGGTGTCGATAAGTGTTACAATGTATCATATGGCACACTTCAAATATGTGCAGCTTCTATGTCAGTTATACCTCGATACAGCTGTTACAAATGACACCATGAGAGGTCCTATGAAAGAGCTGGGGTTTCCTTCCCGTCTCCAGTACCTCAGACTCAGAATCCGCAAATGGGACTCCCAATTGGCCTCCACTTGGCGCGTGCTCCCGGCGTGTCCTCTGGTGGTTACGGGCACCACCACCCACCTAGGACCCAGAACCTGGGAGCCCCCTGGACTCCTTTGTCCTCCATCCACCAACAACCAACTGGAAATTAATTTCTGGTCGTTCTCTTTCCTTAACTTCCCTGGACTTCAGCCCAGTTTAGGTCATTGAACTGTTGTGATAGCCGCCTCACTGGGTCAGCAGTGTCCAGGCCTGCTCCCCCGCCCCCTTCTCATCCCCCTTTTTATTTATTTATTTATTTTTATCCTCACCCGAGGATATTTTTCCATTTTTTGTACAGATAGAGTGGGAGGGAGAGAGAGGAAGGGAGAGAGAGAGAGAAACATCGACGTGAAGGGACACATCGAGTGGCTGCCACCCGCACGACCAACCAGGGCCGGGGACAAACTGCAACCGAAGTACGTGCCCTTAGCGGGAACCGAACCCGGGTCTCTCCGGACCGCAGGCCGACGCTCTAACCGCTGAGCCAAACTGGCCAGGGCTCATCCCCCTTTTAAAAAAATCTCCCCCCGTGTACTGCTTTCTGCAGGAACTTTCTAGGCCTGTGTGTGATCGCCGAAGGGCCTTACTCTGTTATTTACTCCAGAAAAACCAGGAACTAATGTTCTCCACCTACCGTCACTTCTTCATAGAGTCATTTCCCATCTCAGCCTTGCTAGTCTCCCTATTAGCATCCAGAACGCCCCTGGGGCAGCAGCCTGGGCTCCCCAGACGCTAAGAGAATGATGAAGTCATTGTCTGTCTTCCCGCCAGACTGCGCTCTCCACGAAGAACCTGTTTCATTTGCTGCAGTTTGCCAGGCCTGTCTGTGTCCGGCGCAGGACAGAAGCCCGGTGACTCTCGGTTACCGACTCAAGGAGGGTTCAGGCTACTCAGACCCATAGGACACGGACACAGATACATACACGAGGCAAATTATAGGCGCTGCAAATAAGCGGGGCCCAAATCCAACAGTAGAATCTTCAGAGGAAAAGGGAGAGAGACTGTGGCAATAAGGAAGGACTGGGGGGGTGGGGGGCATGGGGACCACACAAAGGAGAGGGCACAGGAAGGCCACCGTGAGTGTGGAGACCACAGCAGTCCACTTGACCCGGACTATACAGTCATAGAAATGCAGACTAAAAGGAGCAGGAAGAGCAAAGACTGGAAATGCCTTGAGGCCAAGCTGGGAGGGTGTTAGATACACAATTATTTGGTGGCCTGGGGACCACTGAGGGAGTTTAAACAGGCACATGAGCCACTCAGCTGCTCTGCTGCTGATTTTCTCCTCCCCTCCCCCTCTCCCTCCCCTCCCCCTCCCCCTCCCTTCCTCCCCTCCTCCTGTTCCTTCCCTCCCTCTCCCCCTCCTTCCCTCTCCCCCGTCCCCTCCCCCTCCTCCTGTTATTGTCGCAGGAATCACAGAATCAATCGGGCACCACAGAGACCAGACGGGGACAGAGCCCGGAACTGGACCGCCGTCTAAGTCCTTGGGTGTCAGCCTTGGCGAGGAAGGTGCGAGGTCAGATGTGAGGCGGAGAAGCGGACCAATTCACCATTTCATCCGGGTCTCACCCAGAGGAGGGCAGCACCCTCCTCACCTGTCCCCGAAGAGTGAGTTCAGGGGGGTCCAGGCTGAGCCAAAGCGGCCAGAGATCATCCTTCAGACTGAATGTGCCCCTGAGAAGCGGGGGAAGGCAGGTCCCGGCACCCCTTGGTCCTGACGCCCCCTTCTCCTGGGAGCTCCTACGGGGAGCTCTGTCCTGTTACCAAGAACAATGCGGAATCGGGAGCGCACGTGGGCGCCTGGGCGCGTGGGGACTTGGCTCCGCGTCCTGCCCTCGCGCGGCGGCCGTGGGTAATCGGCGCGCGTCGTTTTGAACAGATGAGCCTTCTGCCAGCAGCGATTCCCGCCTGAAATCCATCCTGGACGCGTTATGTTAATTTCTCGACTCCCTTTCTCTATGGACAAAACCCAGCCTTCGCTTCTGAACAGGGTGCTGACGGGAACATACATATTAGGTCATCGAGACGTGAAGCAGAAGCGGAAAAGGGGGGAGAAGGGGCGCGCTCCCCGGAGCGGAGCGAGGAGGCAGGTGCCAGATGCTCCCCGTGGTTGGAGGCGGCCTGGGAACAGCAGAGGACATTCTGCGTGGAGGACGGGCTGGGGAGAGGGGCTGTTGGGGTTCCAGCTCTCCCTAAACGTTCAGCTTCAGCTTGGCACCGGCACCGGCACCGGCACCGGCACCGGCTTGGACCACAGACCGGGTAGCCTCCACTGTTTCTTCGGTCTCAGAGTCCTGTTCTACGTGAATAGGTCTGCAGGGAGCCTGACCGGACTCCCGACTCGCCAATTACACTGGACAATCTAACAGGACACCACCCGGGCTGCCTGGACGAGGCCTGCGGCCTGCACCCCACTACCTGGGCCGCGCAGTTTTCCCTGGACTGTTCGAAGAAAAATTCCCCGTTACCTAGAGCCACGTGCCGGTATGAAGGGCGCTGGTGAGGCCCATGTGCTCATTCCCAGCCTTGGGTCAAACCTCGTCCTGGAAATATTTAAATGCACAGGTAGCCAGCTCTCAATGATTAATACTAATGTAATTCCCAAACCATCTCTCTTTGGCTTTGTAGGATTTTTTTCCCCCTCCCACTTCCATCAGGCCTCATCTGCCGAGTCTCTGGCGAAGGTTGACATAGAAACATAAACGGGAGCAGCAGCTGCGATGTTTTGAAAGAGCACAGGCCTTGGAGGTGGTCCGGCCTATGAAAGACAAGTCTCCACGTCAGAGCACCCAGTTCTCCATCCCCAGAATTGGACTGATTACCCCCACCCCCCACCCCAGTGTCTCTGGGACAATCACATACAGTGACAGATGCGAAACCAGCCAGCCGTCCGTAAACACCCCAAGGGGGACTGTGGACGTGCCATGACTTCCCCTGAGCACTGCAGACGGAGGTGGAGGGTGGGGGCAGAAGATGCTGAAGAGGGGTCTGGGACAACTGGACATTCCAGAATTTGAGGCTGGGGTAATGCAATGTTATGTATAGGAGAAGGGTAGTAGGAGAGGCCACTAATGCAGGCAGAGGGGTGCAGTAGGATAGACAAGTATTAAACACTATAGAAGGCTGATATTTTACCCTACTTGCAAAACAGCAAGTTCGCCTGGCACACAAGACTTCTGGGACAGGTCATTACTCACAGCAATAAAAGTGTCAGCATGTCCAGCCGGTGTGGCTCAGTGGTTGAGCGTCGACCCTGCACCAAGAGGTCGCTGGTTCAATTCCCAGTCAGGGCACACGCAGGAGGCAGCCAATCAATGTTCTCTCTCATCCATGTTTCTATCTCTCTCTCCCTCTCCTTTCCTCTCTCTCTAAATTCAATAAAGAATTTTTTTTTTGTGTGTGTGTCAGCATGTGCATGGGTCCCCAAGCCCCAATTCCTACAGGGAAACTGGACAAGGACCAGGTGACACCTGCCCATGCAGTTGGTTGTCCCATCAGCATGGAATCCTGACTTTGAGGGACCTGAAGCTTCTATAACAGGCCGTCAGACTACTTGATCTTAGCGAAACCAGGAGCTGGCTCTTTGAAAAGATCAACAAGATTGATGCCAGACTCCCCAGGAAACAGAGAGCGAGACCCAGATAAATAAAATCAGGAGTGAAAGAGGTGAAGTAACAACTGACACCACAGACTGTGAAGGATTGTAAGAAAGTACTATGAACACTACTATGCAACAAATTGGACAACCTAGGCAAAATGGACAAATTCCTACAGTCAGAAAATCTTCCAAATCTCACCCTGAACAGACCAATAACAGTTATGGAAATAGAAGCAGTAATCAATAAAAGCCCAGCAAATAAAACCCTGGGTGCAAATGGCTTCACGGGGGAGTTTTAACAAACATTCAAAGGACGAGTAACACCCATTTTCTTCAAACTCTTCAAAAAATTCAAGAGGAAGGAAGACTTCCAACCTCTTCTTAGAAGCCAGTGTAACCCTAATTCCAAAACCAGATAAAGATACTACAGAGAAAGAAAAGTATAGGCCAATATCCCTGATGAACATAGAACCCGCAATCCTCAACAAAATATTAGCAAATCAGATCCAGCAATATATTTTTAAAAACAGTCAACATGACCAATTGGGATTTATCCCAGGGATGCAAGGCTGGTACAATATTTGCAAATAAATAAATGTGATACACCACATAAACAAATGAAAGATAAAAATCTATGATAATATCAATAGATGCTGAAAAAACATTTGACAAAATCTGGCACCTATTTCTGATAAAAATTCTCAGTAAAGTGGAAAGAGAGGGAACATATTTCAACGTAATAAAGGCCATATACAAAAAACCTACAGCCAACATCATACTCAATGGGCAAAAACTTAAAGCATTTCTTCTTAAGAACAGGAACAAGGCAGGGATGCCCACTTTTGTCACTCTTATTTAACACAGTACAGGAAGTCTTAGCCACGGTGATCAGACAAGGAAAAAAATAAAAGGAATCCAAATTGGAAAGGAGGAAGTCAAGCTGTCATTATTCACAGATGAATTGATATTGTACGTAGAAAACCCTAAAGAATCCTCCAAAAACCCACTAGATTTAATCAATTTGGCAAAGGAGAAGGATACAAAACGTCCATAAATTGGTGCCATTTTTATATACCAATAATAAACACTGAGAAAGAGAAACTAAAACAACAACAACACTACTACTTACCACTGCAACAACATAAAATTAATAAATAAAATACTTAGGAATAAACTTAACCAAGGAGGTAAAAGACCTGTTCTCAGCGGGAACTGAACCCGGGTCTCTCTGGACCGCAGGCTGATGCTCTAACCACTGAACGAATCTGGCCAGGGCCCAAAAGACCTGTTCTCAGAAAACTACAAGACACTGAAAAAAGAAATAGAGGAAGATATAAACAAGTGGAAACATATACCATGTTCATGGATTGAAAGAATCAATATCATTAAAATATCCATATTATTCAAAGCAATTTATAGATTCAATGCAATCCCTATTAAAATACCAAAGGCATATTTCACAGATCTAGAACAATTATTCCAAAAGTTTATATGGAACCCAAAAAGGCCCCAAATAGTCACTGCAATCTTGAAAAAGAAGAACAAAGTTTGGAGGGATTACAATACCAGATATCAGGTTATACTACAAAGCCATTGTAATCAAAACAGCCTGGTACTGGCACAAGAACAGACATACAGATCAATGGAACAGAAGAGAAAACCCTAAAATCATCCAAGACATTATGTTCAGCTAATATTTGACAAAGTTGGCAAGAGCATACAGTGGAATAAAGTCAGCCTCTTCAATAAATGGTGTTGGGAAATTAGACAGCTACATGCAAAAAAATGAATTTAGACCACCAACTTACACTATACACGAGAATAAACTCAAAATGGATAAAAGAGTTAAATGTCACCTGTGACACCACAAAAATCCTAGAACAAAATGTAGGCAGCAAAATCTCAGAAATCAGATACAGCAGAATTTTCAATGATACATCACCAAGGGTGAGAGAAACAAAAGAAAAAATTAATAAACAGGACTACATCAAACTAAAAAGCTACTTCTCAACAAAGGAAACCAGCATCATATGAAAGGGGAGTCCACCATATGCAAGAACATACTTGCCAATTATACACGGGATAAGAGGTTAATTTCCAAAAGATATAGAGTACTCAACAAAAGGAAGACAATCCAATTAAAAATGGGCAGGGGACCTGAATAAATATTTCTCCAAAGAGGACAATGTAAATGGCCAAGAGATATGTGAAAAAATGCTCAATGTCACTAATCATCAGAGAGATGCAAATTAAAACAACTATAAGGTTATCACCTCACACCTGCCATTAACAAATCATCAAACAACAAGTGCTGGTGAAAATGTGGAGAAAAGGGGACCCTAGTACATTGCTGGTGGGAATGCAGACTGATGCAGCCACTGTGGAAAATAATATGGTGTTTCCTCAAAAAATTAAAAATGGAACTGCCATTTGACCCAGTGATCCCATTTCTAAGAATATATCCTAAGAAGCCTGAAACACCGCTCAGAAAGAATATATGTACCCCTATATTCATAGCAGCACTATTTACAATTGCTAAGATCTGAAAACAGCCCAAATGTCCATCAGTAGACAAATGGATAAAAAAGCTGTGGTACATGTACACAATGGAGTACTATGCAGCTGTAAGAAAGAAAGATCTCTTATCCTTTGAGACGACATGGAGGGACCTGAAGAGCATTATGCTAAATGAAATAAGCCAATCAGAGAAAGACAAGTATCACATGATCTCACTTATTTGTGGAATATAATGAACAAAATAAACTGATGAACAAAATAGATCAAGAAACATGGAAGTAGGGAATAGACTGACTAACCTCAGAAGTAAGGGGGTTGAGAGTGGGTGGGAAGAGATAAACCAAATAATTTATATGCATATATGCACAACCAATGGACGCAGTGAAGGCAGGGGTGGGATGGGAGTGGGTAGTAGGATGTCAATGGGAGGTAAAGGAAGGACATCTGTAATATTGTCGACAATAATCATAAATTTTTTTTAAAAGAAGAGTCCCTCTAGCCTGTTAAAATAGAAAAGGTATGTAAACTTTTCTGCAAGCTATATAATCAGAATTGAAATTAAGGTCTAATTTTCTAATAAATCTTTCTGGTAAAAAAATAAAAATAAAAAGACTGCTTGATCTTTGCCCCAGAAGGAGACATCACCTTTCCCCCAGTTTCACTGAGAAATAATTGACATAAATCTCCATTTAAGATATACAGCATGGTGTTTTGATGTACAGACATCATGAGATGATTAGGACAATAGGTCTGTTAACATCTCGCATCTCTTACAGACATAATAAAAGGAAAATAAGTGTTTCTCTTAGTAAGGAGACCTCTTAGGGTCTCGTCTCTTAACAACCTCCCCACACATCTCACAACGGCGTCGCTGCCATGATTATGCGGAGACAACACCCCTAGTGCCTATTTGTCTTATGAATGGAAGTCTGTGCCTGTCGGCCACCTTCCTCTAAGTCTTTATCTTTATTATACGGACACTAAGCTGACGTCTCTGCTCCAGAGACACAGTCTGTTCACACAAACATTCTTGAAAAGATGGTTTGGAACAATGTTAGGTGTGCAGAATACAGAAGCCTATGGGAAGCGGTGCCCCCACAGAATGCCCCTCAACTAGAGCTGACTGTACCCCTGACTCCACAGGCCCCAATGGGCACCCATTCACCCCACAGCAATCATTCTTTGCACAGGCCCAGGGTCTGTGAAAGGCACTCTGACTACTTCTCAGCTGACACTCTTCCCTGTTCTCCTTTGTCCAGAGTGGTCTTCATGCCCTGGCCGGTTTGGCTCAGTGGTTGGAGCATCGGCCTGCAGCCCAAAGAGTTGTGGGTTCAGTTCCAATCAAGGGCACGTACCTCAGTTGCGGTTCGGACCCAGGCCCTGGTCGGGGTTGTGCAGGAGGCAACAAGTCGATGTATCTCTGTCATGTCAATATTTCTCTCTCTCTCCCTCTCAGTCTATCTGGAAATAAATGGGGAAATATCCCCGGGTCCTCACCACTTAACAGCCTAGACCAGTGCCTTGCTGGGACCCACACATCAGCATCGCCCGGGAGACTGTGAGGGATGCCAGGTCTCCGAACCTTCTGCCCAGAGGCCTGACTTCCTGGGAACTGTCCCGCGAAACCTGGAGCAACTTGGCCCACCCTTTCCACCATAATCCACAAGTTCTCTTGGGGGGAGGGGGGGGCAGACAGCATTGACCGGAGGCTCCCATCCACCAGGGGGATGTATGTTCCGCACTGGCCCAGGGAAATGATCCAGAAAGCATTATCATCCGTTTTCTTTCCAGAGTTCAGCTTTTTATTGAATGTGTCCCAAAAGAGGTTTAATCCAAAGACTAGAGCCTATGTCATCAGGAGACTCCTCAGACTCTTCTGTCTCTGCTTCCACTTTCTCTCCTCAGCTGGGGCAGCCAGGAGCGGGCAGGGCCTCCTGTGGGGGCAGCACTACGGCTGGGGCGGGCCCCTCCACTGCAGACCAGCTCCCCACTTTGATCTTGGCTAGAGCCTCTGCAAGCCACCTGGCCAGGGAGGTTCAACATTCAGGTGCTTTGATGAGGACATGGAGTTATCCTCCGGCACGTCCCCTGTCCCCTCGTTGTCCTGCAGGGTGAGGGCCGAGCAGGCACAGGCGAGCTCTGGGCGGAGGCCAAGGAGCAGGTGGGTGCTGGACGAGCCCTGCGGGGGAAGTGAGGGCCTCACCCCGACAGGCTCTGTAGGTCTCGGAGCTGCTGAAGGCAGAGCCAGACTCCAAGAACAGGTGCGGCCAACCCTGGGCGACCACGACTTCTCTCTTCTCTGTCTCGGGGTGCATTCAGGGAGCCGTCGCCAGAAGTGAGAAGTGTGTGCTGACCCAGCCCCCCCCCCCCATTCGGCGGCAGAGCTCGAAGCCCACAGACCCCAAGCCTGGAGAGAGACCGGGGACTCAGACCAGAGCTCAGTGACCCTCGTCCGTTACACGTCCACGCTCCTCTGTGTCCCCACCCGTGACGTGGAGCATGGTTGACCTGTGTGACTTCCAATACCCCTCTCAGATCCAACATGACCCCAGACTCCTGTGGGCTGTTTTCATTCGCTGCAAATCCACCCTGGGGTCAGGCTCGCCAGGCCTGGGGTAAAGGAGCAGGGATATTCTTTTTTTTTTTTTTTTTATTGTTTTTTTCTTTATTGATTTTGGAGAGAAAGGAAGGGAGAGGGAGAGAGAGATGGAAACATCGATGAGAGAGAACATGGATTGGCCGCCTCCTGCATGCCCCGCACTGGGGATCCGGCCCACACCCTGGGCATGTGCCCTGAACGGGAATCGAACCCGTGACCTCTTGGTGCAGGGTCGATGCTCAACCCCTGAGCCACACCGGCAGGGCAGGAGTAGGGGCATTCTTAATTTGACCTTCCACACTGGGCACGCCCTCCAGGCCTCCCCACACCCCGTCTAGATTAAAGGGTGGGGATGAAGGAAGGGGTGGCAAGAACCTTGACAAATATGAGGATCTTGGACCCCCAACCTCCACATGTTCTTTAGTAGGTACGGCCAGTTAGAACATGGTCCTTCACGTGGTCTGTGCGTTGAAATCACCTGGGGAGCCAGTCTCCCCCGAGATGCTGTTTTCTTGGTCTGAGCAGCCTGGGCACGGAGGTTTCGCAATGCTCTCGGGGGGGTAATTCTAGGGAGACCCACTGGGAGTGAGACCCCACTGCCCTCCTCCCTCACGGTAACCTTGTGCAGGGCGCTGGCCCGCACTCGGCGCTGGAGCAGGTGTTCTTTCATTACTTACTCCCGAGGGGAGCTAAGGGGTGCCGCGTGGCCCTGGTAACGCCAGGGTTGCCCCGAGTTGCGGCCGAGAACCTCTCAGAATTCCCGTTTTCCCGAATCCGAGTCTGGGGGCTGCGCAAACCCGTGAAGAATGAGAAGGCAACGCCCTGGCTAGCCCGCCCCTCCTCCAGGGCTGGGAACGCCAGGCCGAGCTGCAGAAGCAGCAGGTGTGCCCCGACAGGCTGGCCCTGAGCCACACGGCTCACCTGGTCCCGCAGGTCCCTGGCAGGTCCGAGCAGGGCTGGTCCGCTGCTCGGTCAGTGGGCAGAGCGCGCACTCGGCCACCTGAGCAGGGTGGCGCGCTCTGGGGCTGCAGGGCGGGGAGCAAGCCCTCGGAAACTCTTGCATCCAGGGCGCCCCCCAGCATCACTTCTGGCCACTCCTGTCCATGCAGCGGGGACACCAAAGGCTCACGATCTCAGGCCGCGGCTGCCCGGAGCGTGTCGCTGGGAAAGCAGGACCCGATTCCCTGGTTTCGTTCCTTCCTTCAGATGGAGCCCACGACGCCTGGGCTTTTGTCCGTCGTTGGTGCCCAGCGGAGGGCTCTGCAAGGGCCCCTCGGAGGCTTTCTCGGCGGATTCGTGCCGCAGCCCGAGGCGATCTTCAGAGCCCCGTCTGCGCTGGACAGAGACCTGTCCCGCTCCCAGGCGGAGTGCCGCGCGGTGGCACCTAAGGGGCCGTCTGGGGTGCGCGAGCGCCCTCTGCAGGGCTGGCGGAGCCGCCTCTCTGGGGAGCGAGCAGCCCCAGCACGGTTCCGGCTGCCTTTCCCCTTCTGGGTGCAGAGACCCCAGCTCTGACAGCCTCTCAGCAGCACCCCGGTGCTTTCTCAGCCCTTCATCTGCAGGCGCCAGGGTGTCAGCTCCCAGCCAACCACCGGCGCCCTTCGCCAGGACGTGCACCTGGAGGATGGAGCGGGAGAAGCCGCCACCCTGGTTGGGCTGACTTCTTCCAGCTTCCACCAGGGGGCGCACTCACCCCTGTTCTGCCAGCTAGACCACGCACCCATTTCTTTCCTCCTCATGCACATTGATTGAGCACCTACTATACGCCAGGCAGTGCTAGGTGCTGAGGCTCCTGCGCGTACGCTGCCCATGGTGAGTGAGAGGCAGAGAAAATAGCAGTTAATCATGAAGAGAGAAGAAAGCAGGAGGCCCCAAGATGGTCCAAGGAGAAGCAGAGGACCCAAAGGGTTGTGAGCATCCCAGCAAGGCGTGGTGAAGACGACTTCTTATTTGTTTATATTTTTATCCTCACCCAAGGACATTTTTGCATTTATCTACAGATAGAGCAGGAGGGAGAGAGGGAGGAAGAGAGAGAGAGAAACATCAACCGGCCCTGGCCAGTTTGGCTCAGCGGTTAGAGCGTTGGCCTGCGGTCCGGAGAGACCCGGGTTCGGTTCCCGCTAAGGGCACGTACTTCGGTTGCAGTTTGTCCCTGGCCCTGGTTGGTCGTGCGGGTGGCAGCCACTCGATGTGTCCCTTCACGTCGATGTTTCTCTCTCTCTCTCTCTTCCTCTCTCTCCCTCCCACTCTATCTGTACAAAAAATGGAAAAATATCCTCAGGTGAGGATAAAAAAAAAAAAAAAGAAACATCAACCGATCACAACCCACATAACCCCAGCTGGGGCCGGGGACAAACTGCAACGGAGGTCTGTGCCCTTAGCGGGAACCGAACCTGGGACTCTAGTCCGCGGGCCAACGCTCTAACCACTGAGCAACCGACCAGGGCAAGAAGGCTTCTTTATGCTAAGATGTCAAGGCCCTCAGAGTACTCACAGGAGTCACAGGACATTCCTTCCTGGTGTTTACCTGTTGTCCTAGCAACACTTCCAATCTGAACATGTCACAGTTTGGATGACAAGCAAGCGAACATTAGAACTGTCCCTGAGAACGTGTGGGTACTATATGCCCCAGACACATGCAGCCCAAGATTGAAATTCTATTCTGTGACCGAGTCAGCATGTCTGGGGTGTGTGTGTGTGTGTGTGTGTGTGTGTGTGTGTGTGTACGGCCAAGGGTTGTCATGCAGAGTGTGTGTGTGCTCCAGGTCACTAGACATTTTTTAAAATGACTTGGGGGTTGGAGATGGTGATCCTAGACAGAACAGAAACCATTTAATTCATGTCTGCCTTTTATAGTTCGGGAGACTACTCTTCCCAGAGAGGGAACAGGAGGAGCAAAATGGAAAAGGAAAATCAGGGTTGGGTGCCTGCTATGAGCCATCCACTTGGCTACACACTCTGTGTCTTCACAATGAATCCAGGAAGTGGAGGGAGTGGGCCCATTTCCCAGATGAAGAAACTGAGGCTTGGAGAGATTATAGAATTTGCCGCTACAAGGTGATGCAGCTGCAAGGAGCAGGTTAGGTCTCCTGATTCGAGGCCAGTTCGTCAAGAGGGGCATTCTCTGGGACATCACAGCTCATGGGACAATGACTTAGGCAGCCCTGTCCAGGACGATGGAAGTTCGAGCCGACTCTTTTTCTTGCCACCATCACCAATCCCAAGAGGCTTTCTCAGTCCTTTGAAAAGCGTGATTCGCCCTGGCCGGTTTGGCTCAGCGGTTAGAGCGTCGGCCTGCAGACCAGAGAGTCCCGGGTTCGGTTCCCACTAAGGGCATGTACCTCGGTTGCGGTTGGTTCCCAGCCCCGGTTGGGGTCATGTGGGTGTCTCTCTCACATCTATGTGCCTCTCTCTCCCTCTTCCCCCCACTCTCCCTCCTGCTCTATCAGAAGAGAAATGCAAAAAAATGTCCTTGGGTGAAGATGAAAAAGAAAAGAAAAAGAAAAGCATGTTCCATCGGAAGCGTTAGATGGAGTTCGTCCCAGCCCCTGACCTCTCCGCTGACCACTCAGAGCTTGCAGGTCCCATCCCAGGACCTGGAGGGACAGGCAGGAAGAGGGGCCTCATGTGGGACGAGCTGGAGACAGGCGGGGCTGCCTCTGGACTGGCTCTGTCCCCACCAGCTACGTGTTCTCAGTCACCCTGCCCCTCTGGTCTACGGAATCAAGGGTGTGCCCTGCGTGGATGTGAAGACCCCCCTCTGGTGTGGCTGTAACTGAAAGGTTGACATCTCACCTTGCTGAGGGTCCATGCTGGTGGCTCAGCAATGGGAAGGAGCATCTCCCAAACCTTTCTGCCTCCTCAGTGCTGATTGGAAGAGGGACTTTGCTGGTCATGACCGTGGCTGAGGGCCCAGGAGCCTGGGAATGAGGCTGTAGACCCTCAGAGGCCAGCTGCTGGCAGTGGTCTGTGCCTGTGGGGGACACGTGACATGAGTGGGCTCCCGGGCTGGTGCTTGGTCCTGGGCTGTGGGTCCCTAGAGGGAGCTGGCTGGGAACCCCAAGGGAGCTGGGGAGGCGGGAGGGGCTGCTTTTCCAGGCTATTGAGCAAATAGCCTTGCAGAGACTGGCCTCCAGCAAATCCCCTGGCATGGACGCCCTTGGCCGGCATTGTTCAAGGACATCAGACCCCTGCTCCAGGCCTCAGAACACCTGCCTCTTTCTTTCTTTTTTTAATTAATTTATTTTTGTTACAGATGTTTCTCTTTTTTAAATTTATTTTATTTTATTTTTTAAATTTTTTATTAATTAATCAATTTATTTTTTTTAATCCTCATTCGAGGACATTTTTCCATTTTTTGTACAGATAGAGTGGGAGGGAGAGAGAGGAAGAGAGAGAGAGGGAAACATCGATGTGAAAGGGACACATCGAGTGGCTGCCACCCGCACGACCAACCAGGGCCGGGGACAAACTGCAACCGAGGTACATGCCCTTAGCGGGAACCGAACCCGGGCCTCTCCGGACTGCAGGCGGACGCTCTAACCGCTGAGCCAAACCGGCCAGGGCTTTATTAATTTAATTTTGTTACAGATGTTTCTCCTTTTTTTCCCCTTGACACCCCCCCCCCCCGCCCTGTCCCCAGCTTTGTTGTCCATGTGCATCAGTTATGCATACATGCATATAAGTTCTATGGTTTATCTCTTCCCTCCCTCCACCCCCTCTACTGAGGATTGTCAGTCTGTACCCTACTTCCACGTCTCTGGGTTTACCCTGTTCTTCAGACGGTTATGTTCATTATATTCCACAAATAAGTGAGATCATTGTGATATTTGTTTTTCTCTGACTGGCTTGTTTCACTTAGGATAATACTCTCCAGGTCCATCCATGTCATCTCAAAGGATGAGAGATCTTTCTCTCTTACAGCTGCATAGTACTCCATTGTGTATATGTACCACAGCTTTTTTATTCACTTGTCTACTGATGGACACTAGGGCTGTTTCCAGATCTTAGCTATTGTAAATAGTGCTGCTATGAACATGAGGGTACACATATTCTTTCTGATTGGTGCTTCAGGCTTTTTAGGGTATATTCCTAGAAGTGGGATCACTGGGTCAAAAGGCAGTTCAATTTTTAATTTTTTGAGGTAACACCATATTGTTTTCCATAGCGGCTACACCAGTCTGCATTCCCACCAGCAGTGCACTAGAGTCCCCTTTTCTCCACACCCTCGCCAGCACTTGTTGTTTGATGATTTGTTAATGCCGGCCATTCTGACAGGTGTGAGGTGATACCTCATTGTTGTTTGAACTTGCATCTCTCTGATGATTAGTGATGTTGAGCATTTCTTCATAGTCTCTTGGCCATTTGTATGTCCTGTTTGGAGAGCTGTCTATTTAGTTCCTCTGCCCATTTTTTAATTGGGTTCTTTGTCTTTCTTTTGTTGAGTTGTATGAGCACTCTATATTTTGGAAATTAACCCCTTATCTGATGTATCGTTAGCAATTATGCTCTCCCATACAGTGGGTTGCCTTTCCATTTTGATGATTGTTTCTTTTGCTGTGCAGAAGCTATTTAGTTTGATGTAGTCCCATGTGTTCATTTTTTTTCTTTGTTTCTGTTGCCTTAGGTGATGTATCAGCAAAAATTCTGCTGCGTATGATGTCTAAAATTTTTTTGCCTACATTTTCTTCTAAAATTTTTATGGATTCACAAGTCACATGTAAGTCTTTTATTCATTTTGAGTTTATTCTTGTGTATGGTATCAGTCGATGGTCTAGTTTCTTTTTTTTTGCATGTAGCTGTCCAATTTTCCCAACACCATTTATTAAAGAGGCTGTCTTTACTCCACTGTATGCTCTTGCCTCCTTTGTCAAATATTAATTGAGCATAGTGTCTTGGGTCAATTTCCAGGTTCTCTGTTCTGTTCCACTGATCTACATGCCTGTTCTTGTGCCAGTACCAGGCTGTTTTGATTACAGTGGCTTTGTAGTATAACCTGATATCTGGTATTGTGATCCCACCTACTTTGTCCTCCTTTTTCAAGATTGCTGTGGTTATTCAGGGTCTTTTTGGTTCCATATGAAATTTTGAAGTATTTGTTCTAGTTCTGTGAAATATTTCGTCGTTATTTTGATGGGGATTGCATTGAATCTATAGATTGCTTTGGGCAGTATGGATATTTTAATCATGTTAATTTTTCCAATCCATGAACAGGGTATGTGCTTCCACTTTTTTTGTATCTTCCTCTCTTTTTCCAATGTCCTGAAGTTTTCTGCAAATAGGTCCTTTACTTCTTTGGTTAAATTTATTCCTAGGTATCTTAATACTTTTGCCACAATGGTAAATGGGAGTTTTGTTTTTTAGTTTCTCTTTCTGTGAGTTCATCATTGGTGTATAAGAATGCCATCAATTTCTTGATGTTAATTTTGTATCCTGCTACTTTGCCAAATTCATTTATTAAGTCTAGTAGATTGTTGATGGAGTCTTTAGGGGTTTCTATGTATAGTATCATGTCATCTGTGATAATGACAGTTTCACTTCCTCCTTTCCAATTTGGAGTCCTTTTATTTTTTCTTCATGTCTGATTGCTGTGGCTAAGACTTCCAGTACTATGTTAAATAAGAATGACAAAAGTGGGCATCCCTGTCTTGTTCCTTTTCTTAAGGGAAATGCTTAATTTTTTGTCCATTGAGTATGATGTTGGCTGTAGGTCTTTCATATATGGCCTTTATTATGTCGAGATATGATTCCTCTATTCCCATGTTGCTGATTGTTTTGATCAGAAATGGATGCAGAATTTTGTCAAATGCTTTTTCAGCATCTATTGATATGATCATGTGATTTTTATCTTTCATTTTGTTTATGTGGTGTATCACATTTATTGATTTGTGAATATTGTACTAGCCTTGCATCCCTGGGACGAATCCCATTTGGTCGTGGTGAATAATTTTTTTGATGTATTGCTGGATTCGATTTGCTACTATTTTGTTAAGGATTTTGGCATCTATGTTCATCAGGGATATTGGCCTGTAGTTTTCTTCCTTTGTAGTGTCTTTTTCTGGTTTTGGAATTAGAATTATACTGGCTTCATAAAACAAGTTTGGAAGCCTTCCTTCTTCTTGAATTTTTTGAAATAGTTTGAGGAGAATGGGTGTTAGTTCTGCTTTGAATGTTCGATAAAATTCCCCCGTGAAGCCGTCTGGGCCTGGGCTTTTGTTTGCTGGGAGAGTCTTGATTACATCTTCAATTTCCTTAGTTGTTATTGGTTTGTTCAAGTTTTCTATCTCTTTCCAGTTCAGTTTTGGGAGACTATGTGTTTCTAGAAATTTGTTCAGTTTGCTTAGATTGTCTAATTTGTTGCCATATAATTGTTCATAGTATTTGTTAAAGTTCCTTTGTATTTCTATGGTGTCAGTTGTTCCTTCTCCTCTTTCATTTGTGATTTTGTGTATTTGGGTTCTCTCTCTATTTGTTTCTTGGTGAGTCTAGCTAAGAGTCCATCAATCTTGTTTATGTTTTCGAAAAACCAGCTCTTTGTTTCATTGATCCTTTGGATTATTATTTTTTTTGTCTCTATATTGTTTATTTCTGCTGTGATCTTTACTATTTTCTTTCTTCTACTTGTTCTGGGGTTTTCTTTTTGTTTGCTTTCTAGTTCTTTAAGTTGTGAGGTTAGATAGTCTATTAGAAATTTTTCTTGTTTCTTGAGGTAGGCCTGTAGTGCTATGAACTTCCCTCTCAGAACTGCTTTTGCTGCATCTCTAGATTTTGTGTGGTTGTGTGTTCATTTTTATTGCTTTCCAGGAAGTTTTAAATTTCTTCCTTGATCTCCTTGGTAACCCATTCACTGTTTAATAGCATGCTATTTAGCCTCCATGTGTTCAAATGTCTTTGCATGTTCTTGTTGCAATTGATTTCTAGTTTCATGCCATTGTGATCTGAGAAGATGCTTGATATGATTTCAATCTTCTTGAACTTGTAGAGACTTAATTTGTGTACTATTATGTGGTCCATCTTTGAGAATGTCCCATTTGCACTTGAGAAGAATGTGAATTTTGTGGTTATGGGGTGTAATTCTCTGTAGATATCTATTAAATCTATTTGGTCTACTGCTTCATTTAAAGTCTCTGTTTCCTTGCTAATTTTTGTCTAGAGGATCTATCCAGTGATGTCAGCAGGGTGTTGAAGTCCCCTGCTATGATTGTATTGTTGTCGATTTTTCCTTTGAAATCCTCCAGAAGATTTTTAATATATGTTGGTGCTCCTATATTGGGTGCATATATGTTTATCAAGGTTATATCTTTCTGTTGGATAGATCCTTTCAATATTACATAGTGACCTTCTTTGTCTCTAGTTATGGCCTTCATTTTGAAATCTATTTTATCAGATATGAGTATGGCTACATCAGCTTGTTTTTCCTTTCCATTTGCTTGGAAGATTTTTTTCCATCCCTTCACTTTCAGCCTATGTGAGTCTTTCGTTGTGAGGTGGGTCTCTTGTAAACAACATATATGTGAGTCATGCTTTCTTATCTAGTCAGCTACTCTGTGTCTTTTTATCGGAGCATTCAATCCATTTACATTTAAGGTGATTATTGATATCTACTTATTTATTGCCATTTTTGTTTAGTTTGGTTACATATTTCTTTTTATTTTTTCTACTAATTACAGCAGTCCTTTTAACACTTCTTGCAGTGCTGGTTTGGTGCTAATGTATTCCCTTAGCCTTTTTTGGGGGTCTAGAAAGCTCTTCATTTGACCTTCTATTTTGAATGATAGCCTTGCTGGGTAGAATACTCTTGGATTCAGATCCTTGTGTTTCATGACCTTGATTACTTCATGCCCTGTAGTGTTTCTTGTGAGAAGTCAGCTGAGAGCCTTATGGGGTTTCCTTTGTAGGTAACCTGTTGCTTATCTCTTGCTGCTTTTAGGATTCTCTCTTTGTCTTTAATTTTTGGCATTTTAATTATTATGTGTCTTGGTGTGGGCCTGTTTGGGTTCTTCTTACATGGGGCTCTCTGTGCTTCCTGAACTTGAATGCCTTCTTCCTTCACCAAATTAGGGAAGTTTTCTGTCACTATTTCTTCAAATATATTCTCTAACCCTTGCTCATTTTCTTCTTCTTAGAGGATTCGTATGATGCAAATATTATTACATTTTCAGTTGTCCCACAGTTCTCTTAAGCTGTCTTCCTGTTTTTTATTGTTTTTTTCCTTTTGGTTTTCTGATTGGTTGATTTCTTCTACCCTGTCTGCTAATTCACTGATCCGGTCCTCAGCTTCCTCTACTCTGCTGTTTAGTCCTTCCAATGTGTTCTTTATTTCTGCTATGTCGTTCTTCATTTCTTCTTGGTGGGTTTTCATTTCCAATTGGTAGATTTCAATATTTCTATGTCTTTGCACATCCTGTTGAACTTCCTCAAGATCATGGCTCTGAACTCTAGCTCTGTTGACTTGCTTAACTGCATTTCATTGATCTTATCTTTGGTAGAGGTCTCTTGTTTCATTTGGGATTTGTTTCTTTGCTTCACCATTTGGGCTATCTCAGTGGGGTTTCGGAGCCTGCCACATTTTCCCTGTGAGTGTTGGTGTTCTGCTGTTTGTGGCTCCCTCTGCTGGGTTTGGATGAGCGTGGGAGGACCCATGTTAAACACCACTGTCAAGTCTTACTTTCCTGGGTAGAGTTGCAAGCCCAGGAAAGGTTCAGTTATCCTCTAGCTTTTTGCCTGGAGGCTATTAGTCTCAGTTACTTGAAGACCCTGGGTTCTCAGTTGAATGAAACACTCCCTCAGGTGTTCAGCATAAGAGGATTTCCCGAGGGTGGGGCAGATGCTCGTTGTTATTGAGCCTCAATTTGCATTCCTTTGGCCCAGCTGGGTGGGGTTGAATCTTTGAGGAAGGGGCTGCTGCTTCTCCCCAGAGCCCTGGGAACAAGCAAAATGGCCACTGTCCTGTGTGGCCGCAACTCAGCAAAAGCTCTGAGCACCCTCCAAATCCCGGGTGTCTGCACAGAGTTCCAGTCCAGTCCACCCTCCCTCTGCCAGAGCCCAAGGTAAGTGGTTGTAGCTAATTTAGTGCTCTGTCCCGGCTCTCTGTCCCGTGGAGCCAGCTTGGGATTTTAACCACAAGGGCGCTGCTCACAGCTATGCCCGCTGCTGTCTGTGAGCTCCCAGCCCCCCTCTCATGTCTCCGCAGACCTGCCAGGCTTGATTCAACGTCCCTGGTTAGATGGTCCTCTCCGCTGCTTTTCTGTTCCTTTTTCCCGACGATTTGTCTGTATTTTAGTTGTAATTCCAGTCTGGTCCTGGGAGATCGTCTGTGTAGCGTCCATTCACTCTACCACCATTTTGGAACCCTCACACCTGCACCTTTGTCTCCCCACCGAGGGGCCGTGGTTTCTGTGTATTGTGAGAGGCCTAGCTGTGGCCTAGCTGTGGCCTAGCTGTGGCCTAGCTGTGGCCTAGCTGTGGCCTAGCTGTGGCTGGCCTGGGGAGAAAACGGTGAGGGGTGGACAGGATTTTGAGGGTGTGCCCGACACTGCATTCTCTCCTCCCCCCTTCTGGGTGTGAGCTCCCAGTGCTGGGAGGGGCTCCGCCCAGGGGCCCCCAATGGATTGTGACTGGGGCAGAGGGTGCCCCCAGGTCACAAGGGGGTCAGCTCTGTTATCAGAGGGCCTGACAAGAGGCAGAAGGACCCTGTTCTCCAACCAGTGACCAGACCCTTTCTTCCCAGCCTGCCGCTCCCTTCCCCCAACAAGGCCCAGAACACAGAGCACCCCCAGCCCTTCTAGGCTGTGATACCACCTTTCTACCCGAGTCCTGCTGTCTGCCGTACTGGGGACCACGGAGCAGAGAGAATGGGCCTCTGTTCTTCCAAGTACCACCCTACCGTCAGAAACTGGGGGGCCACAGAGCAATTTCACGCATTTCTGTGCATGTGCGTGATGTTTTCTCCTGGGACTTCCCTCTGATTCCAGTCTGCTCCCTGCCCTAGTGCGTCGCTGTCCTCCGGGTCAGGGGCACCTCTCCGAGCATTCGTTCTGACCCCCAGGATGGAGCCTGTGCGGTGAGGCTGATGAAGGACCCACCCTCTCGTGGCTCAGGACGTAGTAACTGCATGGACCCCCGCCTCACACCGCATGTCCCACCTCTGAGGGTTCCGGGAAGTCCTGTGAGGAGGGGGGCCGCCCTGTACCGTCGTGAGGAAACCCAGGACCCGGGAGGAACCGTGACTTGGCCTGAGTCAGGTTCCCGGGCAGATGCAGGGCCAGCTATGCCTCCTCCCTCCGTGCAGCAGTCACAGTTCACCCCGTGGGGGACCTTTGTTGAACATCAGCACCTGGGGACCTGTGAGGGCTGAGCAGCTGTGCCCCAGCTCGGAGCTCGCGGGGGGCTGCGGGCTAGGGAGGCTGTGCTGCGCTGACTTGTATGATCTGGAGCAGGAGGAGGCCCTGGGACCCACGGGGGTGCCAGCCAGAGGGCGGGCAGGGGCTGGCTCAGACTCGGGCTGCCTTGGAGAGGGGTTGGTAACCTTGTCCTTGTCACGGTGAGCGCCAGGGTGGAGGCAGCAGGGAGACAGAACACAGGGCCTGGCAAAGCGGAGCCAGGTGCTGGGAGACACTGGCTGCCCCTGCCCTGCCCTGGGCGGGGCCGTCACAGGCACAGCGTGTGCCAGCGGGCGTGGCAGACCCTGGAAGGGTGAGCGAGGCAGGACCTCACGCTGCTTTGCTCTGCGCCGCTCCCTTCTGTCGGTCACCATCCCTTTCCGGCAGGGGACATGGCTTTCCACAGATAACAATGACAGACCGTTTTGTTTTCAAAAACATTCGAGTCGATACAGGGAGTCCATGTAAAGACAAGTATGACAGCCTGGGATTTGATTTTAGAAAAACAGGGACGTCAGGGCTCCTGAAAAGGCATCTCCTCCATGAGCCAGTGCAATTCAGGGGCTTGGGACAAGGGGTTGCCCGTCCCAGGGAGCCTGAGAGGAGGCTGTCGGAGCCGGAGGCATCGTAGGGACCGCCGGCCCAACACCTCGCGTCAGCGACGAGGAGATCGAAGCCAGAGCGGAGAGAGGCCTGCACACAGCTTTGAGGGCCTTGTTCTGACTCACTTTCCCTCTCAGATCCGGGGGTGGGGGGTAGGACCCGTCTCTCAGATCCTGTCTCCCCCACGGATGAGGAGAAGCTTTGGGGCAGGTTTTAAGCTCAGGGGTCTTCAAAATTAACTAAGAAGTTTGGAAAAGATATAGATGCCTGAGCCCCATCCCCAGGGATTCTGATGGAATAGGTTGATTTGGGGACAAGATTCAGTGAAAATGTTCTTTAAAAATATCCCCAGCTGCCCAGAGCCTGCAGACCAAAGTCCTGACATGAGATGCTTGGGCAGTATGGTCCTTGGGTTACCCGATCCCTCTTCTGCACTTTCTAAGTTCCCCCAAAACCTAATCAAGAGACTCAGAGAGAGAGGGGGGAGGGGGAGAGAAAGTAATCATGAGCTTTGGACATATGCATGTCTGGCTTGGGGTTCTGGCTGCACCACTAAGTTTACAAAGTGGGTCACCGAGAAGGACTTTCTTACCTCTGAGACTCAGTGACTGCTTAGAAAAAAGCGATGATCGTATTCATCAGTAGCTCAGCGAGCCGGAGTGAGGAATGAGCGAGAGTCTGTGTGTAGGGCTTCACAAGGCTCCTGGCTCATGTGTGGCTCCCAGTGAACGCTACCCTGAGCACCGGCACCTCTGTCCCTGCGGCTGACGGTCCGAATGGCTCTGTTGTTAAGAGAAGCCGGGACACAGTTGCAACATTCTTCAGGGCAGAGAAGGAGTCAATTAAATGGCGCGGAATTAACACAGGCAGGAGCTGAGGAACAGAGGGACTTAATTCCTTGCCTCCCCCGGGGGAAGCAGCCTCTTTTGAAAGAGATTTGCACTGGTTTTAGTGTATTGTAATTACACTGTCCTTCTGCGTGCTGAAAATAAAATGAAACCCTCACAAAGTTCCAGGCTTAATGGAAATTTCCTGGGATCTGTTACAACATCACTGTGATTGCTCTGTGTCTCCAATAAGCCCCGTGCAGCTGAGTACCCCCGTGTGTCTCCAGTCACTGCGCCATCCTCGCGTTACTAATGAACCGATGCGCTTGTCCGGCTTAAACACCGGACAGGCGGCGACGCTCCGGGCAGCCCAGCACCCGGCCAGGGTGCAGCGCAGCGGCCAGGCACGCGGTGCCGGAGCAGGGAGGAGGCGGGGTGGGCATGACCGGGTGCTGAAGAAACGAGACAAGGGGTGGGGTGGTGCAGGAGGCCCGGCGTGATGACAGCGGAGAGGTCTGGACCGAAGGCACCAAGGAGGGCGAGCATCTCCGATCATTGAGTGAGTTCTCAGAGGGAACAGCTCTCAGTTCTCCTCTTAGCTGGAGAAACAGCCGAGGACTCGCGATAAACGTAGAGACGAGAAGTCACACTTCGGGACAAATGGAGCCTCCCGGCTGGGGAATGGCAAGGGCAGGGTGGGGAGGAGACGGAAAGGGTCCTTCTTTCTAACCAGCGCTGGGGCTTCATTTTGAGAAGCAGGAGAGCCCCCCTCCCCAAGCCCAGACCCCGGGCAGGGCTCCACTGCATGAGGGAGGACAGTGGGTCCTGGAGGAGGCAGCGTCTGCCCTGGACACCAGGGGACACGTCTGGGGCCTGGGGTGCAGGGGCGAGGAGATAGGGCACCTTCAACACAGCCCAGTGTGTAAGCAACCACCTCCCAGTTCCCCAGAAGGATGGAAGGGAGCCCGGGTGCTGATGCTTTGAGAGGCCTGGGAAGAGTTTTCTGGAAGTGGATAGAGCTGGCCCAGACTCGTGGGCCCCCCCCCCCCCGACGGTGATGAGGGGCTCTGGGTCTGACAGAGGGGCAGCCTCCTCACCCTGCGCCCCCACTGGGCAGGCTCCCGTTGGTAGGGAGAGCCCCTGGCACCCAGCCTCGTACCTGGCGCCTGGCCCTCCCAGCGCCCCTGCCTCCCGGGGCCTCTTTCCGGAAAACCCCAGAAGAAGGAGGACACCTCAAGCACTCCACTGCCGCCAGCTTCATTCCTCAGAGGGCAGAGCTGTGCTGACATGACGGACACTGGGCCCAGAAGAGAGGAGGGGACAGACCGACGAGAGGAGGTGGGAGAACCCTTGAGCCGAAGAGAAGAGATGGACCTTGAACGTGGTTTCGTGACGGGGCTGCCATGTTCCCGAAGCCCAAGGTGGGGCCCCCAGTTCTGTCACCCTTGCTGTCTCCATGGCGAAAGGCAAATGGGGGGGGGGGTTCCCTGGCAACCCTCAGTGGGAGCCCACCCGGGAATGCAAGTGCTGGTCCCCCACCCACGCCGCTGCCGCACAGGACGATTTCCGAGCCACAGAGGCCGGTGCTCACAGAGCAGCCGCCGTCCCACCAGCAGGCACAGCTGCCCCTCTGTGCTCTCCTGCCTCTGCCGTGGGCTCCCGGCCACCTGTCCCCCCACAACGCCCACGCGAACCTGTGCACCCTCAAGGCCAGGCGGACAGCCAGTCACAGACACACGCTTGGGGAGCACGTGCAGGAGGCATGGGAAAATCCGAGGCCAGAGCGCTAACTAGGAGGATGCCCCCTCCTCCTTCCCCGTGACCCCGGGCACCCAGTTATGAGGATTGTGATGAACACAGTCATGATAACCCCATTCTGCACACTTTTGTCCTCCTTGAGCAGGTAAAGCAATTATTCTCTTCTGTTCTTCGAAGTGGAGTGAGCCCTGCGGAGATTAAGTGGCCCCCGCAAGGCCACACAGCTAGAAGGGGCGAGTCCAAACCCAGTAGTCCGTGGGCTGTTCAGCGGGTTGCTCTGGCAGGACGGGGGTCGAGACGCAGAGGGGAGAGAAATCATGGCCCCCGGAGGACACAGGTGTGTGCACACCTGGCTTCACCCACAGGGCGCGTGCCGACGCCGTTTTCTGTGGGCTCACAGACAGCCTTTGCGAGGGGATTGCGTGTCTGCTGCGGGGCCTGGAGCTATAAAAGCAACGATCCCTGGGATCGGGTTTCACCTGCTCCCAAGATCCCTCTGAGCAGGACCAACGCACCTGTTATGGGCTGAGTGTGTGTGTCCTCCCCAAATTCACCAGCCGACACTCTATCCCCAACTGATGGCATTTGGAGGTCAGGCCTCTGGGAAGCAATTACGTTCAGGTGGGGTCCAAGTCGGCGCCTGCAGATGAGATGAGCACACTTCTTAGCGAGAAGGTGGCGGCTGTCAGCCAGGGAGAGCCCCCATCAGGACCCACATCTGCCGGCACCTGGAGCTTGGACTCTGCGCCTCCAGGACTGTGGGAAATAAACACCTGCCGTCACACCTCTTGCTCGGTGCTACTTTGTTGCAGCACCTCCGTGGACTACGTCACCACCCACGTTCTTGACAGTTCAAGGCAGGACCCAGAAGTCCAGCCAGTGGGGTTTCTCAGAGCGAGGAGTTTGCTGGTCAAAATCTCCCAAGACAGCTGACTGAGAGGAGAGATAAAGTCTGGGGGTGTTTGGGGGTGTTCTGGGGTGCCGAACATGAGCACAGAGGCAGAACTGGAGAGCAGAGACGCTGTGATCAGCAGGTGTGGGGCTGGGGCACGGAGGTTGGCTCGACTCTCTGCTCTCCCATGAAGCGTTCCTGCTGCCTCCCAGACGAGCAGGGAGGAGGCCGGTCTGTGGCTTCCTGGCATCTGGGAGGTCACTGGAGAAACAACGGAAAAGGGGCACAACCCCAGGGGGGCCTCCGGCAGAGGGCAGATGCCAACCGCGTCACCTCCTGGAAGCCACGCTGGCCCTGGAACAGGGAGCTTGCAGCCAGCGTGGGTGGTTCCCGGCGAGGCTGGCCTCCCGCCTGCGTCACAGACGAGCCACCCAGGACCTGCCCAGACCTTTCCTGGAGAGAAGCCTCCGTCTGCTAATTAGCGTTCTCCCCGGAAGGACATCCCGTGCTGGCAGCTGCTGTCCACGGCTCACGATCTTGGTCAAAGATTTCGATTGGACAGGTTTTCCAGAGCCCCGTCCAGGCCAGGTGATGTCATGTACCTGCGTGTCGTCGCAGGTGGTCCTCCGCGCAGCCTGCGGAGCTGGGAGCACAGGGCCCGTTTCGGTGACGGAAAAACGGCTCAGGCGCGCTGGACCAGTCAGCTCCTCACCGGCACCAGCTCCTAAGGGTGAGGGCTGGGATTTGGACCCTGTGATGTCAAGTCCTGCATCCTGTCTCCCTGATAACAGGCCGCAGCTCCTACCACAGTGCAGTTGCTCTTCCCTGGGGATGAAGTGGACAGGTTTACGTCCCTCCAGCCAACTCCGCAGCTACCTCCCTGCGCCAGGGGCTGGCCAGGGACCTGAGGGGGGAGGCCTCGTGCCCCTCCACCCGTGCCCCCCTCCAACCCACCACAGCCCCACCCCGTAGCCAGCTGCTGGGTTCAGAAAGGAGGCTCTGGAAGATTTCTCAACCCTTGGCATCCCGCCCGTCTGCTCTGGTTGGAAATGTTGATTTGACCAAACTGTGTGCTCAATTACCAGAAATAATCAACCTGTAATTAAGAGCATCTCCCAGCCCCTTCCAAGTCTTCCTCAGGCCTCTGTGCCTTCAGACACCCCCCCACCCCCCATCTGCCTTTCCAGCATAGGACTGTTGTAATGAGATTTCTCTGTTACCAATGACGAGTTTGTAATCATCGCACCTATATATTCTTTGTGGCAATCGTGATTTTAATATGATTTAAAGCACGGAAGGCTTCAATTTATCAGGCATCACATTTTATTTATTTATTTATTTATTTATTCATTACAGATATTTTACCTTTTTTACCCCATTGGCAACCCCCTCCCCACCCCACCCCCGCCCCGTCCCCGGCTTAGTTGTCCATGTCCATTGGTCATGCATTCATGCATATAAGTTCTGTGGTTTATCTCTTCCTACCTCCCCCACCCCCTCTTCTGAGGGATGTCAGTCCGTACCCTACTTCCATGTTTCTGGGTCTACTGAATTCCTCAGATTGTTATGTTCATTATATTCCGTATATAAGTGAGATCATGTGGTATTTGTCTTTTTCTGCTTGGCTTCTTTCACTTAGGATAATACTTTCCAGGTCCCTCCATGTTGTCTCAAAGGATAAGAGATCTTTCTTTCTTACAGCTGCATAGTACTCCTTTGTGTACATGTACCACAGCTTTTTTATCCATTCGTCTTCTGGTGGACACTTGGGCTGTTTCCAGATCTTAGCTGTTGTAAATAGTGCTGCTATGAACATGGGGGTACGGCATCACATTTTCTGCGGTGAACTCTTCACTGGGAGCCACTGTGCAGATGCAGAGGTGCCATTTCTGACACCCTAGGCTGAGCAGAGTCCTGAGATGTTGATGGTGTGTGGATGGAAATGCGGCTGAAGAGATTTATCTTTTATTAAAATAAATGAATCTTGCTACCACAGCTTGGCTGTCTGGGAACCCCACCTCCTGTGGCAGAGAAGAGCAAGAGAGGCCACCACCCAGAAAGAAGTGAGGGAGGAGCTGCTGCGAGGAGGGGCTGGGACTTCGACTCTGGAACGGACCTGGGTTCAAGCCTGAGGCTTTCTCCTTTCCACCTGTGTGAAATTGGGGAATTAGTGAGCCTCAGTGCAGAATTCCCTGACATCACACACGGGAAGCCCTTTGTCCAGAGCCTGGCATGCAGCAAACACTCAATAAATGATAGACGTTACCATTGTTATTGTTACTCTGTAGCTCTCAGCTTATCAGATCCTCACAACCCTGTGTGGCACACATGGCAAGGGCCACTGTCCCCGTGGAGAAGCGAAGGCCTGGACAGGTGAGTGCTGCCCACGGTCATGCTCCACGATGAGGTGAGAGAGCCGGGCAAGGCCCCAGGGCCCTCTTCCTGCCCCAGCTCGGCACCCTTTCCTCAGCACACACTCATAAATGGACGATCGCTGAAGGACAGTCATGGCAACTGCAATCGGCAGTGTGTTGTTTCAAAATATAGCTAGCAAGACTCAGGTCGGACACCAGCGAGACCCTCTTGACACCAAGGGCATTGGAAGAAAAGAAGTGGCTGAGGGAGGCGGACCTGAACCTTCTCCTTTCAAAATGTGGAGGGTTCCACGTGCCATGGGCACGGCCTCTCTGGGTCCATGCTGGCGGCTGCCGCCTCTTTCGGCCTGCTGGGAGTCGGTGCAATGCAGTGCAGTGCAAGCACACACTGGTAGGAGTGAGCGGGAGCATCTCAAGGGAGCAAAATGCTCCAGATCTCTGGCTGCAGCCCAGTTTATTTGCAGAGTGGTTCCCCAGGTTACATGTTGATTTAGGTAAATTATTTCTTTCTTTTTTTTTTTTTAATCCTCACCCGAGGACATTTTTTCCATTTTTTGTACAGATAGAGTGGGAGGGAGAGAGAGGAAGAGAGAGAGAGAGAGAAACATCGATGTGAAAGGAACACATCGAGTGGCTGCCACCCGCACGACCAACCAGGGCCGGGGACAAACTGCAACCGAAGTACGTGCCCTTAGCGGGAACCGAACCCGGGTCTCTCTGGACCGCGGGCCGACGCTCTAACCGCTGAGCCAAACCGGCCAGGGCTAGGTAAATTATTTCTTTGAGACGGCGCCTCTGCTGACCATACAGCCAAAAGAGACATCAAAGTTAAAAAATAACACGTTTGTTCTTGCCTGGGCATCCACAGTCCATCATTCTCTCGGGGTGGTCTTCTAATCCTTTGTCGTGCAAACCTTATCTATTCACATGCAAACAAAACATCCAGTCCCAAACAGGGCGGTCTTCCTGCCTTCCAGGCTAACCTGTCTGTCCACACACTCTGATCCTAGGCTGGCCAGGTCGCGAGAATGCACATCACAAGGTTACAATTGTTCATCCACCAAGCCCCCATCCCTCCAGGCAGTGAGGGTGTATATTCATCAGGGCCAGCCTGGGGCGGGGGGTGCATGTGGACCATGTCTCCCACTGGAGAGTGAGTTCCTGAGGTTGGGGTTCTGTCTTACTCACTCTGGACTTCCTCCTACTGCCCAGCTCCAAGAAGGGCTCATAGTATGTGTGCAACAACCCCAACTGCGAGCTACCGGAGGCAGGGACTAGACCTGTTCTCCACTCCTGGAGGCTAACCCACCGTCTGGCACATCGCAGGTGCGAAGTAATAATTTGTTAAATGAGTGAATGAAGGAACAGACAAGTGTCCGCTGTCTTTGAAGGAATGGTCTCTCCCCTCTGACCCCCCTCTCTGGAGCAGGGCGTGGTGCCCACCTTTTCTGACAGATGGACAGTGACCCGGGGGACATGGGGAAGGAACAGCACTCACTGTTACTGGACCACAGGTTCCCCCCCCCCCAAAATGCAAGCAGTCACGAAGCTTCTCACCCACTAAGGGACTAAATCATAGGCCTAGGTGGGGGATCAGTGGCCCCATGGGGGTGGCTTGGGTGGAGTAGGGAGAAGGAAGGCAGGAGAAAAGGCAGAGGTGGAGCACCCCCCTTTGTCCAGTCCCCCAGCCTGTGTGGCACCCCACCCTCCACCCATTCCTCTTGTTCACAGACCAACTGCTGGCTGAGAGGGATCTGCATCTTCTTTGCTTGTGGGCCCCTGTCTGGGAAACAGGTGTCAACTGCTCCGGGGGATTATGAAGGAAACCCAGACCCCCCTGAAAAGCAGGGGGTTTCAGGGAGAGGTTGGGAGGCAGAGTTCTCTGCCCAACGACTCGGAGATGAAATGCAACTTCACACCATCAAGGAAGCCTGGAGTTTGAATTCATACGAGACACTGGAACCTTCACGATGTTGGCTCCCGACAGAAGGCGGACCCCCCGCAGCCTGTGACCCTCCCACCGCACAGTGTGACCTCCGTCTCCCCCTTGGGACTTTGTCCCTAGAGGTCTGACCCTGTGGTGACTTCAGGGAGGATGCTGCCGGCAAGACTTTGGTCTTCGGGGGCTTTTCCTGCACGAAGATGATGTTGCAAAACACCAAGTTTCCAGCTGCTGCTTTGCCCAAATGGACTCTCTGGATGGCCACAAGTTCTGGGACCATCTGTCCCTCTGTGACACGGGGTCACTAGAACTATTGACAGCCCTGGGCTGTAGGCACCTCCTGAACAGGGGCCGCAGCACCCCCTCTTTGCTCCCTGTCTCCGCAGAGTGCCCCGCCCCAGGTACATGCTGAATGGGTGAGGCTGTCGGGAGCTGGCCCCTGGGGTCCGGGAGCGGTCCAGGTCTCCGGTAAGGGAAAGTGGCCCCGGGCTCAGGGCAGCTGGGGAATGTCTGTCCAGGCTGCCCAGTGTGTCCTGCAGGGCAGCCCAGCTGGGCCTGTCCCTTCTGATTCCTGAGAAATTTCCATGGAGAGTAGGATTTGACCCCCCAAAACAGGCACCCGAGTCTCTCAGGAAGCCCCGCTGGAGGGAGTTAGCCGCGGAGGTTGTTGTGCTGTGAGCACACTGTCCACAACGTCTCACGTTGGCCTCGTCTGAGCAGTTGGAAGGACTGGCATGGCCTGGAGCAGGTATCGCGGCATCTGGTCAGGGCGCAGACGCTGCCGTGGACGGACCAAGCTGCCTGGCTTCTGCGTTTCTTCCAAGTGCCCAGGACAGTGCGGCGTCACGTTGACTGGCGGCGACACCCGGAGCATGTTATTTAATCTCTCCAAGGCTCACCCCCTCCCCTGTGAACGGGAGAATCTCCCCGGGGCTCATGGGGCAGTGGTGTGGCCTCTCAGTCGGGGAGGGGTGCAGTGCATGCCCCCCCTCTTCATCCAGAGGGATGCCGCACTCTGTCCTCCTTGAGCCCACAGAGCAAGTGCTGCGGTTCCTGCGCACCCCACTTCAAAGAGGAGCCACCGACCCCGCGAGTTAGTGCCCTAGGCAGACTGGAAACTGGGACCCCTGCCCCAGGTTGAGGTTCTTCCCACGACAGAACATTCCTTCTCGGTCAGATCGGGTGTCCGTGTCTGTCAGAGAAGGAGCAGGTCGGTGCCAAGGGGGGACCCAGGCAGTAGCGTGGAGATCTGTGTGGGGCTCTTGCTGAGCGAGCAGCCACGCGGGCATTTCTGGAGTCCCAGGAGACAGCCTGGAACTCGGAGGACGACGCCCCCGCTCCATGGCTCCCCCGAGCCTGCCGCTGGTCTCGACAGGCATTTCAGGACGGAGCATGTCGGGAGATTCCCACGGGCCAGGAAGCAAGCATCAGAGGTGAAGGTAGCACGTTTTGCTCTCTCTTCTGCCTGATCCCAGCTCTCAGGGGCATCTCTGCAGACGGGGCTCAGAGAAGAGAGCAGGGGGACCCCTGGCCAGTCCCCACCGCTGGCTGCCCCGGCTCTGCCGCAACACACACGGGCAACAGCCTATCAGCTGCCCTGCTCCCTGGCCCTGGACCAGGCCTAGGAAAACCTGCCGGGCCCCCGGAGGCCTTTATGCATCATGTTATTTACCCTCGCGGGGCATTCCCGGTGCGTGGTTGTTGAGCTCGGGGTCAGAACGGCCCGTGGAGGCCCAGAGGGCATCTGTGGTCCAGGGGGAGGACGGCCTGATGTCTGGGGCCGAGCCCGATGGAGTCAAGGCCTCCTCGTCCCGGGTTGCTTGTCGTAGGGAATTCCAGATGGTGTTCCCGCATCGAGTCCCGTGCTAGCCATTGTGAGTGTCTCCAAGGCCACCACACGAGCCGCCGAGGGGGAGAGCGAGTCCACGTGCTGTGGGTGGGTGGACAGCGCAAGCTCTGCAGTGGGGGGGGAGGCACGCTGAGGCGCTGACTTTCCTCTCAGTCTGGATTTTCTTTCTATTAAAACATGGTGTGGTTTTGCCCTGTTGGTGTGGCTCAGTGGTTGAGCGTCGACCCTGCACCAAGAGGTCGCCGGTTCGATTCCCGGTCAGGGCACATGCCCAGGTTGTGGGCTGATCTCCAGTGGGGGGCATGCAGGGGGCGGCCAGTCGATGTTCTCTCTCATCCATGTTTCTATCTCTCTCTCCTGAAAATCAATGAAGAAAAAATAAATATGGTGTGGTTCTGGTTTTTGTTGTTGTTGTTACTATTGAGAGGGAGGGAGAGATGGAAACATCTATGAGAGAGAAAAACATTGATCAGCTGCCTCCTGCATGCCCCCAACGGGGGAGTTGTGCCCTGACCGGGAATCGAACCAGTGACCTCTCGGTGTTGGGAGGACGCTCAACCACCGAGCCACTGTGGCGTGGCCTCCTTTCTTGGTGAATTTTCACAGCATCCTTAAGAGGTTGGGGCTGCCTGCATTTTACAGGTGAGAACACGGAGCTTGCCTGGCATCGTGCATTTGGGGGTTGGGAGATGCCTGAGGCCGTAAGGCTGGTGTTACTCCCCACATCCAGATCTGCAGGGAACCCACAGGACTTGTGAGAAAGAAGAAGAGATGAAGACTGGATTTGTTGTCGTCTGTGACACCGGTGGGTTTTCTAGGAGAAACACCCAACCTGTCCCCTTTCTGGCCACGAGGTGCGGAAAAGGACATCACGGAGCCACGGAGCCCCTTCCAGAGGGTTGCGTGGCCACTGGACTTCTTGACTATTCCGCCAGAAGACCGTGGCTCCGGCTGGGCAGCAGGCACCCAGCAGTACCCAGGCCAGGCCAGGTGCTCCGGGTTCTACCACCGGCGTCGCCGTCCAGGCTGGCACGCACTCTGCAGTCACAGATCACCGTTACGCGCACGGTCTCCGCGGACCCTGTGACACCAGGGAGGGCGGGCAGGTGTCAGGAACACTGAGGAGCACAGGTCAGGCCTGCTGCCGGCGTCACAGGAGAGCGGGGACCCGAAAGAAACAAACTCCTCCAAGTGTGCACAACCACCTGCAGCTTCTCGCAACACCCAACATGCACGTTTCCCGGGACACCTGATGCAACGCAAAACACGTTCGTGGACGTGACCGTATGTCAATCTCCCCCATGAGGCAGACAAGAGCAGGTAGCAGTGCCCTCATTTTACCTGCAGAGAATCAGCCATGCTCACCTCGTGTCTGGGGGTGCTGTTGAGAGACGCAGGGAGGGCGGGTTAGCTGTCAGGAATACAGAGGTGGGCAGACGCCCCGTGTCCAGCCAGACCTAGGGACCCTATTTAGAAGGATCCTTACTACAGCAATCTTACCATTGTCCCAGATGGGTGTTAATTAGAAGAATTATTCTTGTTAAATAGGGTTCAGGGGGTTGCCTGAGGCAGCACAAGTGTCCACACAAGACTCAGGAGGGAGCAGTTAACATCTGGAAAACTGCCCCGTGTCCCCTCTTCCACGGTCAAGGTGCCTACTTGTCCCTTGGGCATTTTTTTTTTTTTATCCTCACCCAAGGACACTTTACTATTTTTGTTCAGATAGAGAAGGAGGGAGAGAGAGGAAGAGAGAGAGAGAGAGAATCATTGACGTGAAAGGGACACATCGAGTGGCCGCCTCCCACACGACCCAACCAGGGCCGGGGACAAACTGCAACCGAGGTACGTGCCCTTAGCGGGAACCGAACCCGGGACTCTCTGGACCGTGGGCCGATGCTCTAACCGCTGAGCCAAACCAGCCAGCCCTGGAGAACACCATTGCCAGCAAGTGCCTTTGCAGCTGTCCTTGTCCTGGCGGGCAGTGTCTCGTGTCACGTTGGACACCAGAGTGGACAAGCCTGTGTGTGTCTCTTCAAGCCTGTGGATAAGAAGGAGCACAGCTGTCATGTCCCCTGTGTGCCCAGAAGTGCCGAGACTGCCTCATGTGTGAACCTGTCACCGATGACGTTGTGCCCACCCAGGCCCCTGCCCCGCGAGCTCACAGCTGTCCGGTCTGTCTTACTCCTGTGGCCGGCGATGTCGGTGACTTGCCAAATCAACTCCACACCATCTCCTCTAAGGGAGGCCAGGCCAGGCAGGCGTTTATCAAACACTACTTGAAACAGTTCTCCTGCCTCTTGCTCTCTCTCTCTCATGCCTGATTGATTCTTGATTGTTTCTTCTCTTTTCTGTTTCCTGGTTTTCTGCCTGGAGACTGACAGTCCCCTGCTAGCACAGCCCTGGAGACTCGAGGTGCTAGTGGAACTGGCACCTCAGTCCTCAGCCTTCACCCCAGAACTAACTGCTCCGTGGCTGACCCAGATGAGGGGATGCCTCTGCCCGCGTGTGAGGTGCCAAGCTGGGCAAAGAGGCTGCATCCCCCACACTGCAGGGTACTCAGGAATGAGGGGCATAGACACTATGACCTGTTGAGTCATGGACTGCGGACTCTCAGCCTGCGAGGGGTCATCACAACACAATGAACTATAAGCAGACACGGCTTGGGGTGAGGGGGAGCATCGCGAGGGAGCAAATGCTCCAGATCTCTGGATGCAGCCCAGTTTATCTACAAAGTGGTTCCCTCGGTTACAAGGTGTTTTAGGTGATTACGTTCTTGAGATCAAGTCTCTGCTGCCCTTACAGCCAAGCCCAGCGTACTTCCTGTTCCAGCCGTCTCTCGCTGGTGTCAGCGGAGACATGTGACAAACACATTCACGCTTGGGCGATAAGCTCATTGGTGTTTTCAGGGCAGCTTTCTAAACTCATCGTGCATCCTTATCTAGTCACATGCATACTTTGGTTCTTGGCTGGTCTAGCCATGAGGGTGCATGCCTCAAGGTTACGTTTTATTCATCCACCAAACCCCCAACCCGACAATGGCCAAGTCTGTGACATTCCTCCTGATACAAGAAAGCCCTCAACTGCCCTAATTCTGTCCTGTTCCCAATTCTGTGCACTTCTAGGCTAGCCCGTGTCTTGTGAGCCTGTGTACCAATCTCTTGCTTTTTGGAGAGATTTAAAGAGAACGAGAGAAATTAGCATTCTCTGTCATCTTCACTTCCAAGCTAAAGCCACCAAGGCCGGACAAAGGAGAGGGAGTTCTGTTATTGGGAAGCAACATTTAAGGATCTACTGTTTGTCAGGTGCTGTGCTAGGTGCTGGAGACTTTATCGTCTCATGTAATTTTGTCCAGTAGATATGTTCTCTGTTTAGAGGTAACTGACAACAAGAGAACACTGAGCCTCAGAGGAGGTGAGCAGCCCACTCTCGGGCAGTTTCTCAGTCGGATTTCACCATCATAAGCAATAAAAACGGACGTCAGCAAACTTTCGCTAAGAGCAAATTGGGGGGGAATACTGAACACACTGGATGCTCGGGACACATGCATGAACCAAGATGGCAGAATGGGGGCCAAGGCCACACCAGGAAGACTCTGTTAGGAGACCACACTGGACACTGGGTGTCAGTTTGGCCAAAATACACTTCAAACCCTTCCTGCGCCTTTATATCCTTATTCTAAAATGCAATTTCCCAGCTGGTATCATCTGAGGGTCTGGGGCCAGGACACCACTGGTAGATCTTGACCCCGACCAAGAATCCCTTGATGGGCCCCCAAGTACAGAGAGGGGGTTCCACCACTGAGTGGCCAACACCCAGGGAACCAGCTAACCAGACTCGAGTTCCAGCCCACCCACAGCTTTGAGAGGCCAACCTAGTACCAAGGCAGGTCTTCCGGTTCCAAATCATGTGTCTTTGCCATAGCTGGGGGGGAGGGGGCTCAAAGTATTTGACAGCTGGTACAGCAGGGACCCTGGCCAACCAGAACAGGTGCCACCAGCAGATCATCCATTTTACACACAAAGCAAAATCAGAACTCAGGGTTCCTGGCTGCCCAGGCCAGAGGCCCTTGCTATGAGGACCCTCCTTCTGAAACTTTTCCATAATAAATGATAATATTTGGGGGCGCACTGGAGTTAACTTGAGAGAACTGACAGAAAAAGAAAAACAGAGATATGAATATATATATATATATATATATATATATATATATATATATATATATATAATACACACACACACAAAATAATATATGGTTTTTGGAGAAAGCCCATTCCATATTTTTGATATTCTATTATTATAATAAAAATAAAGAGAACTCTCCCTGAACCCCAGGCTTCATATCCAGCTGAATACCTTACATCTAGTTTTATGTATAATACAGGGGTTGGCAAAAGTAGGCTCACAGCAGTGAATGAAGTAGGCGCACGACGGTTAATAAATACATAATAATGCAAGAATAAACTCTGTGTTTCACGTACTCACAACTGTAGACCTGCTCCCCCTCAGGCTCTAGTCAGTGTCTTGTTATCCTTCTAGCTGCTCGGGTCAACATTTTCGGACCATCGTTGAGTGTTTCTTCCATATTCTGCATCCTCTGTAGGGTCCGCGCATGTGTTAGGTAACATGCGTGAACATAGTCTACGTCACTCAGTCCTCTGACCTCCAGTTTCAGAACTCGTCCACGAACTGACCACCTGCACTGTTGTATATAGTTCCCAGCACGTGTCACCTCTCGCCCGTGATGTCTCCCCGTTCTGACCCCACCCCTCAGGCTCTTCCCAATGCGAGGACCAGCGTGAGCCTTCCAAAGCCAGATGCTGTCGCTCTTTTGCTACAAACCCTCTATGGCTCCCCAGCTTACTCAGAGTCAAGACCCACATTCTTTTTTTTTTTTTTTAATGTTTTCCCTTTATTTATTTTAGAGAGAGAGATAGAAACATCGATGAGCGAGAACATCGATGGGCTGCCTCCTGCATGCCCCCGACGGGGGGTCTGGCCCACACCGTGGACATGTGCCCTGACGGGGAATTGAACTGGCGACCTCTTGGTGCAGGGTCAATGCTCAACCACTGAGCCACACCGGCCAGACAGGAGCAACATTCTTAAAGTGTCCTACTAGCCCCCTCACCATGCGATTTCCATCACCTCCCTGACCTGCCTTCCACGACTCTCTTCCGTGCTACCTCTGTCTCATCACAAAAGCCTCTTTGCTGATTTTCAAGCAAGTCAACCTTGCTCTGCCTCAGGGCCTTGGCACCTGCTTTCCCGGTGCCTGAGAACGTTTCCGCAGGTATCTTCACAGCCGACTTCCTCCAAACCTTTGCTCCAATGTCATCTTCTCCGTCAGACCTACCCTGACCACCTCCAGTCTAGTTTACTCCGTTCAATGTTTCCCGTACTCAACTCCTCATCTGCTATATTATTATTATTTACTCGCTGGCCTTTCTCTGTTAGAAGGTCAGCTCCACAGAGACAGAGGCTTTTGTCTGTTTGCCAGGGATATATTCCCCAGAGCTAGAAAATTACCTGGCTCTCCCATCGTATTGGTTGCAGAGTAAATGAAAACATGCGGTATTAGGGCTGGTGTGCAACGTGTAAATCTGCATCGAATTTAGATTTTGGAAATGTAAGCTCGTGTCTAATTTCCAGATGATACCTTCATGTTGTTTCCGTCGATGTCATTTCTACATTTGGTTTTAGGTTTGATGTGGGTCCCTGTGACCCCGGTGCCGGGCTTTCAATGTCCATCTCCTCAAACGCTCGCTAAGAATTTGACGAGAAAGGTTGTGGGCGGGAGTCGGCAGGACCCCCAGAAGTTCACAGCCGCTGACATGATGCCTGAAGACTCTCGGAGCTCTTCCTCCTCTTTGACAAGTATCATTTCAAAATACCTTGGGCTCATGCTAATGGATTTGAAGGCGGTCGAACTTTTTCATGTCAAGCATCTAGTCTCTACCGGGGTGCGCACCGGTCAAGCGGTCACCCTCCAGGCAGCTCGGGCTCCACGGACAGGGAGCAGGAACCGCCCTTGTCCAGACGCATCTCATATTTGCGAAGACAGGCAGCGGCTCACTAGCTGGGGGGGCATCAACCAGCAGCCCCGCCCGCCTCCCTGCCCCCACTCCTGTCTAGCAACACCCTGAAGCCTGTGCCGTGTGCTCGGACCCTCAGAGCTAAAAGTCCTCCATCAACCGAGGGCAGTGGCTGGTTCTGAGTAGACGCCCAGGCACATGGCCACAGGACCACAGACACAACACCCGCATGCTGCTGCACACCTGCGTCCTCCAGGGAGCCTTGGCAAGGGCACCCCAACAGTGCCCCTCCCCACCTGTCCGCCTGCAGAGCTTGGAGCCCCTATTGATGAGCCACGAAGAATGCTCTGCTTTGGAATCCGCGGACTGGACGCCCGCTTGTATACTAGCCCGCGGTGTGTCCTTGGGCAGGTCACCCCAATTCTCATCTATCAATCGCGGGGGGTGGATGAAATCAATGCTTGTCAAGTGTCCCTCGTTTTCTGTGGAAGTGAGGGGACAATTTGCGACAGAGGCGAACTACGAAAGGTCTACGTGGAAAAGGACTTTGCTCCCCTCCCTCTTTAACCGGAACACCTCCACCTTGACCCGTCGTAGGGGTTGATGTCCCATCGAAGATTCAGGGAAAAAGAGAGGCTTCTGTGGCTGGGACACAAGTTTGGAAGCCAGTGTGTCTACCAGGGCTGGTTCCTCACCCGAGAACCCCCGCTTCTCCTCGTCCCTTGTTCACAGAGAAAATGATTCTGAACGGACTTTTTATACAGTTTGCCACAATAAAGGAATTCCGTTTCTCTTCAATAAAAATGAGACAGAACCCCCAACGTGGCTATGGGGAGGGTGTTCTTGACACAAGGGGTGGATGGCCATGTGTCTGCCTCTGTGCTCAAGTATCTCCTTCCCTCTGGGGTCTTCCTGGGACCACTGCTGACACCAACCTGCTCTCTCTCAACACTCAGCAGGGGAGGGTTCTCCCCTTTCTTCCCCATGATGTGGTTTAAATAAAACTGTACAAGCAGCTGGAGATAGCCAAGGGGAAGCACAGAGAATGGGATGCAGCTGGGCCAGCTGTGGACCGGCTGTGACCTGCCAGGACAGGAAGGTCCTATCCATCCCCATAGGCCCCAAGAGTTCCAGGTCTCTAGACTCTCCTCCAGGGGAGACATATCATTTTAATGACCACCACCTAGCAGAGCCCAGATAAGCCATTCATGATCCTCCATATCCAGACCCAGCTCTTGCACCTACGTCTCCCTCCAACTGCAGGTGTCTTGCGGGAAGACCCTCTTTCTGTTTGGTAGCAGCACTGTTCAGCTTCTTCTGGAGAGAGTCCACCTCCTTACAAGTGTCCCCCACTAATGACAGCTGCACAGATAGTCCTGACAAAAGATGGGTCCAGTCGTTCATACATGATGGCTTTTTTCACAGATGCTTAAGCACAGAGCGGTACAATAATATTTAATACTCCTCAGCTTGATGAGGGGCAAAGAATGTGGGGCACTGGACAGAACACCAAGGCCTTTGGCCTATCCAGGTGCATTTCCCAGGGGACCTGTGGGGAGGGGAGAGGGAACCAACCCACGCCGGTGCTCTTACCTGACCCTCAAGACAATCAGAGCAGGGGGTTCGGGCAGAGATGGGGTTGAGCACCCGTCGATGCCCCCAGTACTACTGTCCAGAGTTCAGACCCAGCAAGGATGGCTTTGTTCTGGACAAAGACCATCTGACGCCCTGGCACCTGCAGCCCATGTCTCCTCAATGGGCAGTTGTAGCTTCCAAAAGTTTAGGGACAAAAAATGCAAAGAATGTCAGAGCCCAAGGCTTCCCCTTCCCTATGACTCTGAGATCTGCATGAGCACTTCAGTTTGGTCATTTATCCTGTTGCCTCACATTAGAAGCAAAAACCATAATAAAGAAAAGAGACACCCCTCAGGGTAGAATCACCTACGCAGCCTTGATCTTGCCAAGGCAATTTGGAGTCTGTTATATGCTACTGCAACCTATCAAGCACCCTAAGTCTTCCCTTTCGTTTGCTGGCTTCTAGGGTAGTGTGAAGTCCAATTCAGGAGGAAGGGGGAGCCAGCCTTTCTGGCTTTCTGGGGTTTCTGTGAGCCTTCTTACATGTCCACAGATTTTCAAAATGTTGTTAGTTGTTGGCAGTTTGTTCAAATTTTCTGTTTCTTCTTGATTCGGGCTTGGAAGAGTGTATGTTCCATCTCTCCCAGGTTGTCTAATTTGTTGATTTTTGTGATATTTTTGTAGGATCTCTTTTCTCTCTGTGGTGTCATTAGCCAATTCTCCCCTTTCATTATGGGTTTTATTTAGTTGGGTCTTCTCTCTCTGTTGTTGTTGATGAGTCCAGTGAAGGTTTATCAATTTCGTTCATCTTGTCGAAGAAACAGGTCTTGGTTTTGTTAATCTTTTGTATTGTTTTCCTAGACTCTATTTCATTTCTTTCTACTCTGATCTTTATTATTTTTTTCCTTTTACTCACTTTGCACTTTATTTTTTCTAGTTTTTTTTAGATGGACAGTTAGATTGTTTATTTGGAATTTTTTTGTTTGTTTGTTTCTTGCGGTAGGCGTGCATGCTATGAATTTCCCTCATAGAAGTGCTTTGGCTATGTACCATTAATTTGGGGTTGGTGTATTTTTATTTTTATTTCTCTTAAGGTATTGTTTGATTTTCTTCTTGATCTCATTGTTAACCCATTTATTGTTTAGTAACATGTTATTTAGCCTCCACGTGCTTGCATGCTTTTCAGTGTTTTTCTTGTAATTGATTTCTAGTTTCATACCATTGCGATTGGCATAAATACTTGCTATAATTTCAATCTTCTTCAATGCATTAAGGCTTGCTTTGTGGCCTACCATGTGGGCTATCCTGGAAAATGTTCCATGTGCACTTGAAGAATATGTCTTTGTCTCTTGTTGTAGCCTTTGTTTTAATGTCTATTTTATCTATAAATGTATTGCTAACCCAAGCTTTGTTACTGTTTCCATTTGCATGAAATACTTTTCAGTCTGTGTATCTTTCAGTCTGAGGTGGGTCTCGCGTAGGCACCATATGGGTCTTGTTTTCTTATCCATTCAGCCACATGTTGTCTTTTGATTGGAGAATTTAATTCATTTACATTTATAGTTATTATTAACAAGTATGTAATTATTATCATTTATTATTTATACTTTCAATCTCTTTTTCTTCTTCTTATAGAAGTTCCTTTAACTTTCATGTAATACTGGTTTAATGGAGATGAATTCCTTTAGCTTTTACTTGGAGTTCTTTATCTCTTCTTCAAGTGATGGCCTTGCTGGGTGGTCTTGGTTGTAGGTCTTTGCTTTTCATCATTTTTAATAGTTTGTGGCTCTTTCTTCTGGCTTGCAAAGTTTCTGTTGTAAATGCAACTGATAGTTATATGGGAGCTCCTTTGAAGATAACTAACTGCTTTTAAGATTCTCTCTTTGTCTTTAACCTGTGGCATTTTAATTAAGCTATGTCTTGGTGTGGGCTTCTTTTGCTTCTTCTTGTTTGGACTCTGTGTTTCTTGGACTTGTATGTTTATTTCTTTTGCCTGGTTAGGGAAATTTTTCATAATTTTTCTTCAAATAGGTTCTCAGCCCCTTGCTTTCTCTCTTCTCCTTCTAGTACCCCTATGATGCAAATGTTGTTATGCTTGATAGTGTACCAGAGTTTCCTTAAACTATTCTAATCTTTGTGGGTTCTTTTTTTCTTTTTTGTGGGTTTACTTGTTTTCTGCTATTTTGTCTTACAAATTGTTAATTCAATGCTCTGCTTCAACTCTCTGATATTGACTCCTTAGAATGCATTCTTCATTTTAGTTATTGCATTCTTTATTTCTGACTGGTTCTTTCTTATGGTTTCTATCTCTTTGTGTAAGTTCTTACTAAGTATCTATTCTTCTCCAGTGTCCATTGAGCAATCCTACAATCAGCATTCTGAACTCTGTATCGAGTAGAACACTTGCGTCCATTTTGTTTAGTTCTTTTTCTGAAGTTTTGTCCTGTTCTTCAGCTTTCTTTGTCTCCTCATCTTTGCTGACCCATGTGGGTTTTTTTCTATGTATTAGGTAGAGCTGCTATGCCTCACAGTTTGGCAGGGTAGTAGGTGTCCTGTGTGGCCCAGGGGCTCAGTCTCCCTGGTCATCTGAGTGGGTGTTCCAGGGTGTCCTGTGTGGGCTGTGTGTGTCCTTCTGTTGTCATTGATTTTTGATGCTGTGGCTGTGTCAGTGGAGGGGTTGACCATCAGGCTGACTGGCCGTGGGAACTGGCTGTGACCACGACAGAGGGGCTGTTGTATGGGCTGCCTCCACGGAGCTGGATTCACTTTAGCAGGGCATTGGTGCCTCCCAAGACCACACTCTGCGTGTGTCATGTGGGAGGCCAATTGGGTTGTTCTCTGCTATTGGCTGCAGCTGGCACCCAAGTGTGTTTGTTCTGGGACCTCTTTGGAGGGGCTCTGGTGCAGGCCAAGGTCAGCAGCTGCCTGTGCCCAGTCAGGGGCCACCTGTTAGTATCTACAAAGTGATCTTCTGTTGGTTGGCTGCCTGCACTGGTCGCAAGGCCCCTGGGAGAGGCTATGCTGTAAACCGAAGCCAGCTGCCACTAACACAGGCTTGGGGCCACTAAGCAAGAGGTGCAGGGCATGCTGAGGCCAGCTGCTGCTTGTCTGGGGTTGGTGAACTTTTGAGAGATTTGAGGAAAGTCTTCAGCATGGGCGAAGGCTGGCCGCGTAAGAGGAATAGCCACTAAGAAAGGTTCAGGTCTTCACTTGAGTCGCGTAGGGCGGGGTCTCAGGTAATCACCGGGATGGGACTCAGGTGTGGTGTCTGAGCCTGCCGGCTGTGTGAGGGGAAGGCTCTACCAAAGGAAATGGAACCTGTGCGCACTTGCGTCCGGGGGAGAGCTGCCCCTTCAGCCCTCCACCTGAAGCCAGACGATTCTTTTCCTCCTCCTGTTCCCTGGTGCTTTTCATGTTGCTGTCTGTTCACTGGAGGTCAGGGTGAGTGACTGTAAGCAAATGAGTCTGTGCTCGGGCGCTTCTTGAGGAACAGCGGGGTCTGCGGCAGCCCTTCCTCTGTTCTGGGTGGACCCCTCGGTGGTTTTCATTGCCCAGTGGTGAGGAGACTCCTCTTCCCAGCTCTGGGGCCTCAGGATGGTGATCCCTGTAGGCGCTGGGACTTCTCGCTCCTTGGTGGTTCTGCAGCCAAGACATCCCTCCCGATTCTTCCCCACCACACTGGGTACGGCACCAGCCTGTTCCACATCTCTGCCCCTCCTACCTGTCTCGCTGTGGTTTCTTCTTCGTATCTTTAGTTATGGGACTTCTCTGTTCAGCTAGTCTTCCGGTGGTCCTCGGGGACACTGTTCTGGAATTCAGTTTTAATTCCGGTGTGGTCCTGAGAAGAGGCGAGCACAGGTTTACCTGCTCCGCCATCCTGACCCGCTCGATTAGCTGTTGTTTTAATGTTTCTTTTACAATGATCTTCTGTGGCCTGACTTTTCTTCTTCTGGGGCCAACTTTTCTGGAACGTTTAGGTGTTTTTTTCATCTCGGGTATTTGGGATTTGGGGGTATCTTTTTATATATAATAATGAGAGGATAAACGCCACTTAGGAGCTTTGTGTTCCTGGGCAGGACTGTCTGGCTGACGGGCTTCCTCCAGGGATGTGTGGACTGCAAGCCACTCATTTTACTGGGAGACGTCTAAGCATCAGATAAAGGAGGTCTCCGCCCTGGCCGGTTTGGCTCAGCGGTTAGAGCGTCGGCCTGCGGTACGGAGAGACCCAAGTTCGGTTCCCGCTAAGGGCATGTACTTCGGTTGCAGTTTGTCCCCGGCCCTGGTTGGTCGTGCGGGTGGCAGCCACTCGATGTGTCTCTTTCACATCGATGTTTCCCTCTCTCTCTCTCTTCCTCTCTCTCCCTCCCACTCTATCTGTACAAAAAATGGAAAAATGTCCTCGGGTGAGGATAAAAAATAAATAAATAAATAAAGGAGGTCTCCTCCTCCTCCTCCTCTTCCTCCTTCTTCTTTTTAAGGGTCATTCAATCTCCTTTTAGAAGAAAGTGGTGTTTGTATTTGTGTCTGTTTTGGCCTAGCGGCTAGCAGTACAGCCGGCAGGAACTCTGTGCAGGGTGGAGATGGGCAGGGACTGTTGGGTGGAGGCATTTTCAATCTGCCTCCATGATTTAGCTCCAAATGCCACCCTCATGATGCCCCTTGAATCTGAGACCAAAGTCTGCTTCCCTGGGTAGGTTGGCTGCGCTTCCCGTCGCAGCCCCCCACTTTTCCTAGCTTTGTCAGTGACCACCTCCCCGTCCACTGTGTTCAAAACATTTAAAGATCTCATTTGCCGACCCACCCCCTCATTCCATTTGTTATTTATAAGTATTATAAATTATTCCAAATAGGCAGGAAAGTGGTATATAATATAAAAAATTCATATACTTATCCCCTCAGTTCTGTTACATTATTTATTTATAACATTCGGCCATATTTGTTTCTTACCTTTTCAAAAAGGAAAATAAATAAAATATGATAGATTCAACTGACATATACCACTACCCCATCCTATCTCCCTACCTCTCCAGTGGTAGCCACTGAGATATTTTTCACTCCCAGGCATGTTTTTATACTCTCGCTGCATATATGTGATATACAATATAGACGATTGATCTGAATGTTTTATATTTTTATCTAAAGTTATGAAAGTATGCTCGTAATCTTTAAATTACTTCTTTCAATATTTTTGGAGGTCTGTCAACGCTGTAGAAGTAGCTTTACTGTGAACTGCTTAATCATTTAATCTTCTGCCTGGCTGGTGTGGCTCAGTGGTTGAGCATCAACCCTGCACCAAGAGGTCATCGGTTCGATTCCTGGTCAGGGCACGTGCCCAGGTTGTGGGCGGATCCCCAGTGGGGGGCAGGCAGGAGGCGGCCAGTCGATGTTCTCTCTCATCAACGCTTCTCTCTCTCTCCCTCTCTCTTCCTCTCTCACTAAAATCAATAAAGAAAAAATATTTTTTAAAAAATGTTTCTCCCTAAAATATAGTGGAACAAAGAAAACGTTTATTGTGCTCACAGGTCCTGTGGGTCAGGAACCGGACCCGTCGCAGCTCCGGGAACCTGGAACCTCATCAAGACAACGTGGAGATGGGGCTCGGTTCTCGCTCACTCACACGTCTGGGGGCTGACGGTGGCTGTCCGCTGAGACCTCGGCTGGGACCGGCTGGGCAGACAACCCGTGCAAAGCCCGTCCACATGGCTGGGTTCCCTGCACTCTGGTGACCAGCTTCCAAGGGGAAGAATCTTGAGACAAAGAGAGAGCATCAGGTGGAGGCCCTATTGCCTTCCGTGACCCAGCATGGCTTCTGCCACCTGCTGTCCGTCAAGGTGGTAGCAAGGTCCTGCCCAGGGTCCAGGGCAGAAATGCAAACGTTACCTCTTGGGAAGGGGCAAGGTTCTGAGAGAGCGTGTGGGATTCGAGATATGGTTGTGGGCATTTTAAGAAAACACAACCCATCACATCCTGACTTTTACGTGCTTCATTCACCTTCTCCCATGCCTTCCCTTGGACAGCTGAGGCGTGTAACAAAGTATTCTCTTGTGCTGTCTGTGGTTTTGGAAGTTACACATTGTCTCTGATTATTTTTAAGTGTGTGTCCTTAACTTTTTCTTTGTATCTATATGCAACATAAAATCCAAAGTTAATAAGCGTCTCTGTTTCCTTAGAAACAAAACAAGGATCTCATAACTCCTTATTTTAACTCCTATCATCTCAAATTATCTATTCTTTTGTTTACATTTTGGGTTCACTTTGATTTATACCCTCAATTTGTCATTATCATTACGTGTTTGGTCTTTTATTTTTATAACAGCCCAGGCTTGTTTCAATTCACCGACTTTTTTCACTGTTTTTGCTACGCTTTTTTGCATTTACTTCATAATTGTACTAGCAATGTAGCTCTATAATTAATAATTCTCAATACTATGGTCTGAAAATATCTTTATTTTACTCTCGCCCCTGAAACAATGATTTATCTATGTGTATAATTCAAGGTTGACAGTTATTTTGCTTAGAACTTCAGATACACTCATCCAGTCTTCTCTGGAGTCAGTACACCTGTTTTTTCAGGTAAACTATGTCTTCTACTTCGCTTATTTCAGAGACCTTTGCCGTCGGTGCTCGGAAGGTTCCCGGCAGTGTTTCTCGGTGTGTGTGTAGTTTGACCCGTCCTATTTGGGACTCTTTACAAATACAAGGATTTCTGATTCTGGCAAGTTCTCTGCCATCATCTCGGGTGTGGCTACTTCTCCTCATTCTGTCCCCTCACTACTGGGACATGTGCGTTGAATGTTCTCATTCTAGTCCCCATGCCTCTCAACCTCTGATATTTTTCATCTTCTTTCAGAATTGTGCTGCCTTATGGGCCCTTTCTTAAGAGTTACTGTCTGTTCACTAATTCTTCAGTTTTGTCTGATATGCTGTTTAAGCTCTCCATTGAATTTTTAACTTCCATAACTAGAAGTTATTCATTTCTAGAGGTTTTTGGAGGGTCAAATCTACTTGGTTTTCCTGGCGACTCTTTATGTTTTCATTTCTGCTTTAATTATTGCAAGAAATAAAATATTCTCAGCACCCAGAAGTCCTCTTCACACCCTTCACAGTCACAACAACTCCCCTTCCAAAGAAATCATTGTCCTGACTTATTTTTATTATTTTTTTCTTTTTTGATTTTTAGAGAGATTAAGGAAGAGGGAGAGAGATAGAAACATCAATGAGAGAAAATGATTGGCTGCCTCCTGCGCGCCCCCCACTGGGCATGTGCCCTGACTGGGAATCGAACCGGCAACTTCTTGGTGCAGGGTTGATGCTCAACTACTGAGCCACACCAGCTGGGCCATTGCCCTGACTTGTAATAATTGTCTTTTCTTTTCTTCCTTCTTTTATCACCTGTATTCTTGATGTGTTTTGGGTGGGGTTGCAAACTGACTTTAATAGGTTTTTACCCCTCGTACCCTGGCCAAACAGAGGTGAGGGCACGTCCTCCTCAGGACCTGCTATGTTTGCTCATGTTGGGAGTTCCAGTGTGTCCACTAACCCAGGGCCACTTGCTGACACAAAACCATCAACTCGTTCGTCCCACAGAAAGCCAAAGACCAATTCTGCATGAGCGGTTAGTCCATTGTTATAAATTATCTAGGAAAAGCTTCCCCCCACTCCTGCTGAGGCAGACGAGCGTCCTTGTCATCTTTCCGGACGAGCAGTGGACCGTTCGTACCCCATTCTTTGGTGGGAGTGTGACCATCTGTGGGCCCAGGCTCCAGGAAAGGCCTCAGTTCTAACGCTCCCCTCAGAAGGCCTGAGACCTCGTCCCTGGGCCCACGTGAGCCCTGAGTGTGGTCAGCGAAGGGGAGCGTCCTGCAGCTGCTGCGGCGTCCAGCCAGAGCCCCATCCACGTTCTTTGTGCCTGGCTCCCGGGTGAATGTTTTCACTTTCTTAAAGGTCAGTTAGGCATCTAAAGAGTTCTTGCCTTCCTCGTCTTTGTATTGGGTGTGCATCCTGGTTGCCTAGGCTACCACACTGCTCAAATAAAAGTCCTACCCCTTCCCCCTCAGCCCTGATTCCACCACGACCCCCATCCCCCCACACCCTCCCCCCTCAGCCCTGATTCCACCACGACCCCCATCCCCCCACACCCTCCCCCCTCAGCCCTGATTCCACCACGACCCCCATCCCCCACACCCTCCCCCTCAGCCCTGATTCCACCACGACCCCCATCCACCCACACCCTTCCCCCTCGGCCCTGATTCCACCACGACCCCCATCCCCCCACACCCTCCCCCCTCAGCCCTGATTCCACCACGACCCCCATCCCCCCACACCCTCCCCCTCAGCCCCGATTCCACCACGACCCCCATCCCCCCACACCCTCCCCCCTCAGCCCCGATTCCACCACGACCCCCATCCCCCCACACCCTCCCCCCTCAGCCCCGATTCCACCACGACCCCCATCCCCCCACACCCTCCCCCCTCAGCCCCGATTCCACCACGACCCCCATCCCCCCACACCCTCCCCCTCAGCCCCGATTCCACCACGACCCCCATCCACCCACACCCTCCCCCCTCAGCCCCGATTCCACCACGACCCCCATCCCCCCACACCCTCCCCCCTCAGCCCCGATTCCACCACGACCCCCATCCCCCCACACCCTCCCCCTCAGCCCCGATTCCACCACGACCCCCATCCACCCACGCCCTCCCCCCTCAGCCCTGATTCCACCACGACCCCCATCCCCCCGCACCCTCCTCCTCAGCCCTGATTCCACCACGACCCCCATCCACCCACACCCTCCCCCCTCAGCCCCGATTCCACCACGACCCCCATCCACCCACACCCTCCCCCCTCAGCCCCGATTCCACCACGACCCCCATCCACCCACACCCTCCCCCCTCAGCCCCGATTCCACCACGACCCCCATCCCCCCACACCTTCCCCCTCAGCCCTGATTCCACCACGACCCCCATCCACCCACACCCTTCCTCCAGCACATGAAGTCTCCGACGTGCCCCTGGCCCATTTCTGAGCACGGTGCCCTCTTACTCCAGTGCTTTGGGCTTGTTGGAGAACCTCAGGCTTCCCACCAGCCCCCTGCAGAGCCTTCCCATCCCCCACTGCTCCCTCTGCTTCCGGCTGGTGGCCGTGGGTGGGCACCTTTACGTGCCGCTGTGTCCTCCCTTGTTCTTTGGGTTCTTGTGAGCTGTGCCTTCCTTTCATTTTTTAACCTCATTTCAGTGGGGATTTGGTAGGGAGAGGACGCAAACACATGTTCAGTTCTCCATGTTAGGTGAAAGTCCGAATAGTATCTTATCTCATGTCCCTTTAATAACAAGTGACGGTGGCCCAGAGAGTGTGGCTCAGGGGTTGAGCGTCAGCCCTGCACCAAGAGGTCACCAGTTCGATTCCCAGTCGGGGCACATGCCCAGGTTGTGGGCCTGATCCCCAGTGGGGGGCATGCAGGAGGCGGCCGATTGATGTTCTCTCTCATCGATGTGTCTATCTCTCTCTCCCTCCCTTCCTCTTTCTCTAAAATCAATAAAGGGACAGTAATAAAAAAAAGACACACTCATCTCCCGATGCCCAGTGTGCTGAAAGATTAACAGCGTTGGTCTTCATCACCAGTGCCCCCGGCCGGAGCATAACGAGAGAGCGGCATCTACCTCAAGTGCCCCTGCTGGTAGCTGGCACAATTCTGATGACAGAATCCCTAGGACAGCAGGCCCAGGCCGGGGAATTTTAATCCTGTCTTTCTCCACAAGCGCCTTCCCCTGTTTATGCTCCGCGGAGACCTTTCTAGAGTCAGAGCTGAGCAAACGCCCGCGTTAATGGACCTGCTAACTCATAAAAACTGCTTGCAAAATTGCACCTGATTGAAACAGGACGATGTTCCCCGACGCAGAAAAATCTCCCCGCGGAGGCTCACGGGGCGGCTGGAGGTGGGGGAATGCAGGGTGTGCCCAGAGCCTGGGGCGTCTTCTCGCCATGGCCAAGGTGGGGCTCCCTTCACAGCCCTCTGCTCCCCTCCCAGGTCTCAGTCCTCCTGCCCTTCCTGAGCCAAGCGAAAGCGACATTAGCCGTGTTGCAGTAAACCTGCAGGGCGACCCCTTATCGGCCAGGGTGCGGTGGGCATGGAGGACGCAGCCCACTAGGGGCGGCGGGCAGGGGTGTGCGATGCCCAAAGCCTCTGACTTGCCACCTGCAATACTTCCGTGGTGTAAAGACCAAGACAGCAAACACGAGAAGCCTGCTGCCCTCAGCCGACCGCGCCTCTGGCTGCAACGAGACAGAGAACGAAACGGAAGGACCCCACCGACATGAGTCACCACGAGACTGCCCCTTGCCGTGGGTACTCGGTGGAGCCGGATTTGGGCTTTTTTTTTTTTCCTTTTTTTTTTGTTCAGGTAGAGTGGGAGGGAGCGAGAGGAACAGAGAGAGAGAGAGAGAGAAACATCGACGTGAAAGGGACACATCGAGTGGCTGCCACCCACACAACCGACCAGGGCCGGGGACAAACTGCAACTGAGGTACGTGCCCTTAGCGGGAACCGAACCCGGGTCTCTCTGGACCGCAGGCCAACGCTCTAACCGCTGAGCCAAACCGGCCAGGGCCGGATTTGGGCATTTAAGGGAACAGTCGGTCAGTTAAGACGATAGGACTGACAGACCGACATCAGGACCGAGCCTCTTTGTCCCTAAGTTTGGAGAGAAGACCAGGTAGTGTCCTGTCCTCACGGAATAGCCTGGCGAAGGCGGGGAGGGGCCCCGCAGCCCCAGACAGAGCCGAGCGTCTCCGGACAAACACACGACGTGATGAGCAGCAGCCGGATTGCTGTGGTCAGTCCCGGCTGGTGTCCCCGGTTGTCAGAGCCTGGGCAGCCCTTCCACGGGCAGGACCCCGGAGGGAGCGTCGGGCACTCGCTGGGCATCCCAGTTATGCAGCTTGACCTAAAAACACCAGTGAGTTCACGTCTTCTGTGACTGTGGGGCAGCTGGGCTCCGCAGGGCGGCTGTTCCAACATGAGGTGTTGGACGGGCTCATTCACGAGGTGCACTTAGCCGGGGCTGGGGCCTCCGCACGGGTTCCCTGCCACCCGGGGAGGCTGCGTGGCCCCGGCCCCTCCACGTGGCCCCTGGGCTGCGGGGTCCCCCGGCGGCCGGCCGTCCAGCCGAGGCGTCTGGTTTCCAGCCATCTCTCCCTGCCGGACAGAACCTCTGGTCGTTTTTACAGCCAGGTATTAATGGGGCACCCAGCTGGGGGTTTGCCCCCAGGCCGCTCAGGGGGACCCCACAGCTGAGCTACCCCTCTGGAACTTCAGCTGCTGCCTGTAGGAGCCCAGGTGTCTCCGCACCTCCTACCTGAGGGCATGTGGGCTCCTCTTACGTCCTTGGTTATGAGGGTTCTCTCTCCAGCTGGTCTTCAGTTGCCTTTTCTGGCTGATTTTTCTGTATTTTAGCTGTAATTCCAGTTTGGTCCTGGGAGAAGGTCAGTGTAGCTTCGATTCAATCCGCTGCCATTTTCTCTTCTCCAGAATTCATTCTTCTAATGAAGCCAGAGGAGCCATTCTGACACCACGGGCTGGCATGTCCTTCCCCACCTGGACCGTGTCCAGGGCCGTCTCTCCGGGTTTCTTACCCCTCACGACCAGCCCTGCTCCCCTCGCTGTTCCCGCACCCCTTCCTGCATCACCCAGGGCCTGGCTTAGCCCTTCTCCACACTCCTGACGGTGTTTTCTCTCATCGAACCCCGATTCCGCCCATTACTAGCAACGTGACCTTGTCATTGGGTGAGGTGAGTCCGATTTTTAATTTACCAGAAGAGGTGGATTTAGACTCGGAGTGTGACGATAATGATGATGATGATAATAATAATGGCAGCCAATACTTAGATTGTACAAATTAATTAAGCAACACATTTAACCCCACAAAGCCTCGGTTTCCTCTGCAGAACGGGGACAGTAGGGTTGATGTGAGGCTTCAACGCAATAATGTCTACAGAATCTTTATTCCGTGTTTGCAAATTGCACGTACTCAATACAAGTGAGCTCCTGTTGTTATTGTGCTAATATAACCACAGTAATTCTGGTCTCGCTCTCGCCACGGCCTTGACTCTTCCCCCTCCCGCCTACCTGAATAACCCCCACTTATCTTTCAAGTCTTATTTTATTTATTTAATTTTTTTTTTCTTTATTGATACTAGAGAGAGAAGGAGCAAGGGAGAGGGAGAGAGAGATGGAAACATGGATGAGAGAGAACATCGATTGGCCGCCTCCTGCATGCCCCCCACTGGGGATCGGCCCACACCTGGGCATGTGCCCTGACCGGGAATTGAATTGCAACCTCCTGGTGCAGGGTCGATGCTCAACCACTGAGCCACACTGGCCGGGCTCATGTCTTATTTTAGATGTCACTTCCCCCAGGAAGTCTTCCTTCAGTCTGTCACTTCCAAAAACCTTGGCTCTGAGCCTGTTGTGAGATGAACCTCTCACACTGAGTTCTGGTGGGAGTTCTTCTCCCCCTACTAGCTTGTGAGCCTCTGACAGCAGCACCCACATCTCCCTGGCATGGTGGTCTCAAGGGAATAGGAAACATTTGGGGCAGGAGCCAGCAAAGGCCTAACAGACCTCCCATGCAAGTGTGCCGGTCCCAGGGCAGGGGTAGCCCGTCCTGAAGGACTTCTTCATCAGGATGGGGAGGCCAGAATGATACCGGCCCAACAGAGGGAGTGGTGCAGATGCCGTCTGTGAGCGGTGCAGAGTGAGCAGGACGAACATCAGCAAGCCGAGTGTTCAGAAGGGAGCCGTTGCTGCTGGCATCGTTAAAATAAGCGGGCCGCTGGCTAGGACACAGACATTGCTCTTTCCTTACAAAACACGTCGTCGTGATGATGCTCGTGGTAACAGGATTCGACTTGTAATGGGAAGCCCTTACAGGACCTCGGTGGCTCCCAAGCACTTAACGATGCATCTGTGACCTGCAGAGTAGAAATACCCTACTTGTTAGATCTCAGCTCCAGTTTCTGGCCACAGGTCTTCAGTTGTCCCCTAATAACAACCTTCCTAGTGGGGTCTGGGGTTTCTTCTTCACACGCCCATGCGACCCGGGCATGGGCCTCTGGCCAGGAAGAAGGGAGCCCCCTAGGCCCCAGGGGGGCTGCGGGCCTGGAGATGTGCCTCTGGTTTCTGAGGACAGGAGGGGCTGGCACATCTCCATGTAGACTTGCTTCTAAGACTTCCTTCCTCACCTGCTGAGGGACATCCTCGATCTCTCTCCTGCAGAGAGGGAGACAGCTGCCCCTCTCAGCACGCCTCTGCCGAGGACCTCAGGGGCCCCCAAATGTAGCCAGTTCACACTCAAAGTGAGCTGCCCCCATGCCAACCTGACCATTCTTGTTTGGTGTGACTCACCCCATGCAACCAAGCTCTCTTGTTACCCAGCTTGGTCCCAGTGCCCTGGCCATGGAGAGTGACCCCTCCCTGCCCACTGTCCGTACCCGCCCCTCACTGGCACATAGCGGGCATCGTCTTCACGTGAGCCACCGTGACCACCATCACCTCACCACCTCCTTTCAATTTCAGATCTAAATTTACTTCCTCTGACCAGGTTTCCCATGGACTTCACCTAATGCTGATAGATTATTCTAATTTGAATTTCTCAGTGTGCAGCGCACTTTCGCAAGTATTATTCTATTTCTGCCTCACCGCGCACCCAGGAAGGCAGAGCGCTGGCAGGAGTGTCACTCACACTCCTGGCGGTGAGGACGGTCTGCAGGGTGGAGCACCTTTGCCCGAGTCACACGGGCCGGGGCCCGGGGCAGCGCTGACGCAGACCCAGGCCCTGCCCCCGCGGTGCGGACACCGTTCAGACCGTAGTTCACAGCAGGAAATGGGTTTCATACCCGGGTCCAGTACACACACACACACCACAAAATGGAAACAAACGTTTTATTAAACAGTGTTTCCCTGCCCAGCCTGTGTGGCTCAGTGGTTGAGCGTTGACCCTGCACCAAGAGGTCGCCGGTTTGATTCCCGGTCAGGGCACATGCCCAGGTCGTGGGCCCGATCCCCAGTGGGGGGCGTGCAGGAGGCGGCCAGTCCATGTTCTCTCTCATTGACGTTTCGCTCTCTGTCTCCCTCCCCCTCCCCCTCTCTGTAGAATCAATAAAGAAAAAGTAAAAAACAAAGACAGTAGTTCCCTTATTACACACTGTCTCCTTCCTTCCCCTCGAACGTTATCCATTCTCTCCCCGCTCATAGGACACAGCATCCCCCTGACTCCCTCTCTAGGGTTCTTCCGACCCCCCCTCCCCCCCCAGGCCTGCTTCTCACCTGAGCTTTTTTCTCCTCACCACCTCCTCAGTCCTGATTCATTCTTTGGCACCTGACTGTATGTTGCTTTGCAAGCATTTTAAAGCCCCGTGTACATCCTCATCTAGGTTAGGAGGAAGTTGAGGTCAGAGACTGTTCCATGCGGTCTCCATGGCCCCTCGTGGCCCCCAGCACAGGCCTGAGCCCACGGACAGGGCCCCACCTGCTGGCCTGGTGGGCTCAGAACTTTCATCGTTTCTCAGCCGTCCAGTAGCTTTAGGGTCCGCCTGTCCTTCCTCCCAGACTCCTCCAGGACTCTCTGAAGGACCCCGGCTGGACTCTTGTCAGATGCGTGTCTCACTGGGAGCACTGAGGTCCCTGTCAAACTCTGACACCTTCCTGGATGGGGCAGGAGGCATTGGAGACTGAGTATCTGGAGATGCAGGATCTGGGTCTGCATGGAGAAGGGAGGAGGGGGAGGGAAGGGGGTGGGGAGGAGGCCAGGGGGTGGGGAGGAGGGTCCAGGTTCACTGGGGATGACACAGAAGAGCTCAGCATGGGAGGCTCACAGAGCAGCTCCTCCTGGTGCCTGTGGGCTGAGCAGACACAGGTGCCCTCAGTGCTCAGTCCCCAAGGACACGACGCAGCACCTCCTGATCCCACCAAGGTGTAGCGCCAGACCCTCATCCTGCAGGCCTCCCCAAAGCACCCTCTCAAAGGCCTGCTTCATCTTCCCTGCAGTTGTTGGGGAGGGAGGACTTAGCATCCTCTTCACCCAGAAAAGGAAACTGAGGCTGGTCAGTGATGTCAACAAACAGGGAAGAGCAGAGGTCCAGAGCCCTCCCCCACTCAGAGTCATGTCTGCTAAGAGCCTGGGTCTCGGCTCAGCCTGAGATGACAGCGATAACCCGATGCCTGGCTCTAACCTCCAGACACCCTGCCAGCTGATGTGGGTGTGGCCTGGGCACAAGTCATGGGTGAAAACCACCAACGTGCAGCAAAATTGGGTGTCTGGTTTGGATGCCATTGAAAGGTATGTGTGAGTGTGTGCGCGCGTGTGTGCACGGTGTGTGCGTGTGCATGCACGTGTGTGTGTACGTGTATGTGAGCATGTGCATGCACGTGTGTGCAAGTGTGTGTGAGTGTGCATGTGTTTGTGCATGTGTGTGCATGTGTGAGTGTGTGTGCATGTGTTTGTGCATGTGCATGCACGTGTGTGACTGTTTGCATGTGTGTGAGCATGTGTGTGCAGGACCTCGGGCCTGGGGGAGCCAGGCAGGTAGCATGGTCCAGGGGTCATGCCACCGGAGGGGGAAATCTGCACCATTACACTCCCACACTGTCTTTGGGTGGCACCCTGTTCCTATGACCTCTCTCCTGTCCCAGGGTCACGGGGTTACAGTGTGTGCAGGACACCTTTCAGACCAGAGGGTCAGCATCTCAGCCCCCTCTTCTAGGAGTCTCACGAAGACAGTGAGCTCGGCACGGTCTTGGTCCTCACTACCCTAGTCTGACACATAACAGCAGCTCTGCAAAGTGGGTGGATGCAACCCAGCAGCCACCAAGCCTGCCTGGCCCTGTTTCAGACGGGAAGACGGGGCTGGAGAGGGAAGAGGAGGGGTCATAATGAACTGTGGGGTCACTCGCGTGGGCCAGTCACAACATGAAATGCGCCTACGTTAATTCCTCTTGTGTGTGGGCACCATTAGCTTCCATTTTACAAGTAAGAAAACAGAGGCTCAGAGAGGTCAACACTTTGCCGAAGGTAACACAGCAGGCAGGTGGTCAGACAGAGCGCACCACCCCGCCCCGGAGCTCCAGCTGTGTCCGTGTCCCAGCTGTGTTCCCACTCGGGCACACTGGCTGCGGGCGATTTCACATTCTTGGTTCTCTCCCCCGCCAGCTCTGAATAATTAATACATTTCAAAGCAAACCGTGGAGGGGTCGGCACAGACCTCTCGTTTCCGTAAACAATGTCTTCTCTGGCAAACGGCAGAGAGGGCGGCAGCAGCCTGGACGGAACCGGGGAGAGTTGATGACGAGGAGACCTTGTGTGCGGACCCGGGAAAGGCTGCGTCCGACTTCGGCATCCTTCTCCACCTCTCATTTCGTGGTTCTGAGATTTCAGGGAAACCTCACTTCCCACCCAGCACTGAGCCGTGGGTGAGCTGGACTTTCAGTGAGAATGTCAAGTGTTCAGTCGCACCTGGCGCTGAATAGCGAGAAGGTGTGAGCAGCCTGTCTCTGAGCCGCTGCTCTCCTGAGTGAGGGCTGAAGACCAAGGTGGAGTTACGTTCTGCCCACAGCCCTGGCCCCAGAGACCGGGCCCTGGAGCCCAGCTGACCTGGCTCAGCCACACAGGAGGCTCTGACCAACAAGCAGGTACCACCCCCGCCCTTGAGAACTCAACATTTCTTGTAGATCGAAGTTAACGGATCTACATTCAGAACAAGATGAACATGTGTTTCAGAAGCCAGATGGGATGAAGTGGGGACTGATTTAGGTTGACTTCAGCACTATGTGTTGACAGAAAATGCTCTGTTGTCTTCAGTTAGGGACCCCCGGGGGCTGGCGCACAACTTCAGAGGTGAAACAACGGAGTGACTGGACCAACCCCGCGGGAAGGTTCCCGGGGCTGAGGATGTGCCTGAGGTTCAAGGCTAGTTGTAACTCCTTGGGTGACCTTGGAGAAATGACTCTGCATCTCTAAATTGGGTTAACTATTCATTAAATGGCCAGCAACCACTGCTCTGTCTAATCACCATGAGGACCACAGCGCAGTATGTGAGGGACAGCACTCTGCCAAGTGAATGGCCAGCCACATGTTTGTCAGGCCTCGTACTTGCAACATGTCTCCTTGATTTAAAAATCTTTACTTCGGGCCCTGGCCGGTTTGGCTCAGCGGTTAGAGCGTCGGCCTGCGGTCCAAAGAGACCCGGGTTCGGTTCCCGCTAAGGGCACGTACTTCGGTTGCAGTTTGTCCCCGGCCCTGGTTGGTCGTGCGGGTGGCAGCCACTCGATGTGTCCCTTTCACGTCGATGTTTCTCTCTCTCTCTCTCCCTCTCTCTCCCTCCCACTCTATCTGTACAAAAATTGGAAAAATGTCCTCGGGTGAGGATAAAATAAATAAATAAATAAAAATCTTTACTTCGGGATGAGTACATTCCCAACATGGGATTCCATATGTCACATTTTCCGTGACCCCTCTTCCCTGTGAGGGTCCAGGCAGGAATGGGGGAGCAGAAGGGACAGTGCCTGAGGGTCACTTAGATCATGCAGCCCTCCCTACAACCTCGAGTCAGGCTTCCTCCTGATACAAGAGACTCAAACTATCTGAGAGGCCCTGGGAGAGTTGGGGTGGGGTCCCAATGTCTGCTTAGCCCATGTCCCGAGCCTCAGCACCCTTCCACAGGCCCAGGGACGAGGCCCTCCCAGCACCATACTGCCTGTTCCCTGAGCCTGTCTCCTGAATAAACATCCCTCATGAGGTTACATTTTCACCAGTGACCTTTGGGGGGTCCCAGTGCATCTGGATTCCTACCGGGCAAGTGGCCAAGGGCGTCAGCGTGTGCCTGTGCGGAGGCGTTCAGCGGATCTCAGACACTCTTGTATGTTATTCAGTGGTGCCAGCCACATACTAGGTGCCCGGCCGGGCTCCTGAGGGGAGACTGGAGGCCCAGTTCTGGGCCCTGCTACGGGGTTTCCGCCAACAAGTGATCTCCTTTACGGTTGCTGATAAGGGACGCTGGAAGGCAGCAGGTGTAATAGGAAAACGCCAAGTTATGAATCACTCCAGAGGCTGTAATTAGACGGTTCTCAGCTGCTATATTTTTAGACACAAATATTGTCACCAGACGTTTCCCAGGTGCCCCAGAAGCCTGCTCCTCTCAGGAGCTCCCCTCGTTCTAGACAGGCAGGGACTTCCCCTGCTCAGGCAGGGCTGGGGTCCAGGGCTGCCTGGGTCCTGAGGCCGCCACCCTCCTCGGTGCTGACAACCCTCAGGGAGGCTGAAGAGGTTGGCATGGGGCAGGGAGCCTGGGTGCCTGCCTGGCCTGCCTGGCTTTTCGTGACTTGCGTGGTGACTGGAGACATCTGGCATCCACATAGCCCCCTCCAAAGCCCAGAAACAGCCAGCATGGCTCCTTTGCACTGCAGAACAGGAAAGGGCCTCCTTGCTGGTGGTGTGCTTGTTATTCAGGCTCAGAGTGCTACTTTGTGAGTCAGAGAAGCAGAGGAGGCCTAATGCTCATCGACCTCTCTCCCTAATTTTGTAGGTAGAAAAATCAAGGCTTGGAGAGAGCACTGGTCATGTAAAGTCACACGGCCGGTGTGAAGGAGCCAGGAAACAACCCAGAGCCTGGGCTGGAGGCCTGTTCCATGGCACGGCGGGTTGTTTTGAGTTGAGGGATACAGATCGGCCATGTAGGCACATGAGGCCCCGGATATCCTCAGGATTTTCCAGGTCAAGAGAGATGTCTAAATTCATAAAGATTTATGGCAAGTGTTGATCACACCTCCCTCCCCCCAAAAAAACAAGTGGGCGGCTTAAAACAGGAAGTATTGTTCTTTCATGATTCTGTGTGTTGACCAGGCTCAGCTGGGTGGTTTTCATGGGGGCTTCTCATACGGTTGCAGTCACCTAAAGGCTGGGTGGGGTCTGCCATCCAGGATGGTGTTTTCACTCGTGTCTAGTGCCTCAATATGGGCATCTTGAACAACTGGGGGCTGGCTGTGATTCTCCCTCATTCTACACAGCTTCTCCACTCAGATAGCTTAGGCTTCCCCACACCCGGTGATCTCAGGGTGGTCAGACGACCTATATGGTGGTGGCTTCCCCCAGAGGAAGCACACCAGGAAGCCCAGAAGCCTGCAAGACTGCTGACGACTCAGCTGCACCATGAGTCCCTAGGCAGAAGAAGATACAGGGCTAGCTCTGCCTTAGGAGAAGGGGCCACCAAGGGCATGGGGGCCGCAGCCACCCCTGCAGACTGGCCGCCACAATAAGAAACACGCAGGCTAGGACAAATAGAAAGAGAGGAGTGGCCCTTTGCCCCAGCATGTAAACAGTTTTCTACATAACGTGGCTTTCCAAATGGATACTTTGACCAGGGCCTTCCTCCTTCGACTCCTAACTTCCATCCTCAAGCCCCCTATCTGTTTCTGGTGTACCCTGTGCCACCTCGTTTGGCTTCATAAAAAGAAAATGGACTTTGGAATGAGACAGATCGTCCTTTGAATTGAGATCCAGCACCATTACTTACTGGCTATGTGACCTCGTCCAATCCAAGCCTCAGTTTATTCATCTTAAAAAGGGGGGAAATAAAAGCAGAGACTATCTCAACTCTTTCGAAAGTGGTTGAGATGATGAGAGGTGCTCATACATGGGTACATTCCTGGCACAGGGCAGTCCCTCAGCATGTGTCCCTGCTGCAGGGGTTCACTGCCAGGAGCCCGGCGCCTGGAGGCGGCAGACCCAAGGAGGTTACGGAAGATGTGCCCACCGCCCTTTCCTGGTCATCAGACCAAGCTGTGTCTCCACAGGCTACTCCCAACCTGCCACAGAAAGCAACCTAAGGAAAAAGGACGAATTCAGCCTCCACACTATATTGCTTGCTTTCCTCAATGTCAGACACCGGGTTTGACTGATTTCCCCCTCGGATGCGGCAGACTAGAGCGGTGTTGGAGCAAAAGCCACTTATTCCTGAACTGCTGTCTAGACATATCTATATCTATATCTATATCTATATCTATATCTATATCTATATCTATATCTATATCTATATCTATATCTATATCTATATATCTATCATCTCTATCTCTATCTCTATCTATCTCTATCTCTATCTCTATCTCTATCTCTATCTCTATCTATCATCTCTATCTCTATCTCTATCTCTATCTCTATCTCTATCTCTATCTCTATCTCTATCTCTATCTCTATCTCTATCTCTCCTCTACCTCTACCTCTACCTCTACCTCTACCTCTACCTATACCTATACCTATACCTATCTATATATTTTTCTTACTTTTAGAGAGAGGAAGTTAGAGGGAGAGAGAGATGGAAACATGGATGAGAGAGAACATGGACTGGCCGCCTCCTACATGCCCACACTGGGGATCGAGCCCACAACCTGCGCATGTGCCCTGACTGGGAATCGAACCAGTGACCTCATGGTGCAGGGTCAACGCTCAGCCACTAAGCCATAGCAGCCAGGCTGCCTAGATCTTTTTCACCCAAAGGAATATACACTTGGTGGCCAACACCCTGATCTGAGTCCTGGCTTTGCTATCAGCTTTATGGTCCTGGCCAAATCTTCCAACTCAATTTCCTCGTCTGAAAGGTGCAGATGCTAATATTTCTTTACTTCAGGGGAGAAAATGAAATCATGTGTTTGACATGGAATTTAACTCCCCACATCACTGTTTGGGCCCAATCTAATGGGGGATGAGGGGGTTGGGGTGTGGAGAGAGAGAGAAACAAGGGAGAGAAAGAGAAATCATCACAATATGCCCATAAGATAGGCTACTAAGATTATTCCTATTTTACAAGGAATAAATCTGGCTGCAAAGGCATGAAGTGACTTCCCAAAATTCACACAGTGAGTGAGTGAGTGGTGGAACCAGAACTGGACCCCTGTGCTGTCTGAGTAGGTGGCCTGTGCCCAATACTCTGCTGGGCCTTCAAGCTAAAAAACAGCCCTGTCCCTGTTCTGACCATCTGGGAAGGGGGGTATTTGAGCAGAAATGCCCTCGAATTTTCTATTGGAAATGAATCTGGCAGTCACCCATCAAAACAAGAAATTATCAATAGAGAAAAATAGCCACCATGGATTTGACCAGAGCATAACATGCAAATCTATCTATCCACAACATTACATTTTTCTAAAGGATAATCTGTGTTCACTAAACAGCAGAGAATCTAAAAAAGAAAATAAAAGTAAAAAATAAAATACAAACACTACCCATGGCGCAGAAGAAAAAATATTATGAATGTGTTTGCAGTGTTTTATGGTTTAAAAATATGACTCCATCAATTTTCACCATGTTTTGTGTTAAACAGGGAGGAAAAATTAAGCTGTCTTTGCAGAACCCTCTTTATGTGAGGAGTGCACTGGATGCTGGTGCTTCCTCGTTTCTGTTTATCAACTTTTTTTACACGCCTGAGCCATCTGGACCTTGCTGAGTCCACCCTCTTCCTACAGCCCCTCTCTGCACAGAAATGTTAAAAGGACTACTGTAATTAGCAGAAGAAATAGGAAGAGAAACAAAAAAAAAATAAACAAAATGGCAATAAATAAGTACATATCAATAAAAACCCTAAATGTAAATGGGTTAAATGCTCCGATCAAAAGACACAGATTAGCTGACAGATTTTTAAAAAGCATGACTCATATATATGTTGTTTGCAAGAGACCCACCTCACAACAAAAGACTCACATAGGTTGAAAGTGAAAGGATGGAAAAGCATTATCTAAGCAAATAAAAACAGCTGAGATAGCAATACTCGTATCTGATAAAATAGACTTCAAAATGAAGGCCATAACTAGAGACAAAGAAGGCCACTACATAATATTGAAAGGATCTATCCAACAGGAGGATATAACCTTGATAAACATACATACACCCAATATAGGGCACCAAAATTCATTAAGAAACTTCTGCAGGACTTCAAAGGTGAAATCGACAGCAATATAATCATAGCAGGGGACTTCAACACCCTGATGACATCACTGGATAGATCCTCTAGACAAAAATTTAGCAAGGAAACAGAGATTTCAAATGATGCACTATATCAAATGGATATAATATACAACTACAGATAATTACACCCCAAAACTACAGAATTCACATTCTTCTCAAGTGCACATGAGGCATGTTCTAAGATACACCACATGTTAGGACACACACTAAGTCTCTACAAGTTAAAGAATACTGAAATCATATGAAGCATCTTCTCAGATCACAATGGCATGAAACTGGAAATCAACTACAGTAAAAACACTCAAAAACATTCAAACACATGGAGGCTAAAAAGCATGTTATTAAACAATAAATGCGTTACCAAGGAAATCAAGGAAGAAATGAAAAACTTCCTGGAAACCAATGAAAACGAATATATAACAAAACAAAATCTATGGGACGCAGCAAAAGCAGTCCTGAGAGGGAAGTTCATAGCACTGCAGGCCTACCTCCAGAAACAATAAAACTTTCTAATTGATTTTCTAACCCCACAATTTAAAGAACTGGAAAGTAAACAAAAAGAAAAACCCAGATCAAGTAGAAGGAAAGAAATAGTAAAAGTCAGAGAAGAAATAAATGACATAGAAACCAAAATAAAAACAATTCAAAAGATCAACAAAACAAAGAGTTGGTTCTTTGAAAAGATAAACAAGATTGATAGACCCTTAACCAGACTCACCAAGAAACAAAAAGAGAGAGGACCCAAATACACAAAATTAGAAATGAAAGAGGAGAAGTAACAACTGACACCACAGAAATACAAAGGATCATTAAAAAATACTATGAACAATTGCAGGTCAACAAATTGGACAATCTAGGCTAAATGGACAAATTTCTAGAATCACCCAGTCTCCCAAAACTGAACCAGGAAGAGACAGAAAAGTCAAACAGACTAATAACAACTAAGGAAATTGAAGATGTAATCAAGAAACACCCAGAAACAAAAGCCTGGGCCCAGACAGCTCTATGGGAGAGTTTTACCAAACATTCAAAGAATAATTAACACCCATTCTCATCGAACTGTTCCAAAAAATTCAAGAAGAGGAAAGACTTCCAAATTCATGTTATGAGGCCAGCATAATTCTAATTAAAAAAAAACAACAGATAAAGACATTACAAAAATAAAAATTATAGGCCAATATTCCTCATGAATATAAATGCCAAAATCCTTAACAAAATATTAGTAAATTGGATCCAGCAATACATTTAAAAAATTATTTACCATGACCAAATGGGATTCATCCCAGGGGTGCAAGGCTGGTACAATATTCACAAATCAATAAGTGCGATATGTGATAAACAAAATGAAAGATAAAAAAACATATGATTATATCAATAGACACTGAGAAAGCATTTGCCAAAATCCAGCACTCATTTCTGATTAAAAATGCTCAGCAATGTAGGCATAGAGGGAAAATACCTCAACATAATAAAGGCCATATATGAAAAACCTACAGTCAACATCATACTCAATGGGCAAAAACTAAAAGCATTTCCCTTAATAACAGAAATAAGACAGGGATGCTCACTTTTACCATTCTTATTTAACATACTACTAGAAGTCTTAGCCACAGCAATTAGACATGAAGATAAAATAAAAGAGATCCAAATTGGAAAGAAGGAAACAAAGCTGTCATTATTTGCAGATTACATGATGTTGTATGTAGAAAACCCTAAAGACTCCATAAAAAATCTACTAGATTTAATAATGAATTTAGCAAAGTAGCAGAATTTAAAATTAACATCCAGGAATTCACAGCATTCTTATACACCAATAATGAACTCACAGAAAGAAAAACTAAATACAATCCCATTTATTGTTGCAACAACAAAAAAATTAAGATACCTAGAAATAAGCTTAACCAAGGAAGGAAAGGACCTATTCGCAGAAAACTAAAGGACATTGAAAAAAGAAATAAGGAAAGATATAAAAAAGTGGAAGCATATACCTTGTTCACGGATTGGAAGAATCAACATCATTAAAATGTTTGTACTACCCAAAGCTATCTATAGATTTAATGCAATCCCCATTAAAATACCAACAACATATTTCATGCAGTTAGAACAAATACTCCAAAAGAACAAAAAAGACCCCTAATAACCACAGCAATCTTGAAAAAGAAGAACAAAGTAGTAGGGATCACAATACTGGATATCAGGTTATACTACAAAGCCACTGTAATCAAAACAACCTGGTACTGGTTCAAGAACAGGAATGTCAACCAATGGAACTGAACAGAGAACCGAGAAATTGACCCAAGATATTATGCTCAGTTAATATTTGACAAAGGTGGCAAGAGCATAGTTACAAGAGTTAAAGACAGCCTCTTTAATAAATGGTGTTGAGGAAATTGGACAGCTACACGCAAAAAAATGAAACTAGGCCACCAACTTACATCATACACAAGAATAAACTCAAAATGGATAAAAGATGTAAATGTGGCACATGAACCCATAAATATCCTAGAAGAAAATGTAGGCAACAAAATTTCAGATATCACCTGCAGCAGAAATTTCACTGATACATTGCCTATGGCAAGAGAAACAAAGGAAAACATCTATAAATGGAACTACACCAAACTAAAAAGCTTCTGCACAGCAAAAGAAACAAGCATCAAAATGGAAAGGGAGCCCACCATATAAGAGAGCATAATTGCCAATGACACATCAGATACAGGGTTAATCTCCAAAATATATAGAGTACTCATACAGCTCAACAAAAGGAAGACAAATAGTCCAATTAAAAAATGGGAAGAGGACCTAAATAGACACCTCTTCAAAAAGGACATACAAAGGGCCAAGAGACATATGAAAAAATGTTCAACGTCACTAATCATCAGAGAGATGAAAATTAAAACAACAATGAGGTATCACCTCACACCTGTCAGAATGGCTGCCATCAACAATCCATCAAACAAGTGCTGGTGAGGGTGTGGAGAAAAGGGGACTCTAGTACACTGCAGGTGGGAATGCAGACTGTTGCAGCCACTATGGAAAACAATATGGTGTTTCCTCAAAAAATTAAAAATTGATCTGCTATTTGACCCAGCAATCTCACTTTTAGGAATATATCCTAAGAGGCCTGAAACACCAATCAGAAAGAATATATGTACCCCTATGTTCGTAGCAGCACTATTTACAATTGCTGTGATCTGGAAACAGCCCAAAAGTCCATCAGTAGATGAATGGATAAAAAAGCTGTGGTACACAATGGAGTAGTATGCAGCTGTAAGAAAGAAATATCTCTTAGTCTTTGAGACAACATGAAGGGACCTGGAGAGTGTTATGCTAAGCCAAATAAGCCAATCAGAGAAAGAGAAATATCACATGATCTCAGTTACTTTTGGAATATAATAAACAATATAAGCTGATGAACAAAATAGACCCTGAGATGTAGAAGTCGGCTTCAGACTGGTAAACCTCAGAAGAGAGCACAGGAGAGAGGAAAGAGATAAACCAAAGAACTTATATGCATATATGCATAACCAATGGACATAGACAACAATGTTTGGATGGGGGAGTGGGGTAGGGAGGAGGGTGTCAATTGGGGAAAGAGGAAAAACATCTATAACAAAAATAAAATATTTAATAAAAAATAAACAAGTAAAAAATAAAATAAAAATGTCTTTTATCGTTAAAAATATATACATTTCCCTGATGACTAGTGATGTTGGGCATCTTTTAATATGTCTGTTGGCTATCTGTATGTTCTTGGAGAAATGTTTATCTATTTAGGTCTTCTGCCCATTTTTAAATTAAATTGTTTGTCTTTTGGGTGCTGAATTGTAAGAGTTCATTATATATTTTGAACATTAAACCCTTATTAGATGTATCATTGATGAATATCTTCACCCATTCAGTAGGTTTTTTCCCTTTTGTAGATGGTTTTCTTTGCTGTGCAAACCCTTTTCAATTTAATGTAGTACCATTTGTCTATTTTTTTTTTCTTTGGTTTCCATTACCCAAGGACACATATCCAAAAAAACAAAAACAAAAAAAGGCTAACAGCAATGTCATAGTTTGTTGCCTATTTATTCCTAGGTGTTGTTGTTTTAATGCAATTGTAAATGGGATTTTTTCTTAATTTTTCTTTCTGATTGTTTTTTATTGGTGTGTGAATGCTACTGATTTTTGAATATCAACTTTGTATTTTGCTACTTTACGAAATCCATTTATTAGTTCTGATAGTTTTGTGGTGGGAACTTTAGGATTCTTTTTATATAGTATTATGCCATCTGCAAATAATGACAATTTTACTTCTTCCTTTCCAAATTGGATGCTTTTTATTATTTTTCTTGTCTGATTGCTGAGGCTAAGACTTCCAGTGCTATATTGACTAAAAGTAGAGAAAGTGGGCATCTTTGTTCTATTCCTGATTAAAGAAAAATATTTTAGCTTTCAGCATGATGTTAACTGTGGTTTTATTATGTATGACCTTGTTTTTGATGTTAAAGTATGTTCCCTCTATAAATTGCTTTCTCTGCATCTATTGATATGATCATATGATTTTTATCTTTCATTTTGTTTGTGGTGTATCACATTAATTGACTTGTGAATATTGAACTAACCTTGCAGTCCAGGAATAAATTTTACCTGATCATTGTGTATGATCTAGTTTTTAATTTATTTTTTATTGTTGAAAGTACTACAGATGTCCTCCATTATCCCCTTTTGAAACCTACCACCAAGACCCTGATCCACTCCAGGCCTTCACCACACTATTATCTGTGTTTGTTCATGGACTATGCATAAATGTATTTCAGTTCTTTGTAATGTTTTGCTAAATTTGGTTCATTAATAGTTTGTTGAGAATTTTTATGATTATGTTTATTAGGGATATTGGCCTCTTAATTTCTTTTTTTGTAATGTCTTTGTTTTTGGAATCAGGATAATGCTGGTCTCTTAAAATAAGCTTGAGAGATTCCCCTCTTATTCAATATTTTTTAATAATTTGAGAAGAATAGGTGACAATTCTTCTTTGAATGGGTGGTAAAAATTTACCCGTAAAGCTACCTGACCCAGCAAATTTGTTTGCTGGGAGTATTTTAATTAGTGATTCAATTTTTTTCTGTTTCTTTTTGATTCAGTCTTAAAAGAATGTATGTTTCTAGGAATTTATCCATTTCTTTCAGGTTGTTAAATGTGTTGGCATTTAATTATATGTAGTTTTTTTTTTATAATTCTTTCTATTTCAGTGATGTGGTTTATCTCTTTTCTCTTTTATTTAGTTAGGTCCTCTCTGTGTTTTTTCTTGATGAGTCTGACTGAAGGTTTATGAATTTTCTTTATCTTTTCAAACAACCAGCTCATGATTTTATTGATCTTTTGTATTGTTTTATTAGATTCTACTTCACTTATTTTCTCTCTGACATTTATTATTTTTTTCCTTCTACTTACCTTGAGTTGGTTTGTTCTTCTGTTTCTTGTTCTTTTAAGAATAAATTTAAATTGTTTATTTGAGGTTTTTCTGGTTTCTTAAGGTAGGCCTTATTGCTATGAATATCCCTCTTAGAGCTGTTTTGGCTATGTCCCATAGATTCCAGGTCATTGTATTTTCATTTGTCTCATTCTATTGTTGTTTTTATTGTTAACAATATTAGAGATGCCCCCCATTCCTTCTCCTTGGCCTCCCTTCACCCAGCCACTACCAACATCTCAGGCCTTTATGACATAATTGTCTGTGTCCATGAGATGTGCATATATGCATAAATGTTCTTTGGTTGATCTCTTCCAGTCCTCTGCAACTCCTTCCCCTCTGAGATCTGTCAGTCTGTTCCATGTATCCACGCCTCTGGTTCTATTTTGTTCATCAGTTTATCTTGTTAATTAGATTTCATGTGAGATCATGTGATATTTGTCTTTCTCTGACTGGCTTATTGTGCTTAGCATAATAATCTCCAGGTCCATCTAATCTGTCCCAAACTGTTAAAATTCCTTCTTTTTTACAGCCACATAAGATTCCATTATGCAAATATACCACAACTTTTTTATCTAGTCATCTACTGATGGGCACTTGGGTTGTTTCCAGATCTTAGAGATTGTAAATAACACTGCTATGAACATCGTGGTCATATATTCTTTCTGAATGGTGTTTTAGGATTCTTAGCATATATTCCCAGAAGTGGGATCACTAGGTCAAATGTCAGTTCCATACTTAATTTTTTGAGATAGCTTCACACTGTTTTCAACAGTGGCTGTACCAGTCTGCATTCTCACCAGTAGTGCACTAGGGTTCAATTTTCTCCACATCCTTGCCAGTACTTGTTGTTTGTTGATTTATTGATGGTAGCCATTCTAGGAAGTATGAGGTGATACCTCATTGTAGTTATAATTTGCATCTTTCGGATCATTAGTGATATTGAGCATTTTTTATATGCCTATTGGTCATTTGTTATTGTTTGTTTTTTAAAATATGTTTTTATTGATTTTCCAGAGAGAAAGAAAGGGGGAGAGAAATAGAAATATCGGTGTGAGAGGGAAACATTAATTGGCTGCCTCCCGCATGCCCTGCACTGGGGATCCAGCCTACAACCCAGGCATGTGCCCTGACCAGCAATAGATTGTTGTCCATGGGATGACAATCCAGTGAGCCACACTGGCTGGACATCTATTGACCATTTATATATCTTTTTTGGCATGTTTGTTCTATTCAGGTCCTTTGTCCATTTTTAAATTAGATTGGTTTCCTGGTACTGAGTTGCATAAGTTCTTTATATACCTTGGAAATTAATCACTTATCAGATGCATCACTGATAAATATGTTCTCACATACACTGAGCCCCTTTTTCAATGTGTTGATTGCTTCTTTTGTGGTGTAGAAGTTTTTTAGTTTACTATAGCCCCATTTGTTAATTTTTTCCTTTGTTTCCCTTGCCGTAGGAGATATATTCACGAAAATACTGCTATGTGAGATTTCTGATATTTTACTGCCTAGGGTTTTGTAGGACTTCTTTGGTTCTGTAACTTATATTTAAATCATTCATCCATTTTGAGTTTATTATTGTGTATGGTGTAAATTGGTGGTCTAGTTTCATTTTTTATTTTGCATGTAACTGTCCAATTTTTCCAACACCCTTTATTAAAGAGACTGTCTTTACTTCATTGTATGATCTTGCCTCTTTTGTCAAATATTAATTGAACATAATGTCTTGGGTTGATTTCTGGGCTTTCTATTCTGTTCCACTGCTCTATATACCAGTTCTTGTGCCAGTACTAGGCTACTTTTTATTTTGTTTTGTTTTATTTTTATTACAATAGCTTTCTAGCATAGTTTGATGTCTGGTATTGTGATCCCTCCAACTTTGTTCCTCTTTCTCAAGATTGCTGAGGCTATTTGTTTTTGTTGTTCCATATACATTTTCGGAGTATTTGTTCTAGTTCTGTGAAATATGCCATTGGTATTTTAATAGGGATTACATTGAATTTATAGGTTGCTTTGAGTAGTATGGACATTGTAATGTTGTAAATTCTTCCAAACTATGAACATTGTTTTATGCTTCTACTTGCTTTTATCTGCCCATATATATTTTTTTCAATGTCTTATAGTTTTTTAAGTACAGGACTTTTACCTACTTTGTTAAGTTTATTTTCAGGTATGTTATTATTTTTATTGCTATGGTAAATGGGATTTTATTTTTTAGTTCCTCTTCCTGAGAGTTCATTATTGGTGCATAAAAATGCCCTAGGTTTCTGGATAACTATTTTGTATCCTGCTATATTGCTGACCTCATTTATGAAATCTAATAGTTTTATGGTGGAGTCTTTAGGGTTTTCTATGTACAATGTCTTGTTATCTATAAATAATGACAGTTATACTTCCTCCTTTCCTATTTGGAAGTCCTTTATTTTTCCTTCTAGTGTGATCACTGTGGCTAGCACTTCTCATGCTTTATTGAATAAGTATTTTGTTTCTGATCTTTAAAAAATGCTTTTAGTTTTTTCCCACTGAATATGCTGTTGGCTGTAGGTTTTTCATCTCTAGTCTTTATTATGTTGAGGTATGATTCCTCTGTTCCCACTTTGATGAGAGTGTTTATCATGAATGGTGCTAGATTTTGTTAAATTTTTTTTTTGCACCTGTTTATATGATCATGTAATTTTTATTCTTTATTTTTTTATGTAATGTATCACATTTATTGATTGTCAAACATTGTAGCAATCTTGTATCCCCAGAATAAATTTCACTTGGTCATGGCATATAATATTTTTAATGTATTACTGGATCCTATTTGCTAATATGTCATTGAGGATTTTAGCATCAAAGTTCATCAGAAATATTGGCCTGTAATTTTCTCTCTCTGTAGTGCCTTTATATGATTTTGGAATTAGAATAATGCTAGCCTCGTAAAAATAGCTTGGATGCCCTCCTTCCTCTTGAATTATTTGTAATAGTTTGAAAAAGGTGTTAGTTTTTCTTTGGATGTTAGGTAAAATTCGCCAGTGAAGTCATCTGGTTTAGGACTTGTGTTTGCTGGGAGTTTTTTATTTTATTTTCATTACTGCTTTAATTTCATTAGTTGTTATTGATCTATTCAGGTTTTCTGATTCTTCCTGATTGAGTTTCAGAAGACTTTATCTTTCTAGAAATTTGTCCATTTCACCCAGGTTGTCAAATTTGTGTCCATACTGTTAGTTGTTCATAGCATTTTCTTACAATCCTTTGTATTTCAGTGACATCAGTTGTTACTTTGCATCCTTCATTTCTGAGTTTGTTTATTTGGGTCCTCTCTCTTTGTTTCTTGATGAGTGTGTTTAAAGGTTCAATTCTGTTTATCTTTTCAAAGAACCACCTCTTGGTTTCATTGATCTTTTGTATTACTTTTTTAGTCTTTATGTCATTTATTTTCTCTTTGATCTTTAATATTTTCTTTCTTCCACTCACTCTGGGCTTTCCTGGTTGTTCTTTAGCTCTTTTAATTATAGGGTTAAATTGTTTATTTGAGATTTTTCCTCTTTCTTGTAGGCCTGTAATGCCATGAGCTTCCCTTTCAAGACTGCTTTCACTGTGTCCCGTAGATTTGGGTTTATTGCATGTTCATTTTTATTTGTTTCCAGGATTTTTTTTCTTTGATCTTATTGGTAACTCATTTATTTATTAATTAATAACATACTATTTAGTCTCCATGTATTTGAATGTCCTTGAAATTTTTTTATTGTGATTGATTTTCAGTTTCATGCTACTCTGATCTGAGAAGATGCTTGATATGATTTTGGTCTTCTTCATTTTGTTAAGACTTATTTTGTCTTAATATGTGGTCTATCTTTGAGAATGTCCCATATATTCTTGAGAAGAATGTGTATTCTGCTGCTTTGGGATAAAATGTTTTGTAAAAATCAATTAAACCCACCTGATCCTATATGTCGCTTAAGGTTGCTGTTTCCTTGTTGATTTTTTGTTTGAAATATATATATCCAGGGACGTCAGTGGGGTGATAAAATCTCTTACTATGACTGTGTTGCTGTCAATCTCTTCTTTAGCATCCTCCAAAAAGTTTTTAAAATATATTTTGATGCTTCTATATTGAGTGCATATACAGTGAAGCCTTGGTTCTTGAACTTAATTTGTTCCAGAAGACGTTTGAGAAGTGAGTTGTTGAAAACAAAATCTTTTTTTTATATTAGAAATCGTGTAAATTGAATTAATTACTTCCAGACCCCCAAATGTTACTGTGTTTTAACCTTTCATATATATATATATATATATATATATATATATATATATATATACACACACACACACACACACACACAGTACATGTCTAATGTACTACCTAATCTATAGACAAACATTTCTTTTCTTAAATTTATCAAACCACCTTCTACTAGCCTTAAACAAATCACTTCCAGCACTCACTCCAGGTGTGTCTTTTAGGAAGTCAGAGAGCAGATTCTTTGCTTCTACACATATCAATGGCTCTGAAATGCTGTTACTGGCTAATTGCTTTTTGTTTATCCAAATCAATCACAGTTTTTCTACCCCTTTGATTGCCTGTGGTCATTGTAACTTTCACACCCTTGGCATCATTAGCATTCTTGATGCCCGTTTTTGTTTTAAAATTGTACTCATCATTCATTTTTCCAGAAAGAAAAGCAACAAAAAAAGAACAATTTCTGTGAAATTGTTCATCACAGAACAATTTTCTGAGATGTTAACTGTGCCAGGTTGGTGGTAACCTGATTCACATTCTCTGTTTTGTCTCTGGCCTAAAAGATGTTTTTGGTCGTGCTCATATATCATCATGGAAATGTTGTCAGGTCAAAAACTGAAGTTTTGTTTAACAACAAAACATTTTTTTTCTATAAACAACTTGGTCAATAAGCAAATTGCTTAGGATGGAAGACACTCGAAAACCAAGGTTTGACTGTATGTTTAGCAGGGTTATATCTTCCTGTTGGATGGATCCCTATAATTTTATGTAGTGACCTTTGTGTCTCTTGTTATAGCAGTTCTTTTGAAGTCTATTTTGTCAAATATAAGTATTGCTACCCCAGCTTTTGCTATTGGTGTTTCCATTTGCATGGAATATTTTTTTCCACCCTTTCAATTTTATTCTGTGTAAGTCTTTTGTTCTGCGGTGGGTCTGTTGTAGACAGCATATAGATGGGTCATGTTTTCTTATCCATTCAGTTACTCTATGTTTTTTGATTGGAGCATTTATTTCATTTATATGTAAGGTTATTATTGATATGTCCTTATTATTACCTTGTTTTTTCTTTATACCTATGTCCCTCTCTCTATTTCTTCTTCTTCTTAAAGCAGTTCCTTTAACGTTTCTTGCAATGCTGGGTTGGTGGTAATGTATTCCTTTAGCCTTTTCTTTACTTTTTTTTTTTTTCTTTTTTTTTTGGTCTAGGAAGCTCTTATATCACCTTCAGTTTTAAATAATAGCCTTGCTGGGTAGAGTAGTCATGCATTCACGTCCTAGCTTTTCACTATTTTGAATACTTCATGCCAATCCCTCTGGCTTGGAGTGTTTCTGTTAAGAAATCAGCTGACAGCCTTATGGGAGCTCCCCCTTGTAAGTACCTAACTGTTTCTCTCTTGCTGCCTTTAAGACCATATCTTTGTCTTTAACATTTCTTATTTTAATTATGGTGTGTCTAGGTGTGGGTCTCTTTAGGTACATTTTGATTGGGACTCTCTGTACTTCCTGAACTTGTATGACTTTTACTTTCTCCATGTTAGGGTAGTTTTTTTGTCATTATTTCTTCAAACAGGTTCTCTATTCCCTGCTCACATTATTTTTCCTCTGGTACCCCTATGAAATGGATGTTGTTACAGTTCCTATTGTTGCAAAGTTTCCTTAAACTTTCCTTATGCTTTTTAATTATTGTTTCTTTTTCTTCTCTGATTGAATGTTTTTGTCCTACCTTGTCTTATAGTTTACTGATTCAATCCTCTGCTTCCACTAACCTACTCTTTATTCCTTCCTGTGTATTCTTTATTTTAGATATGTCATTCTTCACTTCTGATTGGTGTTTTATTTTTATTGTTTCTATGTCCTTTTTCATGGTGTTGAGCATTTTAAAAACCATTATTTTGTACTCTGTTTCTGATACATTGCTTAACCTCCATTTCATTTAGCTCTTCTGGAGTTGTCTCCTGTTCTTCCATTTGGGGCTTATTTCTTTGTTCTTCATTTTTGCGATTTCTTTGTATTGAATGGAACTGCTACGACTCCCAAATTGATGGGGTGGCCTTCCACAGTGGGTGCCTTGTGAGATCCAGTGGTATAGTCTCCTTGATCTTCTGAGCTGGGTGCTCTAGAAATGTCCTTGTGTGGGTTATGTGGGCCCCTCCTGTCGTACTTGTGTCCTGATTGCTGTTGTCCGTTTGTCAGCAAGCACAGTCCTTGGCTGGCTGACGGTGAGGCTCAAGTCTGACCAGGTTGTGCCAACTGCTATGCATTCACAGGCAGAACAAAACAAGAAAAAAAAAAACAAGACCAAACCTAAAACAACACACACATAAAATACCCAACAACAACCACAAGAATAAGAAGAAAAGAAGAGTGCTAAAAGACACGAGACCCAAAGAATTAGAGAAGAAAAAAGACAAAAAATAGAATACAAAAGACCAAAAGAAAGAGAAAAGAAAGAAAATAAGAGTAAAAAGAAGAAGACAAAATAGTAAAAAGAAAAGAAAAATAAATAATAAATGAAATGACAGTAATAATTTTAAAAAAGTAAAATATAATGAATAAAATAAAATATAGAATAGGGAAACAAAAATGAAGAAAATAAAGAAGAAAAGATAAAGAATAAAATTGAATAAGAAAATTAGAGAAATAAGAGATATGGGGGTGGGGTGGAGAGGAGAAAGAAAAAGAAAGAAATAGAAAAGATTGAAAAGAAAAGTGGAGTTTGCCTCCACAGATTTTGTCGCTTACTACGTTCCCCCTTAGGATCTGCTGTTTGTGGAACTCATGAGATTTTGCTCTGATATTGTCAGTGGCTGGCCACTTGGTGTGCCAGTCCTGGGTCTCCAGGGAGGTTCTCTAGTGCAAGCCAATGTTGCTGTCCTTGTCTGGCCCTCGGTAGCCTATTTGCAGCTCTGCAGGATGGAACCCTAAGTAGCCCAGTGGGCAGGGCCTCCAGAACCCAGAGGCTGGGTCTGCCTTGGGTCTTGCAAGTTGCATGTCTCTGTTCTGACCTACTGTCCCTTCCCCTATGGAACTACATTCTGTGGGGGTATCTGGGACCTGTTTGGGTGGTTTGAACAGACTTGCATTGGGGGTGTTGCCCATAACTTGTAGGGGGGCCACGTCTTTCCTTCCCAGGGCTTTGCTGGTCGAACTAACTGGGAAGTTCACATCTACTTCCCATAATGCAGCCAGAGGGCTCAGCACCCATATGTCTCCCGGACAGAGGCCCATCTGGGAGACATGATTGTAATATCTGCCTGGTCTCCTGGCCCCTCCCACCACCACCCCACCCAGTCGGAGGAGATAAACAATAGCTTCCCCACTTGGCACTCCAATCATTTTGTGCTGCCAGGCTCCACTGGGCAGGGCCTCTGCCCAGGCTTCGAATGGGCCAAATGTCCACTGTCAGGCTGAGCAGTGTGGGAGCAGATTTCCAGCCCAGTACCATTCCCTGTTGCCTTGGATCACAGCAGGAGGGGGTCGACCTAGCAGTTCCTCAGGTGGGGGTCGGGACATTGCCCATGCACTTGAAATGGGCAAGACTGACCCTCTTTCCCATGCTACACAGTCTGGCCCTTGTCCAGCTCTCTACCCAAAGTTGTTTCAAAGAATAGAGAGCCCCTCAGGCACAACTGGGTGTACCAATCAGGTCACAACTGGGTGTACCAATCAGACCCCTCCACTGGCTGCAAGCTATGCCATGCACAAAGAGGTTGCAGGTTCGATTCCCGGTCAGGGCACATGCCCAGGTTGTGGGCCAAATTCTCAGTGGGGGGCATGCACGAGGCGGCAAATCCATGTTCTCTCTCTTCGATGTTTCTCTTTCTCTCTCTCTCTCCCTTCCTTGTCTCTAAAATCAATAAAGAAAAAAAAAGGAAGAATCTTGCTGCTATGATTTCAATCTTCTTAAATGTATTGAGGCTTGCTTTGTAGCCTGAGATGTGGTCTATTCTGGAAAATGTTCCATGTGCACTTGAAAAGAATGTCTATTCTGCTGCTTTGTGGGGAAATGTTCTAACAATATCCATTATATTTATCTGGTCTAATGTGTGACTTAAGGCCTCTGCTTCCTTGTTGATTTTCTGTCTGTATGATTTATCCATTGATATCAATGGCTGTTAACGTCTTCTACTGTTACTGTATTACTGTCGATCTAACCCTGAATGTCCATCAATATATATTTGCTTTATATATTTAGGCAGTCCCATGTTGCTGCATAAATGTTTACGAGAGTTATATCCTGTTGTTGGATTGATCCTTTTATCATTATATAGTGTCTTTCTTTGTCTCTTGTTACAGACTTTGTTTTAAAATCTATTTTGTCTGATATAAGTATTGTTACCCCAGATTTTTTTTTTTCCTATTTACATGAAATATCTCTTTCCATCTCTTAACTTTCAGTCTGTGTGTGTGTCTTCCGATCTGAAGCGGACCTGTTGAAATTAGTGTATGTGAGGGTCTTGTTATTTTTATCTTTTCAGCCATCCTCCGTCTTTTGATTGGAGCATTTAGTCTATTTACATTTAAAATAGTTGTTGGTGGAACTCAGCCCTCTGTTTCCAGGGGACACAATAGGACCCTGGAGGGGCAGAGGCCAGATGGTGGCATGTTAGCATCAGAGGCAAAAATGGGAAGCAGCCCTGAGCAGGTCAGGGTACCTTGACCGCAGGGGCCTTGGCAATGGCTAACCAACCACACTGTGAGAAAGACACATAGCCAACCAGGGTGTTTCTTAATTTGTGTAATTTTGTTAATATCAGAAAAACGGTAAGCGGATGATGACATCAGACTCCCACTTGGTTCCTAGAGCAAAGTCAGTTCACAGTCCCAGCGTCCGTTGACAAACGGGGAAGGGGGTTCTCTCCAGGCAGGATCATGGGAGGCCCCCACACATTCACATAATTATTTGTTCCCCCAATAAGACCCACAGCCGTTTCCTAGAGGAACTGTGCATGGAGGGAAGGGCAAAACCCACAGCTCTAACTGTTAGATCGAGGAGCTCACCTCACACTGGAAACAAGGAGCAAGACCTGCCATCATGGGTCTCCAGGGAGCGTGAGGACACGCTCCTGGAGAATGGGGACTCTGGTCCAAGTTTGTCTAAGAAAATCCATGGACCGACCCCATGATAATTCCTTTACTCCGAGCGTGCAATTGGATAGACACACGAAGGAGCTCTCAGGAGCCTCGCGTTTGATCCCACAAATGTGATTGAAGGGTCGTGATGGCAGGTCCTGAAACGACCCTTCAGTTTACTCCCAGCTAAGATAAGGAATCAGAAGAATTATCGCCTTATTCTGGGAGAGATTACGGAGATTAGCGCCACCACTAAAACGGATACGATGTGAGGTTGGTGCTTTCTGTCATAGCCTCATTGGTTCATCATTCTGGCCCTGCCAAACCAGACTCATCATGGAGAATGACCGCGGACAAACACAAACATAACCAGGTGGCAACACGGGTGGCAGCTTCCCTGCCGGGTGTGGTAATTTAACTAGACCTCAAATAGCCTCTGGAATTGATACGAAGCTATTGATCAAACCAACGCCTTCTTCCCTTTCTATAAGGAGGATAAAAAGCATTTTATGTTCACATGGTGGGGACATGGTTGTGGTCTTTCCCCAGAGCTATGCTACTTCTCTTGTTCTCTGTCATAGTCCAAAAGGGCCCCAACCATCTTGAATCCTGCAGGATGTCCCACTGGCTCACTGCAGAGATGACTTCATGGAAAGTGTACGCACAGAGCGCATGTAGAGTGTACATGTAGAGCACATGTAGAGTGTACACACAGAGCACATGTAGAGTGTACACGCAGAGCACATGTAGAGTGTACACGCAGAGCACATGTAGAGTGTACACGTAGAGCACATGTGGAGTGTACGTGTAGAGAGCACATGTGGGGTGTACGTGTAGAGAGCACATGTGGGGTGTACGTGTAGAGAGCACATGTGGGGTGTACGTGTAGAGAGCACATGTGGGGTGTACGTGTAGAGAGCACATGTGGGGTGTACGTGTAGAGAGCACATGTGGGGTGTACGTGTAGAGAGCACATGTGGGGTGTACGTGTAGAGAGCACATGTGGGGTGTACGTGTAGAGAGCACATGTGGGGTGTACGTGTAGAGAGCACATGTGGGGTGTACGTGTAGAGAGCACATGTGGGGTATACGTGTAGAGAGCACATATGGGGTGTACGTGTAGAGAGCACATGTGGGGTGTACGTGTAGAGAGCACATGTGGAGTGTACGTGTAGAGAGCACATGTGGGGTGTACGTGTAGAGAGCACATGTGGGGTGTATGTGTAGAGAGCACATGTAGAGTGTACGCACAGAATGGAAGATCTTGCATGTTCTAGTGACACACTTGTGCACCAGCAATGGGAGAAAACCACATGAAACTCTAGGGGGCCTGCCACACAGGTGGTGCTCTCTCTTAGAGGTCCAGTGGCCTAGAAGACCCCAGATGTTCCCTCTAAGACAGACGGCAGGTTGTATTGCAGGCCTCCTGCCATTGGGGAAGAGGCACAGACCTCAGTGGACTCCTTGGCATTTCTGAGGCAAATACATAGCGTACTGGGAAACGTTCCTCTGACCCATTTGCTCAGTGACTAGAAAAGCCACAGGTTTTGAGTGTGGCCCAGAGCAAAAGAGGGCTGTCTGGGGGTTTCACCTCCTGTGTAAGTCCCCCAGCACTGGGATTATGTCCCGATGGACCAGACTGTGCTGCAGGTGTATGTCTAAGTCAAGATGTTGTGTGGAGTACTTGGCAAAGCCCCATGAAGAAAGTTGAAATGCAGCCCAGCCGGTGTGACCCAGTGGTTGAGTGTGACTCATGCATCAAGAGGTCACCAGTTTGATTCCCGGTCAGGGCACATGCCCAGGTTGTGGGCCTGATCCTCAGTGAGGGGCGTGCAGGAGGCGGCCAGTCCATGTTCTCTCTCATTCATGTTTCTCTCTCTCTCCCTCTCCCTTCCTCTCTCTCTAAAATCAATAAAAAAAAAATTAAAAAGAGAGAGTTCGTGTGGACCTCCCTTGAGTTCTGGACTACAGCCATGCTTTTGAGGCTCCTTTGGTGTGTGCCTGGCTCCCGATAATGACGGAGCCCACGCAACACCAAGGATGACCAGACCTAAGCTTCTCCTCAGAGACCAACTTCTTATCAGATCCACTGAGTCATGGAGTGAAGTAGGCAGAGTCCACTGTATGGTCGACGTGGTATATTCAGGAAGAGGCCCACGTAGGACCAAAGAATAGATAAACAAACCCCATGTCATTTACCTGTGTTGTACCAACCCCCACCTCAACTCACATCTGTGGACTCATGGAGGTTTCCTACTGCTGACTGACTGATGGGGGAAGACCTGGGGCCTGGACAACAGACAGGCCCCCATATCATATGGGTGACAACAGACAATGACCCTGAAAATCAGTGGTGATGGAAAATCCGATCACTAGACAGAGCCATGAATAGTACACTTAACTGTCCACTTCAAATAAAGGGAAATGGCCTGAAGCAGGGTATACGTAAACTCCTAGATGGTGGCCTAGCCTCTAAGGCGGGGGCTTGGAAAGGCTGGTAGTGAGACATTGGGGACAAGGAGAGTTTGAGGAGAGGTATGTGGATGGACCTGTGATGGGGACACGAAGCCTGCAGGTCCTCCTGTGCCACACTGATGCCACCAGGAACATCTACGGCAGAGCTGGTTCTCACCAAGCAGATGAAAACAGCGATTTATCCTGGGCATGTCAGCCAGCCTCTGTCATCAGCTGCTCCCGTGCACAGTGACAGTGGAGGCGGGAATGGGAGCCACACATGGGCCCCTGGCATGAGCTCCCTCTCACTAAAACTGACCTTGCATCTGCCACAGCTCGTATGCAAACTGTCAGCAGGACAGACTGACACTGAGCCTTGATATGGATCCTTAAGACCATTTAGCCACTTGGTGGTAAGTTGATGACATCAGACTGCTTCAACCTTGTCTTTAACGGAACCAATACCACTCTGGGTGTAGGTCTGTCTCCCCTGTCCCCAGAGCCGCCACAAAGACCAGCATCTGAGGCTGTACAAAATACCTGATATCCATAGGACATTGTCTCAAACCAAGAAACCCAAGTTGCCCAAGGAGGTGTACCGATAGGTTCACGGTCATGGCATCTGTGGTCTTTTTTTTTTTTTTTTTAAAGTTTTTTAAATTTATTTATTTATTTATTTATTTATTTATTTATTTATTTATTTTTGTTCAGATAGAGTGGGAGGGAGAGAGAGGAAGGGAGAGAGAGAGAGAAACATCGATGTGAAAGGGACACATCGAGTGGCTGCCACCCGCACGACCAACCAGGGCCAGGGACAAACTGCAACCGAGGTACGTGCCCTTAGCGGGAACTGAACCCGGGTCTCTCCGGACCGCAGGCCGATGCTCTAACCGCTGAGCCAAACCGGCCAGGGCGGCATCTGTGGTCTTACCATGTATCTCGCCGCGTGAAAGCAGCCAGCCTAAGAGGATGATGAAATGTCCTGTCAAACGAAGGTGCCACTTTCGGGACAATGTCCTGTGGCTTGTGCTGTCCTCTGGGATGCACTCTACGTACAGACCCATACGTGATGCTGGGCCTCCAGCAGCCAGAACGCACAGAAGCGGGAATCAACAAGTAGGGGAAGATGAGCCCTCTCACCGTTATTCCGAGTGGCCCAGTTGAGAAGTCTGTGCCTCCTTTTTCCTGTGAACGTAGGTTCTTCTAGGTTAGAGGTCCTCGTCCCTGGAGATCAGTGTTTCTGCCAGAGGGCGAAGTAAGGTACCACTGAACTTCAAGTTGCAACCACCACCTACACCCTTTGGTTCTTCACGCCAGAGGAGCAGAAAGTAAGAAAACAGTCACTATGTTGGCAGAACCTTGACACTGACCACGAGGGAGCTAGGGTTTTGCTGTACAATGGGAGCAGGGAGAAGTGTGCCTGGAACTCAAAAGATACATTAGGGTGTCTCTGTGACCATCATGAATCAACAAAGACAAGGTCTTCAGGAGCCCAGACTCTTCAGTGATAAAAGGTCCCACAAGACAAGCAACCCAAACCAGCCACAGTGCTGGCCAGGAGTCAGGGAAGCGAGGAGAGAGAGTAGAGGAGGAAGATGGTGATGGTGAACTACAGCCTCAGAACCAGACACATCGTTTGTTTCTTTAGTTTTATTTGTCAATTGCAGTTTGCATTAAATATTGTTTTGTATTAGTTTCAGGTGGACAGCATAGTGCCTCGACAATCACATACTTTACAAAGTGTTCCCCCAGATATTTCGAGTACCCCCCTGGCACCCTACACAGTTATTACAATATTATTGACTATATTTACTGTGCTGGGGCTATTATCTGACCACCAATTGGTAGTTCTCAATCCCTTCTCCTTTTTCTCCCAACCCCCAATCCCCTCTCTGCTTTCAACCATCAGTTTGTTCTCTGTATGTAGGAGTCTGTTTCTATTTTGTTTGCTCGTTTATTGTGCTCTTTAGATCCCACATATAAGTGTAAAGTATATGACTTCTCTTTCTATGTCTTACCTATTTCACTTAGCATAATACCGTCTAGGTCCACGCATGCTGTCACAAATGGTAAGTTTTGTTTTCAGTTTTGTGTCTGAGTCACATTCCATTGTATATATGTACCATCTCTTTTTTATCCAGTATCAATGGGTACTTGGTTCAATTCCATATCCCTTTTTTTTTTAAACTCATCTTTATTGTTGAATGTATTACAGATGTTTCTCCCTTTTTCCCCATTGACCCCCTCCTCCCCATTCCCGCCCCCTCCTGCCTTCCCCACACTCTTGTTGGTGTCCATTGGTTGTGCATATATGCATAGAAGTTCTTTGGTTTATCTCATCCCCCCTCCCTCTCCCTTTCCCTTTGAGGTTCATCAGTCTAACAACCAATTTGTACGTCTTCATTCCTTCCTCTTTTTCACTCACCCTCCCAGCCTCCACCCATCTGGCAAGCAACAAACAGTTCTCTGTATCTATGAGTCAGTTTCTGTTCTGCTGGCTCATTTTGTTTGTGGATTCCATTGTTGATAGATATGTATTAATTGCCATTTTATTATTCATATTTTTGTTCTTCTTCTCCTTCAGGAAGACCCTTCAACATTTCATATCATACTGGTTTGGTGGTGATGAACTCCTTTAGCTTTTTCTTGTCTGGGAAACTCTTTATATGTCCATCGATTCTAAATGACAGCTTTGCAGGATAGAGTCATCTTGGGTGTAGGTCATTGCTTTTCATCACCTTGAATATCTCTTGCCACTCCCTTCTGGCCTGCAGAGTTTCTTTTGAGAAATCAGCTGACAGTCTAATGAAAGCTCCTTTGTAGGTAACAGACTGCTTTTCTCTTGCTGCTTTTAAGATTATCTCTTTGTATTTAACATTTGGCATTTTGATGATGATGTGTCTTGGTGTGGACCTCTGTGGGTTCATCTTGTTTGGGACTCTCTGTGTTTCTTGGACATGTATGTCTGTTTCCTTCACCAAGTTAGGGAAGTTTTCTGTCATTATTGTTTCAAATAGTTTTTCAATTTCCTGCTCTCTCTTCTCCTTCAGGCACCCCTATGATGCAAATGTTGGCACGCTTGAAGTTGTCCCAGAGGCTCCTTACTATCCTCATATTTTTTTAAATTCTTTTTTCTTTTGATGCTCTAGTTGGGTGTTTTCTGCTTCCTTATATTCCAAATTGATGGTTTGTTTCTTGGCTTTACCTACTCTACTACTGATTCCCTGTAAATTACTCTTTATTTCAGTTAGTACATCCTTAATTTCTGACTGGCCCTTTTTTATGTTGTTGATGTTCTCACTAAGTTCCTCGGAGGTCTCCTTAAGTTCCTTGAAGGTCTCACTAAGTCCGCTGTATGTCTCACCAAGTTCCCTGAGCAACCTTATAACCTGTGTTCTGAACTCTGCATCTGTTAGATTGCTTATCTCCTTTTTTTTTTTTTTTTAGTTCATTTTCTGGAGTTTTGTTCTTTTCTTTCATTTGGGAAATGTGTCTTTGTCTCCTCATTTTGGCTGCTTCCCTGTGATTGTTTCTATGTATGAGGTAGAGTTGCTATGTCTCCTCAGCTTCTTCGGGTGGCCTATTGTTGTAGGTGTCTTGTAGGGTCCAGTGGCACAGTCTCCCCGATAACCCCAGCTGGGCCCTCACAGTGCACCCCTAGTGTGGACCATACACACTTCCCTTGTAATTGAGTCTTGATTGCTGTTGGCACATCAGTGGGAGGGGTTTATTCAGGCTGGTCAGCTGCAAGAACTGGCTGTGCCCACTGACCACTACCTTGGAGGATCAGCTGTGCCAGGCCCACCACACAGAGCAAGACTTACTTCAGCAGGGCTCTGGTACCCACTGAGTCCACTCCTTGAGTGTGTCACTTGTGGAGGTGGTTGGGTGGTGGTGTTTCAATGTGGTCTGAGGCTGTCCACTGGGTGTGCTGGCTCTGGGGCAAGGTCAGCCACTGCCTGTGTTCTACCCAGGGCCACCAGGAATAAGCTACAAAGTGATCTGCAGATGACTGCTTCTTGTGCCACCTTCTTCCTGGAGGTGTCCAGGAAAAGCCAAGTTGTGAACCAAGGCTGGCTGCTCCTAGTGCCAGGCCTGGGGCCACTTAACGAGAGGTATGGGGCTCACTGAGACTGGTTTCTCTCTAGCCCCGGCTCCATATCGCTCTTGTGGGCAGCTGGGTCGCACAGGGCCCTTTGGAGCCCCTGGTCCCACTGCTGGTGGCTGGGGAGTGCTGCTGCCCCGTGGGGCTCAGCTCCTGCTCAGCCTTTGCTGTAGTTTTTTGTGGGGGGATAGTTCTCTGCTGCTGGTCTGTGCTTCTGTTGCCTGGGGAGGGATGTCTGCTCCCCAGCCTCTGTTGCTGGGGGTGTATCTTGACTCTGATCCGGCTGCTACTGCGGGGGATGGTGCTGGGCTCCTGGCTATTTGCAGTTTCTGCAACTGGCACCTTGACAGCTCCACTGCTGTGCACTGGTCTGTGTTGCCCCAGGGTGTCCATTGGCCCGATGGTGCCAGGTGCACTGGTGGGCTCAGGTACCAGATGCTGCTTGTTTGAGAGATTTTAGGAAACTCTGAAGCAGGATCCAAGACAGGCCAATCCTATGGGAAAGCCTTTGGAGACAGCTTGGGTGGGCCCAAAAGTTGGGTGGGGCGGGGCCTCAGGGAGTCACCAGGGTGGGGCAACCAGTGTGAGCCAGGTTGCTGGAGTCCCAGATATGGCAGCCGTCTGCCCTGTGGGGGAAGGGCTCACCAAAGGAAAAACAGCCTCCACCACCTCGTCTGTCCATGAGAAAGCTGCCCCTCTAGCCCTGGTCCAGAGGCCAAACAGCTCAGTTCTTCCCTGTTCTCTGGCGCCCCTCAAGCTGCCTCCCCTCGGAGCTCAGAGGGAGCGGGTCTGAGTCTGTGGGGGCTTCCACTGCCGCAGCCTCCCTGAACCTCAGTTCCCACTGGTTTTACAGCCAGAAGTGATGGGGACTCTCTTCCTGGCACTGGGATCCTGCGCGGGGCGCCTGGTGTGGGACGGGGACCCCTCAGTCCTCAGGGAGGACCTTCCCAGCCGAGGTGTCCTCCTGATTTTATCCGCCACCCGTGGGTGTGGGACCAGCCCCTCCGCCCTCCTACCCGTCTGGATGCGGCTTATTTTTTAATTCCGTAGTCGCAGGACTCCATCCAGCCTGATTTCAGGTGGTTCTGAATGATGGTTGTGTTGTATTTTGCTGTAAGCTTGATGTGGTTGTGGGAGGACAGATACTGCATTTACCTTCCCGCCGTCTTCAGAACTCTTCACCTGCTTGCATATCATGGCTGTTGTAAATAATGCTGAAATGAACATAGGGGTGCATATAATTTGTGAATGAGTGTTTTGGGTTTCTTTGGATCTATACTCAGAAGTGGAATTGCTGGGTCCTAAGGCAGTTTCATTTCTAAACGCTGTACTCTTTCTCAGAGTGGCTGCACCGATCTGCATTCCCACCAGCCATGCACGAAGGTTCCCTTTGCTCCACGTCCTCGCCAGCACTGGGTTGTTGATTTATTGATGACAACCGTTCCAACAGGTGTTAGATGATACCGCATTGTGGTTTAATTTGCATTTCTCTGATGATCAGTGACATTGAGTATCTTCTCATATGTCCATTGGCCATCTGTATGTCCTCTTTGGGGAAGCATCTATTCAAGTTCTCTGCCAATTTTTAATTGGATTGTTTGTTAAGAGTTGAGTTTTATGAGTTTTTAAAATAAATTTTGAATATTAACATTTTATCAAACGTATCATTGGTGAATATTTTTTCCCATGCAAGAGGTTAACTTTTCCTTTTGTAGATGATTTTCTTTACTGAGCAAAATGTTTTTACTTTGATGTAGTACCATTTTTGTTTCTTGTTTTCCTAGCCTGAGAGCATATATCAGAAAAAAATATATATTGCTATGAGAAATGTTTGAAATTTTAGTGCCTATATTTTTTTCTAGGAGTTTTATGGTTTCAAGTTTTACACTTAAATTTTTAATCTACTTTGAGGTGCTTTTTTAAAAAAAATATGATGTAAGAAAATGATTGTGTTTCATTTTTTACATGTATCTATTCAAATTTTCCATTTATTTTCTATTCATTTATTGAATAGACTGTCTTTATCCATTGTAGGTTCTTACCTCCTTTGTCATATATAAATTGACCATATAGTCATGGGTTTATTTCTGGGTTCTCTACTCTGTTTCATCGATCCATGTGTCTGTTTTTATGCCAGTACCATGCTGTTTTGATTACTATGGCCTTGTAGTATATTTTGATATCAAATAGTATGATTCCTCCAACTTTGTTCTTCTTTCTCAAGATTGCTGTGGGTATTCCAGGTTTTTTGTGGCTCCTTATAACTTTTTGGAATATTTGTTCAAGTTCTGTAAAATACACCATAGGTATCTTGATAAGACTTGTATTGAATCTATATATTGTTTTGGGTAGTATGAACTTTTAATGATGTTAATTCCTACTACCAATGACCATGGAATATGTTTTCATTTATTTCTATCTTCTTCAATTTCTTTCTTCAGTGTCTTATACTTTTCCAAGTACAGGTCCTTGGTTGAATTTATTCCTAGGTATTCTTTAAGTGTAATTATAAATGGGATTGTTTTCTTAGTTTCTGTTTCTGATAGTTCATTATTGGTGTGTAAAAATGCAACCAATGTCTGAAAATCTACTTTGTACTCTGCTATTTTACTGAATGTATTTATCAGTAAATAAATTAATGAAATCTTTAGGGTTCTCTACATACAGTATCATCTCATCTGAAAACAATGACAGTTTACTTTTTTTCTTTCCTGTTTGGATACCTTTTATTTCTTATTCTTGTTTGAGTGCATGGCTAGGACTCCAACACTATATTGAATAAGAGTGGTGAAAATGGACATCCCTGTTTTGTTTCTCATCTTAAGGAACAAGTTTAGCGTTTAATTTTTCCCCATTGAGTATTATGTTAGCTGTCGGTCTGTCATATATTGTCTTTATTATCTTGAGGTATGTTCTCCCTATTCCCATTTTGCTGAGAGTTTTTAAAATCAGAAATGGGCGTTAGATTTTTTCAAAATGCTTTTCAAGCATTCATTAATACAATCATGTAATTTTGTTTATGTGATGAGGTCCATACATTTTGGTTTGTTGTATTTTTATTTTATTTGTCTCAAGGTTTCATTGAAGTTTTTCCTTGATCTCATTGTTAACCCATTTATTGTTTAGCAACATGCTATTTAGCCTCCATGTGTTTATATGTTTTTCAGGGATTTTTGTACTTAATTTCTAGTTTCATTCTAATGAGTTCAGAGAAGATGCTTGATATAATTTCCATCTAATTAAATCTATTGAGAATTGGTTTTTGGCCTAACATGTGACCTATCTTGGAACATGTTTTATGTGCATTTGAAAAGAATGTTTATGCTGCTGCTTTGAAATGAAATACTTTGAAAATATCACTTAAAACTACCTGGTCTAATGTGTCATTTCAGGACACTGTTTTCTTGTTGATTTTCTGTCCAGAAGATCTATCCATTGTCAAAAGGGTGTTAAAGTCTCCTACTATGACTGCTTTACTGTTAGTTTTTCCTTTTATGACCATCAATTTTTGCTTTACATATTTAGGTGTTACTGTGTTGGTGCATAAATGTTTAAAAGGTTTATATCCTCTTGTTGAATTGATCCCTTTATCATTATGTATGTCCTTTTTTGTCTTTGTTTTAAAGTCTATTTTTTCTGATATAAGTATTGCCACCGCAGTTATTTTTGTTTTTATTTGCATAAAATAATCTTTTTCCATCCCTTTAGTTTCAGTCTTTATGTGTCTTCCTATCTGAAGTGGGTCTTTTATAGACAGCATATATATGAATTTTGTTTTCTTATCCATTCAGCTACCCTTTGTCTTTTGGTTGAGGCATTTAATCCATTTACACTTAAAGTGATTATTGATAGGTATGTAGTTATTGCCATTTTATTATACATATCTTGTTTCTTCTTAAAGTAGTACATTTTTCATTTCTTGTAATACTGATTTGGTGCTGAAAAAATCCTTTAGCTTTTTTCCTGTCTGGGAAGCTTTCTCTTTTGATTTTAAATGATAGCCTTCCTGGGTACTGTAGTCTTGGTTGTAGGTTCTTGCTTTTTATCACTTTGAATATTTCATGCCAATATTTTCTAGCCTGAAATGTTTCTGCTGAGAAATGAGGGGAGAGTGTTATGGGAGTAGCCTTGTAGGTAACTGTCTTTCTCTTGCTGTTTTAAGATTCTTTCTTTGTTTTTAACCTTTGGTATTTTAATTATGATGTGTATTGGTGTGGGCCACTTTGAATTCATCTTATTTGAGACTCTCTGTGCTTCCTGGACTTTTTTATGTCTATAACATTCACCATGTTAGGGATGTTTTCAGTCATTATTTCTTTGAATAGGTTCTCAATCTTTTGTTCTCTATTTTCCCTCTGCTACTCTGCTACCCCTGTGATGCAGATATTGTCACACTTACCTTTTCCCAGAGGTCCCTTAAACTATCCTATTCTCTCTCTCTCTCTCTCTCTCTTTCTCTCCTTCCTTCCTTCCTTCCTTCCTTCCTTCCTTCCTTCCTTCCTTCTCTCTTTCTTTCTCTTTTTCCTGCTCAGATTGTTTGTGTTCTGCTGCATTTTATGCCAAATTTCTGATTCAGTTCTTTGCTTCAGCTAATCTGCTGTTGATTCCTTCTGGTATATTCTCATTCAGATATTGTATTATTTATTTCTGATTGGTTCTTTTGGTTTACATGTCCTTTTTTTGTTTACTATCTCTTTAAATTCTCACTGAGTTCCTTCATTTTTATTAGTTCCTTCTAATCATTGTTTTGAACTCTACACCTGGTAGATTGCTTGCCTGCATTTTATTTTATTTTATTTTTTCCTGGGGATTTTTTTCTCTTCTTTTATTTGAGGCAGTTTTTGTCTCCCCATTTTGGCTGCCTCTCTGTATTTGATTTTGTGTATTAGGTACATCTTCTATGTCTCTCAGTCTTGGCAGAATGGCCGTATGTACTAGGTGTTCTGTGGGGCTCAGTGGCACAATCTCCCTGGTCACCTCAGCTAGGTGCCCCAGGAATCTCCTTTTTGTGGGTTATGTGAACCATGTTGTAGTTAATTCTTGATTGTTGTTGGCTCGTTCATGGTTGCAGTTGACTTACAGGCTGGCTGACTATGAGGATTGACCTTGACCACAGGGTATGAGCTGCCTTATGGTGGGGGGCTGACCCCAAAATGCAGACTTTATCCCAGCAGGGTCTGGTGCCTGCTGAGGTCTTCTTTTGGTTGTGCTGCTTGTGGAGCTAATGGGGTTGTGTTCTGATGTGGCCTGAAGCCAGCCACTGGGTATGTTGGTTCTGGGGCCTCTTGGGTGGTTCTCTGGTACAGGTCATTTTCAGACACTGCCTTCGACTAATCCTAAGCTACCTGCTAGAAGCTACAAAGTGATACATGTTTAGTGGCTGCCTCTGTTGAACTTGGGCATGTGTGGAAAATGCCAAGCTTTGTACAAGGCCATCTTCCACCAGTACCAATCCTGGGGCAGCTCAGATAAAGGCCCAAAGCACCCCAAGATCTGCCTCCACCTGCCAACTGCCTGTTAGGCTCACCTACTGAAGGAGCCTCTAGTAGTACACAAGTCGGGTGAGGCAGGGTCTCAGCAAGTCATTAGGTAAAAGCAAGTGGTATTCACCAGGTTGATAAATAATCAAACTTGGCACCTGTGCTGGGTCTGAGGCCACTCGGCAAAGGTTGCAGGGTACACCAAGGCCAGTCACCATCCGCCTTGGTCTGTGGGCCTTTGTGGTGGGGTGGGGTCACAGAGAGTCATCAGAGTGAGGCCAGCAGAGTTCATCCGGCTAAAACAGATTAAGATTTGACCATATGGAGGGTGGGCCCTGCACAGAAATAGTGGTGCTGGTTAGGCCATGCAGGGAGAAATGACCCTCATCGGGAAGCTACACAACTCAGTCTCTCTTTGGGTGTCTCTGAAAATCCTCCAGTCTGCCAGACCTCCTCGAGAGTCTCTCAAGAAAGACTGTGGCCCAGGCCCAGGCAGGCCACAGCACGCTCCCCTCCAGGCTGCAAGCTTGGCGGGGGAGGGCCTCATGGATTTGGGAGGGTGGGGCTAGTGCGTCTGCCCAGTGATGCCGTATGGAGCAGGGTGCTCAACCCAGGGAAATGGGCAACTGCGGGAGGTGTGGGAGAGTCAGCCCAGGGACGATGGTGACTGTCCCTTCAGCCCGTGAAGCCACACAACCCAATCTCTCCCTGTGTGACTCCAGTCTGCTCTGACCCACTGACCCTCCACAGGAGCCCAGGGCGAGCACCCACAAATGAGAGGTTGTGCGTTTGCCCTGTAAGAGGGCACCTGGGTTTCTAGTAGTCTCATGCATCACCTGGCAGATGAAACCACTAATTTTCACAACCAGATGTTATACAGGCTCCATTTCCTGGCATTGGTGCTCCAGGCTGGGGAGCCTGGCCTGGGGTTGAGATCCCATCCTCTTCAGGGGGGACCCATGCAGCTGAGATACCCCCCAGATTCTCAGCCGCTGCACATGGGTGCAGGACTAAGCCTTTTCAACTCTCCACCTTCCCTTCCAGTCTCAACGTAGGTTCTTCTGTAGATCTTTGCTCAGAAGACTTCTGTTCAGCTAGTCTTCAGCTGGCTATTCAGGTTAATCGTTCTACAATCTAGTTGCGATCTGATGTGGTTCTGGGAGGAGGTGAATGTAACTTCTACCGACTTTGCCACAAGCTTGGATCTGTAGTTTATGCCTAATCCCCATGACGTAAGCCTTTAAAAACTTATATCTGGTCACTCTCTGGAAGGGAACTCTGTGAAAAGAGGTGAAGTTTTCTCTCTGCACACACACACACACACACACACACACAGGCCTCGTTTTGTATTTTGACTGCCACATATAATGGAAATCAAGGTGGGTCAGGCCAGGAGCGGGCTGCAGTGACATGTCTTCGGCACCGTTTCGGATGCCGGTGCCCTGACTCACCTCTTCATGCTGCCGTGGTGAGCAGCTCCGCAGGGGCTCCAGCAGGTGTCCCTCAGGTACTGCCAGGGCGGACCTGGCCTTGCGTCCACGTCACCGGCTGCAAACCTCTCACCTGCTGTCCTGTTGACACCAACCCAAGGGAGGCTGAGGGATGTATCTTGACACTCATGGATTACAATCCAAAGGGGAAGGGAAGTTAGTATGTAGTGAGACCAACCTTCAACAAATGGGATACCCGCCTTCTTCCACCCCCTGGACAGCTTTTGCAGCTTCCTGGGCTTCGTTCCGTAAGATTGAGCCATAAATCGCCCGTGGTCGTCACCAGCCTGATAGATGACACATGATTGCATTGTCTCTTCATCTTTCTCTGCCTCGCTCCCCTTTTCCCTTACGCTTGCACTCCCCGATAGAATCAGCACATCGGTCTTTGCCTCAGACCCTTTTTTTTAGGGAACCCAGGCAAAGACAATCTTCAACAAAAAAGTGGGTGTCCGTGGTCACTTCCCATCGGGACCCACGTCCCGCATGGTCAAGCATGTCCCTGAGCCCTGTGGCATCTGCGTGCGGGCTCGTGAGTCAGGCGATCTTTTCGACGTCCTCAATCAATCTATGGATTTGTATTTTCATGAATCAAAGGTGCAGCGTCTTCTTCGAATTTATTGGCCAGCTGCTTCTGTCTCCTCGCAATCATCCGCTGCCTTTGAGCCTAACTGATGAGGTCCTGGGGTTTCAGTGGGTCTTGAACTGCATTTTCAGGGAGGCCCCTATATCAAGTTCTAGAATTAATCTGGCCCCAAGTGGCAAGCTCCTTCCTACCATAGAAATCATCGGTGCAATGAAGGTGTCAAAAGGAAGCAGACGAGAGAGAAGATGTTTTGAGAGGAATGGGGAGGGGCTGATGAATTAAAAGAGACGGTGCCATCGGGAAGTTGGATGACCTCCAGGAAATCGGCTTTTAAAAAATAAAGCAGCCGCCGAGAGTGCTTCTGACATCTCTGACCGGGGTCTTAGGCACCGAGGCTCTGAAAACCTTTCGGCTTCCAGAGACGGCTGGAGGCAGGCCTCGGGCCACCAGCAGCAGCAATCGTCTGCTTTGACCCCGCGTCCAGCCGTTGGTCAGCCCAAGCTTCCCCCTCACCACCTACGAGGTGTAGCAACGACCTGAGAACAGAGAGAGCAAAGACACAGACGTGGATGATCTTCCCGCCAGACTCGCGTTTTCCATGTATTTATAAGCAACGAAAACAAGTGCAGGCGACATGAACTCGTCACCAAGAGTGATGCGGGAATGGGTGATGTGGTCAGGAATGATTTTGCCAACAAGGTGGGCGGGGGGATGTGGAGGGGTGTGGGGGGGAGAAAAATAAACATATCCACCTACTCCTCCAGGTCTTCTAAGCAAGTGCATTCAGAGTTAATTATGAACAGGGCTTAGCCAGCAGATGGGTGATAGACATGAATTAATCTAGCAGTGCACAGGATAAAAATGGTGAAGGAGAGATTCACACTGGGGTTGAACACAGAAGTTTCCTTTTAATAAATAAAAACGGATGAAAGAGGGACAGGGAGGGGACAGTCCAGGCAAAGGCTGGAAAGTGGGGGGCAGTCCTGTTTCTCAGTAGAGCATCATGTCTTCCAGAAGCTTTGCTGACACAGGATGGGTATCAGTGCTTGGTGACGGGTCACAGGAAAGTAATCAGGGGGGTTACACTAAAGGGAGGTGCCTTTTTGTTTGTTTGTTTCCACATCACCAGAAACCAGAGTCTATGTCCAAAAGCCCCATGACACCGGTGACGCCTCAGCTTCCTTCGGTCCCTCCACCCTCTGCCTTTAGCATGTGGCTTTTCGTCCATGGTCCCACGTCGCTGCTTCCTATCACAGGAAGGAAGTGGGAGGTGTGCATGGTTACCTCGGGCGACAAAGCTTTCCTGTTCGTGGACGTCATATGCGATGCCATGTACTTGTATGTTCTTCAGTTTCTTTCTTCGGGGTCTTATAATTTTCCTAATACAGGTCTTCTGTATCCTTGAGTACATTGATCCATACGTTTTTGTTTGTTTGTTTGTTTGTTTTTATCCTCACCCGAGGACATTTTTCCATTTTTTGTTCAGGTAGAGTGGGAGGGAGAGAGAGGAACAGAGAGAGAGAGAAACATCGATGTGAAAGGGACACATCGAGTGGCTGCCACCCGCACAACCGACCAGGGCCGGGGACAAACTGCAACCGAGGTACATGCCCTTAGCGGGAACTGAACCCGGGTCTCTCAGGACCGCAGGCCGACGCTCTAACCGCTGAACCAAACCGGCCAGGGCTGTTTGTTTGTTTTTATAGAATTGTGAATGGGGTTGTTTTCTTACTTTCCCTTTCTGACAGTTCGATATTAGTGTATAGAAATGCAACAAATTTCTGACCCTGGCTGATGTTGCTAAGTGGTTAGAGCTTCATGCACCAAAGGGTCATGGGTTTAATTCCTTGGTCAAGAGCACATACTTGGGTTGAAAGTGTAATCTCCAGCCCCAGTCGGGGGTATGGGAGAGGCAACCAATCGATGTGTCTCTCATATCAATGTTTCTCTCTCCCTATCCTACCCTCCCTTCCACTCTCTTGAAAAAAAAAACACAATGGAAAAAAAATATCCTCGAGTGAGAATTCACAAAATAAAATAAAAATATAATGCAACCAATTTCTGGATATTTATTTTGTATCCTGCTACTTGACTGAATTTATTTATCAGTTCTAGTAGATTTTTGGTAGAATCTTTAGGGTTTTCTACATACAGAGTCATGTCATCTTTAAGTAGTGATCGTTTTACGTCCTTCTTTGCAATCTGATGCCTTTTTTTTTTTTTTTTATCCTCACCCGGGGATATTTTTCCATTTTTTGTGCAGATAGAGTGGGAGGGAGAGAGAGGAAGGGAGAGAGAGAGAAACATCGACGTGAAGGGACACATCGAGTGGCTGCCACCCGCACGACCAACCAGGGCCGGGGACAAACTGCAACCGAAGTACATGCCCTTAGCGGGAACCGAACCCGGGTCTCTCCAGACCGCAGGCCGACGCTCTAACCGCTGAGCCAAACTGGCCAGGGCTCTGATGCCTTTTATTTCTTCTTCTTGTGTGATTGCTGTGGCTAGAAATTCCGCTATACGTTGAATAAGAGTGGTGAAAGTGGACCCCCCTGTCTTATTTCTGATCTTAATGAAAATGCTTTTAGTTTTTGCTCATTGAGTATGATGTTGGCTGTAGGTTTTCATATATGACCTTTAAAATGTTGAATATGGCCCTGGCCGGTTTGGCTCAGCATTGGAGCTATGGCCTATGGCCCAATGAGTTGTGGGTTTGATTCCGGTCAAGGGCACGTACCTCATTTTCGGTTCGTCCCCAGCCCTGGTAGGGGTCACACGGGAGGCAACCAGTTGATATGTCTCTCTCACGTCGATGTTTCTCTCTCCCTCCCTCCCACTCTACATGAACAAAAATGGAAAAATGTCCTCGCATGAGGATTAAACAAAATGTTGAATATGTTCCTTCTATTCCCATTTTCCTCAGTTTACATCTGAAATGTATGCTGGATTATACCAAATGCTTTTTCTGCATCTATTGATATGATCATGTGATTTTTATCATTCCTTTTCTTTATGTGATGTATCACATTTGTTGATTGGTGAATCTTGTACTAACCTTGCATTTCCCAGAATAAATCCCACCTGATCATGATTTTTTTTAAATGTATTGCTGCTTCTGATTTGCTAATATTTTGTTGAGAATTTTTGGATGTATATTCATCAGGGATAATAGCCTATAATTTTCTTTCTTTGTAGTGTCTTTATCTAGTTTTGGAATTAGGATAATGTTGGCCTCATAAAATGAGCTAGGGAGTCTCTCCTTCTCTTGATTTTTTTTTGGGATAGTTTGAGAAGAATAGGTGTCCTTTGAATGTTTGGTAAAATTCACCTGTGAATCTATCTGGTCCAGGGCTTTTGTATGTTGGGAGGTTTTTTTAAATTATTATTATTATCACAATTCACTAATTGTAGTCTGTCTACTTAGAGTCTGTGATTCTTCCTGATTCAGCTTTGGAAACCTGTATGTTTCTAAAAATGTATCCATTTCTTCCGGTTGCCCAATTTGTTGGCATATAGTTGTTTGAAATGTTTTCTTATAACTCTTTATATTTCTTTCGTGTCATTTGTTACTTCTTCTATTTTACTTCTGATTTTATTTATTTGGGTCCTCTCTTTTTCTTTATGAATCTGGTTAAAGTTTTCTTAATCTTGCTTATCTTTTCAAAGAACCAGCTCTTGTTATGCTTCATGTTTTCCCAAAGGTCCCTTAAACGATCCTAATTTTTAAAAAAATTTTATTTTATTTTTGCCGCTCTGATTGGGTGTTTTCTGCTACCTTGTCTTCCTCTGTTTCATGCTACCTACTGTTTATTTTTTCTAGTATATTCTTTATTGTAGGTATTGTATTCTTCATTCATGACTGGTTTTTTTTATAGTTTCTATGTCCTTTTTCGTGCTGTTGTAGTTAGTTCCTACTAAGTTCCTCATGGTTCTCAGTAGGTTCTTTCTGCATCCTTATAACCATTTTTTGGTAACTATATATTTTGTAAATTGTTTGCTTCCATTGCACTTAGCTCTTTTTCTAGAGGTGTATCCTATTCTTTTATTTGGGGCATGTTTCTTTGTCTTCCCATTTTGGCTGTCTCTTTGTGTTTGTTTCTACTGATTAGATAGATCTGATATAACTTCCAGTCTTCTTGGGGTAGCCTTGTGTAGTAGGTGTCCTGTGGAGTCCAGTGGTGTAGCACCTGATCTAGGTGCTACAGGAATGTCCCTTGTGTGGGTTATGTGAACCCTCCTGTTGTAAGTCAGTCTTGATTGCTATTGGCCTCTTCATGTGTGGGTTTGATTCCCCAGGCTGCCTGACTGTGAGGGTCAACCCCGACCAGTGCGTGTGAAGATCTGTGCAGACGCCGACCACACTAAGCAGGGTCTGGTGCCTGCCAGTATCTTCCTCCGGATATGTTGTTTGTGAAGGTAATTAGATCCTGCTCTGATGTTGTTTGAAGCTGGCTGCTGGGCGTGTTGGTTCTTGGGCCTCTTGGGAGGGACTCAGGTGCAGGTCCATGCCAGGCACTGCCTATGACTGGCCCTGGACAACCTGTTTGGAGCTTCAAAGTGATCCAGAGTTGTTGGCTGCTCTGCTGGGCCCGGTTGCGCACACAAAGGACCAAGCTGCGCACCAAGACCAGCTTCCACAAGCACTGAGCCCAGGAGAAGGTGAGCAAAAGGTCGCCCTGGGCTCTGCCTCTGCCTGCCTGCACCTGCTGCTTGCCTGTTAGGCTCAGTCACTGAAAAAGCCTCTGGCAGTACTCGGGTGGCATGAGGAAGGTTCTCAGTGAGTCACCAGGTAGGGGTGAGTGGTGTTCACCGGGCTGATGCAGGTTTTATCTCAATGCCAGAGCTGGGTCTGAGGCCACTCAGCGAACGTCCCAGTGTGTATGAAGTCTAGCTGCCGCCCGCTGGGTGCTCGCTGACCTTTGTGGTAGAGCAGGGTCTCAGGAAATTGTCAGGATGAGGCCAGCTGAGTTTATCGGGTCCAATCAGACCAAGGGTTGGCTGTGTGAAGGGAGGGCTCTGCACCAGCCAGGCAAGTGAGGGGAAAATGGTCCTCATCCTGGAGCCACACAACTCAATCTGTTTCAGATTTTGCCGGGAGCTTGAGCTCAGCAGGGAGGGGCCCCCTGGAGTTGGGAGGGGGAGGCTAGTGCATCTCCCACGAGGTAGAGGTTCCGGTCAGGCTTAGGAGACGGTGGGGGAGGTGACCTCTGTCCCTGAGCCACACAGCTCAGCCTGTCCAAAACTGCCCAGACCTCAGCGGAGTGGGGCCACCAAGTTAGGAGGGTGACAGGGTGGTGTTGCCAGGATCCTAGAGAGTCTAGCAGATCTTTCATGAGAAGGAGGCAGCAGTCAATTTCAGGGAAAGGGGGGCAGTTGGCCCCCACCCCAAAGCCATACAACTCAGTCACTGATACCCCTGAGTTGGCCCAGACCTCTACACCCTGACCCGGGTAGCTGACTCCTCGGCCAGTGTGAGCTCCACAGGGTGGTGTGGGGAGAAATCTAGAGGGGGGCTGTAGCTTCCCCCAGGCTGATGCCACGAGGAGGGGAGGGCTTCACCCAAGAAGGATGGTGTCTGTGATGAGGAGATGGGCTCAGCACAGGGACAATGGGGGCTTCCCCTCAGCTCTCGCCCCAGAGCCACAAACCCCAGTCTCTCCCCCACATAATCCTAGTCCACTCTGCCCCCCTTAACCAGAGCCCAAGGTGAGTGGCTGGGAATGAAACTGCGTGTGTTGCCCCTTGAAGAGACTCCCATCCGTCCCTGGCAGACAGGTCCCCACTGATTTCCACAGTCAGAGGCTGCGTGGGCACCTCTTTCTGGCTCTGGTGCTCTGGACTGGGAAGTGGGGTGTGAGGCTGAGACCCATGATCCTCAGAGAACATCCGAGGCTGAGATATTCCTGCAGGATCTCAGCTGCCTCCCTTGGGAGCGAGGGCAGCCCTGTCCACATCCCCGCCTTTCCGGCCAGTCTTGAAGCGGCTTCTTCTGTGAATCCTTGGTTATTAGACGTCAGTCAGCGAGTCTTCGGTTGGTCATTCAGGATGATTGTTCTATAATTTAGCTGTAAGTTCAGTTCGATCCTGGGAGGAGGTGAGTGTAGCTTCCACCTACTCTGTCAACATCTTAGGTCTCCTTCTTTACGTTGTTGGGGTTTGTTTGTTTTTTTGTTTTCCTTTATTGATTTCGGAGAAAGAGGAAGGGAGAGGGAGAGAGAGAGAAGCATCAATGAGAGAGAACATGGATTGGCCGCCTCCTGCATGACCCCGCTGGGGATTTGGTCCACGACCTGGGCATGTGCCCTGACTGGGACTCGAACTGGCGACCTCTTGGTGTAGGGGCTGATGCCCAACCGCTGAGCCACACAGGCCGGGCTCCTTCTTTATGTTCAAAGCGGGAGAAACAGCAGGTCTGCAGGCTGACAGGAGTGGACCAGGCGAGAAGGAAAACAATCGATACAGCAGAGCTCAGGTGACGTCACTGAGTGGTGGCGAGAGGTGGGAGCTGGTCATGGCCAGGGGCGTGGACGGTTCCTCCTCGTGCAAGAAGAGGCGGAGACTATGGAAACGTGGGGGGGCTGCCGTTGTGGGGCTGGGCGTCCTCAGAGGTTCTCTTCCATTTCCCCCACTTTTTTCGGGGACTAGATAGCGAGGTTGTCAGTGGAGGTGAGCATGAAGGGGAGGCGTTGGAGGGTAGGAGAGGGGAGGGCATGAAGCACTCACCTGGAAGAGTGGGAGAATGAATGGGCAGAGGAATGACGCCTGCCGCCAGCCGGCACCTGACACCCACTTGGTTCAGGAGCACAGGTTAAACGTGAGGCGGGCAGAACTCTGTCCTTCTCCAGCTGTGCTCGGCGGGCCGGGTGGGAGGGACGTGGGAAGCTTTGCTGAGTGACCAGCAGCGAGAGACGGGTGTGGTTGCTGACGACGCTTGTAATGGATGATTACGGTCATTGATCAGGAACTGAAGCGGGTCGGGAGGGGGGCTGGGGTAGGAGGGAGCGGGGTGAGGAGGTGGTAGGAGCAACAAATTATAGGTCCTCGCGGGGCCCGAAGTGAAACCTCACCCGAGGGAGTGGACTGAAGGGGCCGGTTGCGAGCCTTGAGGTGAGACTGTGAAGAGCTGCTGAGGATGAGGGAGGCCAGGCTACGGCCATGGGGTTTGCTGGAGGCGGCGTAAGGCCCGCTGATTAGAGAAGAAATGAAAACACTAAGCGGCCAGATTGCTGGAATAATCCCCGCTGAGTAGTTGGTGGGTTGAGGAGCCAAAATGTGTAAGAAAGGATAAGACCCAGAGCCATTAAATGATGAGCCGCAGGGGGCCATGGGCGTTGGTCTTTGATGCCCATTCAAACTGGGCCTTTCTCAGGAGGATGGACACTGCAGGAAGCTGAGCAATGAGTAGCCAGGAGGACCCCACTACAGCTCCAGCTCCAGGAACGGGGAAGAGAAAACAGCCCCTTTCACATGCGGCCTGTGGGGAGGGAAAGCGGGGTCTCCTCAGAACCGGGGTGAAGGGGTGCTCAGAGGCAGAGGGAGGCTGCTGATGGCTGGGGCACAGGCAGTCCCGGCCGGCAGGGGTCCCAGGGAGGTGTGGCCGGGCCCCCTGGCTGCAGAGAGTGGCCCCTCAGACAGTGAGGACCCTCCTGGGGGCGCTGAGTTGCTCAGCGTTTGTTAACATCACAGTGACGCAGCCCGGGGACGAGCCGTCCACCCCGCAGCCCCCAAGGCCGCTTTGTGTGCAGTGCCGGCTCCTCCACAACAGCCCCCGAGGGAGACGTGAGGAAAGGGGTTGAGGGGCGCAGAGGTGTTCGAAGAAAGCAGTCAGCACTGGGTCTTACTTTTCCATCTGCTGAAGGAGAAAACATGTCTCTGACCAGGAAAACCTCGCCGGCAAGCACCCCCCCACCCAGGGAGAGGCCGGGGTCCGGTTGTGTAAGCCTGTGTGTATTCATTTTGATTTCCTGCAGATCAGACGCACATGACACATACTGTGTCCTGTCTCCTATCGACTTCCGAGACCTTGTTTCCTAATCTCTCCATCCATCAGCCACATCTGTGCCTGCTCGTTCCCGGAGATGACACAGGGCAGGAGCCGCCCCATCCTGCAGAGCGTGGCAAGTTTTATGAGCCCAGAAGATTGGAAACAGGAACTTGATTCATGCTGACGTCTCCCGGCAGGTGCGGCCACCTTGCCACGAGCTGGGAGGGGGCACAGGTGAGACTGTGGTTGCCGCAAACAGCCAAGGCCCCTGAAGCCAGGACACCGGGGCGGGGCCGCGTGAGGGAGCACCGGCAGGGGAGGCGTGTACCCCGGGGTCGCTATTCTCCTTCGGGCTGTCCTGGGTCCTGCTACGTGAAACACGGTGGACCTGAAAAACCAGCACGGACTGGCCACATCCACCACAGCTCCTGCCCCTCAACAGGAGGGCGTGGACGGCCGCTTCCCTCAGCCTGTGGACCCCAGGAGAAGAAAACGGTCCCTGCTGGCTGCAGAGGAGGTCATCACGCCCTCACCAGGAGACAGTGTTCTGTGCCTGTAAGGGGACTCGGAGGGGAGAGGGGAGCATCGGGGCGCTCCGTCCACCCACAGCCCCCCATCGCATTTACAGAAAGACCCTTCCAGCTTCCACCAAGCAGATCGCAATACTGAGGGGCTGGGAGGGAGGAGGCGGAAAATCTCCTGCTGTGTCTCCTGGGGGCTGCAGCGCAGAGCGGGGGAGGGGGCCGCGGGGGACACCGGCAGACACTCTGAGCCCACGCTCTGTCGTCCAAGGCTCCCCGTCCCCATGGGACACTGAGGAATATCTGAGCTGAGAATCTCCGCAGAACTCAGAGCCTCCGAGCGGGGAGGGGAATCGGGCCCCCACAGCGGAACAAAGAAGCCAGGAGCTCAGGGCGTGTTCTGCTCTGGGGGCTTGAGCTCACCTCCCGGTTGCTCTGGGCCTCAGTTTCCCTTAGAGACACACTGTTATCCAGCGTCTCCACCTCTCTGGGGTAGGAGGAGGTGTCCAAACAGTCTCAGAAGTGACAATGCTACACATAAAGAAATGATCTGTGAGCAGTGGTTTCAGTAGAGTCTGAGTGTCTCTGTTGTTTAAAGGACGGATCAATGCTAATGACAACCATGAGTAGGGACTAGGTCAGGAGGGAGTCCCTAAAGGACCCATGGCGGGGAGGCTGGATAACGCAGCAGCGGGAGAGCCGTCCTGAGCCACCTGCACCAGTTTAGCACCAGCCGTGCTCCGGGGAGTGGCCGGCCCGCCGAGGGCCAGGGCTGCCCCAGGTGGCATTCCCAGGGGAACCTGGCCATGCAGGGAGCAAGGTCGGAAATGAGCAATAGGCTAAGCTGAAGAAGTTCCGCCAGAGGTACTCCACGGTGCCAGCAAACACCAGATATGGCCCAAGGAAATGCCATCCACACGCCCACAGCTGTTCACCCGGCCACGTGTGGGAGGGGCCAGGAGGGATGGGGGAGACACTGGCCACGGTGCTGGAAAGATCGTGGGACGTGGAGTTTCAGAACCGGCTCAAAATCCGGGCTCTGGAACATTCCACCTGGTGATGGGCTAGACGCACGACTTTGCTGAGCCGTATCTGCAAGACGGAGACGATGATGACTATGCCAACCTGTTGCTCCAGGGCACCATCCGAGAGAAGCTTGGAGGAGCTTTCTGGACAATACGCACCTTTTATTAGGCGGTGACCCACGGCGCGGTCCCAGGAACACCTCCTCTCCCGATAGAACCCTGGTTCCCACGTGACCAGCCCTCCCACCCCATCCTCAGTGCAGCAGAGACGCACGGAGACTGGTCCTTGGAGAGATGGGATTGTGTTCTCAGTCCAGTCCCTATCCCCACCCCCTTCCACAGGGTGACTGTGACACTTTTTATGCTTAGTGAGTCGTTTGCCTCTTATTTTCCTCTGAGAAGCCCTTGCGTCACCGCGGTCAGCACAGTCCTGACCGCAGAGCACAGTCGGACCAGCTCCCGAGTGAGTGGACCCAGCGGGCAGGGCTCTGCCTTCTTCGACTGACTACTCAGCACTGATGTGTCTGTCAAAGGCTTTTCCTCCGGGGGGTGGGGGGCTGATGGAGCAGATCAGCTCAGACGCCTCAGGTGAGATGGGGAAAAGCGTCTTCAGGGGATCGGAGAGCCATCGAACGGGGCGGCACCCCAACTCCAGGTGCTTGGAGAATGTTTTCGAAAGAGCCAGCCCAGGCTGGCGCCCTGGCCGTACACGATCAAGTTCCAGCCCACAAGTCAGACCCTCGGCAGTTGGAAGAATCGATAGTGCTAAAGACCTATTGATAAGCTTTCCCTCCGAGGACAAACATGCCAGAGATCAACAGAGGAGGAGCTGACATGGCCATGAGCTACGGCAGAATCGACCCTTCAATTACGCCGTCAGGTGGATAATTGGGTATTTCCTGGGATAGGGCATGAGTCTGTGCAAAATTATTCTCACAACCCGGCCACTGTGGCTCAGGGGTTGAGCATCAAACCCTGCACCAAGAGGTCACCAGTTCGATTCCCGGTCAGGGCACATGCCCAGGTTGTGAGCCAATACCCAGTGGGGGGCACGCAGGAGGCAGCCAATCAATGTTCTCTCTCATCGATGTTTCTATCTCTCTACCCCTCTCCCATCCTCTCTCTCTGAAATCAATAAAGAAAAGAATCATGCTCACAAGCACTCCCATGTGTGCAAATACACACATATGTACACACACCTGAGCACCTGCATACCCACACAGATGTACGCAGGCCCACACATGGCATAGTTGGACGCTAATTCACACAGTGAAGCTTCTGGGTCCTTGGACCAGCAAGGAAATTCAATCCCAGGAGTGGACTACTGACCTGACTGGAAGTCTAGGCTCTTCTAGTGACTTAAAATCATAGAATTATAGTTTTAAGTGGTCTTAGAAATAAGCTACTTAAACCTCCAACCCAGGGCATAGATCTTGTCTAACATTCCTGATACATTGATACATCAGATGTTGATCAATAAAGAAAAGAATCATGCTCACAATCTACTTAACCCAATGATGGAGAACCTGTGACCCTACCGGGACCCCCATCTGACTGTAATTATTAATAATAAGAACTATAATTTAGTCCGGCCGGTGTAGCTAGGTGGTTGAGCATCGACCCATGTACCAAGATGTTGCTGGTTTGATTCCCGGTCAGGGCCCAGGCCCAGGTTGTGGGCTTGATCCCCAGTGGGGGGCACGCAGGAAGCAGCCAGTCCATGTTCTCTCTCATTGATGTTTCTATCTCTCTCCCCCTCTCCCTTCCTCTCTCTAAAATCAATAAAGAAAAAAAAAATTTTTTTTTTTTTGGTACGTGCCCTTAGCGGGAACCAAACCCAGGATGCTCTGGTCCACAGGCCGACGCTCCAACCGCTGAGCCAAACTGGCCAGGGCAAGAAAAAAAATTTTTTTAAGAAAGAAATACTTGACGTACATCACCGTGCACGTTTAAGGCACACGCATGATGCTTTGGTCACATATGTTCTGAGAGAATGACCACAGTAGGGTTAGCTAACATACCTCTCCTGTAGACACAACAGAAAGAGGAGGAAGAATACAAAAGGGAAACTTTCTCCTTCCGATAAGAACCCCGAGGATCTGGTCTCTTAAGTTTACTCCACGTCGCACAGAGGTGTTAGTCGTCATGCTGTACGTGACATCATGACATCGCTCCTACTTCTTGCTTTCCAAACTGCACATGGATGACTCTGACCAACCTCACCCAGTGCCCCCACCCCCACCCTCCATTTCTGACAACCACAGTCTGATCTCCCGTGAAGATTATTTTAAAACGTCGTCGTTTGTCAGCTAGCACTTTGGCGAGCCGTGGAGCTTTGAAGTGTTGGCAAATTGGAGACGGACTTTCTATGCCAAGTAGCTGATCAAAGCCAGGCCCAGACGCAAGAGCTGTTTCCTGCAGGGTCCCTAGAGACCACCTAGCAGGTGGCACCGATCTGCGAAGACGCCCGCTGGCTCAGGAGTCAGATGCCGGCTACAGCTACGTGTCTGGATTGAAACTGGAGAGCTGCAAGGATTCACTTGGTTTTCTGGGGGTTTTTTGTTTGTTTTAATTTGTTTCTCTCTACTGACTTCAGAGAGAGAAGAGAGAGGGAGAGAGAGATAGAAACATGGATGAGAGAGAACATCGACTGGCCGCCTCCTGCATGCCCCCCACTGGGGATCAGGCTCACATCCTGGGCATGTGCCCTGACCGGGAATCGAACCGGCAACCTCTTAGTGCAGGGTCGATGCTCAGCCACGGAGCCACACTGGCCGGGCTGCAAGGGTTCACTTTGAAAGAAGTAGAGGGTGATGGTCAATCCCCATCTAGTTGAATAGGGTGAAGTCAGGAGAGAGATACCAGAGCCGGTAGACACATCGGTCCAGGAAGCAAGCGTGGCCGCGGCGTCAGGTCTGGAAGTTCGGAAGGTGGGGAGAGTACTTGCCGAAGCTGAGGTTCCAGACCTGCGCTGAGCGTAGGAATTTGCGCGCCAGGTATTGAAGGCCGTGTCCAAGTGAATTCCAGAAGAATGATCCTGCTGACCTCGAGCTCCTTTCATTATTTTATTTTTTTAATTTTATTTTTGTTGTTGAAAGTAATACACATATCTTCCCCTTATTACCCCACTCATCCCCTCCAACCCACTCCCACCCACCCCTCCTGCTCTGGACTTCATGGCACTGTTGCCTGTCTCCATGAGTTATGCACACACGCATATAAATGGTTTGGTTACTCTCTTCTCACCACCCTCTTCCCTCTGAGATTCATCAGTCGGTTCCCTGCTTCCATGTCTGTAGACCTATTTTGTTCATCAGTTTATTTTGTTCATTAGAGTCCACAAAAAAGGTGAGATCGTACATTACTTGTCTTTCTCTGCCTGGCTCATTTCCCTTAGCATCATCTCCTCCAGGCCCCTCTCCATGCTGTCTCAGAGAGTAAGAGTTCCTTCTTTTTTACAGCTGCATAGTACTCCATTGTGTACATGTACCACAGCTTTTTTATCCACTCATCTACTGATGGACACTTGGGCTGTTTCCAGATCTTGGCCATTTTAAATAGTGCTGCTATGAACATAGGGGTACATATATTCTTTCTATTTGGTGTTTCAGACTTCTTAGGATATATTCCTAGAAGTGGAATCATTGGGTAAAAAGGCAGTTCCATTTTTAATTTTTTGAGGAAAGTCCACACTGTTTTCCATAGTGGCTGCACCAGTCTGCATTCCCACCAGCAGTCTACTAGTGTCCCCTTTTCTCCACATCCTCAGCAGAACTTGTTTGATGATTTATTGATAGTAGCCATTCTGGCAGGTGTGAGGTGATACCTCATTGTCATTTTAATTTGCATCTTTCTGATGATTAGTGACACTGAGTATTTTTACTGATCTCTTGGCTATTTGCATGTCTTCTTTGGAGAAATGTCTCTTCAGGTCCTCTGCCCATTTTTAATTGAATTGTTTGTCTTCCTTTTGTTAAGTTGTATGAGTTATTTATATATTTTGGAAATGAACCATTATCATATGTATCATTAGCAAATATATTCTCTCATACAGTGGGATCCCTTTTCATTTTGATGCTGGTTTCTTTTGCTGTGCAGAAGCTTTTCAGTTTGATGTAGTCTCGTTTGTTTGTTTGTTTGTTTATTTATTTATTTATTTATTTATTTATTTTTCATCGTTTCTCTTGCCCAAGTGATGCATCGGCAAAAATCCTGCCACATGTGATGTCTGAGATTTTGCTGCCTACGTTTTCTTCTAGGCTTTCTATGGTTTCACGACTTATATTTAAGTCATTTATCTATATTTAGTTTATTCTTGTGTATGGTGAAGTTGGTGGTTTAGTTTTAGTTTTTTGCATGTATCTGTCCAATTTTCCCAACACCATTATTGAAGAGGCTGTCTTTTCTCCATTGTATGCTCTTGCCTCCTTTGTCAAATACTAATTGCACATAATGTCTTGGGTTGATTTCTGGGTTCTCTGTTCTGTTCCACTGATCTATATGCCTGTTCTTATGCCAATATGAGGCTGTTTTGATTACAATGGCTTTGTAGTATAACCTGATATCCGGTATTGTGATCCTCCAACTTTGTTCTTCTTTCTCAAGATTGCTGCAGTTATTTGGCATCTTTTTTAGTTCCACATAAATTTTCGGCGTATTTGTTCTAGATCTGTAAAATATGTTCTTAGTATATTAATAGGGATTGCATTGAATTTATAGATTGCTTTGGGTAGTATGGACATTTTAATTATGCTACTTTTTCCAGTCCATGAACATGGTATATGCTTCCACTTGTTTATCTCTTTTTCTGCCTCTTTTTTCAATATCCTGTAGTTTTCCGAGTACAGGTCTTTTACCTTCCTAGTTAAGTTCATTCCTAGGCATCCTATTTTTTTTTGTTGCAATGATAAATGGAATTATTTTTTCAGTGCCTCTTTCAGAGATATCACTATTGGTGTATAAAAAATGCCACCAGTTTCTAGATGTTAATTTTGTATTCTCTACTTTGCTGAATTTATTTATCAATTCTTGTAGCTTTTTGGTGGATTCAGTAGGGTTTCCTATGTACAATATCATGTCATCTGTGAATAATGACAGTTTTACTTCCTCCTTCCCAATTTTTATGCCTTTTATTTTTCTTCTTGTCTGATCACCGTGGCTAAGACTTCCAATACTATATTGAATAAGAGTGGTGAAAGTGGACATCCCTGTCTATTTCCTGTTCTTAAGGGAAACACTTTTAATTTTTGCCCATTGAGTATGATGTTGGCTATAGGTTCATCATATATGGCCTTTATTATTTTGAAGTATGATCTCTCTATTCCCACTTTGCTGAGAGATTTTATCAAAAGTGATTGCTGAATTTTATAAGCTTTTTCTGCTTATATTGATATGTTCATGTAATATTTACCCTTCATTTTGTTAATGTGACGTATTTCATTTATTGATTTGTGAATCTCGTACTAGCTTTGATCCCTGGAATAAAGCCCACTTGGTTACGGCATATGATCTTTTGAATGTATTGCTGGATCCTATTTGCTAATATTTTGTTGAGGATTTTGGTTCATCGGGGATATTGGCCTTTACTTTTCTTTATTTGTAGTGTCTTCATCTGGTTTTGGAATTAGAATAATGTGGGCCTCTTAATAAGTCTTTCTTGGAAGTCTTTCTTCCTCTTGAATATTTTGGAATTGTTTGAGGAAGATAGGTATTAATACTTCTTAGAATGTTTGATAAAATATCCCTGTAAAGCCATCTTGTCCCAGACTTTTGTTCGCTGGGAGTTTTTATTACTGCTTCCATTTCATTAGTTGTTATTGAAATGGTCTGTTCCGGTTTTCTGAATCTTCCTGATTGGGTTTTCGGAAGATTGTCTGTTTGTAGGAATTTTGTCCATTTCTCCCAGGTTGTCCAATTTGTTAGCATATAGTTGTCCATAGTATTTTCTTACAGTCCTTTGGATTTCTGTGGTGTCGGTTGTTACTTCACCTCTTTCATTCTGATTTTGCTTATTTGGGTCCTCTCTCTTCATTTCTTGATGAGTCTGGCTAAAGGTTCATCAACTTTGTTTATCTTTTCAAGAAACAGTTTTTTGTTTCACTGATCTTTTGTATTGTTTTTATTAGTCTCTATGTCATTTATTTCTGCTCTGATCTTTATTACTTTCTTCCTTCCTACTTGCTCTGGCCTTTTCTGGTTCTTTTTCTAATTCTTTTAGTTGTAGGGTTAGATAGTTAATTAGAAATTTTTCTTGTTTCTTGAAGTAGGCCTGTAGTGCTATGGAATTCCCTCTCAGGACTGCTTTTGTTGTGTGCCATAGATTTGGGGTTATTGTGTGTTCATTTTCATGTTTCCCTGAAGGTTTTTTTTTCTTCCTTGATTTCATTGGTAATCATTCATTGTTTAATAACATGCTACTTAGCCTCCATGTGTTTGAATGCTTTCGAGTGTTTTTATTGTAATTTATTTCTAGTTTTATGTTACTGTGATCTGAGAAGATGCTTGATATGATTTTAATCTTCTTGGACTTGTAGAGACTTAATTTGTATCCTAATATGTGATCTGTCCTTGAGAACGTCCCATGTGCACTTGAGAAGAATGTGAATTTTGCATTTCACCAGAAATGTCATATGATCTAGTGTGTCAATTTAAGGTCACTGTTTCCTTGTTAATTTTTTGTTTGGAAGATCTACCCAGTGATGTCAGTGGGGTGTTGAATTCCCTTACTATGACTGTATTGCTGTCCATCTCTCCCTGAGAGACCTCTAGGAGCTTCTTATATATTTAGGTGGCTCCTAAATTAGGTGCATATATCTTTATTGGTGTTATAATCTCTTGTTGGATCAATCCCTTTAATATTATCCAGTGGCCTTGTTTGTCTCTTGTTATGGCCTTTCTTTTAGAGTCTGTTTTGTCAGATATAAGTATTGCTACCCCTGCTTTTTAAATTTTTATTTGCATGGAAAATATTTTTTCCACCCCTTCACTTGTATCTTGTGTGAGTCTTGTGTTTTGAGGCGGGTCCCTTATCCCCTATGTCTTCTGTTTGGAGCATTTAATCCATTTACATTCACACTTGTTATTGATAAGTACTTATTTATTGTCATTTTTATTCTTTATGTCTGTGTTCCCATTTATATTTCTTCTTCTTACAACAGTCCCTTTACCATTTCTTGTATTGCAGTGTTGGTGGCAATTCACTCCTTCAGTAATTTTTTTTTTTTTTTTTTTGTCTGGAAGCTCTTGATTTTACCTTCAATTTTGAAAGATAGCCTTGCTGGACAGAATAGTCTTTGTCTTAGATTCTTACTTTACATTACTTTAAATATGTCATGCCACTTCCTTCTGCCCTGTGGTGTTTCTGTTGAGAGATCAACTGACAGCCTTACGGGAGCTCCCTTGTAGGTCACTGACTGTCTCTTGCTGCCCTTGAGAGTCTCTCTTTTCCTTTAACGCTTGTTGTTTTAACTATGATGTGTCTCGGAGTGGTCTCTTTGGGTTCATCTTGATTGGTAGCCTCTGTTCTTTCTGAACTTGTATGGCTTTTTCCTTCACCAGCTTAGGAAGTTTTCTGTCATTATTTTTTCAAACAGGTTCTCTATCCCTTGCTCACTTTCTTCTCCCTCTAGTAGCCCTATGATGCAGATGTTGTTCTGTTTCATGTTGTTCCAAAGTTTCCTTAAACGATCCTCATGCTTGTTAGGTATTTCTTTTCTTTTTGCAGCTGTGATTGAGTGGGTTTTTTTTTTTTACCTTGTCTTCTAATTTACTTATGCAATCCTCTCCTTCATGGAGCCTGCTTTTAATTCCTTCCAGTGTATTCTTGATGTCAACTATAATATTGTTCATATTTTCTAGTTTTTATTCATAATTTTTATACTTTTTTTTCATCTGTTGGAGCTTCCACTAAGTTCCTAGGAGTTCTAAGTTCCTTATAGTTTTTATTAGTTCCTTGAGCATCTTTATAACCATACTCTGAACTCTGTGTCTGATTATTTGCTTACCTCCATCTCATGTAGATCTTTTTCTGGTGAATTCTCCTTTTCTTTAATTTAGGGGCTGTCTCTTTGTCTCCCCATTTTAGTTGTTGCTTTGTGTCTGTGTTTATGTATTAGATATACTTGCTGTGACTCCCTGTCTTCGTGAGGTGGGCTTTAGCGTAAATGCCCTGTGGGACCTTGTGGTGTGGCCCTGTACTGCTGAGCTGTGTGCTCTGGGTATGACATTTTGGGGGTTATATGGGCACTCCTGTTGTAATTGGGTCTTGATTATTGTTTTCCTGCTGATAGGACAAAACAAAACCAAACAAACAGGGACACACCAAAGAACCCCACAATAACAGCAAAAACGACCACAAAAGAAAAGAGAATTGGGGAAAAGAAAAGCGGGCACAGACTATAAACAGAAAAGAGAGAGAGACAGAATATTGCTAATAGAAAAATCAAAAAATAGAGAGGATACTGGAAGAGAAAAGGGGCAGAAAAAATATTCTGAAAGGCAAGAAAGGAGAAGAAAAATAAGAATAACGAGTAGGAAAAAACAGTAAAAAAAAGTACAAGAAGACAAAGAAAAAAGTTATGCAAAGGAAAAGAGAAGAGAGAGAAAGGTAGAGAAAAAGAAAGAACAGAAAATAGAAAGGGCGAGACAGAGTAAGAAAAGGCAGGAAGCCAATAATTGATATGAATAAAGCAAGAGAGAAGGGAGCAAAAGTCTTAACAATAATAATAATATCAAAGCATTAAAGCAGAAAAAAACAGAGAGAACATTGGAAAAAGAACAAAACCAAACAGAAATATATTTTTTTAAAACCCAGCCAAGAGAAGTGTCCTGCCAGCCTCTCTGGTCCGAGGTTCTATTTTGCATGATGAATGCAGGCTCCCGGGAGGTGTCAGCCAATGTCAGGCGCTGTCCAAGTTTGGCTCTGGGCGCCCTGTTCTATCTGTGCTCGTCTGAGGACCACCTCTGCCCGTCAGCTGCTCCGCCTCCCCGCAGGTGCCTGGTCTCCCCCCAGGGGCTTCTGAAGGCAGTCTCCAGGGTGGAGCCAGGCTGGCGCAGCTGGGGCTCCTGGGACCCCTCCTTAGAGATTACGTGTCAGGGGCACTCAGTGAGGGGAAATTAATCTCTGCTTTCAAGCCAAACTCTAGTCTCTGGCACATGCCCCGCACTCGTCCCGGTAAGGTGCCTGGTGCAGGTTCAGGGTGGATGCCGCCTGCCGCCTTCTCTGCAGGAGAAATTTCAGCTGCTCAGGGCTCAGTGGGATTGATCACAAGAGACTCTGGTGAATGTGTTGCCTGCCCAGCCCTGGGGGGGTGGGGGGCTAAGCACTTCCTTCTGGTCCCAGACAACACCCCTGAGGGTCTGACTCTTGGAATGTCCTCCTCAGCTCTTCTCCCGACCCCACTGCACTGCACTCAGGGGGTGCCAGGCTTCAGAGAGCTGGTCCTCACTGTGTCCTGTTCGGGGGGAGAGGGGTGTTCCCAACCTGCAGAGGGGTAGACATGCTCTGCCCTCTTCCCTGGGGCGCCTGCTGGCTGAACTCAAAGGGCATCCAGTTCAGCCCCTCACAAGGCCGTCACACAGCCCAGCCCTGTCTCCCCAGCACACGTTGTCCTGGGAATGTCATCCAGGACTACAGACAGACAACAACCCGGCACCCCGACTCCACAGGTCCAAGCAGGAGGCTCACGAAGTCAGCCCACTCTGTCCGCGCCGCTGTGCTCAGCAGCGCTAGGCTGACTCCCTGCTCAGCTCGCAGTGGGGGTTTGGGGCTCGCACTCCCACTCCCCTCAGTGTGGCCCCAAATCCCCACTCAGCTCTGCCACCAGCACCACAGGAGGGGGCAGTCCGGGTTCTTCACAGGTGGGGTGAGGGGTCCCAGCACCCCACTCAGGGGCGAGAATCCTTTCCCCCGTCCCCACGCCACAGGGTCCGGCTGCTCTCTGGGGTTCTGTTCAGCGCCTTTCAGGAAGCTTGGGGCCCCCAGAGTCGCTGCTGGGCACAGCCCTCGGCCCTTCTGTCTGGAAGCCACACAGTGCAGCACAGCCTTCAGAGGTCAGACCCGGGGGGTGGGGGGGGCTCCCCCACTGGGGCTGCCATCCCTGGGCTCAGTCTTTCTCTAGAAGCTGCTCCTGCCCCCCAGGCTGGCTGAGCCCCTGCATCCCTCTGCTCCACGCACAGGTTCCCCTTCCAGTCTCTGCTGTCCGGGGTCTGCGGTCCCTGCGTGTGGATAGGAGCCCACACTCCCACGGGGGGGGGGGGCTCTCAGCTGCGCACCAGCTCCATCCACCGGGGCTCCCCCTTTCCGTGACTCCCCCTCTTACCCACCCCTACGTTGTTTCTTCAGTGCTTCTTGGAGAAAATAGGTCCCGTCAGCTCTCCTCCCCAACGTCCCAGAGACGCCGATCAGGGGAAGAAACGGTTCCCGCAGCAACACAAAAACACCTCTTCCATGAACCCAACCACACCCAGAAAGGCCTGAACCGGTGGGGGAGGCGGGGGGCAGCTCAGAACAGCACCTGCCCCTCCACCGAGGCCGCTTCCAGAGGAACCGCGCCGTCAGCGGTCCGCGTGCTGAGAGGGTCGCGGGCCCTCCCTCCGGCTCCCAGCTCTGAGGCCGAGCCGCCTGGAGTGGGCTGGGACATTGTGTTTCCCGCGGGACGCGTGCGGTAGAGCGGGGTCTCTCGTACCAGCTGCAGTCTGGGTCTCAAGGTGGCCACGAGGGAACGCAAGAGGCCCAACCAAATGACAGGGGGTGTCGAAGACTCCAGGGTGGGGTCCCGCTCACCCCCACTGGGAGACGCCGCTCTGGGAAGCTGGCCACAGTAAGGGAGTCGTTTGGAGACCGTCTAATGGCCCGGCTTCAATTCAAGCCAGTTTTTGCACACCCCAAGCTCCACAGAGGTCCCAAGGGGGGAGTCCCTGTCGGTCACTCCTAAACCCGTTTTGAACTCAGGTCGAAGGATGCTTATTACAAATAATAAGAAAACATCCCTGGCCAGTTTGCTCAGCGGTTAGAGCATCGGACCATAGAGCCCCGGGTTCGGCTCCCACTGAGGGCAGGTACCTCGGTTGCAGTTTGTCCCCGGCCCCGGTTGGGGTTGTGTGGATGGCAGCCACTCGATGTGTGTCTCTCTCTCTCTTCCTCCCTCTCTCCCTCCTGCTCTATTTGAAGATAAATGCAAAAATGTCCTCAGGTGAGGATTAAAAAGAAAACAGCGTAATAAATATTATAAGCAGAGACTTACAGTTAAACGACGGTACCACTCACATCCGCAACAATGAAAAGAATGGAGTGGGCCCTCCACACCACCATGGAAATCACACCAAGGGAGGTCGTCCAGGGAGAAAGGAAACCATGTACATCCACTTATCTGTCATCTATCATCTATCATCTATCTATCTATCATCTATCTATCTATCTATCTATCTATCATCTATCATCTATCTATCATCTATCTATCTATCTATCATCTATCATCTATCTATCATTTATCTATCTATCATCTATCTATCTATCATCTATCTATCATTTATCTATCTATCATCTATCTATCTATCATCTATCATCTATCTATCTATCTATCATCTATCATCTATCTATCTATCTATCTATCTATCATCTATCATCTATCTATCATCTATCTATCATCTATCTATCATCTATCTATCATCTATCTATCTATCTATCTATCTATCATCTATCTATCATTTATCTATCATCTATCTATCTATCTATCATCTATCATCTATCTATCATTTATCTATCTATCATTTATCTATCTATCATCTATCTATCATCTATCATCTATCTATCTATCTATCTATCATCTATCATCTATCTATCATCTATCTATCTATCATCTATCTATCTATCATCTATCTATCATCTATCTATCTATCTATCATCTATCTATCATCTATCTATCTATCTATCATCTATCATCTATCTATCATTTATCTATCTATCATCTATCTATCTATCATCTATCTATCATTTATCTATCTATCATCTATCTATCTATCATCTATCATCTATCTATCTATCTATCATCTATCTATCTATCTATCTATCTATCTATCTATCATCTATCATCTATCTATCATTTATCTATCTATCATCTATCTATCTATTTATCATCTATCTATCTATCATCTATCTATCTATCATCTATCTATCTATCATCTATCATCTATCTATCTATCTATCTATCATCTATCATCTATCATTTATCTATCTATCATCTATCTATCTATCTATCTATCTATCTATCTATCTATCATCTATCTATCATCTATCATCTATCTATCATCTATCTATCTATCTATCTATCTATCTATCTATCTATCTATCTATCTATCACCTTCCTAGCATCCACCTATCTGTTTCTGCGTACATGCCCACCCCTGTGTCTACCAATAACAGAGATCCCCTTCAAGGATGGAGTCCGGGAGGGGTGGAGAGAGAGAAGGAGGTGTTTGTTTCACTCACGTTCTTTGACTTTGGATGAGCATGTGCTGATGCATCACCTACACAGTCACATACAGTCCTGAGCAGGGCACAGCCGCAGAGAATGAACCCAATATACGCCAGTTCCTTCCCAAATCCAGTCTTGGCTTCTTTGGGACTTTTCTCAACCTGGGCACAGACTTAAAACAGCCTGTGTGGCTCCTTGCCCCCCCAGCACCCCCTCTTCCGTCCGCAGCTGAGGGCTCTGATATCCCCTGCAGGCCCACCTCACCCCCCGTCCCCACCCCAGGCTCTGGACACCAGCAGGTAGTTCAGGTCCCAAGTCCTTCAGTCCTATGGGGAGTGTCCTGGTCTATTTCAGACCCCGTCTGTCTACATGGATCTCCCCCAGGTACCTTGCCTGAGCCCCCCCCCAGCTTCTGATGCCCAGTCCGGGCCCTGCTCTTGGAACTGTGTCCCCCACTTGTCTCACTGGTACAACAGCCCCTAAGGGAAGGGGGTGTGGGTCCTGCTGTCCGGAAGGCCAGGCTTCGAATGCAAAACACCTCGCCCAGCGTCTTCACCTCCGGGCAAGTCGCCTGAGCGCCCTTCTCAAGGACCTGGCCCGCTCGGGGTGCTGGACCTGGTCTCCTGTGAGGGGGAGTCGGCCTTGGTCCCTCCCTGGGCATTGCTGCCTCCAAGCCATCTGCTCGGAGACCCTGACCATCTGGGTTTCTTTCGAAATCTGCACCCCGAGGCACCTGGGAGGGCCCCAGCACTGGGCGCAGCCTGCAGGGAGCCGTGCGGACGCTCCCCAGGAACCTCCAAGACAGTGGTGCTCGACCTGCGGGTCACGACCCCTTTGGGGGTCAGCGACCTTTCACAGGGGTCGCCTGAGACATAATGGTAGCAAAATTAGTTATGAAGTAGCAACAAAAATTATTTTACGGTACGGGGGTCACCACAACACGAGGAGCTGTATTCAAAGGCCGCGGCATCAGGAAGGTTGAGAACCACTGCTCTGGGAGGGCAGCCAGCCAGCCCCCCACTAGCTAGTCCTCACGACCAGCCAGCCCCCCACTAGCTAGTCCCCACAGCCAGCCCCCCACTAGCTAGTCCCCACGACCAGCTAGCCCCCCACTAGCTAGTCCACATGACCATCCAGACCCCCCACTAGCTAGTCCCCACAACCAGCCAGCCCCCCACTAGCTAGTCACCACGACTAGCCAGCCCCCCACTAGCTAGTCCCCACGACCAGCCAGCCCCCCTACTAGCTAGTCCCCACAGCCAGCTTTCCAAGGACTTTACCTGCAGTCAGGGCTGGAATGAACCCAGGACCCCAACAATGAACTCAGGACCCCGATAATGAACCCAGGACCCCGACAATGATCCCACGACCCCATCAGAGCTGTGGTGGTCACAAGCCCGCTGTTCCCAGAACAGCTGCTCCTCACCCACCACCAGCACCCCGCAGGTCAGAAATGCGGACCAGAGGCAGACGGCCCACCCTCGGGCTCCTGGACGCCCACCTGTGGTCCACGGAGGCGGCGCGTTCACCGCGCTGGCCGCTTCAGTATCAATGGGGGTGGCCTCCCACGGAGAATTGTGGCAGGCTGTCTTCTCCCCATTATCAAGGTAGGGCGCCTGGAATTCACACAGGCCCCCTCCGCTGACACTCAGGACGCGCACCTGTTCCTTGGCCTTCCCAAGTCCGCTGGTTGTGATGATGGACGCGTCCAGAGCACCGAGTCGTCGACTAAAGAATAACCAGTCCTGAGATCACAGCACCCGTTGAGCAGAAGCCTGGCGGTGGGAGCTGAGATGGAAGAGGAATCTGTGCAGCCTGCCCCTCAGGAGGCAAGGGTATGAGACCACCACAGCCCAGGGCCCTTCTGAGGCGGCCGCGACTCTCCTGTGACGAGGAAAAGGCCCTGAACACACAAGCTCAGGACGCGTTCTCGCATTAACGGCGGATGCCGGCGTCTTCCGCAGAAGTGCCGGCAGGTGTCTGTCTGCCCGAAGCCGCCATGTGGGTGGTGGGAGAAACCGTCAAATGGATGTGAGTTAGAACTGAAGGCTACTCTGACTTAGTTCTTTCTTTTTCTTGGGGGAAAAATGTTGTTTTTCCAGAAAGTGAAGAGGAAGCTGGAGGACTGGAACAGGTGGGGGTGCTTGGTTTCCACCAGGGGCTGCGGGCGGGGGCTCGGGCTCCAGTCCTGGGCTGAGGAGTCCCTGCCTGGAGACCACAAGGCAAGAGGAACACCTCTGCGCTCCAGGGGAGACCTGTCGCCATGGTGACCGTCCACACGGAGGCTCCCTTGTGAGTAGGTGGTCCTAGTTTGAGGATAGAAATCTGGGGATCGGGGAGACACTCAAACCCAGACACCCCAATGTTCCTAGGGACACCTACATGACTAGTCCTGTTCTTGGTGTGCGGGAGCCGTGAGGATCGGGGGAGAAAGGGAGCACACCCCGTCAGGATGGACCCAACGAGCGTTTTTAGAGGTCGAGGATGGAGAGCATCATGTTGGCTGAGAAAATAAATCGAATTAGTGACCCAACAGGTGCGAACCGGGCTCGAGTGTCTTGGACGGCAGAACCACTGTATAAAATACTTCTCAGAGTTCCTGAGAATCAGATCCCCTTAAATCCAGGTGACAGACTCCCCGGCTGGTCCTTATTCCCCACTATTGAAACCCAGGCTCCAGGAGCCCACCCGGCCCCCTTCTCCTCCCTCGCCTAACGGAAAGGGGCACCCCCATGGTGCCATCATGCCCCCTGAGCCTGGGTCCGCCACTGCGCGGAGCCCAGGGAGCCCCCCCTGGAGCTGAGGTGCCCGGTAGAAACACCACCATCTCCCGGGCTCTGAGCCATCCGGCAGAAGGTGAGGAAGGACGATGTTAACAGACAGTGTGTAAGGCCCCCAGGACCAGGGAAACGCCAATGTTTGCACAGATGTCCTCCCACGGAAGCCCATCCCTGTCCATCTGTCCATCTGGAACACAGGGGGGACAAGGGAGTCCCCGGACGGGCAGGAAGCCCAGCCCCACGTCCACCTTCCCCAGTGAACGGGGCTCCCTGGCTTTTTTCTCCACTCGATTCGTTTGACTATGTCTCCCAACTGCGACACTGAAACTCTAGATTCAGTTTCCCTTTGACGGAATAACTGAATGGGCCTCATGCCGTCGGACAGAGATTATAGCCGGTCAGAGTGCCACCAGGGGAGGGGACACTGGAGAGACAGCGGGAGTCCCCAGAGGGGTACGACTGGGACACGCAGGGGCCGGAAGAACAGTGGAGACAGAAGGTAACAGCTCGTCACAGCTGACAGAGGAGGAGAACCCCCAGGCTGCAGCAAAGCTGAAGGCGATTCACCGTCTCCCCGAGCCCCCCGCTCTTAGGACATCATCAGGGGAGCCTTGAACCCTGTAAGTGACACACAGACCTAGAGATCATCTCCATTAAGTGTGCTGTTTGCAAAAGCAGCTTTCAAAGAGGGAAGTGTGGGTGCTCACATCCCTGTTGCAGCCTCTGGAGGAGGGGAACGGGGTGGGGGGCTGGGGTCTGAGCTCATCCAGGCCGGGGACCCCTCGCCAGTCTCCACGGCGCCCCAGCTTGCTTCCAGCATGGCACCTAGAACCTGCAATTGCCCTTCATGGTTGACGCAGCATCTCTCTTGCTAGATGCCAGGTTCTCTGAAGGACAGGCTTGGTCTCATTCACTGCTGCTCCCCCACACCCGGTACGGAGGAGGCACCTGAGAGCTATTTCGACAGTGGACATCCAAGGCGAGCGAAGCCAGCCTAGAGCGAGCAAGGCCTCCCGGGGACACTGCACACCCCATCCGGGGTCTGCTCGGTGTCCGTCATCCTGCGCGGCTGAGGTCCGGTTTCATCGTGCGTCTGCGTGAGCTCAGCAGGCGAGAAGCTGTGTGTGGCTCGGGACATGTCTGTTGCCCCAGTGACCAGAGCAGCACCTGGCCTGTGGCAGAGGCTCAGGAAGCAGGTAAGGGATGACCTGCCGAGGACTCTGTCCTCAGGAGACAAAGGAAATAATTTCAAAGCAAAAGGAACGGACATGATCAAGTATCCCTACTACGTTGCTGACCGGCAATTTTACGTAGAAGTTGTCTCATGTCACCGGCTGTTTTTTCGTAATTGCGAAACAATCTAAATAAACTTCAGTAGACTTTATCTACACATAAAGAATTTAAATGAAACTGTGCACATATCTGCTACGTGTTATATTTCATGCATATGATACATTGTAGTCATTGGTGTTGGGGTGGCGTACTGGATAGTAATCACCTGTGTGGAAGTAACAACATGTTCTGCAAATAGACCTGGTTTCCCTGTGCTTGCATTTGGAGATAACTCCTGCTTAGGTGCAAAGACTGAAATTCTGGGAGAAAGTAATCCAGAAGAGGCTAATTTTATACAGTCTGTCATCATTAGATGTGTTTTGTGAATTATCACTAAGATGGAAAAATGTAAGAATTTGCTCGAACCTCATCCCGCCCACAGTGTTAGGAAATATTGGAGCATCAGCCAAAGGGTCCGTTGGCCAGTAACCCCTCCAAGGTGATTTCATCCTTTGTCCCATCAACATCAACAAACCGAGAAACTTCTTTACGAGTTGACTCGTGCGCAGTCAGCAATGTGCTATGGACCGTGAGCTCCTAGAGGCAGGAGCTGTGAGCGCCGGGGGGATGGACAGGGAGCCCGTCTGCGGTCTGACCTCAGAAGTGGCCTGAGGTGCGGGCCCTGGACCTGTCCTTTGCCTTCAACGTTGTCTGGACATCACCACCAGCGCTGTGCGAGCCTGTGTTGGATAACTACCTGGCTCCTACAGTTTTATTCGGCCTATAGTCCTGCAGAACCCTGAAGACTTCAGTGGCTGGACTGGGCGGGGGGGGTGAGATCGGAAAACACCCTTCCCCCTCACTACTGCCTTTCAGAGTTGCTCTCTCAGACTCTCCTCTACCCCAACCCCTGCCCACCCCACGGGAGGCAGACCCTGCAACCGGCCCCTTTCTGACATTTCATTGTATCTGCGTGAAGTGTGCATGATGGTTTCGCACACAAATCCCTTGCAGAACGGTCACCGAGGTCAGGGCGGTTCACACGTCCGTCACCTCACACTGTGGGCGAGGATGTGGTGAGAACCTTACGATCTCTCAGCAAAAAACCTCGATAGACATTTTCCCAGAAAAATGGCCAGTAGGGCCCTGGCCGGTTTGGCTCAGCGGTTAGAGTGTCGACCTGCAGTCCAGAGACCCGGGTTCGGTTCCCGCTAAGGGCACGTACCTCGGTTGCAGTTTGTTCCCCCACCCTGGTTGGGTCGTGCTGGTGACAACCACTCTATGTGACCCTTTCACATCGATGTTTCTCTCTCTCTCTCTCTCTCCCCCCCTCCCTCCCACTCTATCTGAACAAAAAATGGAAAAGTGTCCTTGGGTGAGGATAAAAAAAAAAAAAAGGCCAGTAGGTTCAGTAAAAGGTGTTCAACGTCACTAACCTCCAGGGACATGCCAATCAAAGCCACAGTGAACCGTCACCACGCCCCTGTTAGGGTGGCCGTCAGCAAAAAGACAAGAGATCACACGTGTTGGTGAGGACGGAAGGGAACCTTGTGTAGATGGGAATGCGGGATGGGACAGCCATTGGGGGAAACAGTGTGATAATCCTCAAAAAGTTAAAAAAGGACGATCGTAGGACCCTCTACACCCGGGCCTCTCTCCTCCTGCACCGGAACCTCCTGTGGGTATGTCCCCCTGGCTGAATTCAGCCCGAAGCCTACGGTCAAGGGAGGCCAGCTCATGCCATCCATGGAGGTCCTCCTGGCAGGACAGGGTGGAAAGAATGGCAGTAGAGCCCGGCCGCTGTGGCTCAGTGGTTGAGCGTCGACCCTGCACCAAGAGGTCGCCGGTTCAATTCCCAGTCAGGGCACACGCCCAGGTTGTGGGCCTGATCCCCAGTGGGGGGTGTGCAGGAGGCGGCCAGTCGATGTTCTCTCTCATCAATGTTTCTATCTCCCTCTCCCTCGCCCTCTCCCTTCCTCTCTCTCTAAAATCAATAAAGAAAAAAAAAAGAATAGCAGAAGAGGGATCTCTCAGGGAATGTCCAGTACAAGTCCCTCTCTTCACATGCAGGAACTTGTCACCCACCGTCCTCAGCTTGGAGCCTCACTGAAAGCTTCATGAAGTCCCTTTGTCGACTGAAACCCATCACGCATTTCCCCGTCTCTGCTCCTCCCACTCCCACGGAAGGCAGCTGCCCCCTGCTGGGGCGGAGGACTGGGAGCAGGGGGCGCAGCCTCTCACCCTGCAGAGTGGCTTTATCCTGACCACACCAAGACGGTGATTCCGGACAGGAGGGAAACCCCCAACCACAGTGCGGAGACTCGGACTGACTTCTCGATGACCTGCCACGGGAGACTCCCCAGGCCAGGGCCCCCGTTACAGCCCAGGTTAGTAGGGGCAGCTCAGGTTTGCTGGCTCAGGAGCCCTCTAAGAAAGCACAGGTGCCCAAGGTGGGACAGGGATGAGAGCCACGGTGCCCTCCCCTCATCTGCGTCCGGGGGCACCAGCTCAGATGCCGTGGCCTGTGCGCAGGACCAGGGCTCAGTGCCTGCAACCAGACCTCCCAGGGAACTGGCTTCTGAAATGGGGCAGTGACCCCGGAAGACTCATCAGCACCAGGGCTCCTGCAGACGGGACAAGGCCCAGCGAGGCCTCCGCCAGAGAAGCCGACTCACCAACACATCAACTCCTCGTCTCACACGAACACCGGGGATCCCATGAGATCAACCGTCCTCTATTTCTCGCCCACAGCGTGGTGGGTGGAACTGGGAACTTGTGGGGATGGAGATATGGGAGGGAGGAGGGGCACTGGCCTGGCCTGGCTAGAAATGGCTGAGCATCAAACTCAGGCGGCAGACGGTGGGACGTCCAGACACGCTGGGAACCAACCCGAGCTCAGTTCTGGTTAAGGGCACAGACTTTTCCGTCCACTAGACCTCCCTCCGTCCCCATTGTGGCTCCGTGTCGGCCCACAGACCGAAGAGTCACGGGTTTGATTCTCAGTCAAGGGCATGTATCTCAGTTGCGGGTTTGATCCCCAGCCCTAGTCCGGGTCATGAGGGAAGCAACCAATTGATCTGTGTGTCTCTCTCACATCAATGTTTCTCTCTCTCTCCCTCCTTTCCATCCTTCCTCCCATTCTATCTGAAAAAACAAAAAATCAATGGGAACATCCTCAGGTGAGGATTAAAAAAAATAATCGTAGCTCCGCTGACCCTTTTGTCTTGTGACCTTGGGCAGACGGAAGTTTTCTGATCTGTGAAATGGGTTTGACCAATCCCACAGGACGCTGCGGAGCATGGGGGGAGCGGACATATGTCCCTGCCTGTCACCGTGTTGGGCCCACAGTCTGCAGTCAATAAAGGCAGCCGTCATTGTCACGGTGAGCACACTTGTCACCCTTGCCGGGCCACATCGCACCTGGTAGCATGTCTTGGTCATTTACTTACCCCAAAGTGTTTACCCAGCGCTTGCCATCTGGCACCCTATGGGAGAAACAGGGGCCTCGGGGAGCTCAAAGTCCAGGGCTGGGGACAGGGGAGTGGAATTCACAGCTGTGATGGGGGTGAAGGCTGAGGGCACCGAGTCCACTGCCTGGCCCAGGCTGGGTGGTCAGGGAGGCCTTTCCTGAGGAGGCGGCACTCAACCTGAATTTGCCGGGTAAGGGGGGCTGACCAGGCCGCCGCAGCGGGAAAGTGTTCTGGGCAGAAGCACAGCGGCACTGAGAGGGGTGACGAGAGAGAGGGAGCTTTGGGGCGACGCAGAGTCAGGAATCGGGGGTGTGGGGTGAGCCAGAGAGGAGCCCAGAGGCTGAACGGAAGCCTCTCCGCGGCCTCCTGGGGTCCGAGTTGCTCCCAGCCCTGCAGGAGGCACACGTTCATTGTGCTTCGGCCCTGGCAGGGCCCCCCAGGGCTCTCAGACACCCCCTTTCCTAATGACACCCAGCCCGCCCAGCCCTCTGTCCTCTGACCGTTGTCGTCGTTGGAGGCAGCAGCTGAATCGAATCCAGTTCTGTGCACAGGGAAGGACAAGGCTCCCTTCCCCGCGAACTAACGGATGCTGCTTCTCAGGGGCGGGGCGGCCACGGCTGCAGGGCGGGGGGGGGGGGGGGGCGCCTTCCGAGCTCTTGGAGACCCGGGCGTCCTGAGCGGCTAAGGAGGCCCAGGCTGCTTGTCCTGCCTGGTGGGAGCGCAGGTTCCTCATTTGCATGGGAGGGGAAGGCAAGGGCATTGGGGACAAAACTTTTTTAATTTATTTATTTTTCTTTATTGATTTTAGAGAGAGAGGAAGGGAGAGGGAGAGAGAGAGAAACATCCATGAGAGAGAACATCGACTGGCCGCCTCCTGCACGCCCCCCGCTGGGGATCAGGCCCACAACCTGGGCATGTGCCCTGCCCGGGAATCGAACTGGGACCTCTTGGTGCAGGGTCGACGCTCAACCACTGAGCCACACGGGCCGCGTGGGACTAAACTTTTCACGTAAGCCCTGGATGATCTCAAAACGTCATTTAACCTTGGGAGTCTCCCTCTCCTCACCGGCAGGATGGGTACGACCGCATTCCTGGGAAGATTAATTGTGACAACGAATGTCTGTGTTTCTCACGCAGGGAACTCTGATCCCGGTGATATGGCGGGAGGCACCGATTCTCCTGCCGCATACATGTTCCCCAAAGGTTTCAGGGTGAAGGGTTAGATTGAACAGGTCGAGTTATTCTGGAGAGGAATATGCCCCTTTCATGAATTATAGAGACAAAATAGGAAACATCAAAGAGAAGGTTTGTGCCCAGCCGGTGTGGCTCAGTGGTTGAGCATCGACCCTGCACCAACAGGTCACTGGTTCAATTCCCGGTCAGGGCACATGCCCAGGTTGCAGGCTGATCCCCAGTGGGGGGCATGCAGGAGGCGGCCAGTCGATGTTCTCTCTCATCGATGTTTCTGTCTCTCCCTCTCCCTTCCTCTCTCTCTAAAATCAATAAAGAAAAAAAATTATAAAAAACGGGAATGTTTGCAATGCTGTCAACTCTTTGGCCGTGGCCCCGGACCTCGGGGTTCTGTGTGTTTCCCCGTCAGTGAAAGTGCGTCGGCTGAACCCCAGGGAGCAGCTCTCTCTGTCCACGACATGAGGCAGAGCAAGTGTGATGTCAGCCTGTCGCCCGAAATGAATCCTCCTCAGCTTTGCTTCGTGGAGCTGACTTAGCCCGTGAACTGAGCTTCCAACTGTAAAATCACCTGTCGGCTCAGCCGTCTTTGACAGGATCACGGAAGAGCTGTGGGCGTCAAAGGATACTTGCCCCCAGAAGGTGACCATCCCGAGAGTAACTCAGAGAAGACGCCAGAGGAGGTGGGCGAGAGGGTCGCGCAGCTGCTGACACGGGACAGACTGGACGACAGTGGAGGCCAGGAGATGTGGAACCACAGGGCCCAGGAGCAAAATGCTGGGTACCCCCCAGGGGGCCCGAGATCCAGGAGCCGCTGCAGGCCGGGCAGGGGCAGGCGCTGCTCGGAGGAGACAATGGCCCTCACGGATGTGGCGTGACCCCCCAGGCACGGCCGCTGACTCAGGCCTCAGCGTTATCGCAGACCCGTTTAGCCGCCAGGCCGCTGTGGTCCATCCGTCCCGTCCGGCCAGGTGTGCGGAAGAGCCACCTCGGCCTCATGGCTGTTCTCCCTCCTCACGCTAACGCCACGGGACTGAGGCTGTGTGAGCCGGACTGCGTGCAGTTCTGATGAATAACGATGATACAGCGTATTTAAGAGCATAGCTTTTTTGCAGCAATACAGCTGCTGGGGGAGGGGGAGCCCACACCCTATTTAATGCATCTTATTCCTACTGAAGTGCCATCGCAGGCCTGGTGGCTGCCACTGGTCGGTTCTGATGGGGTGGCAGAGGGTGTTGTTTCCAATCCCTGAAACGAGAGAGCAGTGAATGTGTTCATTCCTGCTTCCAGGGTTGAGAAGATGCTTTCCGCCGGCCGGTGTGGCTCGGGGGCTGAGCCTCGTCCCTGCACCCAGAGGTCGCCGGTTCAATCCCCGGTCAGGACACATGCCCAGGGTGTGGGCCGATCCCCAGTGAGGGGCACGCAGGAGGCGGCCAGTCCGTGTTCTCTCTCATCGATGTTTTTATCTCTCTCTCCCTCTCCCTTCCTCTCTCTCTAAAATCAATAAAGAAAAAATATTAAAAAATAAAAATAAATGAATAAATAAAATGCCAAGCAGCCCCTTAGGTCCTGGCTGTTGCCAGCTGAGCAAAGCTTCCACCTGCAGGCTCACCTGGAAGGGGCTGCACACTTCAGCCGACGACGTCGTCCCTGGGCCAGGACTGCCCGCTCCCTCCAGGTCCCTCCTCCGTCCCTTGCGCCTCCTCCTGCCGGGCACAGACGGTTGCACCGGCAGCAGGTGAAGGCCCCGCCCGTACGGATTCGGAAGTACCGAGCTTGACGACCGTTTTGAACGTAAAAGCGGAGCTTCCTCTGAATGAGCCGGCTGAGCCACGCGGCCAAGCAAGGGCAGTTCACATCTTGAGTCCGGCCCGAGTTACGTGACGGGTGGACCACACGCTGCCTTGGACACATGGACCGTCCCAGTCTCCCGACAGGTGCTCACCTTTCCTCGTGCCCATTTCACAGACAAGGCACTCGAGGTCCTGGCGCTGCAGACTGGGAGAGTCGACAGCCTGCGTGGCCCGTGCTCTCCTGCACAACCTCCGGTTCCCCACAGGGGCCGCTCTCATGCCCTAAGGAGACACCGCGCCCCGTCCCTGGGGGTGGACACTCTCCACGGAAGAGCGGGAGACGGGGGACAGTCTCCTGCCCTGTTGGATGAAAATGGCCTGTGGACAGAGCCCCGGTTTGGAGCAGGGAGGCGAGATGTGTAAGCCAAATCATCCAATGGGAGGCTTTCCTCGCCCACCGGGACATTTTGAGGAAGGGGTACAGTCAAAGACGGGGCAGCCCAGTTTCTGTTCCAGCCGACATGGGTGGAAGAGAGGAGAAGTATATGAGGGGTGGCAGGTCAGCTTCTCCAGGGGAATTTCCGTCCTCAGTGTCTTCATCTGTCCAGTGGGCATCATAGCAGTGCCCAGCCCACAGCCACCGTGAGGCTTACACAGCGGAAGGTGCATGAAACACTCGGAACAGCCCTTGGCGTGTGGACACACCCGGCGTTGTTAGCAGCAGGTTGCTTCGGAAGCCGGAACCGATCAGTTCTTCTGCAGCAAGAGACGTCACGATCGAGTGGACCGGTTTCCTGACCGTGGTACTAGGGAGACGGGAATATTCTGCAGAGAAGGGCGGTAGCGTCTCCTTCCCTGGACCGTCGTGAGAACCGTTCAGGCTCCGGGGAGAAGGAACAATGAGCGCTGATTGGAGCCCCCGCCTTGCGGGCGCCGTTGTCCCTGTCCCGTCGCTCCGCAGGTGTTTCCTTCTCCAGACGCCGCCGGTCAGAGGGGCTGAGGTCGGCCCCTCATCACAGTGCTGCCCAGTCACAGGAGAGGAACAACGTAACCTTCAGAAACCCTTGCAGCCCAAAGGGTCCGCTTGGCTCGCTCCATCCATCAGCAAAACGGAGACGAGACGCGCACTGTGCTCACCTCAGAGTGTCCGACTCCCCTCACGGTATCGAATGCTCCCAACATGAGCAGAAACCGGGGGCCGGTCAGTGCCAGGACCTGACTGGCACCTCCGAGTGCAGCCTGGAAGAGGCTCCAACCGCATGGCGTGTGGGGGGCTGTGAGCGGCTGTGCCCCAAGACTTTTTTTCCTTTATTTATTTATTTTTTTTTAGAGAGAGAAAAAGGGAGAGGGAGAGATAGAAACATTGATGAGAGAGAACACTGACTGGCCGCCTCCTGCACGCCCCCCACTGGGGATCAGGCCCACAACCTGGGCATGTGCCCTGACCGGGAATTGAACCGGCGACCTCTTGGTGCAGGGTCAACGCTCAGCCACTGAGCCACACTGGCCGGGAAGCCCACAAGCCTTTGACCCGTACTTTGTTAGTTGGTTTCACGTGTGGGCTGTCACGGGGGCCTGGCTGAATAACAGGGTTCCAGCCCCATTCTTCGGCCCCCTCAGCAGAGTCCGACTCTCCGCACAGTGCCTGGAGGGCTCCATGCACTCGGCGGGTCCAGGGTCCAGCTCCACGGCTCAGGCGAACCCCTGTGGGTCTGAGAGGCCAAGGTTCAGAGCAGCCTCCGAGAGCGGCTTACGAGCTCCCCCATCTCTGCCAGGCCCCACTTTCAGGAGAGAACCAGCCCGGGAACAAGCACAGACGTGGTCTGGTCGCTCTGGGGCTCAGGAGTATGGCTGTTTCACAGAGTCGGGCTGGCTGGAGGCCAGGGGGACGTCCTTTGTGCCCTGGCGTCAGTCACTGGTCACTGGCCAGGGACGGGCACGAGGGCAAAGTGTGGCTACCCTCTGGGCTCCATGCCTGCTGTTCGGCGGAGGCGGATTCTGTAGGGACGTGGGCCGCTGTGGGCAGCCAATGCTGACACCGGTTGGAGGATGCGTGTGTCCGACCAGCTGTAAGGATCTGAGTGGGCAGCTCAGCGGAACCCCAGTCCAGCCAGCCTGGTGACACCTGCAAAGCCAGAGGCTGCTGAGGACCCAGGCAGCACACAAGGGGCAGTATCTCTGACTGCCTGGCCAGCACCCCGGGCACCCACACTCTGGGACGGCAGAGGCGAGCAGCCTGGCCAGCACCCCGGGCACCCACACTCTGGGACGGCAGAGCCGAGCAGCCTGGCCAGCACCCCGGGCACCCACACTCTGAGACGGCAGAGCCGTGGTTCGGGGGTCTGTCCTCCTACCTCTTCCCAGCAGGACGTAACCTGTGAGTATGGTCCTGAGGGCTTCTGCCGGGTCAGCTGTCAGAGCTACTCCGTGAGCAACGCCCGCCCCCAGGGCCTGAACACAAGTTAAAGCTGAAACACCAAACCCCCTCAGCCCGGGAGAGGTGATGGGGAAGCACTCTGAATTCCCCCTGGCGGAGGGAAGCAAGCAAGACCCCAGCTCCGCAGGGCCCTGAGGAAGTCCAGGCTGAAAGGGCAGGATGCACAATCGGCTCAGGGAACCCACTAGGTCATGGGGCGTCACTGGGGTGTTCTCCAAGAGACCCAGCCCCTCCTCGAAAGTCTTCTGAGAGTTCCGGAAGTGCCGCCGTGAGCGTGGGGACGACGAGAGGGCCACGGGTACCACTAGCGAGGAGAGGAGGTGAATCGACGAAGATGGGACGGTCTCGGAGGCTGAAGGGCTGGGGTCGTTCCGTGTCCTCAGTGACGCCAAGAAGCTCGGCCTGTTTTCCTGGGACAGCCAGAGACTGGGGGCAGATAAACATGTTCCCGGGGCCTCGTCCAAAGGCTGGTCTGCAGGGGGCCTCGTCGGGGTCTCCCCGAGCCCACCGCCTGGGGAAAGGCGGTGTTCAAAGGATCTGGCCGAGGACGGAGGTTGTTCTGGGGGGAGCAGTTTGCCTGCCGGGTGCTCAGGGTGGGTGGGCTGAGGGGGGCTGGGCCCCACTGTGACTGATGCTGGTTGGCACCAGGACACCAGGGCCGCACCGGGACCCATGTTTCCTCAGGCTGTGACCTGGGGCGGGCTAACTCTGGCCGTGCACCTGTATGAGAAAACGGGGTACCAAGGATCACCCTACTGCTCAAACCAGGAAGAAGGACCCACACCCAGGCAAAGAAAAGGTGATTCAGGGCCTAAGGCAAAAAAAACAAAAACAACCTTCCAAACTCTTATTTGCTGTTTAAGTCATCAGCCCTCAGGCCCATTCCCACAGGGAGGGGCACACTTCTGGCTAAAGGGCTTGAAGAAACATGACGGCTACGAAAACTCCCTCCAGAAGATGTACACACACGCGTGCACACACACATGCACACACGCACACTCACATGTGCACACACGTGCACGCACATGCGCACAAGCGCACATACACACACAATCTCCAGCACGAACCCCGGGTGTCAGAATCCTGAAGGGGATCTTTGGGTGGAAGAGAAACTGGGGCCACAGGGCAGGACTCGGGGCGGGGACGGCACCAGGGGGGTGGCCACAGTGGTCAGGAACCGTGGCTCTAGGACCCACGCGGGAGCCTCTGGTACTGTGGGATCCTTGTCGTCCCCTCTCTTCCCCACAGGGCTTCGCGGTGACCCCAGGGAGGGAGGGGGCTCTGGTGTGAGCTCTGGACGGCAGCAGGGAGGAGGGGCTGGGAGACTTCGTACCCGAACCAGCCTGAGGTGGGAAACCCCAGGGGGCAGAGCGGCTGTGGCCACGCCTGGGGCCTGGAAGAAGAGCAAGAAGGGAGGGTGGGCCAGGGCGTGGCTGGGCTTGGGAGGGACTGTGGGTTGTCAGCGGTGGGACCAGCCGATGGGAACCAGCGGGTTCTGAGGTGACTGGGGTCATTCGCTTAGATGCCCGTCGTCGATGTTCTGTCTCCGGGGACAGCCTGTTCTCAGGGATCACTGGCGTCCCCGGCCCCAGCCCTGTGTCCTGCACTTCAGCCCAGATCGAACCGCCCTCCCTGCGGAACACCCGTCACACACCCACCGAGCAGACTGGAGGAAGTGGGGGAAGGAGGAGGAAGTCAGGGGGTACTCAGACACAACCCCCCAAAACGGGGAGCCACGCAGAGAAGAATTCTCTCCAGATCTCAGGATCCTTCCCGGTCCGGTATCTTCTGCTGGAACTGCTCACACGTCTCCTGCGGCCGGACCCTGCAGAGGGGGCGCAGGGGCACCGTGAGTGGGGGTGTGGGGTCAGAGGGACCCAGGCCCATCCACTCACCCACTCATGACAAGGTTTATGGAGCATCTCCCACCAGGCCCTGGGAGAACAGAATGGAGCCTGTGGACACTCAGGTGCGGATTTCTGGTGCACACCCCCAGGTGAGCTCCCAGCACCTCCCTTGCAGGGTGATAAGGCAGACCACCCCCCCCAGAATGGCAGGAGCAGCTGCAGGCCCCCGGACCCCACCCTCCTGCCTCTCACCTCTGCGGACTGAGAAGGCAGGTGTCAAGGTCCGTCTCCTTCCTGTTCTCGCCTCACCTGGCCAGGCCTGCTCCGGCAGGGTTCTCTCCCCGTCTCCTCCGCACACTCAGCAACACGAGGAAGCTGATGCCACCAGCCCCCGTCACAAAACGGGGCTCCTATTAGGATCACAAAACCCACAGGAGGACTCGGCGGACAAGAGACCTCAGGCGTCAGGGAACCCAGGGATCTCATTTCATAGACGAAGACGCTGAGGTCCAGAGGGCCACACGCGTGGGGTCTGAGCGAGCTCTCGGCCAACGGAAAACCCCCTGGGGGTTGTTATAGTGTTGTTGTTATTTTTCCTCTGAGCACGCTGGCCGGTGTCCCGTGACCCACACAGGAAAGGGAGGCATGAGTCATGCGTCCTTCATTTGTCCTCAAAGACCCCATTGTCCCCAGGCTGGGGCGGCTCAGCGCCCCGACCGGCGGGGGGCTGGTCACCGCTTCCTCGCAGGGCCGGGCTGGCTGGAGTGATGGGCTAATTAAATCACAGACAGATTCCTCAGCAGTTGGCGGGGACCATAAATGCTGTCCCAACGGTGCAAGGCCAGAGATGACAGATGGAGCTTGTTCCAAAAGATGCGTCTGCCGCCTCCCAGCCCTCGGCCTGAGGCCCAGCTCCAGCGGCGACGGGTCTGCGCCCGGAGACAACCAGGGGGGACAAAACACACGACGGAGGATGGAGCTGGTTCAACCCAAACACAACAGCAAGACATGGAGAGCTGCCCGGCTGGTGCGGCTCAGCGGCTAGAGCGTCGACCCTGCACCAAGAGGTCGCCGGCTTGATTCCCGGTCAGGACACACGCCCAGGTTGTGGGCCGATCCCCAGTGGGGGGCGTGCAGGAGGCGGCCAGTCCATGTTCTCTCTCCTTGATGTCTCTATCTCCCTCTCACTTCCTCTCTCTCTAACATCAATAAAGGGGGATAAATACAAATAGAGCCCTGGCCAGTTTGGCTCAGCGGTTAGAGTGCTGGCCCGCGGACCAGAGACCCGGGTTCGGTTCCCGCTAAGGGCATGTACCTTGGTTGCAGTTTGTCCCCGGCCCTGGTTGGGGTCGTATGGGTGGCAGCCACTCGATGTGTCCCTTTCACGTCGATGTTTTTCTCTCAATCTCTCCCTCCCGCTCTATCTGAACAAAAAATGGAAAAATGTCCTCGGGTGAGGATGGAAAAAAAAAAAAAAGAAATAGAAAGCTGACCCACACCATGGTCTTCGTGGAAGAACACAGAACTGCCCCATATGCTTCTCGGTGGGAGGAGGGAAGTCCTTCTCCAAGTGTGACTGGAATCCTGTTCGCTGCCAAGGCTGGAAGAAGGGAAACAACCCCTGTGCCCAGGGGCAGAGGCCGGGAGCCGGGACAGGCCCTGCAGAACGAGCAAAGACTGCTGGGCCTTCCGAATGGGGTTCCTCTTCACGCTCCCCAGCCAACAGAGACAACCACGCTCCATGACCCCTCTCCCTCCGACCTCTCTCAGGAAGTTGACCTGGATGAGAGCAAACCAAGGTCTTGACTTATCTTTGGTTCCCACGCTGCCAGCAAGCAGTGAGCTGGGGAGAAGAAAGAGAAACCAAGGGCGTGATCTCGCTGTTCGAAATGACCTGCGCGGGACTCCTCGCCTGGTCAGGGGTTTGAGCCTCCTCTCCGCCTCTGGAACTGTTCGTCTCACCTTCCCCGGGGTTCCGGTTTGCCCGCTACATGAACACAGGGAAGCACCCTGCCTTGCGGGGCTCTCGTGAAGCTGAAAAGAGATCATTTATTTAAAATACCAAGTAGCCCGGCCAGTGGGGCTCAGTGGTTGAGCATCAACCCTGCACCAAGAGGTCGCCGGTTCGATTCCCGGTCAGGGCACACGCCCAGGTTGTGAGCCGATCCCCAGTGGGGGGCGTGCAGGAGGCGGCCAGTCGATGTTCTCTCATCGATGTTTCTGTCTCTCTCTCCCTTCCTCTCTCTCTAACATCAATACAGGAAAAAAAAATTCAATAAAATAAAATACCAAGAGGTTGGCAAAGTGAACCGTGGTTATTCAGCCACTCCTCGGGGGACGCGGGCTCTGCGGGCCATGAGGGCGTTCTTGACCCCAAGAACAAACCTCTGCTTTCCTTGGTGAGGACTTACCCAGAGCCTTCAGAACCAGAAGAGTCGCCCCAAACTCTAGCCTGACTCCCACCTGCTGTAAGATGCCTGAAGAAACAGACCCAGGCGGGACAGAGGGACAGGGTCCCTGCAGCTGAGAAGATGCTACACGTCCAGCCAGGCGGCGTTGTCCTCCCCGGCCACCTGCTCCTTGGAATTCACCCACAGCGGGCGGCCTGCCCGGCACGATGCCGTCTGCAGCCTGTGCCCGCTGCCAGGGAGGGGCAGGGACAGCCGCAGGGGCGGGCAGCTGTGTGTCGTCCTGGGCGTGGCCCGGGGAGGGCTGGCGGGACCTGTGGAGCTGAAACTGTTCCGAGACAGAAACCCTGAAGAGCAGGTGTATGAGAAGTCCCGTCCACTCTGCCTGTCGCCGCCTGCCACCTGCGCCCACCTCCGGCTCTGAGACCGGCCTCAGCATCTGGGAGACACCACGGCCGAGCTCGGAGCAGGGCGTCTCCCCGCGGAGGCCCCGTCTCCCGTGTCATGCCTGCGACAACCCTTTCCGTTCTCCCAAGGGGAAGAACAGAGACTGGCACTCGGGGATGATGCCCTACTCTGTGCCCAGAGTTGTGTCAGGTGCTCACATTACCTCGTTGAATCCTGAGAGCCACGGTGTCGACTGGGGACCCCGGGGGACAATAGCACACGGAACCCCACACTGTGGTGAGAGGTTAGCACCGTTCACAAGGTGTGGGCAGGGTTTAACGGAAGGAACCAAGGACCGTGACATCCTTAGACAAGAGCAGCGGACCGCACCTCCCTGGGCGGGAGAGACCCCAGAAAGGACGGTCACGGGCACTAAGACACAGTGTCTTTTGGGACAGGGGCAGGGGCTGCCGAACAGGAGCTGTGGCCCTTGGCTGAGACACACAGCCAGCTTGTGGGGAAATACCCCCGACGGACTGTTCTCCTGTGATTCTGAGGGTTTGCAGCTGCCTCCAAGGCCCAACCCCGTCCACGGCCAGACAGCAAGGATGCTCACGGACGCTGCGCAGGTGGGTGAGCAGGGGCAGGCAGGGCAGAGGGAAGGTGGCCCGTGGACCTGCAGAGCCAGACAGCAGGTGGGCAGCACACGCAGGGCAGAGCTGAGCGACCAGCTTACATGTCCCCGAGTCGGCCACGGATCCCAGATCTGGTCCTCAGTCCATGTTCTCCCTAACGTCTTCTGTCTCGTGTCCTGTCTCAGAGAAAGCAGGACAGGAGGGAGGGAGGGAGGGTCGCAGCTTCTTCTGAGCTCACCTGGTCTGAGATTCCAGCCCCTGACACTCCGGTTCCTGAGGTCTCCATCAGGTAAGATTCGCACCCAACTCAACCATCGACTGGCTTCTGACCTGGAGAAATCCCTTAGGCTGTGTGGGCTCCCGTCTTTGCATTTGAGGGGGAAAGAGGCATAATTCTGCCCCTGCTTCCGTTGCAAATATATATATTTAAATAACTTTTACTTTCTCTTGACCTGTATTTTACCAGTTTTGTTTTGTTTTTAATCCTCATCCAAGGATATTTTTACATGTATCTTCAGACAGAGTGGATGGGGGGGGGCGGAGAGAGAGAGAGAAACATCCGTGTGAGAGAGACACATCGGCTGGTTGTCTCTTGCATGACCCCCGCCGGGGCCGGGGACGAACCCCAACCAAGGTACCAATGGGCCCTTGGCTGGAATCAAACCCGGGACTCTCTTGTCCGCAGGCCAAGGCTGTAACCACGGAACAACCAGCCAGGGCCCATTGCAAATATTTTTAAAGGATAAAAGTGAGATATACGTGTAAATGTCTCTGGCATGACACACAACCCACACATGCAAGAGAAAAACGATGCTTTTTAGTCAATGTTGATGAGACAACCCACGACGTACAGGCTTTGTTCCTACAACTGGGAACATAACAGCCAGCGAAACAGGCAAGTCTCTGCCTCCACGGAGGTTGCATCCGGCTGCGGAAGACAGACAATGAGCAAACAGATTCGTGAGTAGGATGTCCCAGCAGATAAGGACTTCAGGACCTGCACGTAGCGAGTGTGGGGAGTGGAGACGACGCTACAGGGGGAGAGCGGAGGAGGTCCGCAGGATAAGAAATCACTGGAAGCCCGGCCGGTGTGGCTCAGTGGTTCAGCACCGACCCTGCGCCAAGAGGTCGCTGGTTCGATTCCCGGTCAGAGCACATGCCCAGGTTGTGGGCCCATCCCCAGTGGGGGGCGTGCAGGAGGCAGTCTGTGGATATTCTCTCTCGTCGATGTTTCTGTCTCTCTCTCCTCCCTCTCTAAAGTCAATAAAGGGAAAACAAAAAACAAAACTGAGCTGAGACCCACTGAATAGGTAGAGATTGACGTCATCTTGCATCCGGGCCCTTCGGTGTGGGTACCTCTTCTTTCTTTATGGACCTTGCTTCCTCCTTGGCTTTGGACTGTGCTCGACCCCCCGACTTTTCCAGTTTCCCCAGCCTGGGCTGAAAGAGCCCCTTCCTGCCCCTGCGAGGGTGAACTCTGACCTTGGGGAGCAGGGGAGCCAGGAGAGACCTTCTACCAGGGAGCGACATCTTCAGCCACGATTCCTCCCAGAACTTCACACTTGCGAACTCATTTTGGAGCAAGACCCCCCAGTCCAGACCACCCTCCTACGGGCCCTCCCTGCTCCCTGGGGAAACCTCCTGCCGTCTCCCCAGCTGGGAAGCAGCAACTCCTTCCTCTCGGTTGTACAAACAAACAAAACCCTTGGAACGACCCTTGCCTGGTCTCCCTTAGAATTCACATCCAACCGGTCACAAATTCCTCACCATCTGTCCTCAGACTCTGTCTCCCAAACCCGACCCCTCCTTACCACTCCCCCTCACGGTCCAGGTCCATGTCACCATCCCGTTTTCATCAGAACTGTTGCGCTTGACTTCTATCGGGTCCTTACGCTTCGGTCCCATAAGTCTCCTCTTCCGAGGTGAAGCTTGTATGATCTGTCTTCTTCTCTCCACGGTCTCATGGTCCCCGTCTCTCCCACAGTCATCTGTCCATCCCTCTACTTCTCTGCCTTCAAGCTAAGCACCCGCCCCTCCAGCCACAGCGCCCTCAGTTGCTCCTGGAACCCAGAAAGTGTACCATTCCCTCCGCCTGGAATGTCTTCTCACCCCAGATACTCACGACGCGTACCCCGTCCCTTCCTTCATCTCTCAGATCGATTCCGCTTCCAGAGACGTCTTCCCCGAGCCCCTGCTCAGCGCGGCACTGGCCACGGTCAGCGTTTACTCCTCCTTCTCTCTCGTTTTTCTTGTCACAGGACGTACCACCACCTGGCCTGTCATGGCTGGTGCCGTTGAGCCTCCTCATGTCCCAGCTAGAAGGTGAGCTCCGCTGGGAAGAGTATTGGCAGCGTCCGCCTCTCTATCCCAACACTCAGAACAGAGCCGAGCACGTATCAGGCGCTTGAGGAACATTTGTTGAATGAATAAATGAAGGGTCGGAGTTGTGTTTTTGAGGGGTCTCCGTGGATGGGGAAGGGAATGGAGAGGGATAGCCCCAGGGAGGATGAGTCTCCTGGGAGCTTTGAGGGGTCTGTCGCCCAGGGACGTGGGGGTGATGAAGAGACGTATCTTCAAGAAAAAATGTCAAATGCAGATTTGGCAGGACTCAGGGGCTCACTGAGTGTGCGGTGGTGGCTGAGAGGTTGGGGGGATGCCATGGCTACAAAATCCCTCCCCCTAGAAGTGGGGGGTCTGGGCCCCACACAGGGATCCCCAAGCCAGACCAAGGAGACAGGATGAAGAGCCCGCATAGCGCCTGGGGGTGAAACTCAGCGGAGAATCCGTCTGCCTGGGAGGCCCAGACGCCACCTTCCCAGGGACGAATACTCCCTGTGTTACAGCACCAGCCTGGGCAGTGTGGGGTCCAAGCTCTGACCGATGGCCACGCCACACCGCTGCCCTCGGGTCCTGCAGAGGGTCTGTTGGTGGCACCCAGCAGTGACTTTCAGGACCCTCTTCTCATAGGGAGGCTTTTGGTGGAGACTCAGTGACCAAATTGTGAGGCTTGGGAAAGAGGGCTGGTCTCCCCACCTCTAGACACAGCCTTTGTCCCCGCCCCCAGCAGCACAGGAGAACCAGGGGGCCACACGGAGCTGCGACCACCGGACCAGGTCTCCTGGGAAAGCTCTGTCCAGGAACCAGACCGGCAAGTGTTGGGCTACGTGGCTACAATGCAGGGGGTGGGGTTGGGGGCAGCAAATCTCTCCCTTTTTAAAAATCTTTATTGTTGACAGTATTAGAGATGTCCCCCTTTTCCTCCCCTTGACCCCCTCCCCATTCCCACCCCCTTCCTGCTTTTCCCAAACTATTGCCTGTGGCCATTGGTTGTGAATATACTCATATAAGATCTTTGGTCCATCTCTACCCATCCCTCCACTCTCCTATCTCTGAGATTTGTCAGTCTGTTCCCTATTCCATGTCTCTGGATCTGTTTTGATCAACAGCTTATTTTGTTCATGGTATTCTAAAACCAAGTGAGATTATGTGGTACTTGACTTTCTCTGACTGGCTTATTTCACTGAGCATGATACTCTCCAGGTCCCTCCATGTCGTCTCAAAGGATAAGAGATCTTTCTTTTTTACAGCTTCATAGTACTCCATTGTGTACATGTACCACAGCTTTTTATCCACCCATCTACTGATGGACACTTGGGCTGTTTCCAGATCTTAGCTATTGTAAATAGTGCTGCTATGAACATGGGGTGCATATATTCTTTCTGATTGGTGTTTCAGGCTTCTTAGGATATATTCCTAGAAGTGGGGTCACTGGGTCAAATGGCAGTTTCATTTTTAATTTTTGAGGTAACACCATATTGTTTTCCACAGTGACTGCACCAGTCTGCATTCCCACCAGCAGTGTACCAGAGTCCCCTTTTCTCCACACCCTCGCCAGCACTTGTTGTTTGATGATTTGTTGATGGCAGCCATTCTGACAGGTGTGAGGTGATACCTCCTAGTCATTTTAATTTGCATCTCTCTGCTGATTTTCATACATGTCTTGGCCATGTGTATGTCCTGCTTAGAGAATTATCTATTCAGCTCCTCTGCCCATTTTTAAATTGGATTATTTGTGTTCCTTTTGTTGAGTTGTATGAACACTCTATATATTTTGGATATTAACCCCTTATCCAATGTATCATTGGCAAATATGTTCTCCAAGGAGTGGGTTCCCTTTTCATTTTGATGTTGGTTTCTTTTGCTATGCAGACTTTTTTTCTTTGATGTAGTCCCATTTATTAATTTTTTCCTTTTTTTTCTTGCCTTAGATGATGTATTGGTAAAAATACTGCTAAGTGTGATGTCTGAGGTTTTTCAGCCTACATTTTCTTCTAAAATTTTTATGGTTTCCCAAGTTACATTTAAGTCTTTTATTCACTTTGAATTTATTCTTGTGTATGGTGTAAGTTGGTGGTCCAGTTTTATTTTTTTGCATGTAGCTGTCCAATTTTCCCAACACCCTTTACTGAAGACTGTTTTTTCTCCATTGTACGTGCTTACCTCCTTTGTTGAATATTAATTGCTCATTGTGCCTTTGATCAATTTCTGGGTTCTCTGTTCTGTTTCATTGATCTGTATGCCTGTTCTTGCGCCAGTACCAGGCTGTTTTGATTATGATTGCTTTGTAGTATAACTTGATATCTGGCGTTGTGATCCCTCCAACTTTTTTCTTTTGAAGAATGCCGTGGCTACTTCGGATCTTTTTTTGTTTCATATAAACTTTTGTAGCATTTGTTCTAGATCTCTGAAATTTGCTGTTGGTACTTATCAGGGATTGCATTGATCTGTAGGTTGCTTTGAGTAGTATGGACATCTTAATGATCTTGATTCTTCCGATCCATAACATGGTATATACTTCCACTTTTTTTTGTCTTCCTCTATTTCTTTTTTCAATGTCCTGTAGTTTACTGAGAACATATTTTTTACCTCCTTGGTTAAGTTCATTCCTAGGTCTTTTAAAATTTTTTGTTGCAATGGTAAACAAGACTGTTTTTTTAGTTTCCCTTTCTAAGTGTTCATTGTTGGTGTATAAGAAGAAGACCATGAATTTCTGGATGTTAATTTTGTATCCTGCTACTTTGCCAAATTCATTTATTAAACCTAGTAAATTTTTGTGGAGTGTGTAGGGTTTTCTATGTACAATATCATGTCATCTGCAAATAATGAGAATTTCCCATTTAGGTGCCTTTATTTTTTCTTCTTGTCTGGTCACTGTGGCTAAGACTTCCAGTACTATATTGAATAAGAATGGTGAAAGCAGACATCTCTGTCTTGTTCCTGTTCTTAAGGAAAATGCTTTTAGTTTTTGCCCATTGAGTATGATGTTGGCTGTAGGTTTTTCATATATGACCTTTATTATGTTGAGATATGATCCCTCTATTCCCACATTGCTGAACGTTTTTATCAGAAATGGGTGCTGGATTTTGTTGAATGCTTTACAGCATCTATTGATATGATCATATGATTTTTATCTTTTATTTTGTGTGTGATGTATCACATTTATTGATTTGTAAATATTTTACCAGCCTTGCATCCCTGAGATGAATCCCACTTGGTCATGGTGAGTAAATTTTTTCAGTATATTGTTGGATCCAATTTGCTAGTATTTTGTTGAGAATTTCAGCATCTATACTCATCGGTGATATTGGCCTGCAGTTTTCTATGTAGTGTCTTTATCTGGTTTTGGCATTAGAATTATGGTTGCCTAATAAAAAGAGCTTGGAAGTCTTCCTTCTTCTTGAGTTGTTTGGAATAGTTTGAGGAGAATACGTGTTAATTCTTCTTTGAAAGTTTGGTAAAACTCCCCTGTGAAGCCATTTGGACACTGGCTTTTGTTTGCTGGGAGTTTATTGATTACAGCTTCAATTTCCTTAATTGTTATTGGTCTGTTCAAGCTTTTTATCTTCTCCCTGTTCAGTTTTGGATGACTGTGTCATTCTAGGAATTTATTCATTTCACCTAGGTTGTCTCATTTTTTGGCCTATAATTGTTCATAGTATTTTCTAACAATCCTTTGTATATCTGTGGTGTCAGTTGTTACTTCCCTCTTTCATTTCTGATTTTGTTTATTCAAGTCCTCTTTTTTTGTCTCTTGGTGAGCCTGGCTAAAGTTTCAACAATCATCTTTATCTTTTCGAGGAACTGTCTCCTGGTTTAGTTGACTTTTTCCATTGCTTTTTTAGTCTCTGTGCCATTTATTCCACTCTGACCTTTATTATTTCTTTCTTTCTACTTACTCTAGTTTATTATTTTGTTCACTTTCTAGTTCTTTAAGTTGTAGAGTTAAATAGTCTATTAGAAATTTTTCTTGCTTTTGAGGTAGGTCTGTAGTGCTATGAACTTCTCTCTCAAGACTGCTTTTTCTGCGTACCATAGATTTTATGTTTTAGTGTGTTCATTTTCATTGATTTACAGAAATTTTATTATTACTTCCTTGATCTCCTTGGTGACCCACTCATTGTTTAATAACATGCTATTTAGCCTCCATGTGTTTGAATGTTTTTGAGTGTTTTTATTGTAATTAATTTCTAATTGTATGCCATTGTGATCTGAGAAGATGCTTGCTATGAGTTCAATCTTCTCGAACGTGTAGAGACTTAGTTTGTGTCTTAACATGTGGTCTGTCTTTGAGAATGTTTAGTGTGCTCTTGAGACATTGGGTTGTAATTCTCTGTAAATATCTATTAAATCCATCTGATCTAGTACATCATTTAGGGTCTCTGTTTCCTTGTTAATTTTTTGACTAGAGGATTTATCCAGTGATGTGAGTGGAGTGTTTAAGTCCCCTATTATGCTGTCAATTTTTCCCTTGAGGTCCTCCAGAAGTTTTAAAATATATTTTGGTGTTCCTATATTGGATGCATATATGTTTACCAAGGTTATATCCTCCTGTTGGATAGATCCTTTTAACATTATGTAGTGGCCTTCTTTGTCTCTTGTTATGGCCTTCATATTAGATATGAGTATTGCTACCCCAACTTTTTAAAAATGTATTTCCATTTGCTTGAAAAAATGTTTTTTATCTCTTCAATTTCAACCTATGTGAGTCTTTTTTAGTAAGGTGGGGCTCTTGTAGACAACATATATATATGAGTCATGCTTTCTTATCTACTCAGCTACTCTGTGTGTTTTGATTGAAGCATTTAATCCATTTATATTTATGGCTATTATTGATATGTACTTATTTATTGCCATTTTAATTTATTATGCCTATGATTCTCTCTATATAGCTTCTGCTTATTACAGCAGTCCTTTTAACATTTTTTGCAATGCTGGTTTGGTGATAATACATTCCCTTAGCCTTTTTTTGACTGGGAAACTCTTTAATTCACCTTTTATTTTGGATCATAGCCTTGATGGATAGAGTAGTCTTGGTTTCAGATCCATGTTTTAATTACCTTGAATACTTATACCATTCCCTTCTGGCCTATAGTGTTTCTATTGAGAAATCAACTGACAGCCTTATGGGAGTTCCATTGTAGGTAACCTCTTGCTTTTCTCTTGCTGCCTTTAAGATTCTTTCTTTGTCTTTAATTTTTAACATTTTAATTATGATGTGTCTTGGCATGTGCCTCTTGGGGTTCTTCTTCCTTGGGTTCTCTGTGCTTCTTGTACTTGGATGCCTTTTTCCTTTGCCAAGTTGGGTAAGTTTCCTGCCACTATTTCCTCAAATAGATTCTCTAACCCTTGCTCACTTTTTTCTTCATCTTGAACTCCTATGAAGTGGATGTTGTTGTGTTTTATATTGTCCCACAGCTTTCTTAAACTGTCCTCCTGTTTTTTAATTGTTTTTCTTTTTTGGTTTTCTGATTGGGTGATTTTTCTCTACCTTGTCTTCTAACTCACTGATCCCATTCTCAGCTTCCTCTAATCTGCTGGTTACTTCTTCAATGTGCTCTTTATTTCTGCTATGTCATTCCTGATTTCTAATTGGTTGCTTTTCATTTCTTCCATATTTTTTCTCCTGTTGTCGAGCATCCTCATAATTATTACTCTGAACTCTATATCTGATCATTTGTTTAATCTCAATTTCATTTAGCACTTCTTCTGGAGAATTCCCGTATTCTTTTATTTGGGATTTGTTTCTTCGTTTCGCCATTTTGGCTGTCTCAGCAGGGTTTGGAGCCTGCCAAAATCTCCCTGTGGATATCAATGTTCCACAGATTGTGGCTCCCTCTGCTGTGTTTAGATGTGTACGGAAGGGACCAAGCTGAACACCAATGTCTGATCTTACTCTCCCAGGTAAAGTCACAGGCCAGGCAAGATTCAAGTGTCCCAGAGCCTCTGCCTGCAGGCTGATTGTTAGTCTCAGTCAATTCATGACCCCAGGTTGCAGCCTTCAGCTGAATGAAAACTCCCCCTGGTGTGCAGGTTAAGAGGATGCCCAGTGGGTGAGGCAGGTGCTTCCCCTCAGGCTACAGCTGCCTTGGTGGGAGAACTCTGCCTGAGAAGAATGGTTTCTGCAGTTGGGTTAATGGCTCAGCACAGGGAACCAGGCCTCAGCCTTCACAGCTCAGTCCCCAGAGCCATGAAACTGAATGACCGCGAGCCAGGCCCAAGGCTCCAAGTGCCCAGAGACTCAGCTCTGCCAACTGGCTGGCGGATAGTCTCTGACAGTTAATGAGCCTCAGGTTACACTTCTGCCAGACAGGTGGGGTTAAATTCCAATGGGTGGAGCAGTTGCCTTCCCCCCAGGCTAATACCGTTCTGATAGAGAAAGATTGCCTGAGAAAAATGGTTTCTGTAGCGGGGATGACTCATCATAGGGCTCCTGGTGGCCTCCCTCCCAGCTCTCTCCCCAGTGCCACAAACCCCAATTCTCCTCATGCAGCTCCAGTCCAGTTCACTCTCCTTTTGCAGGAGCCCAAGGTGAGTGGCTGTAGCTTCAGTTTAGTGCACTGGCCCTTCAGGCAGGTACCCATGTTCCCAGCACCTCTCTACCAGACAGAACCTCTGCTCTGGTGTTTTTCACATCCAGGGGTTATGTGGGCGCGTTCCCCTGTTCTGCCCCTCTGTGCTGGGGAGTCGGCTTAGGGTTTAAACCCCAGACTGGGAACCCAGCCAGCCCTCTCGTGCCGCTGCACCTTCTACCAGGCTTGATTTGGGCTCCTCTTTATGTCTCTGGTTATAAGGGTTCTCTCCAGCTGGTCTTCAGTTGGTTATTCCAGATGACTTTTCTTTATTTTCAATGAAATTCCAGTTTGATCCTGGGAGATGGTCAGTGTAGCTTCCATTTGCTCTGCTACCATTTTTCCTTCCCAGTCTCTCTGACAAGTCAGCCTGTACTACCCCAGTGAGAGGAAGAAGTAGCCGGCCCCTCTTACAGGTTGCAGGCCACACCTTTAATGGGAGACTGTTTGGATCAGCTCTGCCAAGTCCTAGATACCCATCCTGCTGGGTTCATTCCGTAGGGAGAAAGGAGAACGGCTCAGAGCTGGCATATTCAGTGTGAGACTCTTGGAAGCTAATGTGTGGGACTGGAAGGAAGTGCTTAGCCCCCTCCTACAAGCTGGGTTGGCACAACCCCCAAAGGGAGACTGTTTGGATCTGTCCCCTCGAGCCCAGGGTGGCTGCGCTTGCTCCTGCAGAGGGGATGGGGGACTGCACACAACCTGCACCTGCAGGGAGCCCCTCCCAGGGACACTAGAGCTGGAGACTCTGGCAGAGGCTGAGTGGTTTGGCTTTGAGGCAGGAGACACTTTTCGCTCATTGAGTGGCTGACTGTGTGATCCTCAAGTAGGGCACCCACTAGCCCTGTCCCCCCAATTCCAGTTGCCCCAACCTACAAAGCTCACAACCTGTGGAGGGGGCTGTAGATAATGGCTAACCTAGACTCACTCTACAGACTTTCTTTGGAAGGTTCTGGAGAAAGGCCAGGCAATCTCAGAGTAGCTGACAGGTGGGGTGTACCTCAGGGAACCTCAGTCCTTTTCCATATCTACCCCAGCTCTATATGAGAGGAAGCTGACCCCACAGATTGGCCCATTCTATACACACACACGCGCACACACACACACACACACCCACCCAGGTCCTGTAGACACAGACACAAACAATAAAATGGGTGACAGCTTCATACAGGTAGCCCAAGGCCAGTTACACACATCTTACCTGTACCTGACCCCCACACAAGTAGACCCAGAACCAATACAACCAGTGGTGGGCATTAGACCACACCAGAATTCAGCCTAATTAGCCGAACAGGTGGCGTACCCCAAACAGGATTCTGGCAGCCACCAGACACTGCTGGAAACAGCTCTACCTTGAGGGCAGCCCCTGCACACGGTCTCATACATGGTGATCAAGGTTTATTTTTATAGTCAGCCAGCCTGGAGGGTTAACTCCACCCATGAAAGGGTCAACATCATTCAAGACTCAACTACAACAGGAGGGTGCACATAACCCACAAGAAACATTTCTGGAGCATGGAGCTCCAGTGACCTGGAAGATTGTGCTACTGAGCCCATAAGACACCTTCATCATAAACCCATCATAACAAGTGTGCAAGTCCTAACAGATCTACCTAATATACAGAGACAAAGAGGGGGAACAAAGACATATGCCCCAAGTGAAAGAACAGGAGAAATATCCCCCCAAAAGAATTACATATAATGGAAGAAATGAAAATACCAGATGCAGAGTTTAAAACAATGGTTATAAGGATAATCAAGGACCTTAAAGGAATAACGAATAATCTAAGCAAGAACTTAAACAAAGACACAGTAAACATTAAAAAGTGCGTAGAAACCATTGGAAAAAAACAAACAGAAAAGAACACGGTGTCTGAAATGAAGAATACACTAGAAAGATTCAACAGCAGGCTAGATGAAATAAAAGATTGACAAGATAACAGTAAGCATCCAAGCAGAGCAACAACAACAAAAGAACTGTAAGAAGTGAGGGAACTATAAGGGACAACATGAAGTGTAACAATATCCACATACCATAGGGGTACCAGAAGGAGAAGAGAGTGAGCAAGGAATAGAGAATCTGTTTGAAGAGATAATGGCTGAAAACTTCCCTATTCTGGTGAAGGAGAAAGTCACACAAGCTGAGGAAGTACAGAGAGTCCCAGTCAAGATGAACCCAAGAGAACCACATCAAGACACATCATAATTAAAATAGCAAAGACTAACAACAAAGTGAGAATCTTAAAAGCAGCAAGAGAGAGACAGTTGTTTACCAACAAGGAAGTTCCCATAAGACTCTCTACTGATTTCTCAACAGAAACACTTAAAGACCAGAAGGGAATGGCATGAAATATTTAAGGTGATAAAAAAGCAAGGACCTGCAACCAAGACTAATTTATTCAGCAAGGCTATCATTTAAAATTAAACGTAAAATAAAGAGCTTCCCAAACTGATAATAATAATAGCCAAAAAGTTCATTACCACCAAACCAGTATCGCAAGAAATTTTAAAGGGACTGGCAAGAAGAAGGAGGGGAAGGGGGAGGAGGAGGAGGAGGAGGAGAAAAAGGAGAAGAAGGAGAAGGAGAAGAAGGAGGAGGAGAAGGAGGAGGAGGAGGAAGGGAGAGAGGGAGAGGGGGAGAAGAGAAAGGGGAGGGAGATAGGTATAAAGAAAAAAATGGTGCCTAGCCAATGTGGCTCAGTGCATTGAGCATTGTCTCATGGACTGAGAGGTCCCAGTCTGATTCCCAGTAAGGGCACATACCCAAGTTGTGGGCTCAATCCCCAATAGGGAGCATGCAGGGGGCTGCTGGTTAATGTTTCTCTCTCACCTCAATGTTTCTATCTCTTTCTCTCCCTTCCTTTCTCTCTTAAAAATTCAATAAAAACATATTGTTTTTTAAAAAGAAAGAAAAAATGACAATAAATAAGTACCCATTAATAATAACCGTATTGTAAATAGATTAAATGATCCAATAAAGACATAAGGTAGCTGAACAGATAAGAAAACGTGACCCATTCATATGCTGTTCTGAGACCCACCTCAGAACAAAAGACTCACATTGGATGAAAGTAAAAGGATAGAAAAACCTATTCAATGCAAATGGAAACAAACAAACAGACAAAAAGCTGGAGTAGCAATAGTTATATCTGACAAAATAGACTTCTAAACAAAGGCCATAAAAAGAGAAAAAGAAGGTCACTACATAATATTAATGGGATCAATCCAACAAAACAATATAACCTTTGTAAACATATATGCATCCAACATAGAAGCACCTAAAGAACATATTGGCAGACATTAAGCAGGAGCTCAACAGCAATACAGTCATAGTAGGAAAATTTAACACCCCACTGATATCAGTGGATAGATCTTCAAGACAAAAAAATCACCAAGGGAACAGTGATTTTAAATGACACACTGGAATGGATGGTATTTGCAGAACACGTCATCCAAAAGCAGCCTAATATACATTATTCTCAAGTGCATGTGAAACATTCTCAAACATAGACCACATGTTTTGACACAAAATTAGTCTTAACAAATTCAAGAAGATTGCAATTATATCAAACATCTTCTCAGATTACAATGGTATAAAATCAGAAATCAACTGCAATAAAAAATAAAATAAAATAAAAAACCTGAAAAACATTCAAACATGTGGAGGCTAAATAGCATGTCATTAAACAATGAATGGGCTAACAATGAGATCAAGGAAGAAATAAAACATTACCTGGAAACAGATTAAAATTAATACACCATAACCCAAAATCTATGGGATACAGCCAAAGCAGTCCTGAGAGGAAATCTTATAGCATTACAGGCCTACCCCAGGAAACAAGAAAAATCTCAAATAAACAATCTAACTCTACACCTAAATGAACTAGAAAAAGAGCAACAAACAAAGCTCAGAGTAAATAGAATGAAGGCAATAATAAAGATCAGAGAAAAAAAATGAGACAGAGACTAAAAATGCAATATAAAAGATCAATAAAATCAAGAGCTGATTCTTTGAAAAGGAAAACAAGACTGGTGAACCTTTAACCAGACTCATCAAGAAAAGAGAGAGAAGACCCAAATCAATAAAATCAGAATTGAAAGAGAAATAACTGACATCACAGAAATACAAAGAATTGTAAGAAAATACTATGAACAACTATATGCCAAAAACTAGACAACCTGGGTGAAATGAATAAGTTCCTAGAAACATAGAATTTCTAAACTGAATCAGGAAGAATCAGAAATCCTGAATACAATAATTACAACTAATAAAATTGAAGCAGTGATAAAAATAAAAATATATAAAAACACATAGCAAACAAGTTCTGGACAAGATTGCTTCACAGGTGAATTTTACCAAACATTCAAAGAAAAACACCTATCCTTCTCAAACTATTCAGAAATGTTCAAGAAGTGGGAAGACTCCCAATCTCATTTTACAAGGCCAGCATTATCCTAATTCCAGAACCAGATAAAGACACTACAAAGAAAGAAAAGTATAGGCCAAGATTACCAATGAGCATAGATGCTAAAATCTGCAATAGAATATCAACAAACCATATCCAACAAAACATTAAAAAAATATATACATGATTAAGTGGAATTTATTCCAGGGATGCAAGGTTGGTACAATATCCACCAATCAAAAATGTGATATACACATAAACAAAATGAAGGATAACAGATGACATAATATTATATCTAGGGAACACAAAAGATTCCACCAAAAATCTACTAGAACTAATGAATGGGTTCAGTAAAGTAGTAAGATACAAAATACATATTCAGAAATTAGTTGCATTTTTATACACCAATAATGACCTATCCGAAAGGGAAACTAAGAAAACAATCCCATTCACAATTGCATCAAAAACAAACAAACAAAAACCTTGTCATAAATTTCATCAAGGGTGTAAAAGACCTGTACTTGAAAAATTATAGGACATTGAAGAAAGAAATTGAAGATGATACAAGTAAGTAGAAACATATACCATGTTCATAGATAGAAAGAATTAAGATCATTAAAATGTCCATAACTCATATCAATAGATGCTGAAAAAGCATTCGACAAAATCCACCACCCACTTTTGATTAAAATCCCCAGCAATGTGGGAATAGAGGGATCATATCTCAACATAATAAAGGCCATATATGAAAAACCTAAGGCCAATATCATACTCAATGGTAAAAACTAAAAGCATTCCCTTAAGAATGGGAACAAGACAGGGATGCCCACTTTCGCCACTCTTATTTAACATAGTATTGGCGGTCTTAGCTACAGCCATTAGACATGAAGAAAAAATAAAAGGGATCCAAAATGGAAAGGAGGAAGTGAAGTGAAACTGTCATTATTTGCAGATGACATGATATTATACATAGAAAATCCTAAAGACTCCATCAAAAATCTACTAGACTTAATAAATATATTTGGCAAAGTAGCCAGATACAAAATCAACGTCAAGAAATCAACAGTATTCTTATACACCAAAGATGAAATTACAGAAAGAGAAACAAAAAAAATCCCATTTACCATCGCAGTAAAAAAATTAAGATACCTAGGAATAAACTTAACTAAAAAAGTAAAGGACCTCTTCACAGAAAACTACAGGACATTGAAAGAAGAAATAGAGGAAGATATAAAAAAGTGGAAGTATGTACCTTGTTCATGGATTAGAAGAATTAACATCATTAAAATGTCCATACTACCCAAAGCAATCTATACATTCAATGCAATCCCTATCACAATACCAACGACATACTTCACAGAACTAGAACAAACACTCTAAAAGTTTATATGGAACCAAAAAGATCCCAAATAGCCACAGCAATATTGAAAAAGAAGAACAAAGTAGGAGGGATCACATTGCCAGATTTCAGGTTATACTACAAAGCCACTGTAATCAAAACAGCCTGGTACTGGCACAAGAACAGGCAGAGAGATCAATGGAACCAAATAGAGAACCCAGAAATTGACCCAAGACAATATGCTCAATTAATATTAGACAAAGGTGGCAAGAGCATACAGTGGAGTCAAGACAGTCTCTTCAATAAATGGTGTTGGGAAAATTGAACAGCTATTTGCAAAAAAAAAAAAAAAAAATGAAGCTATAACACCAACTTACACCCTACACAAGAATAAACTCAAAATGGATAAAAGACTTAAATGTAACTCGTGAATCCATAAAAATTCTAGAAGAAAATGTAGGCAACAAAATCTCAGACATCACACGCAGCAAAATTTTCACTGATACATCACCTAAGGCAACAGAAACAAAGGAGAAAATGAACACATGGGACTACATCAAACTTAAAAGTCTCTGCACAGCAAAAGAAACAACCATCAAAACAGAAAGGAATCCCACTATATGGGAAACCATAATCGACAATGATGCATCAGATAAGGGGTTAATTTCCAAAATATATAGAGTGCTCATACAACTCCACAAAAGGAAAACAAAGAACCCAATTTAAAAAATGGGCAGAGGACCTATATAGACACCTCTCCAAAAAGGACATACAAATGGCCAAGAGACATATGAAGAAATGCTCAACATCACTAATCATCAGAGAGATGCAAATTAAAACAACTGTAAGGTATCACCTCACACCTGTCAGAATGGCCACCATCAACAAACAAGTGTTGGCGAGGGTGTAGAGAAAAGGGGACTCTAGTACACTGCTGGTGGGAATGCAGACTGGTGCAGCCACTATGGAAAACAATATGGTGTTACCTCAAAAAGTTAAAAATTGAACCATTTGACCCAGTGATCCCACTTCTAGGAATATACCCTAAGAAGCCTGAAACACCAATCAGAAAGAATATGTGTACCCCTATGTTCATAGCAGCACTATTTACAATAGCTAAGATCTGGAAATGGCCCAAATGTCCATCAGTAGACAAATGGATAAAAAAGCAGTGGTACATATACACAATGGAGTACTATGCAGCTGTAAGAAAGAAAGATTTCTTATCCTTTGAGACGACATGGAGGGACCTGGAAAGTATTATCCTAAGCCAAACAAGCCAAACAGAGAAAGACAAGTGAGATCATATGATCTCACTTATTTGTGGAATATAATGAACATAGTCTGAGGAACGGGGTAGTCCCAGAGACGTGGAAGTGGGGTACAGACTGACAATCCCCAGAAGAGGAAGTGGTGGGGGAGAGATAACCCACAGACACAGACAACAGTGTGGTGATGACCAGAGAAAAGAGGGCTGGGGGCCCAGTGGAAGTGGGCAAAGGGGGACATAGTGTAATCATGTCAACAGTAGAAATAAAGTTTAAAAAATAATAAATACGTCAGGGTCGACAGCACAATGGCGACTTTTAAAATAACTGATGTGTATTACATCACCTATAAAGACAGTATAGAGTAAGATGAAGGACCAAGATCAGAGTCTTAGGGAGCAAGGAACACAAGGGATGAGACAAAAACCCAAATTGAAGACTGAGAAAAATTGGTGGGAGAGGTTCAGAGAGAACCAGGAGACCAGGGCATCGTGGTAGTAAAGGGAGGATAGAGTTTCAGCAGGAGGGATGGATGAACAGTGTCAAATGCCAGGGGGAGTCACAGAAAGATACAGGCTGAGAGAGGCCCATTGTTGTGCAATGTGGATGACCTATCCGGCCTGGGCCCAGACAAGGTCAAGGGTACGCAAGGACAGAAGTCAAACTCTGGTTCGTTGAAGAGAGATGGGAGATAAGAAAAAAGAAGCAGAACTATAGACTATTTTTTTCAGGAAACTTGGCTGCGAGAGGAGAGGAGAAAAGAATAATTAGAAAAGAATCCTGACGGTCGAGTTTCATTTACCGCAGGGGGTGACTTGCACGTCTTCATGGGTTCAAGGTCGGAGCCAGAGGGGAGGCTGAGATGAGCTGTATGTGGAGAAGGAACGGTTGAAGGAGTGAGGTTTGGGGTTGGAGGGAAGTTACAAAGCAGACTAGGGGTGTATCTGAGCCATGAGAAGGGGGTCTGAAGCCCACACTGTAATTATAACCCAGTTGCTCCCATCAAAGTTCTAAAATGGGGCCGGCCGGTGTGGCTCAGTGGCTGAACGTCGACCCTGCACCCAGAGGTCGCCGGTTTGATTCCCGGTCAGGGCACATGCCCAGGTTGTGGGCCTGATCCCCAGTGGGGGCCGTGCAGGAGGCGGCCAATCCATGTTCTCTCTCATCGATGTTTCCCTCTCTCTCTCCCTCCCCCTTCCTCTCTCTCTAACATCAATAAAGAAAAATAATGTTTTTAAGGTATAAGATGGGAGAGAAACACGTGAAAAACGCACAGGCCCCTACAGCGGCAGCACACGAGCCGGGCCCCACCGGCAGCCGCGGAGAGGCGAGACGCAGTGTTGAGGGCGTGAGGAAGACGCCGACGGGGCAGGGGCAGGCCCAGGGGGTTCCCGAAGGAGACTTCCTCGAGGGAGCGAACTTCAGGAAGAATGTTGAAGAACACAGGGCTTGAGAAAGGAGCTTCTGGCCCAGAAATGTCTGGTGTGGAGCCTTTGAGAGAAGCACAGGGGGAGGCAGTGCGGACACAGGCCGATGAAGGGGGCAGAGTCCAGTGTAGGGTAAGAACATGAGCTACACGGGCAAGGTCACGCCTGGCTCGGTTACTAATGAGCTGGGTGGCTGGGCAAGTTATTTCCCGGCTCAGTGTCCTCCTCTGTGAAACGAAGACAATGATCTACGTCCACTGGCTGCTGCTATGAGTTTCCGTAACTTAGCGCCGAGCTAGCCTCAGGAGCCCACAGTCTGTCATGGACAGACGGGCCGCTAGAGATAGCTGTCCCAGACGACGTTTATCACTCCTCTTATCTCCTGTTTTAGCGGGAGACACGATTCGGTCACTTTGCCTCTGAGGCAGAAAAGCAACGAGACTGTGCATTTCTAGAGTCTCTGTGCTGAAATCTGGGGCATCCAGGTGGCCCCGTGGCCTGGGGGAATGGAGAACCTCGGGAAGCGGTAAATACCAAACGTCCAAACCATCACCTTCTCTGCAGGTCTTTGGCTCAAAGAAGCACAGTAATCAAGGGCTTGAGGACCAGCAGAAACATCTGAGGATTTTGACCAGCCCCTCATCCTTCCTTCAACCCGTAGCAGACATACTCATTTTCCTTCTGATGGTCATCTTCCTCTGCTTCCAAAGCAATAGTATTGGGGGGCAGTGGAATTTTCCTGGGCAGACGGCCAGCCAGCGTAAAGACTACATAACCTGGCCTGCCGTACTGCTCACTGTGGTCACGTCACTAAATTCTGCAGGATTATTGTCTGGCAGCTCCCAAGAATCTCCCTTAAAATACAGCTGGCAGCCCTGGCCAGTTTGACTCAGCGGTTAGAGCGTTGGCCTGCGGTCCTGAGAGACCCGGGTTCGGTTCCTGCTAAGGGCATGTACCTCGGTTGCAGTTTGTCCCCGGCCCTGGTTGGTCGTGAGGGTGGCAGCCACTCGATGTGTCCCTTTCACGTCGATGTTTCTCTCTCTCTGTCTGTTCCTCTCTCTCCCTCCCACTCTACCTGAACAAAAAATGGAGGGATGTCCTCCAGTGAGGATAAAAAAAAAAAAAACACAGCTGGCATGGATGCCCTTTACCTTGTCTGAGCTGTCCCCTTCTCCCAGGAGCCACCCGGAGCACGGCGATGAAGGTGGCTGTCTTGAATGTGAAAGCCAGGGCTGCACCATAGGGATGTCAGAAGATCCCGTTGGAAGGGTCATGGCTTCTGAGGAATGTGTGAACCAGCGTCCACCCCCAACCCCCTTGGCTGCTCCCAGATCTTCGTGTGAGAGAATAAACTCCTACGCTGTAGAAGCGTCTGTTACTCTGGTTACCTGGGCAGACCCCGATCCTACCTGAAGCGCCACCCTTCAGGCAGCTCAGGCACCAGGATCCCTTTCTACTGCGGTCTTGGTGGCTCCTGATTCAAAGGTAGCTTCTGAGCCCCCGGGCTCCATCTGACTAGACAGCGCACCAGAATGATAATGGCAACCCGTGTCGCCCTGCGTTATTCCCGGCGAGCTAATTAGATTCTCACGGAGGCTCCGAGAGCTAACCGGGGCCGGCGGTCGGTGCTCTCCGTTCCCAAAGATAAGGAACGCCCGGGAAAAGGCGTTTACACGTTTTGCGCACATCACACGGTGAACAAGGAGCAGACGCGAGACATCCACATCTCCCCACACCCCAAGCTCCGAGCCATTTTGGAGCACAGAGCGCTGAGGCCAGAGGTCACAGTGCGGAGGGGGGCTGAGGGGCTACTACGGTTTCTTAGCGTTTTTGTAAAAATGGATGTACTGTTTTAATTCCTCTGGACATTTTTCTTTGCTGTTACTGCAGGAAAAGATGCACGTCACATAAGATCTACCCTCGAGGACGTCCTGAAGTTTCGTCGGTGTGGCAGCTGGGGCTTCCCCCCTCGACGGGCTGAACGGTAGTGTGAGCTGGTCATGGGGACGCACTGTGGCCAAGATGTAGAAGCGACTGAAATGTCCGCTGCCAGAGGGGTGGGTAAAGGAAATCAGGGGTGTGCACACTCCAGGAAGCACATCAGGCCCAGCACCCCTCAGGGTCCCCCGCTAGGTCACCAAAGGCCAGACCGAGCTTCCAAGGACGCCTGGGGGAGCTTATCTGGGGCTCACGCAAGTGTCTTTGCGTCATGGCAGTGCCTTGCTGGTGCTGCAGAGGAACCACCTGGGAGTAGGTGACAGAGTGGGCGTGAGAACAGCATCGGCCACGCAGGGCACAAAGCTACTGAAGACGCGGCAACTGAGTTCAAAGCAACGCACGGAGCCAGCGCCTTCGGTCCGCTGCGTCACAGGCTCTGTGCTAAGACAACGCGGCCCCTCCTCCCTGCGCTCCCCACCTGGCCCCAGCACCAAGCACGGGGCCCGCAGACCTGAGGAGGCAGCTTGGAAGCTGGGGAGACATCTGGATATGTGGAGACAGGTGTGGGGGGAGACGGGCAGACGCAGGGACGCCGTTGTGAGACTCAGAGGGTCAAGGGCTCAGAGAAAGGGCCCCTACGTTGAGCAGGAGCCCAAACTACGAAGCAGGGCTGGGAGTGGTCAAGGAGGGCTTCCTGGAGGAGGGGAGACGCGAACTGGACCTGCAGAGGGGCAGGATGTGGATAGAGGGGACGTTTTACAGTGTTGTGAGTGGGCACTGAAATGTAAGCGACGGTGGTCGGAAGGAGGACCCATTTGCCCCGAGCCACGGAGGCAGGTTGAAGGGTCAGGAGGAGGGGACAGCTGACAGGGCCTGAGATCCAAGCTGGCACTAGAACCTGCTCCAGACTGAGCGGGGAGCCGTCGAAATGTGGTGCACACGAGGGACAGGATGAGGGTGGTGTCTAGATGTCCAGAGGCAGGTGTGTGAGGAGGATGCCACCGGGTGCTGGGGACAGTCTCGGCGGCTGTGGGGGAGCAGAGAAGGAAGGAGGCGCTCAGGGCTCGGAGCTCCCATCAGAGACCATCCCTACCCAGACAGCTTCCGGGGAGGGCTCCCCGCTGCAGAACAGAGCAGCCTGAAGCTCGGCTGTTGGCAGGTGGCCGGTCCCGCTCACTGGGCACCTGGCATCACTCTACCTGCTGTCTCAAGTCTAGCTCTTCCCTGGGATCACGCCCAAGGAGGAGACTTGTTCTCCCCATCACTGGGGGGTCTGACGGGACCTCACCATCCTGGAGGGGCACCCCCAGAGCAGGGCAGGGAGACACACCAAATCCCTTCCTCTAAAGGACAGTCACTCAATCGCGCTTGCCCGCCCGGCGGATTCCTGTCTCCGCCCCAAGCTCAGCTCCGAGAAGCCCAGGTTCCGGTTGTGAGCCGGCGCCAGGAGAAGAGCCCAGCGTCACTGCTACCAGCACCAGCTCATTGATCTCAGCCAGGAGCTGGCCACCAGCAGGAAGGCGACGCCCCCGCGCGGGATGCTGTTTCCGGAGGGGAGTCATCCAGCCGGACTTGACCCGGGGACAGTTTTAGGGCAGGTGGCTTTCTGGTGCTGGATACTGAGAAGGGGGGACATCGAAGTCGCCACTCAGAGCCCTGCCTTCCGGTACGAGCTGCCGGCAGGGCCTCTCCAGGTGGGACAGGAAGGGGGTGTTGGACCGGAGTCTCCTTTATGCCCCGAGGTACGTGCCCAAGTGGGTAAGGATGGCAGCTTGCCCGGGGGCGAGGAGCACTGTCTCAGGCCCCGCTTTTACAGAGCAGGTCACATCATCTGAGCCTCCAGAAACGTCCTCCTGTCGATGAGAATGTCAGTAACAGGGTCACCACTTAGCGCTTGCTGAGAGCCTGCCTCGTCGGCACGGCTCCGCCTGTGTGGTCCATCGAATCCCAACGGACAGCCCGGCAGAGTAGGTGCTGTCCGCTGACAGAGGGGGAAACCGAGGCACGGAGTGAGAATGAAGGAACTTGGCCAAGGTCGGGCAGGAGAGATACAGACAGGACTCCAGGGCTGGTTCTGGACCCTGAACCTTTGGGCTCCAGACAGCCATAGGCAGGGGCCCTGAAGGACACACATGCATATGCATGCACATGCATGCACACACACACATGCACACACCAAGGCATACATGCACATGCATACATACGCATACATACATAGAGGCATGCATGCACGTGCACACATACATGCATGCACATGCACATGTATGTGCACACACGCACCCAAGACATGTATGCACACACGTCCACACACATGCATGCACATGTGTGCGCGCACATACATGCACACACACGCATACACATGCGCACACACAGCCCACCCCTCATTCCTCCCAGTCACTCCCAGTCCACGCCTGGCTCACCCTCGGCGCGCCCCTTGGCCACAGCACCTCCCCAGGGCAGGCTCAGCCCTGCCCCCAGGCGTCAGCGCCCCTGTGCTCCTCACTTGGCCTCCTTCATCATGTCTCCCTTTCTTGGGACACATGTCACAACTTGTATTTATTTGTCTGCCTTTCCTGTGGGCTCTGCACTCCGGGAGGTCAGGGACAGTCCTTACACGGGCTCGTGCCTGCGAGGGTGGCGATGCTGACTGGCTCCCTTCAGAGTTCTGCTCCCCTCTGCCCAGCCTGCACCAGCCTGGCCACGGGGCGGGGGGGGGGGGGGGCTGGACGCTGGACGCTGCTGGTGGTTTACAGTCCTGAGGAGTCCCTGGGCCCAGGTGTCCGTCTTCCTCAGACACTATGATCAGGCCTCTAGAGCAGAAACCGCCTCCCTCCCTGCACCCTCACCCCTCCGGCATCCCTCACGTGAGGAGGGCCCGAGGAAGGCCAGGGAGCAGCGGGGTGCAGCGGGGTGCAGCAGGGAGCAGTGGGGTGCAGCGGGGAGCAGCAGGGAGCAGCGGGGTGCAGCAGGGAGCAGTGGGGTGCAGCGGGGAGCAGCAGGGAGCAGCGGGGTGCAGCGGGGAGCAGCAGGGAGCAGTGGGGTGCAGCGGGGAGCAGCGGGGAGCAGCGGGGTGCAGCGGGGAGCAGCAGGGAGCAGCGGGGAGCAGCGGGGAGCAGCGGGGTGCAGCGGGGTGCAGCGGGGTGCAGCGGGGAGCAGCCATTGCCAAGTTGTCCGGAAGGGGAAATCGGCAGGTGGGCAGGGACCTCTGGGAGCCATCTCACCCCTGGTCCTGGCTGGGAGCGGGACCCAACGCACTGATTCTGAACCCAGGCCCTTCCTCCAGGCCCCAGATCTCAGATAACAGATGTTTCCTCGTGTGGGCAATCCACATTTTTCAATCTTCTCTAAAGCATGTGAATAAGACCGTTTCCTTTTAAAAACATCTATTTTTGTCCATTTACAACAATCCCTGTAAAACCGGCGCATGTTCACCGCCATGCATGTGCCACCCTGAGACCAGACCAGGGGCTGAGCACCCCACCCCCCAACACCCCCCTCAAAGGCCAGGAGCTCAAGGACCCTGCTCTCCCTCCAGGAGGGAGGGCAGCTCAGGTGGGCAGTCGCTGTCACTTTCCCTCATGTGCCACGAACACCAGCTGTCCCGAGTGGCCAGGTGGGTGTCTCAGCCCCAGAGCACCCCAAGCTTCTGTATCATGACACAGAACACTCTCTGGAGAATGTTTATTACTCATCTCCCCTGTCACACTGTGTCTCCGTGAGGGCAAGTGTCCTGTGCACCATTCACTCACGCTTGGCACGGGACAGTGACCCAGTGACCCAGTGACCCAGTGACCCAGAGACCCAGAGACCCAGAGACCCAGTGACCTGGTGACCCAGTGAACATTGGACAGCTGCCCTTCCCTCCGACCCCTTTTCCCCTTGTTCCCACCCTTTCTCTGAGTCCTTCTCCTGCGCCTTCCTGCCCCCTCGCTCTGCCCGCCCTGCCTGACTCCCTCTCTGTTCCACCTGTCCGTTCCTGGTCTCTTCACCTCCTGCTCCAAGCCCCTCCTCCCGTCTGCTGTGGATTTGGTCCAGAGGTGACGATTTGTTCAAGACCAATGGGTCCTAAACAAATATGAGCTGTTTATTGGCAGCATTCATTTTCAAAATAAAAATTAGAAAAACATGGCCCCCCCAAAACCAGAGCAGAGCAGACGGAAAACACATTAGAGATGTTTCAAAACAGGGAGGGGCCTCCCATGGAAAAAGTCCAGGCCTTTTTTCTTCCTCGTTTTTTCAGAGTTTATTTTTTCTTTCATCTAAGGACCAAGAATGCACATTGCAGAAAACAGACAGACAAGGGGAACATAGGGAACAACTCTAGGTCCCCTTACTCAGACCCCCCGTGGAGGTGCCTTGTCATAGACACTGATTCTTGTGGGTGCGCATTTTACCACTTCCTACTGAATGGCCCAGCATCTCAGTCTCTTGTGATGCAGAACAAGACCATTAACAACAACAAACCTGGTCAAAGCTTGAAAAGTACTATATGTTATATTGTCCTCTTGCAGTTTCCGAATGTGTGTTGTGAGATTCATTATAAATTAATGGAAATCTCCGCAGAGACTCACAGCCATAATGTTTGCCTCACCTTGCCCTGGCCGGTTTGGCTCAGCGGTTAGAGCATCGGCCTGCGGTCCAGAGAGACCCGGGTTTGGTTCCCGCTAAGGGCATGTACCTCAGTTGCAGTTTGTCCCCGGCCCTGGTTGGGTCGTGAGGGTGGCAGCCACTCGATGTGTCCCTTTCACGTCGATGTTTCTCTCTCTCTCTCCTTCCTCTCTCTCCCTCCCACTCTATCTGCACAAAAAGTGGAAAAAAAAATCTGCCTCACCTTGCTGCTCCCCACACCCTGCTGTTCCCCACATCCTGATTCTAGGCCCCGGTAACCGGGCAGCACCCTCCACATTCGTGTTTCTGAGAAAACGCTCCGCCAGGTAATAAGAGACATGGTCACGCACCTGAAATTTTAGTTTGCAGAAATAGAATCTCATCATATACTGTTTTCTAAGAATGTCTGTTTCCCACTAATCATTGTTATTGGGTAGTTAAGGTTTTCCCCACCTTTTCACAACCATCTATATTACCCTAAACAGTACCGAGTAGGAAAAGTAGATGGGATGTGAGCTAGAAATAAAAAACACAAAAGGAAATGATTGAAATGTTTAGAAAGTAGATGAGAATATTTTAAAATGCATGAAGATTACAAACAGAGCCCGGCTGGTGTGGCTCAGGGGTTGAGCGTCGACCCTGCACCAGGAGGTCGCTGGTTCGATTCCTGGTCAGGGCCCATGCCCAGGTTGTGGGCCTGATCCCCAGTGGGGGGCGTGCAGGAGGCGGCCAATCCATGTTCTCTCTCATCAATGTTTCTATCTCTCTCCTTCTCCCTTCCTCTCTCTCTAAAATCAATAAAGGAAAACATTTTTAGAAAGAAGATCGCAAACCAACCCATGGTACCGAAGTTTCTAATCGAGCTGCACAAGAGCCTCTGAACCCCACTACGCACCAGGCTCCGGGGGGTTCTGGGTGCAGTCCAGTCAGACACAGAGGGTCCTGGGGGGGGGGGGTGACACACAAGGGAAGAATCGGAGTCAACCAGTGAGACAGAGAGAGGACACCAGTGCGTGGCAGCAGGGAGCAGAGCCAGGAGGAGGGGGGGCAATGTTAAGTGGAGTTTTCAGAGAAGGGAGAGGGACACCCCAGCAAAGGCCACGGGGGCTGTGAGGAGATGGACCTAAACATCCAGGGAAGGCGGGTCCACCCTGAGGTGCGGCGCCTTTGTCCACGCTCTTCCTTTTCTCTTTAATCCTCACCCGAGGATATTTTTCCGTTTATCTTCAGATAGTGTAGGAGGGAGGGAGGGAGGGGGAGGGGAGAAACGTTGATGTGAGAGAGACACATCGACCGGTTGCTTCCCACACGACCCCGACCGGGGACCAAACCGCAACCGAGGTGCGTGCCCTTGGCCGGAATCGAACCCATGACTCTTTGTTCCGCCAGTAGACACTCTAACCGCTGAGCCACACAGGCCAGGGCTGCCCGTACCCTTCCAAACACACGTTAGGCTTGGGGTCCCCAGGACCACAAGGGGGGTTGTCTGGACCTGTGGCGGTCGTGGTGGTTGAAGAGTGGGGACCGGGCTTGAGCATCCTCCACTGTGGGCCCAGAACAGGGCACACCCCTAGCACCCCACCCTGTCACCAAGCAGAATAGTTATATTTGACCAGTTCACTGTCTCAACCAGATTGTTGTTGGCATCAGCTTGCTTTCAGCCAAACTCCCCTCCCCTGTCCGCCCCCAGCCCCTCACGTTGTCCCCCAAAACCAAGGAGGCTGTCCTCTGCTGATGGCCTGGGATCGAAGACTCCCCTCCCCGGCGCTGCCTGGTGGGCCTGGGCTGGCCGCCCGCCTGCCCCGCTGGGCTGTCACATGCTCCTCCAGCTCTCAGCGGGGGTCAGGGAAAGGGGGGCTGGCCATGAAATCGGGGGCGGGCCCACAGGACATACCTGGGTGTAGAAGGTCAGATGCCGGGAGGCGGAAGCAGCCCCAGACGTGTGGGAGCCACAAGCAGCACCCAGGAGATCGAGGCAACACCCGGGGGAACACAGGAGACAACGAGGGGCTACAGATGCTGAGGGCATCACAGGGACAGAGACTGACCACAAGGGAGAGAGGCCAGCGTGTCGGGAGAGAGACCAGGGCAGAGGCCTGAGCTTGGAAGCTCCAGAGGGAGGAACAAGGAGGGAGAATGAGGGCGAAGGAACAGGGGAGTCAGGGACCCGGCTGGTCCTCACTGCCATGGGCGCAGGGGGCCCAGAAACCTCCTTCCGGGGGATGGAGAGACCTGGGTGCCGAGAGGGAGCTGGCTCACTGCCCGCCTGTGCCGAGAGCCTGGGGGTTCGGGTCATGAGGGGCTGGGAGCCCTCAGGCTGCAGGGGCTTTGCAGACTCCTTCGAGAAGGAGGGATCGGATGGGCCAGGGACCCCCTTGGACAAAGCAGTGTGACGAGCTCACCGTCCAGCCCTGGAGCCGACAAGCCCGGGTGCACGTCCTGGCTCTACGACCTCAAGGCTGCAGCAGCTCCATCACCTCTCGGGACCTGTCTGCTCCTCCCTGCCACGGACAGGTCAGCCGGGTGCGTCCGGGTGCGATGACGTGGGCACAGTGGAGCCCAGGCCGCACACAGCGAGCACACCCAGCGACTGCCCACCGGGGCTGTTGCTGCTCACAGGACCCCCACCTGTCACTGGTCCCTTCCAGGTGCGCACACCGGGGCCTGGACGCTCTCCCAGCTGTCGCGTTGGCCTAACAGGTACGTTGAGAGCAGCGCGCCCCAGACCCAGTCCAGACTTAAGGCTGGGACCTTGCAGCTCTGGCCAGATGGTGACACCGTCATGGTCCCCTGCTGGTCGGCACAGGCCCTGGCTCGGATGACACCAGGCTGCTTTGCTCCTGGTGGTCAGGGTATCTTGCGAGACTTTTTAAACCCTGGTCCCTCCAAGCTCAGGCCTCTGCCCTGCTAGTCAGATGGCCAGCAGCAGGCGGCCCCTAGGCTGGCTGCGCCCTCCTTCCCTCTGCCCGCCGGTCAGGACACCGGCCACTCCACCTTGGATGCTCCCTTAACGGTAGCCGTGACGGTGACCACCTGGGCCTCAGCCTTCGGCCTCTGTTCCCGGAGCTCCTGCAGCCGGATCTGCTCTGCAGGCTCATCCCCTCGTTCACCCCGACTGTAGCCTGCCCCGTGTCCACCCAGGTCCAGATGTGCAGCCCCTCTGGGACCCGGAACGCAGCCCCTCTGGGCCCCGGCAGCATCTCCACCTTCACAGTTCGGGCCTGAAGACTTGATGTTTCCCTAAGCATCCGTTTCCTTGCCCGAGTGGGGGCTCTGCCCTGCCTGCCCCCCGATGGATGGGAAGGAGGACCGGGAGCCCAGGCCTGGGACAGGAGACTCCTCACTGCTGTACTCTTGTCACAGAACCACCTGGGAGTCAGGTTCCCGGTTCCCCTCGCACAGGGCAGGTGGTCGATGGGAACATCCTCCGCTGTCAGCCCCTCCTCCCGGGAGACTCGGCTCCTCGACAGGTCTCTCTGGCACTGGTCTGTGTTTTCTCTGAGCCTCTTATCTTTCTCTTTCCCGTTCAGTGCGTCAACAGCTTTAGGTCTGGCTCAGCTCCCTGCAGAATGAGGCAGGAGTCCTTACCTTCTGGACCCCTGGCCCGGGAGCCTGGGCACAGCGCCCCCGGTCAAATGCCACCCCACGCCTGTCCCTCTGCTCATCCCTGGGCTCTGACCCTGGGTCTCAGTTCGAGTGCCCGCTGTCTCCTTCTGCGCCCCTCTGACGCCGGCTCCCCCGTCTCTCTGACGTGGCTGTTGCCACGTTCTCCCTGTGCCGGGGCTCACGGAGCTGAGGGTTCTCCCTCCTGCGGGCGGGCGCGTGGCAGGCTGGGTGACGTCCGGTTCACCCGCTCGGCAATGACTCCAGGTGGAGATGGTGATGGCTTCTGTCCGGTTTGCTCTCTGCCAGCCCCTGCCTTCCCTTCATCATGCTCTGGCCATGGCTCCTCCCTACCTGCAATTTCCCTCTGGTGACGCAGCCTCCCTCCTGGGCTGGCGCGGAGCAGAGGCGGGGATTTGGGCGGACTCCGCAGGGCACTCCAGCCCTTCTCTGCTGCGGTCGTTTGGGTGGTGGCCCAGAACAGGTACGCATGACGGGGGGCTGGGGGGAGCCAGGCCCAGACCTTCCTCTTTTTGGTTTTTCTGAAGCAGAGCATAGACCACTCTGCCACCCCTGCTGAGAAACCTCCACCCACCCACAGAGGATGGGATGCTCAGCCTGGGGCGTGGTGGGGGGCAAAGTCCTTTCCAACCTTCTCTGATCCGTGTTCCCAGCTGCATCTCAGAACCAGACATCACGCTCCAGACACCTCAGACTAGCTATTCTCCTTCTGTCTCCACCTCTTGCTCTGTTGTCCACCCGGAAAACTCCTATTCATCCGTCAAGGCCCAACTTGAAAGTTACCCCTTCTGGGAAGCCCGTCCCCAGAGCCCCACACCCGAACCAGCGAGAGGCAGGGTCAAGCTCTCCACTGAGCTGCTGCAGTTCAAGACGGTCGTTCTCCGCTGCCCAGGGAGGGGCTGCCTTGCGCCCCCAGCAAGTGCTCAAGGAAAGAGCGTCGAGTAGAAGTGACCGGAGTCGTGGCAAACGAGGTCCAGAAGTTGCAGAGTTTGCTGAGGCATGGGTGTGGACCTGGGGACTGAGCTGGGTTTGGAGCCGGGGTCTGGGCGCACACCCCCATGTCCTGAGGCAGGGGCACCCCACACAGGTGCCGCCTGTGGAGAGCAGGCTGAGGGCATCAGGGTTGGGCTCACTGGGAGGCTCAGGGGCAGAATTTGGGGTCCATGAGCCTTCGTGGTGCATTGTGGCCAGACCAGGAGAGGCGGAGGACACATTTCCTGAGCCCTCAGCCCTGGGACCCCGACAGTGGAGCTCCCGGAACTCGCCTACAAAGGAAACTTTAATGCACCTTTTTGTCCTGGTCGGTGGCTCCAGAAAGTATAAAACAGGGGCCCGGGAAGTGTGGGGGTTTGTCCTGGCCTTGGGAGGCTAGGCCCATGAAGGAAGGAGCGACATTTCTGCGCCTGACCGAGCAGCCCACACCCTCCGCGAGATCCGGGCAGCGGGTACCGCCGATAAGGAGCTGAGGCTAAAGGGGCGAGGTCACCTGCTCAAGGTCACACAGCGAGCAGGGGGCTCGCTGGGACTCAACCCCTGATCTTTCTGACTCCGAGCTCTGGCTCTGTCTGTCTTCTCCGTTTCCCAGGGTCCTTGATCCTGGAGAAGCTGTAATTCAGTACCGATTCCACCGAAAACCTTTCTCATCCCTGCGGCTGTGCCCAGATTCCAAGGGGGCCCCATGGGTCTGAGAAGGCCGGTCAGGTGCAGCCCCTTGGGCTGCGCAGAGACCCCGCCCTTGGCTCCTGTAACCCCTGACATCCGCCAACCCCCTAAACTCTAACAGGCGCTGGAACCTGGGCTCAGGGCTCAGCCTTTGGAGGTGACTCTGCTGGGCCAGCACCAGTGCCCATTAAACAGTACTTTTTTAAGTCCTCCGAGCAGGCGCAGTCTGTCTCTTCCCGCCGACCGAATTTCTGCCACAACAGATCCTCTGGGAAGTAGGCCCGTAGGTGGCCCCGCCCACACTGAATCGGGGCTGTGTGTCCTCCGGGACCCAGTGGACGCGCTGGCATGTGGCTTCCGCGGCCAGGTCACGAAGGACACGCGTTCTTGCCTCGGTCTCTGCTCCTCGGTTGGCAGGGGTCCTGCAAAGACCCACGTGACAGGAACCGACTTGCCAGCCACGCGAGAGGGACGCCGTCGAAGTGGGCCGGGCCCCCGCCCAGCCTGCAGACGGCTGCAGCCCCAGCACCACCTGGGCCGAGCCAGAACCAGCTGATGGAGCTGCTCCTGGCACCAGACACCATGAGAAATGATACAAGATCAGTGTCGTTTTAAGTCACGTGTTCTGGAGCGATTTGTTACGTAGCAAAACCGGGGCACCCGCCCTCCTCCAAACCAGCAGCGGTCGTGTGTCCAGCCCCCTCCACGAGCCCCAGGCCGAGGGAAGCATCTGGGCTTTGTCCCTGAAGGTAAGAATATCCTGGGGTGGGCGTGAATCCAGAGACCCTCTGCCTGGGGTCCCTGTTTCCAACCACTTTTTACTCCTTTTATTTTTCTTTATTGATTTTAGGGAGAGAGGAAGGGAGAGGGAGGGAGAAAGAAACATGGATGAGAGAGAACATCGACTGGCCGCCTCCTGCACGCCCCCAACTGGGGACCGGCCCACAACCTGGGCGTGTGTCCTGACCGGGATAGAACAGGTGACCTCTGGGTGCAGGGTCGACGCTCAACCCCTGAGCCACACCGGCTGGACCACATCATTGTTTTTTAAAGTCAGGATTCAATAGCCCTGGCCGGTTTGGCTCAGCGGTTAGAGCGTCGGCCTGCGGTCCTGAGAGACCCGGGTTCGGTTCCTGCTAAGGGCACGCACCTTGGTTGCAGTTTGTCCCCGGCCCTGGTTGGTCGTGTGGGTGGCAGCCACTCGATGTGTCCCTTTCACGTCGATGTTTCTCTCTCTCTCTCTGTTCCTCTCTCTCCCTCCCGCTCTACCTGAACAAAAAATGGAAAAATGTCCTCGGGTGAGGATAAAAAAAAAAAAAAAAAAAGTCAGGATTCAATAGCCCATGGAGTCCCTGCCCATCACCCTGCAGGGAGCAGAGGACAAAGCTCCCCAGATTGGACCCTGACGCGTTTTCAACACAGCAGCAGATTCTTCCTCCGATCTCTCGTCTCTCTCCGATCTCGTGGGCATTTGGGGACTGCAGTCTCCCTTTGCCCCAAGTCTGTAGTCTCTGGCGCCTCATAATCGATCGACCCTCTGCAGCAGCTGGCCACCCTGTGCCCCTTCTTCCTCCAGGCGACTCGAGGGTCCTCCTGTCCACACTCCCTTCACGCTGGACGTCTGCACTCAGCCTGGGATCGCCCCCGACGATTGTAACGCCCTCGTCCAGGGGATCCCCACTATGACAGTGAGCGGACGGCACCCGCCGGCACCTGGCGCGCCGTGGGCACACGGGGTGCAGTGGTGATTCCCAGGAGCCCTCAAGGGGCATCACCAGTCACACTGGGCAGCTGCATCGTGGTGTGGGCACGGCCGCTGACAGAGGCTGGGCTGGAGGGCTGGACTCCAGGCTCCCGACCTCTGTTTCTGCACCCCGATATTTCCGCTACATCAAAGCGTCGCCGCAGCAGCCCCAGCTGCTCTGCCAGCCTCCAGGTCCCCAGGCCCCTCCCAGCCCTGCCCCCTTCTCCCCACGGAGTCCCCCTCCCAAGCCCAAGGCCCAGCTCGGACCGGGTTCCAGGAGACAGGCCGTGCCCACCGCCCCCCGGGCTGTGGTACAGTCGGCAGGAGAGCAGCAGAGCAAGGGGCCAGCCCGAAGTCGTCCATCACTGTCACTCACGCCGGCCCCTCAGCCGGCCAGGGGGAGTGGCGATGATGAGGCTCGGCGCTCTCGACAAATCCCCCCGAGTGACTTGTCGGCATTTATCCCTTTTCAAATGGTCTCTGGGCTGCAGTCATCTGTCTTCATTCTCCGCCCGACGCGCACGGGGTGGGGGGGGGGGGCACTGCTTGTGGGGCAACCTCATTATGTCCCTGAGGCGGCGGCGGGAAGGGGGGGGGCGGGTTGGGAGTTTGCTGGCGGAGGGGGGACTCTGACCAGTGCAACTGCGTGAGCAAGACCTGCTCAGCTGGGACCCTTACCCCCCAAAGGCCCCACTTCCCGAGCTTCTGGGGAGACAAGAACCTGCCACTGTTCCACGGGGTCCGAGGGTGGACCTGCCTTCCACAGAGGAGGCTCGGGTGGCCCTCAGGTTGCCAGGCCAGTGGTCAGAGCTCACAGTCCAAGGTAACAAGCCACCAGTCACCCCGCACCCTCAGAAGGAGCGTCCATTGTAGAACTTAGTGACAGGAGGTGGCTTTCGCTTCTGCAGCCTCGCCCCCCGCGGGAGGCTTGCCCTCCCTGTCCGTCCACTGACACCCGTGCCTGAGCCCCTGGCATCTCTTCCTCCCAGCTCAGAGCTACAGCCTCCCACCTGGCCGGCCTCCCCGCCGCCCACCCTGCTCAGTCTCCAGAAAACGGAAGCTGTTTTCAGAGGTCAGCCGATGCCCGGGGCAGAGTTCCCGAGCTGGTGGGCGTGCAGATGGCCATGCCCGTCCCACACCTGGGCACAGAGATGCCTGATCGCCCCAGGGCACGGGCTGGTTAGCAGCGGAGCGGAGGGCAGCCGGCCAGCGCCCTCCCTGCAGCCGTGCAGTCCTCGTATAAACAGTCACCTCTCTGTGGTCCATCATCTCTGCCTCAGACAAGCTCCCATTACGAGGACAATGCCCCAGGCACCTCTCCGCCCTCCGCTCTCCACCTGGCTTGGCGCGAGGTCCGGTTCATTTCTGCTCAGCCAGCGAAGCGGAGACCCGAGTACAGCCGGTCAAGGCCCACTCCCAGGTCAGGCTCCGGGGCGACAGCCCCCACACCTGGCCCAAGGCAGAACGCTCCCTTCAGGGCTCAGAGCCCTTCTCGTTGGTGACCCGGGGACCAAATCGCGTCCCTGACGCTGTGGTCAGTGGTTCCACACGGCCGTCCACAGCAGACCTTGAAATGTTTCTTTTTTTTTTTGGTGGTACGTGCCCCTAGCGGGAACCGAACCCGAGACTCTCTGGTCTGCAGGCCGAAGCTCAGGCGCTGAGCCAAACCAACAAGGGCTCTAAATGTTTGAAAACAGCCGGCAGGCCGCACAGAGAGGGACTCTCTTCAGGGTTCACAGCCCCAGCTCCCTGGACCCCTGCTCGGTGGACCCCGGGCATCCTGGTCCCCTCCCCCAGCCCATCGTACTTGTCAATGTCCCCGCTCAGCTGTGGCTCCCAGACTGAAAGCAATGATCCAGTGTGGTCCGGGCACTGCCCGGCACAGAGGGACACGCCGTCACCCCCTCTGCTGGGCTCGGGGCCTCATGGATGAGACTCTCTCGGCTCTCCTGGCTGCTTCCCCCGCCGCTGGCTCCCACTGACCCTGCCTGCTCACCCGTCACACTCAACTGCTGTCTGATCCGCAGGTCTCCCTCCCGTCCCAAGACCTCCTTCCAGAAGGCGCTGCTGCCACTCAGGTGCGTGACGACCGCAGCGGGTCTCCCGGGCTACAACGCTGCAGAAAGGCGGTCGTTTGGGCCGGACGAGTTCTTGGTGAACCAGGAGGATTTCTTGTGATTCCTCCTTTTTTTTCTCAATTCCTACGAGCTCCTGAAGCACAATCTTTACACAGGGTTCGGTCCAGAGATCTCAACACCCAGGACGCCTGCTCAGCGTCTGGACCCAGTGTCTGGACCGAGTATCTGGATCAAGCAGCAACAACAGGCTGCCCAGCGGTTACGCCTTCGGTGAGGTGTACGGCGGGGAGAGGGGCTGCCACGGAAACAGCAGAGGGGTCCCGGTCCCGGACTCGGGGAGGCCAATGGAAGTCGTCAGCCGTTCGAGAGAGGGACGTGGACCCTCTGAGTTGAAAACGTATGAACATTGCCCAGTGGATCCCACACCCCCTGCTCGATGTTTGGAGTCCCAGTCGGCACAGCATGTCCACTTCCCTATAATTAGATACTCCAGATATTTCGTAGCGTTCGTGTGTGCGCACGCGTGTGTGTGCGTGTGTGCACGTGTGCGTGCGTGCATGTGTGTGTGTGCGTGCGTGTGTGTGTGCGTGTGTGTGCTCCTTCCTTCTGACTTCCACAGGCTATTTTTAGACCAATCATGACTCATTTCTTTCGAAAGGCACAAGAAAAAAGGATTTTCTCCCAGCAGTCAGTGTTCCTGTCCTCGGAGTGACCCACATTTAGATAAGTCAGGCCTGGGCGACAGGAGGAGGCCTCACACACAGTGACCTTCCGCCGCTGACCAGCCCGCTGACTGACCCACTCCTTCCTTCCAGAGGGAGATGGATGCAGAGACATCATCGCAGAGACCTGCTTGCTCCTCATCGTGAAGGGTTGGGATCAAGCTGCATCAACGCCTGGGTGCTTACGGTCCCTTCTGGGGCCAACTCTGAGAAGTCGGCCCGGGAGGCTGCTGGGAGAATTCCGGTTCTGAACGGGAAACCAGGGCACAGACTCTGAAGGCTCCTCTGACACCAGGACCCAGGGAGGATAAGACACCTGCACCTACCGCTGCACAGAGAAGGCAGGGACTGCGGACTCACCTCCTCCGCAGCCTCCCTGGCGTGAGCCGTCTGCACAGGAAAGTCCTTGAACACTCTCCCCTCAGCTCCATCTCGGTAACACACGCTCGCCCGCTCCCATGGGGATCAGTGAAATCGCCAGGGGTTCATGCCTGCTCCCTTGAAGTCCTCAGACCCTTCTACGGAGTCTCTTGCAGGCCTAGCACCTTCTCTGGAAGTTTGCAGTCTGAGATCCACCTGCTGAAGCTCACGCCAATAGACACAGACCTGGACCATTCGGTGCCCCTGGGTGCAACAGAGTGAGTGTATGCGTGTGTGTGCACGTGTGCGTGTGCACGTGTGAGTGTGTGCACACGTGTGCGTGCATGTGTGTGTGTGCACGTGTGAGTGTGTGTGTGTGTGTGTGTAGGAGAGGGGGTATCAAGTTTACTGTAAGCATCCCTAAACTACACAAGTCTTCTCCTGGAGTCTGCCGTACCCCTGCAGCACCCTAAACATTTAGGGATCCATCCCCGAGCAGCACCAATGACAGATGTGAGGAGCCTGAAGACCACAGGCAGAGCGTAGCCGTTGGAAAATCCCTTCCTCATCCATTTTCCTTTTTTTAAAACTTTTTGCCTTTTTATTGATTTTAGAGAGAGAGGAAATGAGAGAAACATCAATGAGAGAGAACATCGATCTGCTGCCTCCTGCACGCCCCCCACTGGGGATCGGGCCCACAACCTGGGCATGTGCCCTGACCAGGAACTGAACCGGTGACCTCTTGGTGCATAGGTCATGCTCAACCACTGAGCCACACCGGCTGGACTCATCCATTACTCTTGATCGTCCATTCATACCTACTAGATATTTACACAGCACCAACCGTGCGCTGGCAGCACACTGAGACCACAGCAGTGACCAGCCTAGTGAGGGTGGACATCGGCAAGTGTGCATCTGCAGTCCACTCTGGTAGGTGCGAGAATGGAGGAGCATTTAGTGCTGTGGAGCACAGAGCTCAGGAAGCTGACTTAATCCAGGACTCAAGGAGAACTTCCTGGAGGAGGAGGTATTCGGGAGAGGATCTGGAGGATGAAGTGCAGGTGGTCAGGTGACATATGAGAAGGTGGGAGGACCACAGCCTGTGAGGGGCTTGCGTGGGCATTCAGGAAGCACGTGGCAGGTGCTGCTGGATGCTGGAAACACGTGGTGTTCAAGGCAGACGCAGCCCTGCTCTCCTGGTCCTTCCGCCTAGACAGGGAGGCAAACAGATTTCACTGCTTTGTGACAGTCAGGGAGTGCTCCCGGGAAGATTTCAGTTGGCGGGGAGCAAGTTTCCTCACCTGCAAAACAGAAACGGGACAAGCTTGAAGGTCAGAATTAATCAGGCTCAGACTTCACGGTTGGTTGGGTGGCAGAGAGACTGGGGGGGGCTGGGAGAGCAGGGTTTCCTGCCTTGGACGTCTGGTGGACGAGACCGTTGACGAAGACGGGAGATGTGGCGCGAGAGTGCTTCTTGGGCATGTTCCATGAGTATGATGTGGGGCAGGTTCCGCTTCTTGCAGGTCTGGGTTCTTCTTACAACAGGGTGAAGAGTTTTGAGGAGGTTTTTAGGGTCCTAATCAAGCATGTTTTCGAAAGGTGAATAGGAAGCAAAAGTGAAGGAGGCATATAGTAGAGAAGGATTCCCAGAAAGGGCCGCAGCCTGGGCAAAGGCCTGGAGGCATGAAGGACACCTCTCGTCTAGGGAACTCCAAGTAGCTGCTGGCTGGAGCCAGGTGGTAGGAGCTAAGGATGGAGGCTGGGCAGGGGACAGGAAAGCTGTAGCTTGGAATTTGTCCTAAAGGTAAGGAGGAGTCACTGAAGGAGTTCTGAGAAAGGAAACGGCGTGGTTGGTTTTCTGCGCTGAAAAAATAAATCACTGAGTCTGCAGAATGGAGAGCAGCCCTGTGAAAGCAGGTGGGGGGGGAGGGCTGCAGGATGGGGTTAAGCCCAGCAGCATTAGTGTAACAGTGGGAATTGTATCCCACCCACCATGCTTTTGCAATTGTTTCTTTTTTTTTTTTTTTTTAATCCTCACCCGAGGACATTTTTCCATTTTTTGTTCAGGTAGAGTGGGAGGGAGAGAGAGGAACAGAGAGAGAGAGAAACATCGATGCGAAAGGAACACATCGAGTGGCTGCCACCCGCACAACCGACCAGGGCCGGGGACAAACTGCAACCGAGGTACGCGCCCTTAGCGGGAACCGAACTGGGTCTCTCTGGACCGCAGGCCGACGCTCTAACCGCTGAGCCAAACCGGCCAGGGCTGCAATTGTTTCTGTAAACACTGACTCTGAGTAATATGTAGCTTGTCGATAAACAGCGTGTTTGTATAAGAACCTTGGGAACTAACTTCAGAAGATACACTCTGACCTTCAGTCATCCCAGCTCTGGATGTTGTAGAACCAGGATGACGAAGACCAGGATGACACACACCAGGCCATCACTCGACTAGTTTCAAGATCCTTATCGGAATGGACTGTGCTGGTCTGCACTAGTCAACTTCTCAACCCCCTCCCCTTGATTTCTTTGTTCTGCTTTGCCTCTTCCTCCCTAGGAAAACCTCTGCCTGCTCTGAAAGGTGGAGATGGGCTTTGGACCAGAGTCCCCCATCTCCTCAGGTTACCTTCACTTGAATAAACCTCTTTCCTTTTCCACCAGCATCCATCCCATAAGTTCAGTCCTTGTGGTGGCAGGCAGCCAAACGTGGGTTCCCATGACATTAGACGCCCAAATTGACAGGACAGGGGGCCTCTGTGGATATAAAAAGTTGGACCAAGGAGGAAGTGAAAATGAATCCCAAATTGATTTCCTGCTTGGCTGATTGCATGTTGAACATGAAGGTCTTGTGACAAATACACTTGCAGAGGACCAGAGCCCTGGCTGAATAACGCAGTTGGTTAGAGCATTGTCCTGATATCCTGATACACCAAGGTTGTGGGTTCAATCCCTGATCAGGGCACATATGAGAATTAACTAATGAACACATAAATTCATGGAGCAACAAAACAATCTCTCTCTCTCTCTCTCTCTCTCAAAATCAATGAATTAAAAAAATACAAAAAGAAAAAGATGTCCAGAGGTGGTTGGATAAATAAATCTGGAGGCTAGGAGCACCACAAGGGTGAAGATACAGGGTTGAGTTGCATTCAGATTTAGGGTAAAGATAGAAACACGGAGTCCTCATACCCCTCATCCGGAAATAGCCTGCTTCCATCTCTGGCCTCTTGGCTCAGTGTGTGGCCTGAACATTTGTCCTGTTGCTTAAGGCAAACTGGGAAACATTCCTGAATCTTCCTTCACCTTTCTCCAAGCCATCATTTGACCGGTGGATCCTCTCTCCACAGCAGGTGGGCCCAAGTGTCCCCTTCTCTTCACCAGCTAAGAGCCGCTTCTGTCTTTCTCCCAGAGCAATGCAGTGGCACCTACCTGCCTCCTTCCCACCTTCAGCAGCTCCAGCCTTTTACAAACCATGCCCCTCACAGCATGAACAGACCATGTCTCTGCAATAAAACCCTCCGGTGATTCCCACTTGCTTTGAGAATTAAATGCCAACTTCTCGCCTGTCTTGTGAAGCTCTGCATGACCTCCTCCTCACCCCAGCTCCCTCCTGTTTTCCTTGCTCTGCTCCTTCGGGCCTCCCTGTTACTCCTCAGGCAGCCTCCCTGCTCCCACTGTTCTCCGGGCTCAGGTTCTGCCTCCTCACCGTCACCCTTCTTGTCACGTGGGTCTCTGCAAAAGCATCCGACTGCATCTCAACCCTGTATCTTCACCCTTGTGGTGCTCCTGGCCTCCAGATTTATTTATCCAACCACCTCTGGACATCTCTTCATTTTTATATTTTTTTAATGTATTGATTTTGAGAGAGAAAAAAGGAAGGGGGAGAGAGAGGGAGATTGTTTTGTGTTCCACTTATTTATGCATTCATTAGTTGATTCTCATATGTGCCCTGCTCAGGGATTGAACCCACAATCATGGTGTATCGGGACAATGCTCCAACCAACTGAGCTACTCAGCCAGGGCTCTGGACATCTGTAAGTGTATTTGTCACAAGACCTCCAAGTTGAACATGCCTGGCAGGTCCCCCCTGCGTACCTCTCGAGTGCAACCACCCAGGACTTCATCTCATCACCACATTTTAATGCTGCCCCATCCGTGTTTTCCTTGCTTATCACTTTGCTTATGAGACACCTCCCACACCCTCCCACATAGACACGTACTAGACGTGAGCTCTGTAGGAGCTGGGGTCTCATCGTCTTCTATCCCAGGGCCCAGAAGAGTACATAACGGTGACCCACAGGTATCTGGTTAATGAATAAGGAAATAACGAGAGAACAAATTGACATCAAGATGACATTTGATGCTAGGAGTGAATAACCCCTTCCCCCCACACACACCCCCACACACATACACACTCTTGAGAGAGACAGTACAGTCAAGGGGAGAGTCCAACCAGAAAAGGAAGACACCGTATTGAACAAGGGAAAAGAGCGTTTTCAGGGGACGACTGGTCACAGCATCACCTACTGCCAGAGGGTCCTTGAGAGGGTGCAAAGGCACACGTCGGCTTTGACAAGCGAGTGGTTACTGGGACCCCAGGGGAGCAGCGGAGGGGGGGGGGCAGCTGGTGTGCTTGGCTGGGATGCAGAGGTTGGTGGGGCCTATCGGGTGGAGCAGGTGGGTGAGGCATCTGGATCTGGGTGAAGGGAGATTTTCTCTTGAAGGCTGACACCTGGGCTTGTGGGGGGATAAAGACGGAGAAGTGCTGGAGATCACAGAACAGGAGCGAGAACTGGGATCCTCGGAGATTCACAGAAATGCAAGGGTGCCCCAGACAGGGTCACAATGTATCCTCGTTCAAGCTGGTCTTTATTCTACAAGCTCTTCAAGGCAAGGTTCCGGGCTGCATGAGGGAGGAGCCACAAGGGGGGCTTCCGGAGGCCTGGCCTGGCCTCCCTGGGGTCCGACAGCAAACGTGCGCTCCGCACCTACGCGGCAGAGGCAGAGGCCGCCGCAAATTGGGCAACCACCCCAAACGGTGACCGAGGAATTCATCAGTCGTTGCGACGGAAGCATGCCCCTCGAAGTCTCACCCTGGCCCAGGCAGATTATCGCCGTGTCCCTGCCGCCACACACTTTCACCCCCAAAGAGAGCACAGCTCCCCCCAGCTCGCCACATTTCCGGAGCTATTTTAGCGCCCACCTTACATAGACATGCAGGCCGCCGCCCAGTCTTACTTCAGCTGCAAAGCGGGGTCTGGCTCTCTGCCAGCCTCCCTATTATCTCTGGGCACCCAGCGGACAGAAGGAGCCTCTCCCCTGCGGCTGGTGAGAAGCGGCCGTGGCGGCCAAGGGGGAGGATGTGGGTACCCACTGCTGATCGCTGATTGGTAGTCAAGGGTCAGCGTTGTGCCCAGTCCCGCCTGTGCAGCTCGTTACACTGAGACTTTAAAGGGTGAGGAATTGGATGGGCGGAGGTTCGGAGGGTCAGGTTTTGATGTTGGATCTGCCCCCTCAGAAGGAACGGGGGAAGGGGACACGGAAAATCCGACCTCTCTGTGCCTTGTTCCATCTTTCTCGGAGGCACCCCGCACATCTGACCAACATGTGTGTCCCTCGAGTTGACCAGTCAAATCTCAAAGAATGTGTGGTCCGCAGGGGCTCCCTCGGAGTGCCTGGGGCTGTCCGATCATTTCAGGTAGCGAATCCACGTACGAAAGACTGAATCGCCAGGCTGGTGTGGCTCAGCGGTTGAGCCACCTGTGCACCAAGAGGTCGCCGGTTCGATTCCCGGTCAGGGCACGATCCCCAGTGGGGAGCACGCAGGAAGCGGCCAATCCATGTTCTCTCTCTCCCGGTCCCTGTAAAATCAGTAAAGAAAAAATAATTTTTTAAAAACGTAAGACTCTGAACCAAAGGACAACAGGAGAGCTGAGGGGGCAGGGAGCCCCCCTGAGGAAGCAGCCGGGTCTGAGCACAGACGAGAGGGGGCAGTGAGCGGGGAGTTCTGGGGTCGCAGCCGGGGAGAGCGGGTAGACCAGAAGCCTGCAGCGCCCGCCAGGAGACATGAGCGAGGGGGAGGGGCGGGGAAGGCGAGTGGAAATAGCCTCAGAGCAGGCACCCCTGACTCCGAACCGTCCCAACAAGACACCGCGTCTAGACTTGTCCAGGACGGGGACAGGGAGAGACAGGAAGTGGCCAAGACAACACCACAGAGCAGCCCACGAGGTGTGGTGGTCTGGAGCCGACCTGTCACCGAGGGCCATGGGCTCCGGAATCTGCTCCGGGAAGAAGCGGCAGGCCTGTCCTTTGGTTCATTTGAAACCAGACGGCCCCGAGCCCCGAGCATGAGCCTGGGAAGCAGCACCAGGGAGAGAAATAAATGTAAATGTGTCTGGGGCAACCCCAGTGGGACGTGTAATGAACTCCGCTGGCTGCGATGTCTCACCTGCAGCCTTCTGGTGGGAGCCTCCTCCAGCAACCTGATGAGCAGGTGGTGGCTCAAGCTCATCGGCCTATTTCCATGCATTTCACCCCTTACTCAACTCACCCTGACCCCAGAGAGGTGAGAGGCTGAGGGGAGGTCAATGCTTTTCCTAATGAAAGGATCAAAGGAGCAGAGTGCCCCCAGCCGGGGAGGATCTCACATGCTGGGCTCCTCGGGGCTCTGGGTAGTGAGAGTTAGGTGCTGGGTTCATGGCTCCTGTGCCAGGAAGCAACCCCAGTGCTGAGGACAGCCCCTGAAAGACGGCAGGGGAAGGGAGTCTGAGTGGAAGTAATAGCGGACGGCTCTGGGCGAAGGGAGGCCAACCCAGCTAATGGAGGGGCAAGCCTCAGAGCAAGGAACTCACGGAGTCCACAGGGAGCTCACAGAGTCCACAGGGAGCTCATGGAGTCCACGGGGAGCTCATGGAGTCCACGGGAAGCTCACAGAGTCCACGGGGAGCTCACAGAGTCCACAGGGAGCTCATGGACTCCACGGGGAGCTCATGGAGTCCACAGGGAGCTCACAGAATCCACTGGGAGCTCACAGAGTCCACAAGAGGTCACAGAGTCCACAGGGAGCTCACAGAGTCCACAGGGAGCTCACAGAGTCCACAGGGAGCTCATGGAGTCCACGGGGAGCTCACGGAGTCCACAGGGAACTCATAGAATCCACGGGGAGCTCACGGAGTCCACAGGGAGCTCACAGAATCCACAGGGAGCTCATGGAGTCCACGGGGAGCTCATGGAGTCCATGGGGAGCTCACGGAGTCCACAGGGAACTCATAGAATCCACAGGGAGCTCATGGAGTCCACAGGGAGCTCACAGAGTCCACAGGGAGCTCACGGAGTCCACAGGGAGCTCATGGAGTCCATGGGGAGCTCACAGAGTCCACAGGGAGCTCACAGAGTCCACGAGAAGGTCACAGAGTCCACGAGAAGGTCACAGAGTCCACAGGGAGCTCATGGAGTCCATGGGGAGCTCAGGGAGTCCACAGGGAGCTCATAGAGTCCACGGGGAGCTCACAGAGTCCACAGGGAGCTCATAGAGTCCACAGGGAGTTCAAAGACTCCACGTGGAGCTCACAGAATCCACGGGGAGCTCATGGAGTCCACAGGGAGCTCATGAGTCCACAGGGAGGAGCAGGTGCTCAGCTGTCCCTCCTCATCTGCAGACCAGCAGAACTTCCTCCTTCTCTTCCTCCTTCTCTCCTTCCTCCTTCTCTTCACCGCACAATATATAAACGTGAAAAAGTGCATTCTGCAATTCTGTCGGGCTGTGTTAATAAATATCAAGTAGGTCAACGTACTGGTAGTTTTGGACCAATTAATGTTGCTCCGTTGGGCCTCAACTGTTCCGTTTCTTTTTTCCACTTTTTTTTTTCTCTCCAAATGCTTCTATTCAGAGAATCTTGAAGCTTCTGGATCCTTTTCTGTTATGTCCAGTTTCCCATCGAGATCTTCAAATTAATTGTTCATTTTCCCTAACCATTAGTGTACTTCTATCTTTTCCATTTGGTGCTTTTCACAGTTTATTGCTCTGCTAAAATTCTCAATCAGTTTGCACAGTTTTCCCACATTTTCTATTATACTTTTAAATAAATTTATCCCAGCTATTTTTTCTTTAATTCTTTAAAAAAAATTTTTTATTTTTTTTTATTTTTTTCAATTCAACATGATTCTGTCTTAGTTTCAGGTGTACAGCACAGTGGTTAGACAGTCAGATACATCACAAAGTGGTCCCCCTGATATTTCCAGGACCCACCTGGTTATCAATAAATAGTTATTAAAAGATGATTGACTATGTTCCCTGGGCTGCATTTCAAGTCTTGTGACGATATTGTTACTACCAATCTGTACTTCCCAATCCCTTCAGCTCTTTCACCCAGCCCTGCACCCAGCTCCTGTCTGATGACCAGCAGTCTGCTCTCCGTATCTACGAGTCTGTTACGTTTTGTTTCTTTATTGATATTGCTCTTTAGATTCCACAATATAAGCGAAATCATATGGTACTTGTCTTTCTCTGACTGATTTATTTCACTGAGCATAATACCTTCTAGGTCCATCCATACTGTCCCAGGTAGTAACAGTTTGTTCTTTCTATATGGCTGAGTAATATACCATTGGATATACATGTACCACAGCCTTTCTATCCACTTGTCTGCTGATGGACACTTGGGCTGCTTCCATATCTTGGTTATTGTAAATAACACTGCAAAGAACATAGGGGTGCACATATTCTTTTGAATTCGTGTTTTGGGTTTCTTTGGACATATATCCAGAAGTGGAATTGCTAAGTCATAAAGCAGCCCCATTTTTTATTTTTTGAGGAAACTTCATACTGTTTTTCACACTAGGTGCACCAGTCTGCATTCCCACCAACGGTGCACAAGGGTTCCCTTTTCTCCACATCCTCACCAATGAGCATTGTTCGTTGATTTATTGAGGACAGCCATTCCAACAGGTGTGAGATGCTAGCTCATGGTTCTTTTAATTTGCATTTATCTGAAGATGAATGACATCGAGCATCTTTTCATATGTCTATTGGGCATTTATATGTCCTCTTTAGAGAAATGTCTATTCAGGTCCTTTGCCCATTTTTTAATTGGATTGTTTGTTTTTAGGGGGTTGAGTTTTATAAATTCTTCATAAATTTTGGATGTTGACCCCTTATCAGATGTATTATTCATGAATATATTCTCCGATTAGGTGGATTGTCTTTGCATTTTATTGAGGGTTTCCTTTGTTGTGAAAGAACTTTGATGTAGTTCCATTTGTTTATTTTTTCTTTTGTTTCCCTTGCCTGAGGAGATGTAGCAGAAAAAATGTTACTACAAGAAAGATCTGAGATTTTATGGCCTATGTTTTCTTCTAGGATTTTTATGGTTTTGCATCTTACATTTAAGTAGTTAATCCATTTAGAGGTTTTTGGGCATGGTTGAGTAGATGGCCTAGTTTTATATTTTGCATGCATCTGTCCAATTTTCCCAACACAATTATTAAAGAGACTGTCTTTACCCCATTGTATGTTCTTGTCTCCTTTGTCATTGATTAATTGACCATATAGGTGTGGGTTTATTTCCGGGATCTCTATTCTGTTCCATTGACCTATGTGTCTTTTTTTTTATGCCAGTACCATGCTTTTTTATTTACTATAGCCTAGTAGTATAGTTTGATATCAGGTAGCGTGATTCTTCCAGCTTTGTTATTTTTTCTCAAGATTGCTGTGGCTATTCAGGGTCTTTTGTGGTTCTATATAAATGTTTGGATTATTTATTCCAGTTTTGTGAAATATGCCATTGGCATTTTGATAGGAGTGTTGAATCTATAGATTCCTTTGGGTAGTATGAACATTTTAACAATGTTAATTCTTTCTATTCATGAACATAGTATATGCTTTTATTTATTTGTATTTTCTTCAGTTTATATTTTCAGTGTCATAATTTTCTGAGTGCAGGTCTTTTATATCCTTGCTTAAATTTATTCTGGGGTATTTTATTTTTTGATGCAATTGTATATGGGATTGTTTTCTTAGTGTCCTGTCCTGATAGTTCATTATTGGTGTATAAAAATACAACTGATTTCTGGATATTTATTTTGTATCTTGCTTTATAGCTGAATACATTGATCAGTTCTAGTAGTTTTTTGGTGGAATCTTTAGGGTTCTCTATATACAATGTCATGTCTTCTGCAAATAATGACAGTTTTATTTCTTGTTTTCCAATTTGGATGACTTTTATTTCTTCTTCTTGTCTGATTGCTGTGGCTAGGACTTCTAGTATTATGTTTAATAAGACTGGTGAAAGCGGACATCCCTGCCTTGTTCCCAGTCTTAAGGTAAACACTTTCAGTTTTTCCCATTGAGTATGATGTTAGCTTTGAGTTTGTCATTTGTGGCCTTTCTTACACTGAGGTATATTCCTTCTATTCCCACTTTGCTGAGATTTTCTTGTCAAAAACGGGTGCTGGATTTTGTCAAAAGCTTTTTTTTTTTTTTCATCTTCTAATGTAATCATATGATTTTTATTCTTTAGTTTGCTTTTGGAATGTATCACATGAATTCATTTGAGGGTATTGAGCCAAACTTGCTTCCTGGAATAAATACCACTTGATCATGTTATATGATCTTTTTTAATGTATTGTTGAATTCATTTGCTAATATTTTGTTGAGAATTTTGGCATCTATGTTTATCAGGTTTTCTTTGTGGTGTCTTTATCTGATTTTGGAATTAGGATAATGCTGACGTGATAAAATGAGGATGGATTTTTTGGAGTAGTTTGAGAAGTATAGGTGATAGCTCTTCTTTGAGTGTTTGTTAAAATTCACTCGTGAAGCCATCTGGTCCTGCACATTGGTCTGTTGAAAGATTTTTTACTACTTCAATTTACTTCATTGTAATTGGTCTTCTCAGGTTTTCTGTTTCTTCTTGATTCGGTTTTGGAAGATAGTATGTTTCTAGGAATTTATCCATTTTTTCCAGATTGTCCAGTTCATTGGGATACAGTAGTTCATAAGACTTTTTTTATATCCTTTGTATTTCTGTGGTGTCAGCTGTTAATTCTCTTTTTACATTTCTGATTTTACTTATTTGAGTTCTTTATCTTTTTTTCTTGATGAGTCTAGTTAAAGGTTTCTCAATCTTATTTATTCTTCAAAGAACTGATTATTGGTTTCATTGATCCTTTGTATCTTTTTAGACTTGATCTTGTTTATCTCAGGTCTGATTTTTATTATTTTTTATTCTACTCATTTTGAGCTTTGTTTTTCTTTTTATATTCCTTTAAGTGTAAGGTGAGCTAGTTTACAAAAGATATTTCTTTTTTCTTGATGTAGGCCTGTAATGCTATGAATTTCCATCTTAAGGCTGTTTTGCTGTGTCCCGTGAATTTTTGGTTGTTGTGGTTTTATTTTCATTTCTCTCAAGGTATCTTTAGATTCCTTCCTTGATCTCATTATTAATCCATTCATTGTTTAGTAACATGTTAGTTAGTTTCCATGTGTTTGCGTGTTTTTCAGGTTTTTTCTTGTCATTGATTTCTATTTTCATACAATTGTGGTGCAAGAAGATGTTTGATATGATTTTACTCTTCTTAAATTTAATGAGACTTGGTTTTTGGCCTAACCTATGGTCTATCCTAGAAAATGGTCCATGTGAACTTGAAAAGAATGCATATTTTGGTGCTTTGGAGGGGAACACTCTGAAGATATCTATTAAATCCATCTGATCTAATGTGTCAGATAAGGCTGCCATTTTCTTGCTAATTTTCTGTCTGCAAAATCTATCCATTGTTCTCAATGGTATGTTACTATTCCCTACTGTGACTATATTATTGTCAATATCTCCCTTTATGTCCATCAAGGTTGGCTTGATATATTTAGGTGCTCCTATGTTGGGTGCATAAACATTTGCAAAGGGTTTTATCCTCCTGTTAAATTAATCCCTTTATCATTATGTAGTGTCTTTCTTTGTCTCTTATTATAGCCTTTGTTTTATTTTTTTTAATTAATTTATTTTTGTGACAGATGTTTCTCCTTTTCCCCCCACTGATTCGCCTCTTCCGCTCCCCCCCCGCCCTGTCCCCAGCTTTGTTGTCCATGTCCACTGTTCACGCACACATGCATATAAGTTCTGTGGTTTATCTCTCCCCTACCACCCCCTCTTCTGGGGATTGTCAGTGCGTACCCCACTTCCATGTCTCTGGGACTACCCCATTCCTCAGACTGCTATGTTCATTATATTCCACAAATAAGTGAGATCATATGATACTTGTCTTTCTCTGTTTGGCTCCTTTCTCTTAGGATGATACTTTCCAGGTCCCTCCATGTCGTCTCAAAGGATAAGAGATCTTTCTTTCTTACAACTACATAGTACTCCATTGTGTACATGTACCACAGCTTTTTTATCCATTCATCTACTGATGGACATTTGGGGTGTTTCCAGATCTTAGCTATTGTAAATAGTGCTGCTATGAACATGGGGGTACATATATTCTTTCTGATTGGTGTTTCAGGCTTCTTAGGGTATATTCCTAGAAGTGGGATCACTGGGTCAAATGGAAGTTCAATTTTTAACTTTTTGAGGTAACACCATATTGTTTTCCATAGTGGCTGCACCAGTCTGCATTCCCACCAGCAGTGTACTAGAGTCCCCTTTTCTCCACACCCTCGCCAACACTTGTTGTTTGATGATTTGTTGATGGCGGCCATTGTGACAGGTGTGAGGTGATACCTCATTGTTGTTTTAATTTGCATCTCTCTGATGATTAGTGATGTTGAGCATATCTTCATATGTCTCTTGGCCACTTGTATGTCCTGTTTGGAGAGGTGTCTATTTAGTTCCTCTGCCCATTTTTTAACTTGGTTCTTTGTCTTCCTTTTGTTGAATTGTGTGAGTACTCTATATATATTGGAAATTAACCCCTTATCTGATGTATCATTGGCTATTATACAGTGGGTTGTCTTTCCATTTTGATGATTGTATCTTTTGCTCTGCAGAAGCTTTTGAGTTTGATGTAGTCCCATGTGTTCATTTTCTCCTTTGTTTCTGTTGCCTTATGGGATGTATCAGTAAAAATTCTGCTGTGTATGATGTCTGAAATTTTGTTGCCTACATTTTCTTCTAGGATTTATATGGATTCATGAATCACATTTAAGTTTTTTATCCATTTTTATTTTATTCTTGTGTATGGTGTAAGTTGATGGTCTAGTTTCTTTCTTTCTTTCTTTTTTTTGGATGTAGTTGTCCAATTTTTCCAACACTATTTATTAAAGAGGCTGTCTTTACTCCACTGTATGCTCTTGCCACCTTTGTCAAATATTAATTGAACGTATTGCCTTGGGTCCATTTCTGGGTTCTCTGTTCTATTCCACTAGTCTATATGCCTGTTCTTGTTCCAGTACCAAGCTGTTTTGATTACAGTGGCTTTGTAATATTACCTGAAATCTGGTAATGTGATTCCTACTACTTTGTTCTTCTTTTTCAAGATTGCCATGGCTATTCAAGGTCTTTTTTGGTTCCATATAACTTTTGAAGTATTTGTTCTAGTTCTGTGAAATAGGTCGTTGGTACTTTTAATGGGGATTACACTGAATCTATAGATTGCTTTGGGTAGTATGGACATTTTAATGATGTTAATGCTTCCAATCCATGAACAAGATATGTGCTTCCACTTTTTTATATCGTCCTCTATTTCTTTTTTCAATGACCTGTAGTTTTCTGCAAATAGGTCCTTTATTTCTTTGGTTAAGTTTATTCCTAGATATCTTAATTTTTTTGCCGCAATGGTAAGCGGGATTGTTTTCTTAGTTTCTCTTTCTGTGAGTTCATCATTGGTGTATAAGAATGCCATCGATTTCTTGACGTTAATTTTGTATCCTGCTACTTCACCAAATTCATTTATTAAGTCTAGTACATTTTTTATGGAGTCTTTGGGGTTTTCTATGTATAGTATCATGTCATCTACAAATAATGACAGTTTCACTTCCTCCTTTCCAATTTGGATCCCTTTTATTTCTTCTTCTTGTCTAATTGCTGTGGCTAAGACTTCCAGTACTATGTTAAATAAGAGTGGTGAAAGTGGGCATCACTGTCTTTTTCCTGTTCTTAAGGGAAATGCTTTTAGTTTTTGCCCATTGAGTATGATGTTGGCTGTAGGTCTTTCATATATGGCCTTTACTATGTCGAGATATGATCCCTCTATTCCCACATTGCTGAGCATTTTTGTCAGAAATTGATGCTGATTTTGTCAAAGGCTTTTTCCGGCATCAATTGATATAATTATGTGTTTTTGTGTGTGTGTGTTTTTGTTTTTCATTTTATTTATGTGGTGTATCACATGTATTGATTTGCGAATATTGTACCAGCTTTGCATCCCTGGGATGAATCCCACTTGGACATGGTGAATAATTTTTGTGATGTATTGTTGGATACAATTTGCTAGTATTTTGTTCAAGATTTTGGCGTCTATGTTCAGGGATATTGGCCTGTAGTTTTCTTTCTTTGTAATGTCTTTTTCTGGTTTTGGAATTAGAATTATGCTGGCCTCATAAAACGAGTTTGGAAGTCTTTCTTCTTCTTGAATTTTTTGAAACAGTTTGAGGAGAATGGGTGTTAATTCTTCTTTGAATGTTCAGTAAAATTCCCCAGTGAAGCCATCTGGACCTGGGCTTTTGTTTGCTGGGAGAGTCTTGATTACATCTTCAATTTCCTTAGTTGTTATTGGTCTGTTCAAGTTTTCTATCTCTTTCTGCTCCAGTTTTGGAAGACTATGTGTTTCTAGAAATTTGTCCATTCCACTTAGATTGTCAAATTTGCTGCCATATAATTGTTCATAGTAGTTGTTAATGATCCTTTGTATTTCTGTGGTGTCAGTTGTTACTTCTCCTCTTTCATTTCTGATTCTGTGTATTTGGGTTCTCTCTCTTTGTTTCTTGGTGAGTCTAGCTAAGAGTCCATCAATCTTGTTTATCTTTTTGAAAAACCAGCTCTTTGTTTCATTGATCCTTTGAATTGTTTTTTTGGACTCTATGTCATTTATTTCTGCTCTGATCTTTACTATTTCTTTTCTACTACTTGCTCTTGGTTTTTCTTTTTGTTTTCTAGTTCTTTAAGTTGTGAGGTTAGATAGTCTATTAGAAATTTTTCTTGTTTCTTTAGGTAGGCTTGTATTGCTATGAACTTCCCTCTCAGAACTGCTTTTGCTGCATCCCATAGATTTTGTGTTGTTGTGTGTTCATTTTCATTGGTTTCCAGGAAGTTTTTAATTTATTCCTTGATCTCCTTGGTAACCTATTCATTGTTTAATAACATGCTATTTAGCCTCCATGTGTTCAAATGTCTTTGCATGTTCTTGTTGCAATTGATTTCTAGTTTCATGCCATTGTGATCTGAGAAGATGCTTCATATGATTTCAATCTTCTTGAACTTGTGGAGGCTTAGTTTATGTCCTAACATGTGGTCTATCTTTGAGAATGTCCCATGTGCGCTTGAGAAAAATGTAAATTCTGTAGTTTTGGGGTGTAATTCTCTGTAGATATCTATTAAATCCATTTGGTCTAGTGCTTCATTTAGAGTCTCTGTTTCCTTGCTGATTTTTTTCTCTAGAGGATCTACCCAGTGATGCCAGCAGGGTGTTGAAGTCCCCTGCTATGATTGTATTGCTGTCAATTTTTCCTTTGAAGTCCTCCAGAAGATTTTTAATATATTTTGGTGCTCCTATATTGGGTGCATATATGTTTATCAAGGTTATATCTTCCTGTTGGATACATCCTTTCAATATTATGTAGTAACCTTCTTTGTCTCTAGTTATGGCCTTCATTTTTAATCTATTTTATCAGATATGAGTATTGCTACCCCAGCTATTTTATCCTTTCTGTTTGCTTGGAAGACTTTTTTCCATCTCTTCACTTTCAACCTATGTGAGTCTTTTGTTGTGAGGTGGGTCTCTTGTAACATATAGATGAGTCATGCTTTCTTATCCAGTCAGCTACTCTATGTCTTTTTATCGGAGCATTCAATCCATTTACATTTAAGGTGATTATTGATATGTACTTATTTATTGCCATTTTTGTTTAGTGTGGTTCTATTTTTCTTCCTATTTCTCCTGCTAATTACAGCAGTTTTTTAAACATTTCTTGCAGTGCTTGTTTGGTGCTAATGTATTCCCTTACCCTTTTTGGTCTGGAAAGCTCTTTATTTGACCTTCTATTTTGAATGATAGACTTGCTCGGTAGAGTAGTCTTGAATTTAGATCCTTGTTTTTCATGACCTTGATTACTTCGTGCCACGACCTCTGCCCTGTAGTGTTTCTGTTGAGAAGTCAGCCTTATGGGGATTCTTTTGTAGGTAACCTGTTGCTTATCTCTTGCTCCTTTTAGGATTCTCTCTTTGTCTTTAATTTTTGGCATTTTGATTACTATGTGTCTTGGTGTGGGCCTTTTGGGGTTCTTCTTACTTGGGGCTCTCTGTGCTTCTTGAACTTGAATGCCTTCTTCCTTCACCAAATTAGGGAAGTTTTGTGTCACTATTTCTTCAAATATATTCTCTAACCCTTGCTCATTTTCTTCTTCTTCGGGGACTCCTATGATGCGAATATTATTACGTGTCCAGTTGTCCCACAGTTCTCTTAAGCTGTCTTCCTGTTTTTTAATTGTATTTTTTCCTTTTGGTTTTCTGATTGGTTAATTTTTTTCTACCCTGTCTGCTAATTCACTGATCTGGTCCTCGGCTTCCTCTACTCAGCTATTTAGACCTTCCAATGTGTTCTTTGTTTCTGATATGTCATTCTTCATTTCTTCTTGGTGGTTTTTAATTTCCAACTGGTTGATTTTCAACATTTCTTTGTCTTTACTCATGGTGCTCATGTCCTTACACTTGCTTTTGAGCTTCCTCAAGATCATGGCTCTGAATTCTAGTTCTGTTAACTTGCTTAACTGCACCTCATTTATCTCATCTTCGGTAGAGGTCTCTTGTTTTTTCACTTGGCTTTTGTTTCGGTGTTTCACCATTTTGGCTATCACAGTGGACTTTGGAGCCTGCCAAATTTTTCCTGTGGGTGTTGGCATTCTGCTATTTGTGGCTCCCTCTCCTGGGTTTGGATGAGCGAGGGAGGACCCACGTTAAACAACACTGTCAAGTCTTACCTTCCTGGGCAGAGTTGCAAGCCCAGGAGTAGTACAGTTATCCTCTACCTTTTTGCCTGGAGGCTATCAGTAGCTGTTACTTGAAGAGCCTTGGCTTCTCAGTTGAATGAAAAACTCCCTCAGGTGTTCAGCATAAGGGGATTTCCCGAGGGTGGAGCAGATGCTGGTTGTTAATGGAACTCCATTAGCATTTCAATGGCCCACAGGGTGTGGTTGAATCTCCGAGGGAGGGGCCATCATCTCTCCCCAGAGGTCTGGGAAGGAGTAAGATGACCACCATCCTGAGTGGCGCAACCCAGCAAAAGCTCTGAGTGCACTCCAAATCTTGAGTGTCCTCACACAGTTCCAATCCAGTCCGCCCTCCTTTTGCTGGAGCCCAAGGTGAGTGGCTGTGGCTATTTTAGTGTCTGTCCTGGCTGTGGGCTGTGGAGCCACTTGGGAGTTTAACCTAAGGGTGCTGTTCACAGCTAAGGCCCTAAGGCTGCTGCTGTCTGTGGGCTCCCAGCCCCCCTCTCGTGCCTCCACAAGCCTACCAGAATCGATCAGTGTCCCTGGTTATATGGTCCTCCAAGCTGCTTTTCTGTTGCTTTTTCCTGACAATTTGTCTTTATTTTCATTGTAATTCCTGTTTGGTCCTGGGAGATGGTCTGTGTAGCCTCCATTCCCTCCACCGCCTTTTTGGAATCTCTCTATAGCCTTTGTTTTAAAGTCTATTTTGTCATATATGAGTACTGCTACCCCAGCTTTTTTTTTTCCATTTGCATAAAATATATTTTTCCATCCCTTTACTTTTAATCAGTGTGCGTCTTTTATTCTTAGGTGGGTCTCTTGTAGGCAGCATATATATGATTCTTGTTTTCCTTTCTATTCAGCTACTCTGTCTTCATATTGGAGCATTTAAAGCATTTACATTTAAAGTGATTATTGATAGGTACATCTTTATTGCCATTTTATTCTTTATAACTATGTTCTTTCTTCTTCTTCTTCTTCTTCTTCTTCTTCTTCTTCTTCTTCTTCTTCTTCTTCTTCTAGAAGACACTTTAACATTTCTTGTAACACTGTTTTGGTAGTAAAAAACTTTTTTAGCTTTTTCTTTTCTGGGAAACTCTTTATTTCTCCTTCAATTTTAAATAATAGCTTTGCTGGGTAAAGTAGTCTCGGTTATAGGTCCTTGATTTTTATCACTTTGATTATTCTGGCCTTCAAAATTTCTTTTGAAAAATCATATGTTAGTCTTATGGGAGCTCCCTTGCATATAACTAATTTCTTTCTCTTGCTGATTTTAAGATTCTCACTTTGTCTTTAATCTTTGCCATTTTAATTACAGTGTGTCTTGGTGCGGGCCTCTTTAGATTCATCTTATTTGAAACTCTGTGCTTCCTGAATTTGGGTGTCTTTTTCCTTTATCAGGTTGGGAAAGTTTTCAAACATTATTTCTTCAAATAGGTTCTCATTTTCTCTCTCTCTCTCTCTTTATGGGGCTTCTGTGGTGTAGATGTCATTACACTTCCTGTCATCCTATCAGTTCTTTAAACTACTCTCATTTTTTTTTTTAATTCTTTTCTTCTTTGTGTTGCTCTGATTGGGTGTTTTCTGCTGCCTTGTTTTCCAAATCACTGATCTGATCCTCTGCTTCATCTGACCTACTGTTAATTCTATCTAATATAGTCTTTATTTCAAATATTGTATTCTTTATTTCTGTCTGGGTTTTTTTATGGTTTCTATTTCCTTTTTCATGGTGTTAAAGTTCTCACTAAGTCCCTTGAGCATCTGGGTAATCATTGTTTTGAACTCCATATCAGGTAAATTGCTTGCTTCCTTTTCATTTAGTTCTTTTTTAGGCGATTTCTCCTATTCTGTCATCTGGGTCAGGATTCTTTGTCTCTCCATTTTGGCTGCCTCTCTGTGTTTATTTCTTTGTATTAGGTGTATCTGCTTTGTCTTCCAGTCTTTGTAGGGTGGCCTTCTGTAGTAAGTGTCTTGTGGGACTCAGTGGCACAGTCTTCTTGGTCACCTAAGCTAGGTGCGCCAGGCATATTTTTTGTGTGGATTATGTGATTGCTGTTGGCCCATCCATGCATGGGGTCAACCCTGAGGCTGGGCGACTGTGAGGATCATCCTGACCACAGTGCACCAGTTGCTGTGTGGGTGCTGACCACAGGAAGCAGAATTCACCTCAACAGGGCCTGGTGCCTGCCGAGATCTCCCTTTGCTTGTGGAGCTAATTGGATCCTGCCCAATGTTGTCTGAAGCTCAACACTGGGTGTGTTGGTTCTGGGGTCTCGTGGGAGGGACTTGGGTGCAGATTAATGTCAGACAGAGCACCCAGTTGGTGACTGCTTCTGGGGGGCCCGGGAATGCATGGGAAGGGCCAACCTGCACACCAGGGCTGGCTTTGACCAGCACCAGCGGAAGGTCAGCATAAGGTTCCCTGTGATCCACCTCTACCTGCCTCCACCTACTGGCTGCCTGTTAACCTCAGTCAATGAACTAGTCCCTGGCATCACACTATTTGCATGAAGTAGGTTCTCAGTGAATCACTAGGTAGGACCAGGTGGTATTCACCAGGTTCATACAGATTCAAACTTGGTGCCAATGCTGGGCCCAAGGCCACTCAGTAAAACTCCCAGGGTGCACCAAGGCTAGCTGACCCCCGACACCCACACTGGGTGCCTAGAGACCTTTGTGGTGGGTGGGGTCTCATGGAATCTCTAGGTAGAGGCCAGCAGAGTTTATCATGCCCAAACAGAGCAAATTTGGCTGTGTGAAGGGAGGGTTCTCCACCCATTGGAAAAATGACCCCTGTCCTGGAGCCACCCAATCCAATCTATTCTGGATTCTGCTTGGACCTCCTAGAGAGCCTGAGCTCAGTAGGGTGGGGCTGCTGAGAGTTAGGAGGGTTGGGACCAGTCAAGCTCATGAAAGGTGAGAGCAGGAAGCAGCACCCAGCCCAGAGCCACAAGACTCAACCTCTAACACCCCCTAAGTCCACTGGGACATCTCCACCCTGGGCCCAGCCAGCGGACTCCTCTGAAGGGTGCAAGCTCCAAAGGGTGGGGTCAAGGAGTTGGGAGGGTGGTGCGATTGCATTTCCCGCAGTTGATGCCACATAAAGGGGATTGTTCTACCCAAGAAAAATGTCACCTGTGTGCAGCCTGGGAGAAGGACTCAGTACAGGAACACTGGCTGTGTCCTCAGCTCTGTCCTTGGGACCATATGACTAGTCTCTCCTGGCATAATTTTAGTTTGCTCCAAGCTGCCCTCCCTCTGCCGGAGCCTAGGGTGAGTGGCTGCAAACAAGGATTCTGTTCGCTAGTTTCTGAAGAAGGCACTTGGGTTTCGAGCAAACGCCTGTCTCTCCCTGGTGGACAGAATCCCTGCCGGTTTTCACAGCCAGATGTGGGCTCTCTCTCCTGGCTCTGGTGCTGAGGGCTGGGGAGCCGGGCATGGGGTTCAGACCTCATGCCCCCCAGGGAACCCTCTGCAGCTGAGCTGACCCTCTGGATTATCCCCACAGGTGGGTCAAGGGACCGTCTCTGCCCCTCCTGCTGGTCTCCATGTGGCTTCTTCTGCAAATTCTAGGTCACAAGACTTCTCTTCAGCCAGTCTTCAGTGGGTTATCCGTGTGGATTTTCGTTTTAATTCCAGTTTGGCCCTGGGAAGTGAGCGTAACTCCCACCTACTCTGCCAACATCTTGGATCTCTATCCTCGCCTTAATTTTTCATGATTCTCTCCACTCTGAATATAGAAGCCTCCTTGCCCACAACTCCAGCCGTCTTGTCCGAGTGCCTCTGAGTTCAATTTCATCTCACCCAGATGGCTCGATTGGTTTCACAGGCGAACAACGCTAGCTAGAGCCATTACGGACACATGCAGTTTGCATTAGACGTGCAATTATTTAAGGCAAATATTCTGGCAAATGGAATCAATAAACTCTACATCAAACACGTGCCGGGAAGAGGAAGTCTGTCTGGTTCAGAGTGCCGGGAACGGCTCTCCATTCAGGAGCGAGAACCCGGAGCTGTCTCCCTGCCCACCCACAGTGACGCTGGCCGGGGCTCGCGGTGAACGCCCCGGAACTCAGCCTCTCTCTCCGGCAGCTACACCTTCCCACCCCCTCCAGGCCTCCGGCCCGTCTCCTCTCAGCTGATGAAGAGCCGATGGGGAGAGAAGAAACAGGACTGGGGGACAAAGGCACTTACATTCTGGTACGTTTAGGCTGAAAGTTTACATCTTTAATAATCATGACGTTTCTTGAAAGAGTTTAGTGTGCGGCACTCATACCCTCTCCCCTCTTTATCCCTGCATCAGAGGGGAAAGAAGGCAAGCGGAAGGGAAACACGAAGGAAGGAGGGAAGGAGGGAAGAAAGAAAGGAAAGAAGGAAGGAGGGAGGCAGGGAGGGAGGGAAGGAGGGCGGGAGGGCGGGAGGGAAGGAAGGAAGGAAGGAAGGAAGGAAGGAAGGAAGGAAGGAAGGAAGGAAGGAAGGGAGAAAACCCAGAGGAACTCAGTCCCATAGGACAGGAGCCAAGCTCAGAGCTTCATCCTGGTGGAGTCCAGGGAGGAGGATCCCAGGCAAAGGTCACACGAGGAATTGGGGGCTGTCTCCTGAGGCCTGGGGTCTTCTGGAGACACTCTGATCACCACTCTATTCTATCCAGAGCGACTACTACTCCCCAGTGTCGTTGCGGTTAAAGCGCAGCTAGAATTGACCTCCCAGGCCCCTGAGGTAAAGATTTTTCCAGAGGAGTTTCCCACACATGGTCCCTTCACCCACTGATGGTCCTCAAACATGTCTCACACCTGATTGCACTCCATCCATCACATTCTTACTTTCAACAATTGCATTTTTACTTTCAGAATTCCTTTTTTTCAAATGTTATACATTTGGCCAGGCCGGTGTGGCTCAGTGGTTGAGTTGACCCTGCACCCAGAGGTCGCCGGTTCAATTCCCAGTCAGGGCACATGTCCAGGTTGTGGGTCTGATCCCCAGCGGGGGGCATGCAGGAGGCGGCCTATTGATGTTCTCTCTCATCACTGTTTCTGTCTTCTCTCCCTCTCCCTTCCTCTTGCTCTAAAAATCAATAAAGAAAAAAAAACACACTTGATGTTATATATTTTAATAGTTTTTGGTTCCCTGATGAGAATTTCAATCTGAGTTTTATTTCTGAGCACAGTTGTTTTATAGTCTCTGTCCAATCATTTGAGTATCGAAGCCCGTGTGCGTATTTCTGTGGTCTATGGATGGACTGGCTCTTTCTCAGAGTGGCCTGTTTCCTGGTGTGTTGGGCATTTACTTTGCTGCAGCTACTATGTCTCCAACCTTCTCAGAGAGATTAGGCTTCAGGACACTCGCTCAGGGTGTTCCTGTTGCCGCCTCACACTGTGGTTCCTCGTCCATCTAGCAAACCAGACACCGAAGTCGAAAACTGGAACCCCACCCTTGGAGAGTCCTGAGGTATCGAGGGGGTGGGGTCGCACGAAGGAGGGGCTCCTCTGGGAGACCCCGTCACAGCCCATCGCAGACTCACCAGGCGACTACCCCACCTAAAGTCTTCGGCGCCATTTCTTGAGCACCCGTCGCAGAAGGAGCGTTCGACAGCTTGCCTGGAGCAGGATGGGGTTGGGCTTCAGAGGTCGTGAGCCTGCCACCTGACAGAGCGAGCTCAGTCTGCAAATGTATTGTGTTCTTTTGCTTATTTAATTATCATTTAAAAATAGTGCTCAGAACCTATGTGGACCGACTGTTAAAAATCAAGGTTTTAGCCCAGCCGGTGTGGCTCAGTGGTTGAGCATCAACCCTGCACCAAGAGGCCGCCGGTTCGATTCCCGGTCAGGGCACATGCCCAGGTTGTGGGCCTGATCCCCAGTGAGGGGCGTGCAGGAGGCAGCTGATCAATGTTCTGTCTCATGGGTGTTTCTCTCTCTCTCCTTCTCCCTCTTCTCTCTCTAAAGTCAATAAAGAACAATTAAAAAAAAACAAAAAGAGATTTCAGCTTCTCTTAGAGGATCCGAGGTTCCAACCGCACGGCGCCCTGATCCCAGGAGGTGCCGGTGGGTGGAGCTGGGGAGCGGCTGTCCCTTGAGCAGTAAGTGTCCTCAGGAACCACCGTTGCCACAGCTCAGACAGCAAACATTTGCGCTTTGCTCCGGCAACCCCGCTTCGCTTGGTCCTGCAGGGATTTAAGTGTTCAGTCCTTGACCTAGAGAAGGACCCCTGGGAACTTCCGGGACTGGGAGAGACAGAACGCGGAGGCTGCTGCCAAGAAGACCAGGGCGCGAAGGGGTGTCTCCAGGTCCCACTGCTCTGAGAATGAGCCTGGGCTGTGCTGGGCCCTCTCCAGGGTCCTGGCCAGGCGTCCTGTCCCCACCCGGGGACTATCAAATACTTGCCAGACCAACCTTGGGCAGCTCCTCTAACATCTCCAAGCCTCCGTTCCTCATCTGCAAAGTAAGGATAGGATTGTTGTGAAATTAAATGTGGCAACGCATACAAAGGACCTATTATAACCTCCTGTTGACAACAAAGATCCCCAGCACATCCGTGGTGTCTGCCTGGGGCCCTGCCCATGCTCACGCACCCCGTGGGCACTGAGGACCAGGGACTCCGAGACCCAGACTTTTCCTGATCCCATTCCATATGCTGATGATGAAACCAGGGCCCAGAGAAATGACTCAGGGGTGGGGAACGTCTGGCCCTCAGGCCGTATAAGGCCTTGGAAAGCAATACCAGCTGACATCACACACCTCACCCAATTAGCCTGACCAAATATAGCAGGCTAGGTTTTTCCTTCTTTATTGATTTTAGAGAGAAAGGAAGGAAGAGGGAGAGAGAGAGAGAGAGAAACATCGATTAGAGAGAAACATCGATTGGCCGCCTCCTGCATGTCCCCCACTGGGGATTTGGCCCATAACCTGGGCATGACCAGGAATCAAACTGGTGACCACTTGGTGCAGGGGTCGATGCTCAACCACTGAGCCACACCGGCCGGGCTAGCAGGCTAATTTTTAAGTTGATGACTGTGTATGGCCTGCAAATGATGTTATAAATCAAATGGCCCTTGGCAGAAGGAGGTTCCCCGGCCCTGGATACTGGAGTGTGAGCGCCCACCTTGGGGTACGGAGAGGGAAGGCTTCCCAGGGCAGCGGCTCTAAGCAGAATGTGGGCGTAAAAACGAAACACAGATGAGCAGAAAGAGGAATTTCCTTACATGCAGCTCTCCACATGCTCACACTTCAGAACACCAAACCCAGAAGTGTTTTTACTGTGCTTGAGCCTAAAGAATCCTCCCCATCTAATCCTCCCCAACTGCCTGATTCAACACGTGGGCTCCAAACCAAGGACCCAGGCTCCCCTTCCTGCCCTCTGAGCTGGAGAAGAGCACACACACACACACACACACACACGGACACACACATGGACACGGACACACACGCATGAACACACATGGAAACGAACACACAGACACGGACACACACACGGACATGGACACACACACGGACATGGACACACACACATGGACACACACACGGACACGGACACACACACGGACACGGACACACACGGACACGGACACACACACGGACATGGACACACACACATGCACGCACACACGGACACGAACACACACACGGACACGGACACACACGGACACGGACACACACAGACACGGACACACACACACAGACATGGACACACACGCGCACACACACGCACACAGACACACACACACATGGACGCACACACACATGGACACACACGGACACACACATGGACACACATGGACACACACACGGACATGGACACACACACATGGACACGGACAGACACACACACAAGGACACACATACACACGGACATGGACACACACACGGACACACACAGACATGGACACACACACGGACACACACACGGACACACACATACAAATGGACATACACACGGACACCCACACATGGATACACACACACACACGGACACACACACATACAAACACACACACACATACAAACACACACACTGCTATCGCCACTCACTCACGGTTCTCTCTCCTTTGTATTCTTTACGAGGTGAATTCCCACAACTCCCCTGGGACCACTCCGGCCAAAGCCACAGAGATCTCTGTCCTTACCTTCTCTGACCTCTCAGAGGCCTTTGACCCAGGAGACCACCTTCCTTCTTGACACCCACCCTCTCTGGCCTTCCTTACCCAGGCTGACCTTGTCTTCGCCCCTCTGAGGATTGTTTAGTCTCCTTCCCACATCCCTCCTGAACCCCAAAATGCTGGGAGAGCAGGGGCTTCTCAAGGAACAGGGCAGTTTCACTCCGTCCTCACCCACACTGGGTATTATTTTTATTTTAAGATCTTTGATCATCTAATGGCAAAAATAATGTTGAAAATTCCATTTCTTTTCTACTGAAGGATTCTATAGGGCCTCATGGGCATGGTAAAGAGTTTGGGGTTTAGCCTGGCCTGTTTGGCTCAGCAGTTAGAGCGTCGGCCCGCGGACCAGAGAGACCCGGGTTCGGTTCTTGCTAAGGGCACGTACCTCGGTTGCGGTCTGTCCCGGGCCCTGGTTGGGGTCATGTGGGTGGCGACCAGTCGATGTGTCTCTCTCACATCAATGTTTCTCTCTCCCTCTCTCTTCCTCCCTCTCTCCCTCCCGCTCTATCTGAAGATAAATGCAAAACTGTCCTCAGATGAGGATTTTTAAAAAAGAGTTTGGGGTTTATTCCAGCCTCCCACAGAGGAGCCACAGCCTCGGAGGTTCTCCCGAAGAAGTTTCTGTGTGGTGTGGGGATGCCGGCTGGCCCAGTGGGACAGGACAGCCGCTGGGGCTGGGCAGCACTGCGGGGGTTAGAAACAGACACTTTCCACATTTGCTGATGTCTTGGGTGCTGGAATGAGGGGAAGGAGGGACCCAGGATGCTGCGTTTCGGCCTGAGTAACCGTGAGAATGACAACAGCCACCGACTACGCCACAGGCACTGTTTTGAGGGTTGTGCGCATTCTCGCTCAGGCCTGCTCCCGGACTGTGTGAGGCAGCACCGCCGGAACCCCGTTTGCAGCCGAGGGCACTGAGGGGGGCAGTCTGGCTCCACAGTGCATGCCCCTGACAGCCACACTCAGGGCCCCATGCAGGGAGGTGGCTCATTCGGGGACAGACGGCCGGGAGTGAGGGGGAGTCTGACGTGAACCTACAGGCTGGAGCCCAAGCATCTGCCTTCTCCAGCCGCCAGAGGACCTGAGCGCAGCCAGAATGCGCTCGCAGCAGCACTGTGGGCCTTTGAGAACCCTCGGAGGAGGTGGTGACAGGAGGAGAACAGGCCGAGCAGGTTTCGGGAGCATCTTCAAGGACGGGGGGCTCAGGCTCCGAGGGGAGCCGCTGACCTCTGCCTGCCCTGGACACCGCCGCACACTCTCCCTTCACTCAAAGTGCAGCCTTGCCCCCGCCCTCTCCCTCGCAAACCTGCTCCCGCCTCTCTGCAGAGGTTTACCTTGTCGCGGGCACACCTTGTTGCATTGCCCGTCCCTTTACTGCAGCCCACAGAGGCTGTGTCTTTTATACATTGAAGGTTTGTGGCAACATTGTATCAAGCAAGTCTGTGGACACCATATTGTTTACAATATTTGCTCACTTTGTTTCTCTGTGTCACATTTTGGTAATTCTCACAATGTTTCGAACTTTCTCATTATTATTATATGTGTTACTATATATATATATATTACTATATATATATATCCTATATCCTTTATATATATATATATGATCTGTGATCAGTCAGCAGCATCAGCATTGAGGAAAGACTCTTCCCCAGCAAAACTATTATGAGTCACTGAAGGCTCAGACTATAGTTAGCATTTGTTTGTTTGTTTTTGTTTGTTTGTTTTTTTATCCTCACCCGAGGACATTTTTGTTTTTATCTTCAGACAGAGCAGGAGGGTGAGAGGGAGAAAGAGAGAGAGAGAAACATTGATGTGAGAGAGACACAACTACTGGTTGCCACCCTCACGACCCCAACTGGGGACAGGGACAAACTGCAACCGAGGTACATGCCCTTAGTGGGAACCGAACCCAAGTCTCTCTGGTCCACAGGCCGACACTCTAACTGCTGAACCAAACCAGCCAGGACTATAACATGTTTTTTAATTAAGGTGTGTGCATTCTATTTTCAGACAAAATGCTATTTCATGCTCAGTAGACTGCAGTGTCTCATGAACATCACTTTTATCTGCCCTGGGAGACCAAAAACTCCATGTCAGTCACTTGAGGGCAGGATGTGCTTCATCGCAACCCTGGGCTTATGATGGTCAGCAACCGAACCCGCAGTACCGCCGAGGTACGCCTGTATCTCAAAATAATCTTTGTATATTTTATTTTATTTTTTATTAATTTTAAAATTAATTTTTAGAAAGAGAGGAAGGGAGAGGGAGAGAGAGATAGAAACATCGATGAGAGAGAACATGGATGGGCCGCCTCCTGCCTTCCCCCCACTGGGGATCGGCCCACAACCTGGGCCTGGGCCCTGACTGGGAATTGAACCAGTGACCTGTTGGTATAGGGTCAACACTCAACCACTGAGCAACACCGGCCGGGCTTTGTATATTTTAAATTATAGAAGCACATGCTTAATGTAAGACACTTAGGAAACACTGAAATATGGAAAAAACATAAATTCACCTACAGGTCACCCAGAGTTACCATTCGTGTTTCGGTGTTTGTGTAAATAGAAAGGAAGACAGATACTGCTTTTCCCCAAATGGGCGTCATCATATATACCCAGTTTTGTATCCTGATTTTTTTTTTCCATTCAAGATACGGCATAAGCATGTCCCTGTGTTATTACATATTCTTCTAAAACAGTAATTTTCATAACTACGGGGGTCATCATTTCCTCAGTCCCCTCGGAGCGAACATTGATATTCTTTCCAGGTCTTTGTCTTTATAACTAAGACCATAATGAGGGTATTTATAGGAGAGTCTCCGCAGGCATCGGAGGACCGCCTTGGGACGAATTCCCGGAGTCACGTTGCCCAAAGAGTTTAACCCTTGTAAGATGCAATGCTCCCCGCCGAGGCCTCATTCGAGCTCCATCACCCCCACTTACAGTGCTGCAAAGGTTCATGACTGCCCTTCCTGCCTCCTCTGTTACCCGCCCAAGGCAACATCAAAGAAGCCGGAGCCCCTTCCTGAAACAGGGACAGCAGGTCCAGTCACCCCACCCCCCACCCCTTCTCTGTCGCCCCCTCTCCTCGCCCACGATATCCTCCCTGGCCTCTTCTCAGCTCAACCAATACCCCTTCTCCTCTTCCTGGCTCTTGCACCTTCTTATCCTTTTATGACTCAGCTCACAGCTGCCTCCTCCAAGAAGCCTTCACTGACTTCCCTTCCCAGCGCCAGCTCACTTTCTGGTGTCTAAGGCTCTTCCTATTTTTTAAATTGTAATTGTATTTCTACTTGTTCATTTTCAATTTCCCCTATTACACGGCATGCCCTGGGGGAGCAAGGACTTCATTCCTATCAGGGCCGTACACTCGGTTCCTAACCTAGTGCTTGACAGATAACCGATCCTCAATAAATATTGTCAGATTGTCTTCCGAAAAGGTTGGACTCTTTTCTTTTTGTTTCTTTATTGATCTTAGAGAGAGGAAGGGGGACGAAACGAGAAATAGACACACCGATGAGAGAGAACATGGACTGGCTGCCTCCTGCATGCCCCGCACTGGGGATCGGGCCCTCAACCTGGACATGTGCCTCTTGGCGCAGGGTCGATGCTCAACCACTGAGTCACACCGGCTGGGCAGTATTGTGCTTTTCTTTTAAAAAAATCTTTGCTACTCTAATGGCAAAAATAATATTTAATTGTTCCAGTGCACATTATTCTGATTACCAGTGAGAAGGAGCATGTGTTCATGTTTAACAGTGTTCCTTTAGGATCAATACGAAAAAGACTTAGTCATAATTTTTTTTTTCCCTCATTCTTAAAGTTATTCCAGAAAAAAAAGAAAGAAAGAAAGAAAAAAGTGTCCTGGCTCTTCAGCCTCTGGGCTCTTCCAGAACACGTGGTTACTACTGAAGTCTAACCTCAGTCCTTCCTGCTGCTGCCGCTTTGTGTCTGGCTTCCCTCAGTGGCCTGTGGCTCGGCAAAGGGGTGCTGAGTACCCGCATCCGCTGGCCGGAGCCCTCTCCTGACTCTGGGGCCGAGGGAGCAGAGGTCGGGTGCCTGGCTCTGCCCCAGGGACCTGCACTGATGCGGGGCTGTCACCTCGGACTAAAATCTCTCTCAGGGACATCGCGGTCTCATCAACAGTCACGGAGAGGCCGGTCTGTGTCCCTCATCTTCATGTCCTGAAGAGTTGATAAGATGCTGGTGGATTTTCCTCAGCACACACTGATTGCTCCCAAAGTCGTGTTCTAGGGATGTGTCATCAAGGGGGGGTCACTGCTGAGCAGCGAGGACCAGGGCCACCCTCGGCAAACGTGGGGACGATTCTTTGATTATTTTACCCAACCTGTGATTTAAGGGCCGGAGCGTCTCTCGACTCAGAATTTGTTCCCTATGGGGGGATCTTGGAAGGCAAAGGAGTTTTAAATATAGGGAGGTTGAGCCCGGCCGTGTGGCTCAGTGGTTGAGCATGGACGCTGCACCAAGAGGTTGAAGGTTCGATTCCCGGTCAGGGCACGTGCCCAGTTGTGGGCCCATCCCCAGTGGCAGCCAGTCGATGTTCTTTCTCGAAGATGTTTCCACCTCTCTCACCCTCTCTTTTCCTCTCTTTCTAAAACCAGTAACGAAAATAAATAAACAAACACAGGGAGGCTGAGTGGAGGGAGACCCTGGAACGGAAGTGCAGGGTTGGCTCCCCCAGGGGAGACCACGCACGCTGGGGGTGGAGCAGGAGCCTCTCCTGCAGGTGAGGGAAGAGACACGAGCAGGCCCCGCCGGTATTTCACGACACCCCGTTTCAGAGTCCGGCTCGGGGGCGGCCGCCATGGAGGATGCTGGGTCCCGGCCCCACCGGTGAGCCGGGCCAGTGCCCCAGACGCTGAGCGCTTAGGTTTGTCCTGAATCTAGAAGAGCCGAGAGCCTTCCAGAACCACGTCTTCATGCTCACCTGCTGCTCAGCCGCTCCGGGCGGCAGCTCCCTCTCCGGCCCGATTCTCACCAGGCGGTGCCACCGCGACCGACCGTGCAGTGCGCGTGAGAACCTCGGCAGGCAAGACAAGATTAGAGACAACGTGAAAATCCACGCATGACTACACGGGATGTGCTTCGACAGCGTGGGACACGTGTAATCAGTGATGGTGGGGGTTACTGCTAGGACCCCTCCCAGAGAGCAGAAAATGACGGTGACAGGCCAGGACAGCCAAGGGGACTTAGCAGTATCTGTAATGCCTTGGAGTTTGTTAAGGGGAAAAACATTCATATATTTTTTGGGGTAAATAAAAATTATTAGTTAGAAACATCTGAGTTCATTGGATCCCCACACGGAACAAGGTTCATCTTGACGCCGACTCACATCAGACACACACACACACACACACACACACACACACACAAATTAATCCCAGATGGATCACAGATCTAAATGTCAAAGGTCTATAGAGTAAAGCTTTTAGAACAAAACATAGGAAAATAGCTTCAAGAGCTTGAAATCAGCACAAAAGAGGTATTTTTTAAAAAAAAACTGGACACAAAAGGCATTAGCTATAAAAGGAAAGCTATACATTAGACCTCATTCCATTTGGACGGCTTGGAAGGGGGGCTCCCTCTCACAGCGTGACGCTGAGGGCTGATGGGTAACGGCGGAGGCGGAGAGGGAGGCGGAAAATCACTCTTTTGTCGCCATTGTAGTAAACATTAGTTCAGGCAAGAATCATCCATGGATGCTAAATCCAGGGGAAATTTTGCAGAGAAGCAAAAGATTTGCACGGCCTTAAAGTATATCCCCACAGGCTGCTTGTTAGTTTTGAAGACAAATATCATGACTGCGCCGTGGAGAAACTGGATGCACCTGGACCAGGTGATCAAAATGAACATGATCAGGGAGGAGCAGAGGGAAATTGTGGGGCCAGAGAGGGACACACCATCGTTCACATACTATGCCGACGGCTGAGGCGTTACTCCCGCTAATCATAAAAAAAATCAGGCACACAGAATGAGGAGCATTCTATTTGAAAGGGGAGGCGGGGGAAGACTGCGTTCTTCACAATGTCGTAGAGGACAAAGAAATGCTACGGGAATATTCCTGGTCGAAGGAGACCACGGCAGCATGATGACCAGGAGCAACACCTGGTCTGGGAGGCGCTTCTGCACCGGAAGAGGGAGAATGCGCAGAGGGCGTCATGAGACTGACTGAGAAAGTGAGGCTACAGGAAGTAGAGTAGGTAAAAGTGTTGTATGAATGTTGACCTGATTGAGGTTGGTAACTGTAGTGTGGTCACGTAAGGGAACATCTCTAAGAAGCGTAGGCTTACACACTCACCTGTCTGGGAGTGAAGGGTCATCATGCCTGCAGCTTACTCTCAAGTGGTTCAGAAAAGGTGTGTGTGTGTGTGTGTGTGTGCGCGCGCGCACGTGTGCGTGTGTGTGCATATGTGTGCACATGTGTGTTCCTGTGCTCATGCATGTGCATGTTTATATGTGTGCTTGTGCATGCACATGCGTGATCGTGTGTGCGCGTGAGTGCGTACATGTGAGTGTGTGCATGTGTGCACGTGTGTGCGTGCATGTGCGTGCACATGTGTTCGTGTGCTCACACATATGCATGTTTATGTGTGTGCTTATGCATGCACATGTGTGATCAGGTGTGTGCACGTGAGTGCGTGCATGTGTGTGCGTGAGTGTGTGTGCACGTGTGCGTGCGTGCATGTGTGTGCATATGTGTTCGTGTGCTCACGCACGTGCATGTTTATGTGTGTGCTTATGCATGCACATGTGTGATCATATGAGTGCGTGTGTGTGTGTGTGTGTGTGTGTGTGTCTAGAGAGGGGGAGCACGGGAAAAGAGTACACATTACAAAGAAAATGAGGTAAAATGCTACCAAAACGTGAATCTGGGCCAAGACTCTGTAGAACTCTTTGTACTAATTTGATTCTTGTAACGTTTCTGTAAATTTGGAGAGAGAAAAAATTTAACACTTTACAAGTGGAGCGTTGAAACAGCCAGCCACAAGACAGAAGAAGGCATTTGGAGTAAAGACGTCCAAGAAAGGACTCACAGTCAGAAGGTAAAAAGAATCCGACCAACCAATGGGGGAAAAAAAAATGGGCCAAAGACCTGAACAAAGCGTGTCACCAAAGAGGTATTCAAGTGGCCAATTCAACGAAGGCGTTCAGTTTCATGAGGCATCAGAGACGTGGACATTAAAACCACAGTCAACACTGCCCCCCCCCCACCAGAATGGCCAAAATAAAGAGGACGGAGAACACCAAGTGCTGACAGGTGTGCAGAGCCACGGACACTCTCGGCATCACAGGTGGAAATGCACCAGGTACCCACTGCTGGGGGACAAACCAGCAGAACTGAGCGGCTCAAGACAAACCTTCACTGCCCCACAGTGTCTGTGGGTCACAAACAGCCCAGCCGGAGGGCTTTCTCTGGCTCCAGGTTCACATGCGGTTACCATCGCGCTGTGGCCAGAACTGTGGTCTTATCTGAAGGCTTGACTGGAGAGGGGTCTTCTGAGTTTGCCCACATGGTTATTGATTACTGGCAGCATCTGGTTCTTCTTCCGCGGCTGACAAGGTGGGGGGCCTCCCCCTGTCCCTTGCGATGTGGATCTCTTCACGGGGTGGCTCTTGCGATGGCAACTGGCTTTCTTCAGAGCGTGTGACCAACGGAGCGAGAGCCACCGCACGAGACGGAAGCCGCAGTGTTTTCCTAACGTCAGACGTGCCATCCCACGGACTTCTGCCACTTCTATTGCTCGGGGTGAGCCCGGGAGTCTGGCTCCCAGAACAAAACAAACAGACTCGGAGGCTTACACACAGCCATTTACTTTCTCACAGTTCTGAAGACCAGAAGTTCAAGAGCAAGGTTGGTGTCTGGCTACAGATGGCCGCCCTCTCTCTGCGTCTCTGTCCCCTTTGTACGAGCGAGGTGGGGGAGGGGAGAGCGCACACTGAGGCCAGCTCTCTGACGACCTCGCTTAACCTGCATTGCCTCTACAGAGCCCCCATTTCCAAACACGGGCTCACCGGGAGTGGGGGCTGCAACGGGTGTCTTTGGCAGGACGCCAACATCCAGCCTGTGACAAGCGTGAAGACCAAGAGGCAGGACCTGCGGGAGCCGAGCACTGGCGCACACCCCGACCTGGCAGCTCTGCTCCCACGGAAAAGCGTGTGGGTGTGCACCAAGGATGGTCATAGCGCACGAGTCCTAGCACTGCAACGGGACACCATCCAGATACCCGTCCGTGGAAGGATGAATAAATGAACGGCGTATACCCACGTGCAGGAATAAATATGATACATCACAGCGAATACACACAGTCCAGCCACATACAATAAAAACATCTCTAAATTCGTGCTGAGGGAAGAAAGTTTGCCCAGATTTACCTACCTGCTGAGGGAAATCCTGCCAGACGCAAATGAGTACCTAGTTATGGCTTCACTTTTATAAAATTTAAAAGTAAGAGCAAAACTGGCGCATGGGGTTAGAAGCCACATAGGTGGTCACCGTGGTGGAGGGAAGCAGGAGGCTGGAGGGGCAAACACTCCCGGGGCTGGGGATGTCCTGTTTCTAGCTGTGGGTGCTGGTTTCGCAGGTGCGGTTGCCTTGTGAGAATGCATCAAGTTTAATTTGTGAATTTGCATGTTTGTAGACGTGTTCTTCAACGTTTGCCTTGAAGAGGTGGTATCTGAAGGCTTGTGAAGTTCATATTCTAGAGTCACGCACGGCCACTCTCAAAATTCAAAATCGTAAGTCAGGGGTACAGGAAGCGGGAAGCGAACAGCCTTTGGAACAAGCTGCCAAGTCCCAATTGGTTCTGCAGCTACACTTGGAAAAGCACAGCAATCATTTACATTGTAACAATGTGCAATCCACCCCGCCGGTGTGGCTCAGTGATTGAGCGTCTTCCCAGGCACCAAGAGGTCTCTGGTTCTATTCCCAGTCAGAGCACATGCCCAGTTGTGAGCCCAATCCTGGGGGGGAGGGGGGGCATGAGGGGGGCCATACAGGAGGCAGCCAATGGATGTTCTCTCTCATTCATGTTTCTCTCCCTCTTCCTTCTTCTCTCTCTAAAATCAATATAGAGAAACAAATTTTTTTGAAGAAAAGAAAACAATCTTATTTACAATTGTCTAAGAAGAAAACAATACATCTAGGAATAAATTTAACAAAGGAGGTAAAGACCTGTACACAATAATAAATGCTGTTAAAATATCTGTACCACCCAAAGCAATCTCCAGATTCACTGCAATTCCTATAAAAATTCCAAGAGCTCTTTTTATAAAAATAAAAATATTCTAAAATTATATAGAATTACTAAAGACCCCCAAATACCCAAAGTAGTCTTGAAAAAGAAAAAGCAGGAGGCATCACACATTCTGATTTTAAACTATATTTCAACACTATAGAAATTAAAACAGTATGACATTGGCATAAAAACACAAATAGGTCACTGGAACAGATAAAGACTCCAGAAATAAACCCAGGCATATATGATCAATTAATCTATGACAAAGAAGGCAATGACAGCTTGGCCAGTGTGGCTCAGTGGTTGAGCGTCGACCCTGCACCGGGTTCGATTCCCAGTCAGGGCACATGCCCAGGTTGTGGGCCCGATCCCCAGTGGGGGGCATGCAGGAGGCGGCCGATCAATGTTCTCGCTCATCAATGTTTCTATCTCCCTCTTCCTCTCCCTTCCTCTCTCTCTAAAATTAATAAAGATAAAAAGGTAACTCTTAAAAAAAGAAGAAGACAATAATATACAATGGGGAAAGAATAGTTTCTTCACTAAGAGGTGTTGGGAAAACTAGGCAGCACAAGAATGAAACTGGTTACCATCTCCCTCCATACACAAAATAAATTCAAAGTGCATTAAAGACTTAAATTTGAGACCTGAAGCCATACTGTTCCTAGAAGAAAACATTGGGGGTAAGCTCTTCGACATCGTGGCAATGATTTGGGGGTTTAATACTAAAAGCAAAGTCAATAAAAGCAAAAATCAACAAGTGAGACGACATAAAACTGGAAAGTTCTGCACAGAAAAGGAAAACATTCGCCAAATGAAAACACAGCCTCAGGAATGGCAGAAAATATTTGCAAAGCATGCCTCTGACAAGAGTTAATATTCAAAATCACTGAAGAACTCATATAACTCAATAGCAAATATATATATATATATACACATATGATTTTTAAAAATAAGCAGAGCCCTGGCCGGTTTGGCTCAGCGGTTAGAGCGTCAGCCTGTGGTCCTGAGAGACCCGGGTTCGGTTCCCGCTAAGGGCACGTACCTCGGTTGCAGTTTGTCCCCGGCCCTGGTTGGTTGTGCGGGTGGCAGCCACTCGATGTGTTCCTTTCACATCGATGTTTCTCTCTCTCTCTCTGTTCCTCTCTCTCCCTCCCACTCTACCTGAACAAAAAATGGAAAAATGTCCTCGGGTGAGGATAAAAAAAAAAAAACTAATAAAAAAAATAAGCAGAGAAAATGCAAAGACATTTTTCCAAATGAGACATGCAAATAGCCACCAACAGGTACATAAAAAGGGGCTCAACATCACTAATCATCAAAGAAACGCAATTTAAAAACAATGAGATCGCCCCTCACTCCCATACGAATGGCTACCATGCAAAAGACAAGAAGTAACAAGTGCCATCGAGGATGCGGAGAACAGGGAGCTAACACTGCACTATTGATGGGAATGTAAATGGTGCGGCCACTAAGGAAAACAGTGTGGACGCTCCTCAATGAGAACATTCAACTAGTTCATGATCCAGCAATCTCACTTCTGGGCAGTTATCCGAGGGAAACAGATTCAGGACCCTGAAGAGATAGGGTCACTCTTCGATTCGTTACAGTATCATCCGCAATAGCAGAGACGGGCACACAACCGAGTGTCCTTCCTCAGAGGAATGGACACAGAACAGGCGAGCTGTATGTACACGAGGAATAGCTTTCAGCAGAGAGAAAAAGAAAATCCGACCTTTGTGACAACAACAGACCTGGGGGGCATTCTGCTAAATCAAATAAGCCAGACACAGGCCAAGGGAGATGCCAGGTCAGAAATGGGTGCCCCGTGATGCCCAGGCCTCCCGTCCAGAGCAGTGCCCAGTGAGCATCTGGGCCCTGTCCTCCGCCCCATTCACCCCACTGTGGGAGCTGTTTTCCCGAAGGGTGCTCTGCCTCATCCTGCACCCTCTCTCCCCGGCGCCGGGACCAGAGCCTCCAGCAGCTCTCAGGGTCCCCTCTTTTCTTCTCCCTACACCCCACTCTCCTCCCAGCCTGTCCCTGAAGCTGTTCATATCCAACTGGAACAGAACTGCAACAATGTTTCAACTTCCCGTCCTGTTTGCCACAAGCTGGATGTTTCTCCCCAGCTGGTGAGAACCCAGCTCCCTGCTCCAGAGGCAGACCCTACAGAAAGCAGAGCAGATCCTGCAGATCCCAGAGCAGATCCTGCAGATCCCAGAGCAGACCCTGCAGATCCCAGAGCAGACCCTGCAGAACCCACCGCCAGCAGCAGGCTGAGGGGAAGCAGCGGTTCGGTCTCTGCGTGTTGTGTGGGTGCAGAATCAGGGGCGCACACGTCACAGGCCAGCCAATGGAGCAGAACGTGCTCTCCAGCGAGGCTCCGGGCGGGGAGCTGGGGAGGCCTCAGCCACCGGCCACCTGCACGGTCTGCGGGCTCAGCTGGCCTGGTCCTCTTCCTTCCCTCTGTCAGGACAGGACCAGGAGAGAGGGTGGCAGGCGTCCCCATGAGAGGGTCTGGGAGAGAGGACAAGCAAGGTCACCATTTGGAAAGGGTTCTGCTGTCTGTGACGTCTTATCAGCCCTTTGAGCACCCTGGGAGCAGTGCTGGGGTCCCCCCGGGTCACGGGTGGGAAAATTACCCAGACTGAGCTCGGGACAGAACCAGGCCCTGACTCACAGGACCACTCCGCCCCTGGCTGCACCGCCCACCCCCAGATCCGAGGCCCCTCTCCCCTGGCCTTCCAGACCAGCGCCCAGGGGCATGGGCTCCCCGCAGGCCCCTGGGCTGACTTTAAACTCTCCCGAAGCCAGAAGTCACACAGCCCTCTGCGCTCCGGCACTCAGCCGCCAGGACCCCAGACACAGTCCTGGGGACCACTTTGTCCCGGAGTACAGCTGGCGTCACCCCTGAGGGAAGTTCTTGGGGACCCTGGGCTGAGGGACTGCAGAGCCCTCTGCCGAGTGAGGCAGCAGGCGGACAGTGTCCTGTGCAGGGCGAGCCTGGGGTGACTCCCAGGCTGGAACAAGCCAGCTCGGGTGGCCCCGGGCAGCAGGGGAGGCTGAGGTACTCATGTGGGCGGGCTCTGAGCTCACAGTGGCGGGTAAGAAGCCCCGAAGGACCCTGAACAGAAGCAACTCGCCAGCTGGCTCCCCGAGAACTTAAAAGCCAATTAAGGTGCCGTCTCCTGCAGGCACCTGGAGGGCTTCCCATTATCTCTTCGGCAGAGGTTAGTCATTAGGGTTGGTTATTCCGAGAGTTGTTGAGTGGTTTTAAGAGAGGCAGGCAGAGGGGAGTCTGAGAGAACTCAGCACCATCTGGGGCAGTGAGGACAGTCTGGGGGGGGACTGGGGAGCACAGTCAGGGCTCAGGAGACAGGTTCTGGGGGCAGGTGGGGGGCAGGTGGGGGAGACAGGTGCTGGGGGCAGGTGGGGGGCAGGTGGGGGACACAGGTGCTGGGGGGCAGGTGGGGGGCAGGTGGGGGAGACAGGTGCTGGAGGGCAGGTGGGGGGCAAGTGGGAAGCAGGTGAGGGAGACAGGTGCTGGGGACAGGTGGGGGGCAGGTGGGGGCAGGTGGGGGAGACAGGTGCTGGGGGGCAGGTGGGGGGCAGGTGGGGGAGACAGGTGCTGGGGGGCAGGTGGGGGACACAGGTGCTGGGAGGCAGGTGGGGGATGTGGTCCAATGTGGGGCAGCAGTTTTCATATTGTTTTGTTAGTTTGTTCGTTTGTTTTTTGCAGCAGAATCATGCTTTTCCCACATCTTCCTCAGAAGGGAAATGCAGATGGAAGAGGAGGCAGCGTCTCTAACTAAAGTGGAGATGGGCCCTGGCGGAGATGGCTCCGTGGTCGGGCATCACACCGGGCACCACAAGGTTGCTGGTTCGATTCCCTGTCAGGGCCCTGTGAGCTGGGCGTGCAGGAGGCAGCCAGTCAGTGTTTCTCACATCGATGTTTGTCTTTGTCTCTCCTTTTTCCTTCCTCTCTTTCTAAAAATCAGTAAACCATTCTTTATACATTAAATAAAATTAAATGCAGGTGGGAGAGAGGGGGCAGGGCCTAGTCACCACCTTCACGACCCAGGACGGGCACAGAGCCCCTCGTGGTGTCCCCAAGGCCCGCAGGAATCCAGCGATCGGACCTGTCATCTCAGGTCTCACCGAGCTGTGACCTTCTGGGTGCTTTGGGGAGACATAAGGAGGGACGACCGGGGACAGTCTGGATGCTGAATGAGGAGTCGTCCTGAATCCGTGTGGCCAGGGAGGGCCCTGGACACACCGAGGTCCAACCAGGCTTGGTGGCCGCCCCTCTCCTCTCCCCCAGCCCTGACCCTGACCTCCACGGACGGCTGGGATGGGACCACAGACCTGGTGAGATGACAGGTGAGGTGACTGCTCTCGAAGTCCCCACCGGCACCAAGTCCCTTCACCTCAGATCATTCCCCCCAGGAAGTTGGCAGGTGGATGTAACAAGGTCTGGAAGCTGCAGCCCACTTCCTGGCTGCGGGGGCATCGGGGGCATCATCACCTTCTGCCCTCGGGAACCTCAGCCAGGCAGGAAGGAGGGGCGGTCACCCTCCTGCAAAGCAGAGAGAAGTGTGGCTCCGTGCGATACGCGGACCCCCCTGGGGCCAAGCAGAGCCCCAACCAGGACCAGTCCTGTCCCTGGAGGGGTCCCGCTGGTGAGCCTACGGGCACCGGGGAGCCGCCCAGACCTCCCTTCTGGGGCGTGGTGGGTGCATGGGCCGGAGGCTGGCAGCAGAAGCTGGCCCCAAAGAGGCGGGGGGCTGGGCACCAGGGGCAGCAAAGGCCTCACCCATTGCTGGGCTCTCAGCACGGCCCTGGCCCCTCGGGGCGTGGGGTTCGCACCTGTAAGCAGACAGTGCTGGCTCCCGGGGGCTGGGAGAACTGGGGTCCCACCGGGAGAGAACACAGACCAAAGCCCAGCCACAGCCTGGGCACGTCCCCCTGCCCTCACTCCAGGGGGCCCCACCCCCGGCTGGGAAGGCGCCCCACATCCTGCCACTGAATCAGGGGGAGCTCGGTGCTGAAGCCCATCTCCCTGTGCTCTGGGCGACGCCCCAGCCTCCCACCCTGCCCAGCTTGGGGGGGGGGGGCGCAGGGGTCCACGTGGTGTTGGTTAGGGCGCTGGTCCCGTCTGCGTCCGTGCAGCTGCCTGCGGAGCGTCCATGCTGCCAGGCGGGGCCCAGGCCAGGGCGGCCGGAGCTGCTCTCGGGGTGAGGAGGGCCGGACAGGACCAGCCCCGGAGCTCAGAGATGTCCTGACCGTGCAGTGGGGGCTCCTGTCCACCCTGGTCCTGCCTCCCACTCCTCAGAGCCCCTCTCGGCCCCGAGGCCCCCGGCTCCTGCTGCCTTTCTCCAGCCACCCAGGGGTCCCCATAAGCACCCAATTTCCTACCCGCAGAACCTGAGCTCAGGAAGGGTCGGGTCAGGCCGCAGGGCAGAGGACAGGCCTGGTCTGAGCGTCCCTTGTCCACCAGGACAGGCCCCTCTCCCAGGGAGGAGCAGCAGCTGAGTCCCCTGTGCCAGGGACACTCCCTCGCCAACAGCCAGGAGCTCGTGAGGAGGGATTTCCCTCGTGTGTCAGACGATGACCCTGATGTCACTTGTCTCGGGTTGCACGGGGGGGGGGGGGGGGCGCCAAGGGGGGATTTGAACACATCTGTGAAGCTGGGACCCCAGTTCCTCTGTCTGCAGGACAGCCCCCCGCCGCTGAGAGGCAGCTTCACGGACATTCTCCTTCCCCCTCACCCACTCTGAAAGGCAGCTGCTATTTTTTTTAATTTTTTCCTTTATTGATTTTAGAGAGAGCGGAAGGGAGAGGGAGAGAGAGAGAAACATCCATGAGAGAGAACATGGATTGTCCGCCTCCTGCACACCCCCCACTGGGGGTCGGGCCCACAACCTGGGCCTGTGCCCTGACCGGGAGTCGAACAGGTGACCTCTTGGTGCAGGGTCAACGCTCAGCCACTGAGCCACACCAGCCAGGCAGCAACTGGTATTGTACCCCCACTTATAAACGGGGAGCTGAGGTGTGGCTCAGTGCTGGAGATGGCAGAGCCGGGAGTCCGGCCTCAGTCTGCTGGCTCCTGATGCCGTGTGCCAGCCCGACGCCAGGTGGCCGCTGTCGGGGCTGCGTCCCCTCTGCTCACCGCTGGACACCACGCGCTCCATTCCTCCAGCTCCTGAAACCCGTCTCCTCCTCTTCCAGGAAGTCCTCTTGGATTTGCCATGGAGTAGCAGCTTCCCTTGGCCTCCCTGCCCCTCTCCAGAGCACGGGCCCAGGACGGGGCACCTCTCTCCACGGGTCTAGTTCCCTCCAGACGTGGATGAACTATGCTCAGCTCTACTTCGAGCCTCTACTCGGGCCCTTTTCCCTGCCCAGGGCTCCCCTCCTTCCTCCTCCTCTCTTCCCTACCCTCAACCCCTGCTCAGGCCCCAGGAAGCCCACGGCCCTGGTCACTCAGGCCTCACCCACCGCAGCTCAGGGCCTCGGAGAGTCTCCTGCTTCCGGCTTCTCCACCTGGGCCCCTCATGGAGCCTCCGGGAGCTGTGAACAGGGCCCACGCCAGGGCCCACCCTGAGGTTCCGATTCAGCAGATCTGGGGCGAGGCCTGGGCACCTGCATTTTTATAAACATCCAGGTGGGCCTGGCCGGTGTTGTTCAATGGTTAGAGCGTCGGCCGGCAGACCAGAGAGCCCCGGGTTCGGTTCCCGCTCAGGGCACGTACCTCGGTTGCAGTTTGACCCCGGCTCCGGTTGGGGTCGTGTGGGTGGCAACCACTCAATGTGTCTCTCTCTCTTCCTCCCGCTCTATCTGCAGATAAATGCAAAAATGTCCTCGGGTGAGGATAAAAAACGACGCCCCGGTTCTCACCCAACAAATATTTATTAGACGTCTACTGTTGCAAGTAGTGTGGACCCTGGGGCCACAGTGCTGGGGTTCAAGCCGCAGCCCTGCTCTCTGAGGGGCGGGCGTGAGTTTGCGTGGAGTGGGTGTGGGGGGAGCATCTCTGCGCTGCAGTGGTCGGAACCTCCAGGCTCCATGAGCCGCCGGGTCCCTGCCACGCAGGAGGCCTCTCGAGTGCTCCTTACGAGAGAGCCCCTGTTTCCTGGCACCCCCATCCTTGAGCTCCATTAGGGAAGAGCTGAGATTTCTTCCGTCTGCAGGCGGGGCCCCTGTCCCTGCAGAGGGGGGCAGTGCAGCAGGCCTCAGGGTGCTTGGCCAGAGTCCCAGGCCCCCGTCCGCTCCCGGCCCCCCCTGCTCCCACCTGCAGCTCCAGTGACAGAAAGCAGGGAGCAGCCATCCAACACCACCCGGGGGACACGGACGGAGCCGCTGGGGCTCAGCTGGCCAGGACCGCGTGTCGCTCTGCTGTGCCCAGGCCTGGCAGGGTCCCAGGGAGGGCGGGGGGCTCCCAGACCCAGTGCCAGCCCCTGCCTCCGGGCTGCCCGGGCCCCTCGCCTCCTCCCTCCCCCAGAGCCTGCTGGGAGCCCCCGGGAACCGAGACCCGAAACAGCAGGTGATCTCGACGGTCTTCATTCGGTTTATAAATGCGTCGTTTGAAGTAGGTCTGGGAGCAAAGGGCAAGTCCTCTGCACCTTTCCTCTGGCTTGGGGACTCGTGTTTGCCTTTCTCCGGGCTGCCGGGGCCCGGGACCGGGAGGCGGTGGCCCCTGGGGGGGCGCAAAGCCCAGCCGGGCTCCCCTGGAAGCTTGCCCAGTGCAATGGTCTGATTAGAACCTTTAGACTCAGGTCCTGCCAAGTCCACATTGGTCCAAGCGTCCTGGGTCCCCTTCCCTTTCGGGCCCAGCACTGGGCTAGGGGCAGGACGGCAATGGGAGGGACGTGGCCGTATCGATGCCCAGGGCCCGCTACCACTGGGCAGCTGTCCCTGGGCGAGCAGAGCCCCTAGCTCCGTGACCCAGACTCCCCGGGGTCTCGGCTGACCCGTGCTCCTGCTGTAAGACGGCTGCTTCCCTCCTCCCTGGCCCCAGCCTGGCCACACGCCCTCCCCTCAGGTCCTGCAGCTCCGCGGAGGCCCCAGTGGTGCAGGTTGGCCCAGGAGAACCAGGTTGGCCCACTAACCAGGGAATTGGACCTCAAGGACACAGTGGCGCGGTGGGGCCCTCTAGGGACCCCTGGACCTCTCGTGTGCTCTGCGGCTGCACCCCGAGGTCTAAGCCAGGCTACAGTCTGCACTGCGCTTGTCCTAACCGCATGGCCTCTGGAAGTCGCTGGGCCTCTCCGGAGCTCAGCTCCTTATCTGAACAAACAGAAATACACAGCGTTTTGTCATCGGCTCTTCCCACGCTCCCCCTTTGACCCCTGCTGTCCGGGGATGCGTCCCACACACCGGGCTCCTTCAGATCTAGGCCAGGGGTCGCCCCTGCCCGCCGGGAGGACCTCCTCTGCTCTGGGACGAGCAGCAGTAGTGCCCTTGGGGACTTTGTCCTGGCCCCTCCCAGGGCCCCGAGCTGTCGGACGAAGGTGCTTTCCGGCTGAGAAGTGGCCACCTGCTGAGAGCCCAGGGCGAGCCTGGGGGTGCCTGACCCTGAGGAGAGACACGGATGTGGGTTAGCCCTGCTTTGAGGACTCGTGGCCACGTGCTGAGCCCGGTCAGCGCGCTGGGGGAGCAGGGAAGGCACAGGCCGGTGGGCGAGTGAAGACTCGGGGGGGGGGGGGGAGGCAGCGTTTCAGCCGGGCCCAGGGGGTGAGAAGGGTTCCCAGGCCGCCGCAGGGGAACGGGGCTCCAGGCAAAGGTCACAGCTGTGCGGAGGCTCCTGGGGCCACATCGCGGGTGCTGTCACTGAGTCCAGCCACGTCCTGGGGTGGGCTGAGCCGCTGGAGGCAGGGGTGGTCCCTGCACCCCGTGGAGAGACGGGACAGGTGCCGGCACCACCAGCACGTGCGCAGGGGAACTGGAAGGGAGCGGAGAGTTCTGACAAGGGAGCGGGGAGGGCAGGGATGTGGTCCAGCTTCGGGGGTAAAGCCTGGCTCACCTGGGCTTGGGCGGCGGGAGTGAGAGGTCCTGGGTGTGGGCAGCTGATGATGGGCCACCAATGTCAGTGTCCACGGGGTAGCCACAGCCACACAATTCGAGGGAGTCAGGAAGGGCTCAGCAAAGGCACGTTGCCGAATCTCTCATGCGCTCACGTGTAAGGGGAGGCAGACCTGTGACCACCTCCAGGCCCCCAGGGAGGGCGTGGCTTCCGGAAGCACCTGAGAAGCTCAGGACTTACGGAAGGAAGGACAGCCTGAGACCATCCGGTGGGGGCGGCTGGAATGACGACTGTGACTGCTTCCTGGTCCCCCAGATGCCCCACTGGGGTTCCCCATTAGCAGAGCCCTCAGGAACGAAGCCAAAGGCACAGGACAGAGGGGTGGACAGTGAGCCGGCTGTCTGAGCGTGTTCCCTGGAGCACGGCCATTCCGGTCCTAGAACCGCGAGGGGCCGAGGGAGACCGATGGCCAAGAGCTCCGCACCGACCCCATCGCCGCCCCTCCTCTTGGGCCTCCGGGACGGCGCCCTTCAGTGCCCACCCTCGCGGTGTTCGTCAGAGAAATTGTTTCCACGGGAGGGAACAGAGCCGACGAGCCCGTCTCCTGTCTACGGTGCCAACTCTTCGCCTTGCAGAGGACAGAAACCAAGTCAAACGGACTTTAGCAAGAAAGTAACACAAGTCATTGGCTCACATAAGTCCAGGAACAGATATCAGTGCACTCCCATGTGCTCACTCATGTGCACACCCACCCCATGCACACACAAACCCCGTGCACACACACACACCTGTGCACACACACACCCCTGTGCACACACACACCCCTGTGCACACACACACCCCTGTGCACCCTCAAACCTCTGTGCGCACACACCCTCACACACACCCAGGCATTCACTCCACGCATGCCTACCCTGCTCAGTTGCAGTCTCTGGGAGCTCGTCTCAACGTCACACACGCGTGCAGCGTCACTCTCAGACACTCCCAGCCTCTCCACACAGCCGAGGGTCCCTCTGGGAGCCCCTCATCTCACTCAGAGAAAGTCCACCTGAGTCAAACAGTCTCACACCCCCATTCCGACCCCAGCTGCCCCAGACTCCCTGTAGACATTCCCGTCCCCATGACCAGCCGTGACACTGCCCTCATCTGAGACCCACTCAGGAACGGTCTGCCTTTCTCCCTGTTCATCCACAAACACCTTTAAAAACTGTGTGTCTACTGCTTGTGAGGCACGCTCAGGTCATTCTATCCCACGGGGGCCGGCGAGTGGGGTCGCTGTCCCCGTTCACTGCGAGAACAAAGCTGGGGGGCGCTTCCCAGGGTCCCAAACACTCTCCTCACCCTCTTAGGTGCGTCAGCCAACGAGGCGCCTTCGTGAGATCATGGAAAGGTGCCGTCCAGGCTGACAGGCCCTGTGCCAGGCTGTTTGACTTGGCAACCCCACGTGGGCTCAAGGTCCTACCTCACCCACCCCTTGGGCCGGGCTCCTGTGTGCTGATGCGCACCTGGCAGCCAGGCTCGGCAGCTCTGCCCGGCCCACCCACCTCCTGGGGGGCCCTCCTCCTCAGCACGTTCCCCTCTTTCCCCTGTGCACAGACATGGCAGGACCCTGCCCCCGAACCATCTCTGAGGCCCGGGCCCTCCCTGGGTTTTGACCCCAACCCTCCCCCCCTCCGACCCAGGCCCCAGGGTGCAGGAAGTCCCTCCTGCTGGGCCCTGAGCAGGCCCACAGACAGCGCCAAGATCCAGTGCCCACCCTCGGGGCCCCTCCTAGCCTGGCTCCCTGTCCCAGGCACAGAGGCCACCCCATCCCTCAGAGTACTCGACTCCCTTTCTCTTTCGGGAGTTTTCTGGGGCCCCGTGGGCTGTTTGGTGAATAAATCAAGGGCAGTGGGAATAATATACCTGTCAGACAGCCGATTCCAATTTCCTCCGCAGTCCTGCCCCCCACACACACACACCACCCCTCAGACCAGCTGCTACAGCAACACATTTCCCAAGGTCACGCAGGGTGGGAGGGTACCAAGGGACTCCCCCTGCGGTGCATGCTGCCCGGCAGACCTAGAAGGACAGGGACTGCGGTGCGACAGGGTTGGGCCATCTGAGAGCCCAGAGGAGTCCAAGGTTGGAGGAGGGAGGTTAGAACAGCCCTGGGGACTTTCTCCACAAGAGGCGCAGGAAGGGTCATCGTACCCTCACTACAGGAGCTTCTGCCCAGCACTGGTCCCTCCTGATAAACAGGCAGGAGGAGCATTGAGACATGAGATCTGGGACCTGGGGTCAGAAAGATCCCGGGGTCAGGAATGCCGGGGCTCCGCCCCAGGCTGACCTGGTCTTTCATTTCCACAGGGGCTGGGAGATTCGTCAGTCTGCCCAAGAAATCTCCCCCAGTTCAGCCACAACAAGCATGTTAGTGTGGAAGTCCTTCCTCTAGTCTACCTGCTCGTGTGGCTTGAGCCTTGTGCTCTGATCTGATCTTGCAGAACAGGTCAGTGATGAGCCTTCACTTCTCGGGGCTCCGTCTTCCCTGCGCACCCCCCCCAGCCTCAGTCCTGCCTCCGAGCCTCACCTACAAGCCCCCCAAGCCGTCAGGGCCCCTTCCCAGTGGCTCGGCTGTGGGTCCCTGGTGGACACAGGCCTCCTTGCACATTCTCAGGGCACCTGGGACTTTTACACACCATTCCCGTGGGGGTCCCCTCCCTGGTCAATTCAGGTAGAAAATAGCCTGGAAATTGGACTGCAGGCTAGCGGCAGGGACTGGAGTGGGAAGCAGAGACCCCTCAGGCAGACGACATCCTGAAGACCGCTCCCCACCCTGGGTCTCGCGCATTAGCCAGAGCGGGGCCTGGCCCTCGTGGCTGGACTGTCACACAGTCCGCAGGACTGAATGTCCTCGGCAGAACGGAGACCGAACTCCTGGAGCACTGTGCTGTCCATGCAAAGACAAGAGAACCTCCTCAAAGCTTGGGGCCTGGCTCCCAAAGAACAAGCCACTGACCAGTGTCCGACTTCCAACGCTGCTGCCCTCTCCCTGGGCCCCTCCCCAGGCCGCTCCGAACCAGGGCCAAGACATTCCCTCCATTTTCCTCCAAGACTCGGGCAAGTGTTTGTGCCCAAGGACGTCTTCCCTCCAAGTCCCATGCCCTTGGCACAGACCATCGGAGGCGGAAGGGATGGGGGACCCTCCAGCCTGACTTACCGAGGAGAAACCGAGGCCAAACACAGGACCTGAGAGGAAGTGACCACAGTACGCAACCTCCTTCGGAGCCGGTTTCCTCGTCTGTGAAGGGAGAGAGACCCCAGGTCCGACGACCGACGGTGAGTCCACTCCAGAAGGCCAGGATTTTCTCTCTCTTGTTACTGCTGCATCCCGCGTGCTAAGAATTGTAGTAAGTACTTTTCATTGGAATACATTTGACATGTAGTAACATTGTGTAAATTTGAAGTGTTCCATATATTAATTGGATACATTAAACAGTGTGACATGGTTGCCATCGTAGTGAAATCAGCGTCTCTATCCTGTTACATTGTGTAGCAGGTGTCTTTGAATGAATGATACTGTTACTCAATGTCCTAGTCAAGCTAGGGGGAGACCCAGGCTTCCAGACTCCTGGTGCCAGGCCACTGTCCACCGCTTCGCTGCCCCTCCTGTGTGGTTCCGCCCCTCAGCCCTGCCACTCGACCCCTGTCCTCCCCTTGGGGACGTGGCAGTGGTCAGAGACGTGGTCTCCACGAAGGAAGGGGCAGCTGAGCCAGACACCCGCCATGTCACCACGGTGAAGGGCAGAGACAGAGCAGCAGGGCGCAGGACGGGCTGGCGCACGTGGTTTCTGTGCCAGGCAGAGGAGCAACCGCCACCCAAACAGCTCTGGGCGGGCCGCCCCGCTCCGCCCTCCCTGCCGAGCCACCGTGTTTGCTCTTGGGTACGAGGATCGGTGACTCCTCACCACCCACTGAGCTGGGAAGCAGCCCGGCCGGGCCTCCAACACACCCAGGGGGCCAGGGAGGCCTGAGACCCACACTCTTGCTCCTAGTTCTGGGGCCCTAGAGCCTGGGGGCCTTCCCTGGCTGTAACCAGTGGGGGTCAGGCCAGCTCCATGGGGCCTCCGCCCCCTCCGTCTGCAGCACATGCATCTGGACACCAGTGGGAGGGCAGGAAGCTTGGGAGCCTCTGGGTGTAGACACTGGCCGCTGGTCAGAGCCCCCCTGTGTCCGGGGCCGTGGCAGTTACCCCCCCGGGGCCAGTCCGCACCTGGAAGCGTGACTGAGGGAAGGCCCCTGGCTCCGCTCGCACCCAGGCCCGGCGGGCAAAGGGACCGAGTCAGAGGGGCCCGGCCCAACTCCAGGATGGCCACTCCCTGCGTCCACCACTGCTACTTCCCCACACGTCCCCACACCACGGTGCTTCCAGACCCTTTCGTTTTCCTCCCCTCGCACACAGGCACGGGCATGCACACATGTGCACACGCACACGTGCACATGCACACATGCACACGCACACACATGCACATGCTCACACGTGCACACACATGCACACGCACACACAAGCACGTGCACACGCGTGCACACGCGCGCACATGCACACATGCACGCACATGCACACACACATACGTACACGCACACGCAGCAGGATCAACCTCCCAGGCAGGGAACTGGTTGCTGCCCAGGGGGTGGGATGGGTCCTGGGGGCAGGTGGGCCTACGCTGTGCGTGAGGCAGACGCTGAGACGGCGGCACATCTGGAGCTCCACCCACCACGCCCCCCCTCCCAGTGAGGAGCACGCAGACTCCAGCTGTCGGAGGCTGGGAAGGTCTGGACAGCACCAGGCAGGGGCGTCAAGAACTGCCTCACACATTCGCCCTTGAGCACCCCAAGGGAGGAAACCCCATCCAACCGGAAGCCACAGCGTCCCACGCGGGCATCTGACGCCAGCCCAGGCCCCTCCAGGGTGCTCACCGAAGGTCCGGGGAGAGGAGGACTGAGTGGGCCTGAGGCTGGAGTGGACTCAAGCAGAGCCCCATCGGGGCCGCCGGGACGTGCCCATTGCAGAGCACATGGGACGCCCGCCCCAGCGGCAGCCCTGTGGTGACAACGCCCTTCCATTCCTGGTGGCCCTGCGGACCCCCAGTCCCCTCCCCTCTGCACCACAGGCATGTGGCATCCAAGCGGAACACTTTCTTCAGTCTCCAAGTACATTTCCCACGGACAGCACACACATATGCAGACGCACCGGCATGCACACTCACACGCACACATGTGCACACTCACACGCACACACATGCAAAAGGAGTGTGTTCTGCCTCCCGCCCTCTGGTTTCAGCTCCGGGCATCACCCCTCTGCTGTCCGAGGGCACCGCTGTGAGGGGGACAGCCTGCGGGGTGTCTGAGTGCGGCCGAGTGTGAACTCAGTCCTCCCCTGGTGTCCCACACAGGCTCCCTGACAGTGTGCGATCGGGGGACAGGCGGTGGAGCAGAGGCCTGGCTGGCTCCTGCCCAGACCGTGCCTATTGGTGCCATTCGAGGCCCCTCCTCCGTCTCCGCGCGGGACAGAGCATGTCGTGAGAACTAACGCGCGGGGGGCACACAGCGCATCTGCTGAAACAGTTGTTCCCGTGACCGCCCACCCTCTGCAGAGTCGGGAGACGCTGCGGCTGAGAGCTCGCTGGAGCTCAGTCAGCCAGGGCGCTGGCCACGTGTCCAGCCCGGGCAACGTCTGCCTCTGAGGCAGGACAGGACAAGAGAAGGCGGGGCAGGCTCTGTCCTGTGGGGACACGCCTGAGACAGTGACATCTCACACCCACTCACACCTCCAGAGGCCCTCCTCATGCCAGGGCAGTGCACACGGCCGCCCCCCAGACGCACACCAGGGGGCCTGCAGGACGCTTAACGGGGCACCGAGAGTGAGCGCAGGGGACCGGAAGGGGTGTAGCTCAAAAGAGGGGCAGCCCTCATGGCAGATGCCAGGGCCCCACAGAGAGGTGCCCATCCCAGCCGTGGTCAGGTGGATGCCCTGGTCAGAAAAGCAGCCCTGGGCGGGGTCCACCCAGGATGCCTGCCCGGCCCCAGGTCCCCCGTGCCACCCGGGGCCGCCAGACTGGCCGCGACCTCGTCGAGTTCTGAACCTCGAGACGGTGGGGCGCCTTCCGGGGTCTGTGAGTTCCCACAAACAGCAGGCAAACATGCATACGTGTGCACACACACTCATGTCCACACACGTGCGTGAGCCTTTGAACAGGGAGAGTGTATGAACCTCCGTCAGATTCCCAAGCGTCTGTCACCAAACGGATCTAAGAACTGTCATCCCACGTTGTTATGGGTTCACTTTGCAGCTGAGGAAAGTGGGCCCCCCCAGAAATCACCTTTCAATCCCTGCCCCTTGGGGACCGCCGGAGGTCTCGGGCAGGGATGCAGGGAAGACTCGCGGCCTGCCCCCCCGCAGGGGACTGAGCCGGTCTCCGCCTCCCCCTTTCTGGAGTGACAGCCTCGCCCCGAATTGTCCTCCCCACACACTCCCACGGAGGGCGGGAGCTCCCGCCTCCCTTCTGCTTGGCGCGTGAAGGACAGAGGAGGAGGAAGTGCTCCTGGCCTGACCTCCACCCTGCCAGCTGCCAGGTGCCTGGAGCAGGGCCAGGGAGCCGGCACCCGGCGGGCAGCTGTGCTCCTGGCAGCTTCCGCAGCCTCCCTGCCCCCAGCCCCGCCTGCCACTGAGAGCCAGGAGTTTCTCCACAGCACAGGGGTGCCCCTGGCTGGGACAGACCCTCACACAGGCTGGTGCGGGCTGGGCAAATGCGCTCACCCCTCGGCCAGCCGGCCAGCCCCTCGGGGAGGCTTCAAGCCCAGCCTGGTCCCCTGGCCCCGTGCCCACTGACCTCCACCCGGGCCCCTTGGCAACTGAGGAAGCTGTAAACACTCCGCAGGCCCCTGGGCACTGGCCCTGACCCGCAGGCGGAGGGCACGGCACCTCCAAGTTGGGGTGCGTGGAAGTCGTGTGGGAAGGACCATGTGGGCCTCTCAGGTGAGGAAACTGAAACCAGGGGGTGAGGGGTGACCAGAATCGGGGTCTGAGGACTTCTATCCAGGGCACACGGCCAGAAGGACGAGGAGGTCTTGCCCGTCAGAGCTCATCAACAAGACTGGCGTGGAGACCCCCAGGCTGCCCCAGCGCCAAGGACCGGCTGGCTGGCCCCTGGCTCACCTGCTGTGTCCCGTCCCCCACCTGTGCCAGGCAGGGGCCCTGGCTCACCTGCTCTGTGTCCCATCCCCCACCTCTGCCAGGCAGGGGCCCTGGCTCACCTGCTCTGTGTCCCATCCCCCACCTGTGCCAGGCAGGGGCCCTGGCTCACCTCCTCTGTGTCCCGTCCCCCACCTCTGCCAGGCAGGGGCCCTGGCTCACCTGCTCTGTGTCCCATCCCCCACCTGTGCCAGGCAGGGGCCCTGGCTCACCTGTTCTGTGTCCCGTCCCCCACCTCTGCCAGGCAGGGGCCCTGGCTCACCTGCTCTGTGTCCCGTCCCCCACCTCTGCCAGGCGGGGGCCCTGGCTCACCTGTTCTGTGTCCCGTCCCCCACCTCTGCCAGGCAGGGGCCCTGGCTCACCTCCTCTGTGTCCCTCTCCAGCCCACACAGGGAGCAGCCTGCCACAGCGGGGTGGGCGGAACTTGGCAGCTTCTACCCGGGGCTCGGGCACTGCTGCCCCGCCCGCCCCTGTCTTGCAATGTTGTTGAGAAGGAGCTGGATTCTGCCCTGGAAGGACAAGGTCTCTACGGACTTGTCAACTGTGCAGCCTCAGAAAAGTCACTAAACGTCTCTGAGCCTCAGTCCCCTTACCAGTGAGTGAAATGGAGACGTAACCACCTCCTGGCTGTGTTGTTATGGGAACTGGAGACCACGCGTGGACAGAACCTGGAGCACCCAGAACTCCTGGGTGCTCATCACCATCGTTGTAGCTCTTGGGGGACAGAGCCGCTCCCACCAAGAAGCCAGCACAGAGAGCGAGGGCGGCGGGATGAGCCCCCAGCGAGGAGGGGCCGCCCCAGGGCACAGGTCAGCCCTGGGGCTGTGCTTCTGCCCCCCCGTCCCCCCCGCAAGACCGAGAGTCTTCCCACCAGGAACGGTGGAGAAGGGGGAGTCGGACACGGGGCCGGCCCCCACGAGCCCTTTTCTGGGTTTCCTGGTCTGAGCCACAGGGGCGAGGCTGGAGGGGCCTCGGAAAGAACTCAGCCCCGGGTCCCCTCTTCACGTACAGGAGGACACTGCCCAGAGCGGTGTCCAAGGCCACCCAGTAGCTGAGGCCCCCGGCCCTGGCCCCCCCCCGGCCCCCAGCACCACCACCCCCGGGTCCCGGCTCCAGGTCCCGTGTTCTGTCCACCGTCCTGACTCCGCCCCGGGGCACGCAGCTGCCCCCCCAAAACCCTGCTTTTCCCAGCTCAGAATCCACCTGCTTACAGGGGAGGCCTCGGAGCGGAGGGGAGGATCGGACACTGGCACCCTCACCCGGGAGGCACAGCGGAGGAGAGGGGCCTGGTCCCCCCAGCCCCTGAATCACCCCCCAGTTCAGAAATAGCCAGGCTCCCTGCTCACCCCACACAGAAGCGTGACCAGGGCGCTGAGGGGCCCTGAGTGGGGCAGCGGCCGGGTGAGTCTCAGGGGCTCAGGTCCCACTCTGACCGGGAGACTGGGCTTCCCCTGCCCAGGGCTGGCTCTTCCCCAGCTGCCCCGCAGGGTGAGTGTGAGTCGGCCTCAGGGGACCCGCAGACGGTCATCTGGATGCTGGCCCGGGCACAGTACAAGACCGGCTGGCATTGCGGGGGGCTTCACCTTCTTCCTCAGCCAGGCACACTTGGAAAGGGGGTGCCTGGGCCCCTCTGGAAGGCAAGTGAGCCGAGACCCACAGCTCACCCTGGGAGCAGGCTGCACCAGCTGGGCCAGCCTGTGACCCCCGCTCGCCTTGGGAGAGGAAGGGGTCCCTGTGGGAGGCGGTATCTGTGTGAAGTTTTGGGGTTCTCTAAAGGGGAGTCGCAAGCCCCACCCGAGGGGCAGCAGGCACAGGGCCGGGCCCAGTCTCTCCTGTCTGGACTAGCATGTCTGTGTGACCTTGAACAGGTCATTGCACCCCGCCGCACCTCGCTTTGCTCGTCTGAAATGAAGACGTAAACGGTGCTGCAGCCCCCCTGGAGGGACCAGCGCACGGGAACGCCGGCCCCCCTCCTGCTGCCGCTGACCTCTGGCCCGCACCAGGGCCAGGGCAGAGCCAGGCCACTCAGCAGCCGCTGCTGGCAGGGCCGGTCTGGCCGGAGTAGGAGGAGGGTGGCAGGGATGGCCGGGAAGAGGGTGGGTGTGGGGGCCTCTCCCAGGTGCCCTTCTGCTGGCAGCCAGACTTCCTTCCCAATGCCAGCAGACCCGGGGCAGAGAGCCACCCACCAGGCCCTCCGCTCTGCCATCCTGCCTGGCAGGGGCTGGCACACAGGCCGAGTAGGCTCTGAACTGACCGCTCGACCAGAAGGTGCTAATTGAGCTGATTAACTGAGCCCATTACCTGGGCCTCCCGGGGGCGCTGGAGCTGGCCTGGCTCCCCGGACCAGGTCTGAGGCTGCAGGATGGGCCCAGGGGGGAGCCCAGCCCTGGGGTGGCGGCTTCGCTCTGTGCACCCAGACCTACCAGCCTAAAGGGGCCCGGGTGGATTCTGCGATGCCCGCTCCAGCAAGGGGAGACTGGGCCTTTGGGCAGGTCCGGGGAGAGCCCACAGAAGGGGAGCTGAAGTGGACGCGGGGATCCCAGACCGGGAGGGTGCACCAGGACATGCGCATCCCACGGGGAGATGACTCTCCCTTCCCACCGCGCCCTGCTCATTCCGGCATGTTGGATGCAGTGAGAGCCAGTGGGAAATGTGGATCGTCCCCACCGAGCCAGGCCGCACAGGGACGGGGCGCACCCCTCAGCCCTGCGGGCAGGTCTGCCCCTGCACAGACAGCACAGAGAGGCCCGGGCTGCTCCCTGGCTGCGGCCACATGCGAAGGGGCCCTCCCTCTGTGGTGCTCGGCCGGGCGTGGGGGGCTGGGGTCACTGGGCGTGAGTGTGTGGCCGAGCTGACCCAGCTCACACGTGTGCCGGGCAGGGGCTGTGGGAAGGGGAGCGTGTCTGCCCACAGGAGTGCCCCTCAGAGCGGCCGGTGCTCTTGGCTGGGTTCACAGGCCCCACCCCCGGGCCACACCCCGCTGAAAGCCAAGGACAGTCCATCGACCTTGGGGAGGAAGCTCCAGCCCCGACCTAAGGGGTGCACAAGTCTCCCCCCGTGACTGCTTCTCTTCCCGCCACCGCCAAGGTCCCCACCAGGTCCCGATCCGAGCCCAGCAGCAATCCCCACTCCCACGCCGCTCCCCCAGGTCCGCCTCCACACGAGGGCGTTGCACAACCCACCATCTAATCATAACTCATTCTTCGTTTTGTTTTGCAAATGGGATGTCTCTTTATTGGGGTAACAGAGACTATATTCATGTCAAGACCCAGTAAAAAGTGCTATTTTCACAAGTCACCTTTATGCACACGATTTACATACAGCAACATGCACTCGTCTTAGCATCTTAGGTGTGAATCTTGACCAACGTAGACGCCTGTGTGACCACCACCCACCCTCTTCCCATCATCTCAGGGGGCCCCTCAGCCATTTGGTCAACACTGCACACCCCTTTCCTAACCCCTCGCTCCCCCCTCCCCCAAACAGTCACTGTGAATTGGTTTTGCCTGTCCTAGAACTTCACGTAAATGGAGCAACACAGTATGTACTCCTGTTTTTTTCTTTATTGATTTTAGAGAGAAAGAGCTAGAAACATCGATGAGAGAGAACATCAATTGGCCACCTCCTACATGCCCCCCACTGGGGATCAGGCCCACACCCTGGGCATGTGCCCTGACTGGGAATCGAACCGGCGACCTCTTGGTGCAGGGTCCACGCTCAACCACTGAGCCACGCCGGCCGGACCAGTATGTGCTCTTTTAATGTCTGGCTTCTTTCACTCAAAACACTGTTCTCAGAATCCACCGTGTCCCTGGGTGTGTCATGCGTGATCACACGTCCACGTGTCAGTGGTCTGTCCCTCTCCGTGGCCTGCCGTATTCCACCGTGGGCTGCACCGCCGTCTGTCTGTCCGTCCACCCGTGCGTGGACATGTGGGCTGTTCCCAGTTTGGGGGCCGCTATCAGTAACGCTAACGATGAATATCTCAGACGCGTTGTTTTGTACACACAGACTTTTATTTTTTGTCTACTGAAGTAGAATCACTCAATAAAATGATTATGTGTTTAATGACCGACGAAAGTGCAAAATGGGCCGTTGGGATCAATGTGGAAATTCTTCAGCCTGAACCCCAGGCCCGGTGCCTCCTTCCCTCTTGCCTACTCCCATCAGCCCGGCTGTTCACGGGGTTCCTTCCGAGAGCACAGCTGCCTGGCCAGGTGTGCGGGTCCCGCTCCCCGGGATGCTTTCTCCTCTCTCCTCTTCGAACCTATTCCCCAGGGGCGTTCCTACCACCCCTCGCCCCGTGTGGGCTTCTCGTACCCTCAAAGCTCCCAGTGCCCTTTGTGGTGCACGTCCCAGGGGTGCTGAGAGATGGTGGTCACCACGGGCTCTGGGGTTAGTGCTCCTCTCCTCGACCCCAGGCCCTGAGCACAGGCACCGGCTCCGTGGGCCCGGCCCAGACCTGACTCCCAGGAGCGGCCCCATCACTATTCCAGGAGACGAAACGAAGACAGACGAGCTCCACACCCCACGGCCCGGGACGGGGTTGGCAGGCCCCGCCCAGGAGCCTGGGAGGCCACCCGCGCAGAGGCCGAGCCGGCCAGATCCCATGACCCAGGGAGAAAGGCAGGGATGGCAGGGAAGGAACGGAATGACTCATCTTCGGAGACGCGTAGCTGGGGGAGAGGGAAACACGACTCAGCAGCTCCTTGACCTTCTGCTGTGTGGCGACAGATGCTCCAGCCCCGTGAGCAGGGGTGGCAATCAGGTGCCCCCCGATCCTGGGAGAAACACTTGCCTGGGCCTGTGAGCAATAAATAAGGAGTGACTTCGCACATTCAGAGAGGAGGCATATTGCACATCCCTCCTTGTCCCCACCTCTGCCCCTGCCCCTCGTCCCCGAGCTCCCCCATGGTGGCTGTCCCCACCCCACCCCAGAGGCCCCGTGCAGATCTGAGGCTGGGAGACAAGAATACCGTGGAGAGAGGGTGGTTTCTCTCCCAGAAGGATAATGCAAAAGCAGAGGAACCTTCTTTTTCAAAAGCAAAAGGGCAAACCAGCCCAGGTCAGGGGCATGGACTTGCAGGACCACGCCCAGAGAACCAAGATGAGGCTTCGACCTGTGAACCCCGGGCCTGCTGGGGCGGGGGGGGTCACACCAGCTAAGCTAAGAAGGGCTCCTGGTGGCTCACTGGGCTCAAATTGTTTTGTTTTGTTTTTTTCTTTATTGATTTTCAGGGAGAGAGGAAGGGAGAGGGAGAGAGACAGAAACATCGATGAGAGAGAATATTGATTGGTGCCTCCTGCATGCCCCCCACTGGGAATTGGGTCCACAACCTGGGCATGTGCCCTGACCGGGAATTGAACCGGCGACCTCTTGGTGCTGGGGTGACACTCCACCACTGAGCCACCCCGGCCAGGCCTGGCCTCACATTTTTAAAAACAGATTCCAGCAGCCATCTCTGCAGAGGGGCCTCTCACCAAACTGCACCCCACAGAGCAGCTGGGCTGAGCTGTCCCCCTGCACTGAGTTCCTACCCTCTGAGCCCCCCTTATAAAGGAGCTCCGGGAATCCTACTTCAACCAATAGGACGGAGGCTTTCCCCAGCCAATCAGAGCTGCACAGCTCCAACCAATTAGAGCCGTTCTATGCTGCTTTGGACCAATCACACTTCGAGGATGTGGAGTCCTCATTTGCATGAGGAGGGACCAATGGTGAGCCAGAGCAGGGACTTCTGTCCGTACACAGAAGCCAGGTCCCCTCGGACTCCCAGCAGGCACTGACCCTTTCGTTCAGACTGGCCCTGGAACTGGTCTGCTCAGAGCAGAGGGACGGAGGCCATCACCGTCCAGAGAGGGGGAGCCTGGTGCCCGGACCACCGGCCAGAGCTGCCTCCCAGCCCTGCTGGATTCCTGTTGACGCTGAATTGGCGCCAATGAGACCACCGGTGATGTTGACGTTACTGAACCAAGCGCGGGGGGAGGATCCTCAGAAACCCTTTCCACGCATGGAGAAGTCGGGGCACAGAGCAGAGAGGGTGAAGCAGGGGAGCAGACGGCAAACGCTTCTCTGTAGGGGTCACACGGAGGCCGCTGAGCCTCTTGCATGGGAACCCGGAGGGGAGAGGCTGTGGGCCTGGGGGATGGCCCAGGCTGTGCAGGACCACAGGTGCTAATGCACGTAGCCTCCCTCTGTTTGTCACCCAGAGCTCATCGGGCAAATCCGCTTGTCACTTCTCACGGCCCAGCTCTTCCCCTGTGGCTCTGTGACCTTTTCTCCTTCACGCCGGGCTCGGATGACTGCTCCTGAGAGGGTCTGAGTCAGTCTGCCACCTGGACCCCGTGCCCCTGCTCCCTGCCGCACCCCCGAGACGAAGTCTGTTAGTCTGAGTCACGCTGCAGAGGATCTTGATCCCCTGGGCTGCTGCAGAGCAGAAGGAAATCCCGGGCCAGAGCCCAGGAACGGTCCTGGCAGGACCCAAGTTTCTCTGGGTTCCTCAGTGCACAGCCTCGGGTCAGGGCCCAGGCAGTGACGGTGCAAAAACACAGACTTCAGGTGAGTCAGTCTCTCCACCGAGCCTTTGTTCCCTAATCCCAACAGGGACAGAGAGACCAACCCCAGTAGTACCTCGTCGGGATTAAGTAAGGTAAGTACCCCCCCAAAAACGGTACAGTCAACCCTCTGTTTTGCGGGACTCGATTTAACGGGCTTCAGATTTAACACACAACCTTTCCGGCCCGTGTGTCATAGGTGAACATTAACGCCTGTTCGTTTTAAAGTGCCTTTCACCAAGATTTGCTTATCGTTCAATTAGCAAGTGATTTTGTGTTATGGATTCACTGTAATTTTTAACAAATTTTAGTGAATAGGCCATATGTTGTGGGGGGAACACTGTAGTCATTTAGCTGATATAAATAAATCTTACATAGCTACAACTGTAGTCTACATATTTAAATCTAAGAGTCCCCGCTTATACACAGTGTTGGGGGGAATGAATAGCATGTGATCACACCTCATCTCGCGTGGTAGTCGGTCCCCTTGTGGTTCGTGTTCCCTGGACGCTAAGCCGTGCCCCAGCCATGTACACCTGTTCAGTATAAATCTAAAACTGCTATAATCCACGCAGGGAACTTTCCTATGAAATAAAACTTTTCATGCATACTAATTTCAATCACACATATGCATCTGCATGAGTAAAACCAGGTAAATTAACTCCTAGGTCAATTTTTTCATACACGCATTAGGAGAACCTACTTTATTATGTTAGGGGCTTTCGGCTCCAACGGACACCCCCTCGCCCGGATTAGCCCGTGACGGTGAGGTTTTACTGTAGCTCATATTATGAATAAGGCATAAATTTATCACAGTTTCTTTTTGACCCTCACATTTTAATCCTTACATTCATAGTATTTTATTGGTTATGACACACTTCTATGTGTATACCATTTGACCCTTATAACAACGCTGTAAATGCACAGGAACAATGCTAGTAGCCCCATTTCACACATGAAATAGCAGAGGCCCAAAGGGGTAAAAAATTGTGCAATTTCCATAGTATGCAAAACCAGAATTAAACCTCCTGGCTTCTAGCCTGAATTTTTTCCCTTTGGACTTCCACTTTTTCATGCAAATCCCTGCCTCCTGCCCGACAGGTGTGGCTCAGGGGTTGAGAGTCAACCCTGCACCAAGAGGTCACTGGTTTGATTCCCAGTCAGGGCACATGCCCAGGTTGTGGGCCGATCCCCAGTGGGGGGCATGCAGGAGGCGGCCAATCGATGTTCTCTCTCATCGATGTTTCTATCTCTCTCTCCCTGTCCCTTCCTCTCTCTCTCTAGAATCAATAAAGAAAAAAAATTTTAAATAAATAAAAATCAACGGGAAAATATCCTCGGGTGAGGATTTAAAAAAAAAAAAAAGGAGTTTGCGAAATCTCATCTCACCCAATAGGACTGAGCCTTCCCCCATCCAATGGGAGCCATGCAGCTCTATTTCATTAACATCTTCACCAACCAATCAGATAAGCTCCATCTGGACTAATCAGAAGAGTTCTTTTCGGACCAATGAAGCCATTAGAATCTGGAGCCCCATTTTCAGAAGGAGGGACCAGAGGCAGGGACTTCTCTGTGTGTGAGTCAGCTCGTCTCTGGCCTGGGGGTGCATTTCCCTTTGCACACAAGACTGAAAACTGCAGTTTCTCGCTGTCACCCAACCTGTGCCCAGCACAGCAAGGTGGACCTGGCCGGAGCGGCCGGGCTGCCTCTCGGCCGCGCTGTCTTACAGTTAAGCTGGAGCCTTCGTGAGCCGCTCCAGGGCCATGCCGTCCACGGCCGTGCGGCACCATTACGCTGAATACATTTGCTTCTTCACTGCACCCCAGACTGGAGAGTCTGGTTGGCAATGAATTGGGACCAACGACCGTCAGTGGACAGGATGCTGCCCTGCCTGCAGCGGAGGGCGGAGGGCGGAGGGCGGAGGGCGGAGGGCGGAGGGCGGAGGGCTCCATCTCTGCCACAGAAAATGCCTGGGTGCACCCTTGACAATACTCAGGGTGTGGAAAGGAAACTGCCTTCCACAGAAGCTGGGCTGGCCCTGGGCAAACCTCAGGTTATCAAGGTGAAGGCGGCCCGGCCCAGCGTTCCCTCCTAACACACCTGCTCCCTCACTGTCCTGAGAAGGCAACATCAGGTACCACCTGCCCCTGCCTGCTGGCCTCACAGAATTAAGTCAAAAGTGGACACCTGGCCCAGCAGGAGACAAGTCACTGGTTGACCAATAGGCAGACGGATGGTCTTTCTTAAGGTTTCAGCAGCAGGGTCTCAGAAGCTGGGAGTCACGCTGGGGCTGGGCAGCAGGCAGTCGGAGCAGGCTCAGGGGAGACGGGGGGGCAGGCTCAGGGGAGACGGGGGGTCAGGCCCAGGGGAGACGGGGGGTCAGGCCCAGGGGAGACGGGGGGTCAGGCCCAGGGGAGACGGGGGGGCAGGCTCAGGGGAGATGGGGGGCAGGCCCAGGGGAGACGGGGGGGCAGGCTCAGGGGAGATGGGGGGGCTCAGCCCCAGGGGAGATGGGGGCAGGCCCAGGGGAGACAGGGGCAGGCCCAGGGGAGATGGGGGGAGGGGTCAGGCCCAGGGGAGACGGGGGGGCTCAGCCCCAGGGGAGATGGGGGGGCAGGCTCAGGGGAGACGGGGGGGGGCTCAGCCCCAGGGGAGATGGGGGCAGGCCCAGGGGAGACAGGGGCAGGCCCAGGGGAGATGGGGGGAGGGGTCAGGCCCAGGGGAGACGGGGGCAGGCCCAGGGGAGACAGGGGCAGGCCCAGGGGAGATGGGGGGAAGGGGTCAGGCCCAGGGGAGACGGGGGCAGGCCCAGGGGAGACGGGGGGAAGGGGTCAGGCCCAGGGGAGACGGGGCAGGCCCAGGGGAGACGGGGGGAAGGGGTCAGGCCCAGGGGAGACGGGGGCAGGCCCAGGGGAGACGGGGGGAAGGGGTCAGGCCCAGGGGAGACGGGGGCAGGCCCAGGGGAGACGGGGGGAAGGGGTCAGGCCCAGGGGACATGGGGGCAGCGAGTTGAGCATGTGTCCGTGGGCAGTGGAGAAAGTGGGTGTGCAGAATAAGGAGGGAAGGGGCTCAGACTGCTGAGGGTCACACTCAGAAAGGCATCAGGATAAGCAGGGAAGGTCATTCTCTGGGTCCCTGGGTGGCCCTCACCTCTTCCAAGACCTGGATCTCCTCCTGGCTGCCAGTCCCATCGGACAGTGTTGCATTTGCGATCGATGTCCTTTTCCTAAATGAGCGGCTTCTCTTTGGCAGTCAGATATCACGCCCAAGACCTGAAAGAGGGGACCCCGAGGGGCCGTGGTTCCGGCAGCACCACCAGGAAATGGCCCATGGGTACCTCACACTCACACGCGTGCTTTTTCAGCTCAGGGAACCAGAGACACAAAGGCGACACGTAACTCTTGCACCGACGTTTCCTCTGGGCACCGCCGACTCTGTTCCTTCCTGCTCTCCCCGGGGCGGGGTCCTGACAGCAGTGGGAAATAAGAGTCCGACCCCCATGGCAGGTGATTTTGCTCTCAGTCCCCCTGGGTAGAATAGGCAGCCTAAGTGGGCTGGTGTTGGCACAGGCGCTGGCCTTGGCGATGAAGCTATAGCCAATGTGAAGGGGGAGGACGCAGAGGGGCTGGATGAAGAACATGAGAATGCTACTGCATCCCTCATGAGCTCCCTCCTGCCTTCCCCACACAATTGTCTGTCTGTGGGTTGTGCATATGTGCATAGAAGTTCTTTGGTTTAACTCTTCCCTCCCCACCCCCTTCCCTTTGAGGTTCATCAGTCTAACAACGAATTTGTGCTTCTTAATCCCTTCACCTATTTCACCCATCCCCCCAGGCTCCCTCCCATCTGGCAACCAACAAAAAGTTCTCTGTATCCATGAGTCTGTTTACAGTCTGCTTGCACATTTTGTTTGTAGATTCGATTGTTGATAGCTATGCATCAATGGCCATTTTATTGTTTATATTTTTGATCTTCTTCTTCAAGAAGACCCTTCAGCATTTCATGTAATACTGGTTTGTTGGTCATGAACTCCTTTAGCTTTTTCTTATCTGGGAAACTCTTTATATGCCCATTGATTCCAAATGATAGCTTCGCAGGATAGAGTAATCTTGGTTGTAGGTCCTTAGTTTTCATCACTTTGAATATTTCTTGCAACTCCCTTCTGGCCTGCAGCTTTCTCTTGAGAAATTGACTCAGTCTTATGGGAGCTCCCTTGAAGGTAACCAACTGCTTTTCTCTTGCTGCTTTTAAGATTCTCTCTTTGTCTTGAACCTTTTGCATTTGGATGAGGATGTGTCTTGGTGTGGGCCTCTTGGGGTTCATCTTGTTTGAGAATCTCTGGGCTTCCTGGACTTGTATGTCTGTTTCCTTCACCAAGTTAGGGAAGTTTTCTGTCATTTTTTCGAATAGGTTTTCCATTTCTTGCTCTCTCTCTTCTCCTTCTGGCACCCCCATGATGCAGATGTTGGCACACTTGAAGTTGTCCCAGAGGCCCCTTACACTGTCCTCATTTTTTTAAATTCTTTTTTCTTTTTGCTGATCTGATTGGGTGTTTTTTGCTTCCTTATATTCCAAATCAATGGTTTGTTTCTTGCCTTCACCCACTCTACCATTGATTCCCTGTACATTATTATTTCAGTTAGTGCAAACTTCATTTCTGACTGGTTCTTTTTTATCCTCTTGAAGGTCTCACTAAGTTCCTTGAGCATCCTTATAACCAGTTTTGAACTCTGCATCTGATTAATTACTTTTCTCCATTTTGTTTAGTTCTTTTCCTGGAGTTTTGTTCTTTTCTTTCATTTGGGACATGTTTCTCTGTCTCCTCATTTTGGCTGCCTCCCTGTGTTTGTTCTATGTATTTGGTAGAACTGCTATGTCTCCTAGGCTTCCTAGGGTGGCCTGTTATAGTAGGTGTCCTGGAGGGTCCAGTGGCACAGCCTCTCTGATCACTCCAGCTGGGCCTTTGAGGTGCACCCCTAGTGTGGACTGTACATCCTTCTGTTGTAATTGAATCTTGATTGCTGTTGGCACATCAGTGGGAGGGATTTACTGAGGCTGATCAGCTGCAAGGACTGGCTGTGCCCACTGCCCACTGACCTCTGACTACCTAGGATGATCAGCTGTGCAGGGCCCACCACACAGAGCAAGACTTACTTCAGCAGGGCTCTGGGACCCACTGAGTCCACTCCTTGAGTGTGTCACTTGTGGAGGTGGTTGGGTGGTGGTGTTTCGATGTGGTGTGAAGCTGTCCACTGGGTGTGCTGGCTCTGGGGCAAGGTCAGCCACTGCCTGTGTTCTACCCGGGGCCACCAGGCATGAGCTACAAAGCAATTAGCTGATGGCTGCTTCTTGTGCTGGGCTTGGAGATGCCCAGGCGAAGCCAAGCTGTGAACCAAGGCTGGTGCTTCTAGTGCCAGGCCTGGGGCCACTTAACGGGAGGTATGGGGCTCGCTGAGGCCAGATGCTGCTTGTTGAGAGATTTTAGGAAACTCTGAAGCAGGAGCCAAGACAGGCCAATCCTATGGTAAAGCCACTGGCAACAGCTTGGGTGGGCCTGAAAGCTGGGTGGGGCGGGGCCTCAGGGAATCACCAGGGCGGGGCTACCAGTGTGAGCCAGGTTGCTGGAGTCCCAGATATGGCAGGTGTCTGCTACCCCAGAGAAGAGCTCACCAAAGGAACAAAGGCCTCTGACATCACGTCTGTCCAGGAGAAAGCTGCCCCTTCAGTCCTCGCCCCGATGGCAAACAACTCAGTTCTTCCCCGTATGTCTCTGGTGCCTTTCAAGCTGCCTCCACCACTCTGGAGCCCAGAGGGAGCAGGTCTGAGTAAGTCTGTGCACGGGCCCTTTAAGAGGAGCTGCTTGGGGTCCAGCAGCCTCAGCCTCCCTGAGCCTCAGTTCCTGTTGGTTTTCCAGCCAGAAGTGATGGGGATTCTCTTCCTGGCACTGGGACCCTGAGCGGGGCACCTGGTGTGGGACGGGGACCCCTCAGTCTTCAGGGAGGACCTTCCCAGCCGAGGTGTCCTCCTGATTTTATCCGCCACCCGTGGGTGTGGGACCAGCCCCTCCGCCCTCCTACCTGTCTCCATGTGGTTCTTCCTGTAATTGTAGAACTTCCACTCAGCCTGGTGTCAGGCGGTTCTGAAGAACAGCTGTTCTGTAGTTTAGTTGTAATTTTGATGTGGCTGTGGGAGGAGGGGCGGCCGGGGTTACCTGCACCATTTTCTGTGAATGCATTGTTTTTCTTTTTTTTTTTTTATCCTCACCTGAGGACATTTTTTCGTTTTTTGTTCAGATAGGGAGGGAGACAGGAGGAGAGAGAGAGACAAACATCGACATGAAAGGGACACATCAAGTGGCTGCCACCCACACGACCCAACCAGGGCCGGGGACAAACTGCAACCGAGGTACGTGCCCTTAGCGGAACCGAACCCGGTCTCTCTGGACCACAGGCTGATGCTCTCACCGCTGAGCCAGACCGGCCGGGGTCCAGCCCCCATGGCTTCACTGGTACAATATCGCGGCTGGGACAGAACACAGACATCCCAGGCTCTCTGAGACCCGGCCACCATGTACGCGAACCTCTGGAGGGAGGGGCCACGCCAGCCCTCCTAGTCCTTCCCCAATCCTGGTCCTCCAAGTGCCACGCCCACTGGGGTCCCCAGAACTCCGACTCACCCACCTGAGCCCTCAGCCTCTCAGGTGGGCCGTGGGGCCTGCAGGCACCTCTCAGCCTGCAGACGGGGCGGCCGTGGTGCCTACTGAATTCGTGGGGAAGCGCAGGTCGGCCCCACCTGCTCCCGAGCCGCTGCACGTCTGCGGAAGGTGCTCCGCTGACCGTCCAGGTTGCTTTACCACAGCGGGCACCTCACAGCAGGGGGCACTTTGAGGGGTCATTCCACCCATCCCCTGCCTCACCTCCCAGCTACAACCAAGCCAAGCCAGCCCCTTACCGAACGCCCTGGATAAATGTGTTCCACAGCTGTCAGCCCTGCAGATGTTTAGCAGCTGGGCCACCCCCACCACACGTGGCCAAGCTGAGCCCTGCAGCCAGGGGTGGGCGGGAGCAGTCTGGTTCCCCTGCCTGTCTGCTGCCCCGCAGACACCGAGCCCTCTCAGCTGGCAGGGGGCACCCAGGTGACAGGCTGCGAAGCCTGGAGCACCCAAGGCTGGCACACGGCGGGTCGATGCAGCAGGTCACCAGGGATGGGCATGAGGTGCGTATGAGGTCTCCTCACACCTCGGAAGGTAGGAGGGGCCCCTGCAGTCCAGCAGCCTCAGTTCACAGCCCGCTGAAGGCTCAGCGGCACACCCGGCCCTGCAGGTGGCTGGGCAGAGGTGGGTGGGGTGACTGCTCTCTCGCTACCACTGCTCAGCCTGGGAGACCTATCAGTGCCCACCCCCCAGAGCAGCAGGGAGAGCCGGGGCCTCCGCCCAATGCCAGGCGACCGGCTGGGCAGCTGTGGGCTCGGGAACCCCCTTTCTCATTCTCGGGAGGCTCTTTGCTGAAGGCTGAAAGCCCCCCACAGCTTCTGACCGGGCGGGACCCAGAGAGGGGTTGGTGGTGACTCCACCGAGGGTGGGAGAAGAGAAACGCACGAGGAAGGGGAGCAGATGATGGGTGTCTTGCCCTGGCCGGTGTGGCTCAGCGGTTAGGACGTCAGCCCGTGGATCAGTGAGTCCTGGGTTCAATTCTGGCCAAGGGCACGTACCTTGGTTGCGGTTCATCCCCGGACCTGGTCAGGTTGTGGGGGAGGCAACCAGTCAATGTGACCCTCTCACATCGATGTTTCTCTTTCTCTCTCCTCCTCTCTCTCTCTCTCTCTTTGTCTGTCTCCCTCCCACTCTATCTGAAATAGAAAAATAAGGATTTTTTTTTAAAAGAAAAGATGGGCATCTCTCCAAAGCAGCCAAGGGGACAGTGACTTCTCCCAGGAGGCAGGCGGAGTGTCCATGATCTAAGCCAAGGAAGCTGAAGGAAGGGGACCTGGGAGCACCAGAGGACGAAACACGGTGGGAGGAGAGAGGGGGATATCGGGGGGGGGGCTAGCCCCTTCCTAGAGCAACGTGTAAACCACACTCACGCTGCCCCATCACTGCCCCCTCCCAGGAGGGAAGGGTCTCTGCCTGATAGAGTGGACAAGCGAGGCTCGGAGCTCAGTGACTTGGCCACTGTCACACAGGGAGCACTGAGACCCAGGAGGAGACCCCGTTCCTCGTCTGGATGTGAAACCTCAATCCCCCCCAGGCCCTGAGTCCCACGTGTATTCTCCAGGGGCCCTGAACCCGACCCGCCAGGCGCCTCGTGTGGTTTCGGTGGGTCAGACCCTGAAATGCCCTGGAGATGGGCTGCCAGTCTCCGGTGTGGAGGCGTCTCAGAAGGTCCGTGGGTGACAGACAGCAGGAGGGAATCCTGGGCCACCTCTTGGAGGAGGAGCCCCCAGGGTCTAGGACAATTCCCATGGGAGGCCCCAGCGGCGTGGTCTGAAGTCACCTGCCCCAGCCCGTGTCCTCACCTGCAGGGGGGGGGGACCGACTAGGAGGTCCCTTCCAGCTCTGACTCCGACTGGAAATGAAGGGACACTAGCCAGGGACGCCCTCCCTGACCACGCCCTGGGTCTCTGCTCCGTCTGTCCGTCTGAGCGTCCGTGTGCCTAGGAGACCTATTCCTCTCTGCATCTCTCTCAAAGCCTCTTTCTGTCTTCCTCTGTGTCTGCCTCTCCCTCGTGGTGTCCCTGCGACTCGGCCCTGTGCAGGGAAATCCTCCTGACTCGGGAGGGCGCATGCACGGCCCAGCAGCCTGGCCTACAGCGGATCACCAGCTCAGCAGAGGATCAAGCTTTCCTGGGGCTGTGCAGATGGGGATGGAGGGGAGGAGAAGGGGACCTGCCTGCTTCCCTGGAGCCCTGTTTAATGTCAGGGACAAAGGCCATCCAGAAAGTGCAGAGGGAGCTCAGACGGCCATCAAGCCCAGGGACAAGGCCCGGCAGCTGGGAAGAGGGGGGCAGACTCATAAGCAGGCAAAAGTACCAGCTCTGACGGCCTGGAGGGGCCCAGGCAAGCTCACAAGGACACCCGGGGCCAGCCGGCCCGGGGCCAGATGCATGGATGGTGCACAGCCTTCTGGGAAATGCAAAGGCCAAGGAGAGATTCAGACCACGAAGGCCACAGGGAAGTGCCACCCGTCTGTCTTCTCAGCATCCCACCCTCTCGGAATCCGCTCCCTGTCTGGGGCCCACGGAGCCCAGTGGGCTCAGATGTCCCCGAGCAGGAAGACACCGTCCTTGAGGACCCAGGCCCTGAACCGACCTGGACAGGCTGGGCGGTCAGTCACCCCTCCCTCACAGCAGATGGAGGTGAGGGCCAGGCCCGTGCTCAGCGTGGGCTGCACAAGGACAGGACGGGCCAAGCCGTGTCTCAGCAGCTTGGGGAAAACAGCCACAGGGCTTAGCTGAGAACCAGCTTGAAACAAGACGCCCAGGCCACTGAACCGTCTCCGTGAGCCGGAAGGACAGGGGCCAGCCTCACCCTCTCCTGCAGCTCTGCCTCAGCCCTGGGTCGCCCGTCATACAGGGCACCCCGGCCACCGAGACGCCGCTGAAGGACAGTCGGAGCCTTGGAGCCGGGCGATGAGGATACAATGTTGCATATGAGCATTTTACAATTGCTCCTGCAACATTGTATCCCCCGCGCTCAAGTTCCCAGACGATTCAGCCCCCTCACGATGACTCCACAAGGCAGGTGCCCTGCCGAGCCCACTCGCGGGGAAGGGGGTATCGAAGCTCAGAGAGCTTGGCTTGCTCGAGATCACCCCCAAAACGTGGACCAGGACTCACACTCGGGAAATCCGGCTTCCGAATCCATCCCCCACCGCTGTGCCCTGCTGCCCCTCTCGTGCCCCATGAAGACACGGGGAGTCTGCCCACAGCGGAGACCCAAGAGCAGGAGGTGGGCGGGATCGGCACTGGGAGACCCAAGACGGCATCTGGGCATCAGGAAATGGGCGGGGGCAGAACCCGGCTCTGCATGAGGAGCGGGGTCCCCCTCACCGCTGTTCCAGGCTCCGGGGCTCTCCCCGCCCAAGTCCCCTGGGGCACTGTGCCAGCTCCTAGTCCTTCCAGATTCCCGTGTCTCCGACTGAACTCTTTTGAGGCCAAAGATAGTATTCAGTCTCCCCTGAACCTCCAACTGTCTACGTCCACCCCAGGAGCTCGCCGGAATCATGGGCTCTCGAGGTGGGAGGTCGACTCCCTGCGGTCCCCTCACTCATGCCGGCTCCCCATTGCCTGACCCCAGCGGCACGAGCACATCAGCCTTGGTCAGCTCCAGTGACGGGGAGCTCAGCACCTTTCGAGGCCCCTATTGTAGCCGTGGGCAGACAATTCTGTTACAATGAGAGTTTCTGGATGTTCTAGGACAGCTCGTTGGGGGAGCGGGGAGGGGGCAGGTGGTGCAAAGCAGACCGGGGCCATATAGGCTGAAATCTTCCAAGCGAAAGGAAATGTAGCACCTTCTATTTGTGGGGAAGCTGAGATCGCAGGTTGGAGCCTCTGGCACCGTAGAGAGGAAGCCGGAATGATGCCCAGGTTTACAGAAGCAGGGTGACAGGAACAGAGACGGCCAGTCCCAGATGATAGTCACAGAGTGAGGAACAGGAGAGATGGGGCAGGAACCCCAGGTTCTGGCTCTCGGGTGCTCGCTAAGCTGTTGGCACCCAGGGCAAAGACCGACGATGGAGCCCGGTGCTCATGTGCTCAGGTGACCCCTTCTCCACACCAGACGCTGTCTAAACACGCTGCCCACCCCACCCGGGGCCCTGAGCCCTGGACAGGTGACAACTGGGAATGAGACGCACTCAAAGTGTAAACTACACCATGGGCTTCTGAAAAGAAGAACGTGGCCTGGCCGGTTTGGCTCAGCGGTTACAGCATTAGCCCTCGGACCAGAGTCCGGGTTCGGTTCCCGCTAAGGTCATGTACCTCGGTTGTAGTTTGTCCCCGGCCCTGGTTGGGGTCGTGTGAGTGGCAACCACTCAATGTGTCTCTCTCATGTGATGTTTTTCTCTCTCTCTCTTTCCTCCTCTCTCCCTCCTGCTCTATCTGAAGATAAATGCAAAAAAAAAAAAATGTCCTCGGATGAGGATAAAAAATAAATAAAAAAAAGAAGAATGTACTACCTCATTAATATTTTTTTATATTCATTTTAGTGACACAGGGAGGGAGAGGGAGAGAAACATCGATGAGAGAGAACATCGACTGGCCGCCTCCTGCAGGCCCCCCACTGGGGATGGGCCCACAACCTGGGCATGTGCCCTGACCGGGAATCGAACCTGCGACCTCTTGGTGCTGGGTGGATGCTCAGCCACTGAGCCACACCGGCCAGACTCATTAATATTTTTAAGCATTGAACACATTAACATACTGCTACAGGATCACATAAAATATATTATTAAGCTTTGGAAAACTATTTAAATGGTGGCATCCTTGTGGACCCGAGACGCACGTACACGAAATGCAAAATCCCTGCCAGTGGAGGGGGTGGGGTGATGCGGGTGGACTGTGGGGCCCCTGGGGAGCATCGGGCCCTGCGAGGTTGGGGGTGCACGGCGGTGTCAGGTACTGTCAGGGAGGGGTGGGGAGAGGCCTTGGGAAACGGACAGAGAAGAGGTGAGAAAATGCCAGGGAGACGTGCCCACGGTGTAGGAAGTGGGGTGCGCTGGGGAGACTGGTGTGGTGGGCAGAGGGGCAGGAGGAAGTGGGAGGCAGGGGAAGTGTCTCCCGCAGAGGATTCCCCGAGGTCCTGTCTCTGTTTCCATCGAGGTCCCGTCTCCCTCACTCCCTGTGGCTTCTTCCCTCGAAACCCGTCAACGCGTCGTCCTTTAGAGTCACCGCCACGCGCCAGGCGTCCCGAGTCCGCAGGCCACGCCGGGAACACGGTGCCCTCCGCGCCCGGCCTCGGGGAGCTCGCAGCCGGGCAATCAGACAGGCAGGCCCGACGCCGTCCCCCCTCCTCAGACTCAGCCCTGAAGCAGCCCAGGAGCCGTGCCCAGAGGAGCAGCCCAGCCCGTGGCTCCCTCGGCCTCGCTGACCGGTCCTGGGCGGCCTCTGCATCTCGTCCTGGAAGCCCAGCCCCCGCCAGCCCGGGGCAGGTGTGGCCGTGCTGGACCCCGAGCGTGGGGGGCACCAGAAAGCAGGACGGGCCTCGTGCCAGGTCAGCCGGGTCCTGAACCCCGTCCTTGTGCTGAACCCGCAGAGAGGACTGCCCCCCTAAAAGGAGAAAACACTGCCGACCGGACCGCCCAGCCGCACACCCCTCGAGAAAACGGGGCCCGCGGACTTCCGCCCACAGCCTCGGGCCTGCAGACGTGAGTTCTCAGTCCTGCCTCCTCCGATCTAACTTCTCCCTCCGCCAAGTTCACGGTCCCAGGCTACGGGAAGCAGGGAGAGGGGGCAGGTTCCCCAACCCTGCCAGCCTGGGTCCTCCGAGCTGGATCTGCCATCCGTGTGTCTCCTGGGGTCCCCCAAAATCAGGAGGGGAGACACCTGTCATGTCAGTGCTATAACCTGACCAGCCCGCCACGCGCACGGACAGAGATGGATAGGTCTGGGGACGGTCCATGTCCGGAGGTCCCGGGGCGCACAGGCTCCGACGCATCCCCCCGTTCTCGTCACTACGGATACAAGACCCTCACTCAAGGACGCAGCTGGGTGAGGCCACTCAGAGGTGGGTGCTGGGAGGGCCGTCCGTGCGCCTGGAATCTCCTCCACTAAGGACGTTTGCCCTCCTTCACCCTCTTCCCTGCGCTCTGAACCTCTCGATGGCCGACCGATTCCAGAGGGAATTAAAGTGCAGCCAGAGCCCGGGCCATTTCTGCTCAGTGGTTAGGGCGTCGGCCTGCGGACCAATGAGTTGCGGGTTCGATTCCCGTCAAGGGCACGTGCTTTGGTTGTGGTTCCTCCCCGCCCTGGTCGGGTCGTGTGGGAGGCAACCAGTCGTTGTGGCTCTATCACATCGACATTTCTCTCTGTCTCTCTCCCTCCCTCCCTCCTGCTCTATCTGATGATAAATAGAAAAATATCCTCCGGTGAGGAATAAAAAACAGGAAGTGCAGCCGGCGAAACGAAAGCCAGGAGGGAGAACGAACTGCAGGACGGGAATCAGGAGAGGCCAGTCTGATGTGACCTTGAGGAGTCCCTTGTCCTCCGGGCCCCATCTCGCCGCGCAGGGGAGCGAGTGGTTGCTAAGACCACACGGTGAAGGCTCCGCGTTGGCTCAGGCTTGGCCCCCGGAGCCTGGCAGGCTGACCACATGCACGTCCGAGCCAACGTGAGCAACGTCTGTGCCAAAAGACAGCCGTGTGCCCACAGACAGCCAGCCTGGCAGGGCCTCTGTAAGGCGTGGTGAGAGCACACCCCTCCCCAGCATCCCAGCCTGGCGCACTGTCTGTCCAAACCAACGACAGAGCCTGGCCCAGCGCCTGGCCCAACTCCAGAAGGGCCCCCTTCCCTCTCTTCCCCTCATGCTTTGCACGGTTCCCGTGTTCTTACGGAGGAGGAGGCGGGGGACCAGGAGGAACGCAGCTGCCGTCATTAATCACCTTCCCTGGGAACCGCACCTGTGAGTCAGCTTCGAGGCTGCGGATGTCCGGGATGGAAGAGGCACCGCGACAGGCAGGCGGCCACGGAGGGGGCGGCGGCGAGGCCGAGTCCTGCTGTCAGGGTTGCATCTCAGTCGGACGCACGCACGCACACATGCACACGCGTGAACGTCGCTGTTCTGCCGGCCGCGAAGCCCCCTGCACCAGCTGCCACCCCATCTGTCTCGGGCCGCAGCCGCCCTGCCTGCTCCCCGCGGCCAAGCAGGACAAAGAAGGCGACTGCTATGCAATGTCTTATTAAAAACCCTTTAGAGCCGGGGCCCATTAGAGGGCAGCAACGAAGTAGCCAGGCAAACGGACACAGTGGGAAGCGCACGGGACGGCCTAGGACGCACCTGTCCTCTCCCACCTCACACCGCACCCCTGAGCTGAGTGAGCAGGCGCTGGCCGGTCCGTGGTCAACTCTGCTCCCCAGCTAACTAGCGGTGTGACCTTCACACTCACCTCTCCTCTCTCGGCCTCCAGGGCATCGTCTGTGCAATGACTGGTTCACGGGGAAGACTCCCAGAGCCCCGCCCGCCCCGGCAGTCTGTGAGCCCAATTCCGTAGCTGGTCACTTGTCCCCGCAGAGGGCCAACAGCGGGCCCTTGGCTGAGCTGCTTCCCACCGATCTCCTGTAAGGACTCTGCTCCCTGTCCACGCAGCGGTCACTGTTCACATCGGAAATTCTGAATTGACAGCTGTTTTCATCATCAGCCAGAAAGGTGAGAGCAGACAGAACGGAATTACAGGTGGGCTTTTCACAACTGCCGTCTGTTCACCGTCCCTCCCATGAATCTCTCTCTCTCTCTCCCCCTCTCTCTCGGGGTGGCGAGAGTAGACAGGGGGTCAATGGGGAAAAAGGAGGGACATCTGCAATACTTTCAACAATAAAGATAAAGTTTTTAACAATCTCTCTCTCTCTGGGCCCGATCCCCGGAGGGGGGTGTGCAGGAGGCGGCCAGTCGATGTTCTCTCTCATCGACGTTTCCATCTCTCCCTCTCCTTCCTCTCCCTCTAAAATCAATAAAGAAAAAACAAGAAACTGCAGAGCTGCTCGGAGTCCGGAGGGCCCTTGAATGACAGCCAGCCGGAGCACGGGCCTTCGGTCCCACCGCTGCACGGAGCTGGGTTCGAGGATTCTCCGCTGCGGAAGGGAACGCAGACCAGCCCGCACCTAGACGTCAACTTTATGAGACTCAGCAAAGAGCGGAGGAGGCTGTGCTGCACCTCGACTCACAGAATCCAAGAGACACGGAAGCATGTGTGTTTTAAACGGGTCTGTGTGTGGTCCTCTGTTACCCAGAAAGGGGGCAGGAACACTAACATCCAACCAGATAAAACAGCACCCGATAGCACCTCCCGATAGGACTTTGCCGGCACCGTTCAGCACCAGTGGCCTGCCTTCGTCACTGGGGATCGACCACGCCCCTCCCCCAGCCCCAGTCACTGCGACGAGGCCATGAAGGGAGACAGCTCCGCCACCTGCTCCCACGTGAAGGCGATGTCATATGGGCAGCCCTGTGCCAACACAGGGTGGCAGACACCACCCCAGGGGACAAGTGCCCTCTGCTTCTCCCGGCCCGTCTGGGGATGGCGCGCAAACCACTCTGTCAGCTTCCAGGCCAGCTGACAGCCCGGCCACGCGTGACGTGACTGCCCCAGGAGGCTGCCCTCTCCCACCTCCCTCTGGCACCGAGGGTGGCACCTGCCCTCTGCCCCTCCTCCGTCTGCGGGTCCCCTCCTGTCCTCCTCTCTGCTGCCACTTCTGGGTCACTGCTACAGGGGCCTCATGCCAGGTGACACCGGAGGGCAGGACGGGGCTCTGCACATGCCACACCGTGGCCCAGGCGGTAAGGGCGGAGCGTGGGCCCCATGCAAATACCCCCTCCAACCTCCTCTCATCCCCACGACATGGACCACTCCTCACTGATTCTCACAGGTGGAGGGTGAGCCAGGAAACATCCAGAGATGAGAAAACCCGATGGCCAGTCCCAGGGCCTCGCGTCTGTCCACCTGGCTCATGCCACTACCCGGGATGTGCCCAGAAGGCAGCTAACCCAACCCCGGGGCAGAGCCGTCTGCCAAGTACGCTTCCCCGGTAAGTAGCCAGGACTTGTTTCTCTGTCCCCTCCCCACACTTCCTGGTCCCCACACCCATGGATGAGGCAGGAAGTTTTCTGGGGCCGCATCCGAAAAGACATTGAAAGACCTCTCTGGTCCACCCTTTAATTCAGGGCAGGCAATAGCACTGGGCACTTGAACAACAGAAGGAGAGGAGGAAAGAATATCTCATAAATAAATCGCTGGCCCTGCCCAGCCGGTGTGGCTCAGTGGTTGAGGGTTGATCCTGCACCAAGAGGTCGCCAGTTCGATTCCCAGTCAGGGCACATGCCCAGGTTGTGGGCCCGATCCCCAGTAGGGGGCGTGCAGGAGGCAGCCAATCCATGTTCTCTCTCATCGATGTTTCTATCTCTCTCTCCCTCTCCCTTCCTCTCTCTCTAAAATCATTAAAGAAAAAAATTTTTAAATAAATAACTCACTGGCCCTGAAGAGGGACTTGGGGGATTGACTGGGGCTTGTCTCTACATGTCTACAAACGTCTGACCCTCCAAGGCTGGGGCCCTGAATGCCCAGTGCTGCTGACTTCATCCGCTCCAAGCGCCCCTCCGTCACTGAACAGGTCTGTCACTGCCCTTGGTTTGCACAGGCTGGGCCCTCGCACAGCGTGGTCTGGATGACGCACCGGAACCCAGAATCTCTGTGGCTTCTAGGAGTGCAGTCCTGACCCATTTGATTATTGTGAGTGAGGCCCCTGCACTGAGATCGGAGACCCTCTGTCCAGTCCTCCACAGGCGTGGCTCGGGCACATTGCTCCGAGTACGTGTCTGTCCAGAGAGAACACAGAGTGAGAGCCGCACTGTGTGCACCGTCCACCACGCAGTGCTTGTTGGTCAGCCGACGTCACCGCTAAGCCTCAGCCTCCCGGGTGCGCAGTGGGGATGTCCATGTCGAGTGTCTGTGCAGATGAACACAGCATCGTCCATTCCACAGTTACTAACTGGGCTTGTGCTCAGCCTTCATTCACAAATGGCATGATCACCTGTACGGAAAAGACAATAAAATCTACCCCCAAAAAGCCGTCAGAGGTCATAAATGAGTTTAGCGAGGCTGCAGGTTACAAGCTCGGTATACAAAAGTCAACTGAATTTCTCTATAATATCATCAACCAGTTAAAAATTAACCTGTAAAATGACTGTTAGAACACCATTGTAAAATACAACATATTTAGGGATACATCTAACCAAAAATGTGTAAGACCGGTACACTGAAAATGATAAGATATTGCTGAGAGCACAGAAAACCTAAATAGATGCAGAGATAAACCCTGTTAATGGACTGAAAGGTGTAATATTGTTAAGATCTCAATCTATCTAAATTCAATGCAATCCTAAGCAAAAACCACAGCAGCTTTCTTTGTGTGTGTTTTTTAAGAAATCGATGTGCCGGTTCTAAAATTTATGTGGGCATACAAAAGACCTGGAAAAGCCAAACAACTCTGAAAAGGAAGAAGAAGGACTCACATTACCTGACTTAAGCCTTCTCATGAGGCTCCAGGAACTAAAATACTGTTGGGCAAACAGACCCATAAAGCAAACTAGAAAGACTAGAAATAGACCCACACACGTCAGGTCAACTGATGTTGTGCAAAAGTGCAAAGGCAAGTCAGTGGATAAAGGAGAGTCTTTCAACAAATGGTGCTAGAATGATTGAATATTGTATGAAGAGAGAGTGAGAACTTCTATCCAGACCTCCTACCAAATACTCAAAGTAAAAAAATTAACCTGTAGCCCTGGCCGGTTTGGCTCAGCGGTTGGAACGTCGGCCTGCGGTCCGGAGAGGCCCGGGTTCGGTTCCCGCTAAGGGCATGTACCTCGGTTGCGGTTTGTCCCCGGCCCTGGTTGGTCGTGCGGGTGGCAGCCACTCGATGTGTCCCTTCGCATCGATGTTTCTCTCTCTCTCTCTTCCTCTCTCTCCCTCCCGCTCTATCTGAACAAAAAATGGAAAAATGTCCTCGGGTGAGGATAAAAAAAATTTAAAAAAAAATTAACCTGTAAAATAGATGCAAAGTCCAAATGTAACTCAAAATGGATCAGAGACTTAAAAATGCAAAACCTAAGACGATGCGACATCTAGAAGGAAACCTTCCTGACCAAGGGTTGGGGTGAGGCAAGGGTGTCTTAAACAGAATACCAAAAGCATGATCCATAGAAGAAGAAATCGATAAATTAGACTTCAGCAAAATTGAAAACTGCTCTTCTAGGACAGACACCAAGAGAAAGGAGAGACAAACCAAAGACGGGGCAAAACATTTGCAAATCACACAGTAGATAAAGGATTTGTATCCAAAATATAAAGTGTGTACCACAACTCAATAATAAGAAAACAAACAACTCGATGTTAAAAGCAGGTGTGAAAGACTTGAACAGTTTGCCAAAGAAGATCCATAAACGGCAAAGAAGCACATGAAAAGAAGCTTCACAGTGTTAATCACTAGGGAAATGCAAATTAAAAACACAGTGAGAAACCACGACATCACTATTTAGAGCAGCTAAACATCAACAGACTGAACATCCCAATTTCTGTCGAGGCTGCAATTCTCACACACTGCTGGTGGGAATGCAAGACTGTAGAACCATTTTGGTAAACAGTGTAGACAGTTCTTTTAAACGTTAAATATGAGCCAGGCTTTCCACTCCTGAGTATTTACCGAAGAGAAACAATTTGTACATAAATGCGTACGCAGCTGTATTTATAATAGCCAATCCCTGAAAACAACCCAAATGTCCATCAACAGGTGAACAGATAAACAAAAGGTAGGGAAAGGATTACAGTAGGAGAACAACTGCTCTCCATTTCCACTGTGGTGAACTCTAGGCTTAATTGACACTAGTAAGAATTTAAGGTAAACATTTTTTAAATCATCAAGATGTCCCTGGCTGGTTTTCTCAGTGGTTAGAGCATCGGCCCGTGGACCAGTGAGTTCCGGGTTTGATTCTGGTCAAGGACACATATCTCAGTTGTGATTTGTTTCTGGCCCTGGTTGGGGTGCAAGAGGCAGCCACTCGATGTTCCCTTTCATGTCAATGGTTTTCTCTCTCTCTCTCTCCCTCCCACTCTATCTGAACAAAAATGGAAAAATGTCCTCAGGTGAGGATAAAAAACAAAAAATTAGTCCAGCCGGTGTGGCTCAGTGGTTGAGCATGACCCTGCACCAAGAGGTCGCCAGTTTGATTTCGGGTCAGGGCACAGGCCCAGGTTGTGGGCCTGATCCCCGGGGGGGGGCATGCAGGAGGTGGCCAGTCAATGTTCTCTCTCATCACTGTGTCTATCTCTCTCTAAAATCAATAAAGAAAAATTTTTTAAAAATTAAATAATAATAAAAAATAAAAAATCATCAGGATGAACGGTAATGAAAAGCTGAAAACAAAGATTAGGAGGTAATACTTACATGGACAATTCTGAAAGTTTTATAAAAACAAAATTGATAGTTATCAGTTCAAGATAGCACAGGGAGCATAAAAGATAATTAAAAATAATCTTTGGAGAATTCCACAATGACGGCAGACTGAATGGAAGCTACATAGACCATCTCCAAGGACACAACTGGAATTACAACTAAAATAAAGACAAATCGTCAGGGAAAAGCAATAGAAAATGAGCTGGAGAGGACCCATATAACCAGGGACAGAAAGAGGACACTGGATTGAGCTTGGTAGGAACTGCAGAGGTGCAAGAGGGAGGGCTGGGTGCCCATGGATGGCAGCTGTTTTAGCTGTGAGCAGCTCCATCAGGGTTAACATCCCAAGCCGGCTCCACAGCACAGAGGGTCAGGACAGAGCACTAAATTAGCTACAGCCACTCACCTTGGGCTCCAGCAGAACAAGGGTGGACTAGACTGGAACTGTGTGGAGACTCAGGAGCTTGGAAAGCTGGGAGGACAATAAAAGTTTTGTGCTGAATCAGTCCCTCACAGGACAGTAGCCATCCATCTAACTCAAAGAGCCCCATCCCAGAAGGGAAGAAGTAATAGGCCCTCCCTCAGAAATTTAACACCACTCGGCCATACCAGAGAAATGCAAATTGAGGCTCATTAACAGCCAGCAAGCATCTGCCCCACCCTCTGGAAATCCTCTTAACTCTGACCACCTGAGGGATTTTTTTTCATTCAGTTTCAGGCTACAACCCAAGACACATCAAGTAACTGAGACTTGTAGTCACTAGGCAAAAAGCCTGAGGATAACTAAACCTTTCCTGGGCTTGCAAATCTACCCAGGAAAGTAAAACTCGACAGTGGTGTTTAATGTGGGTCCTCCCACACTCATCCAAACCCAGTAGAGGAAGCCCCAACCAGAAGAACACCAACACCCACAGGGAAAATTTGGCAATCTCCAAAACCTACTGAGACAAACAAAATGGTGAAACAAAGAAACAAATCTCAAACGAAAGAACAAGAGAACTCTACTGAAAATGAGATAAATGAAATGCAGTTGCGCAAGTTATCAGAGGTAGAGTTCAGAGTAATGATAATGAGGAAGTTCAACAGCATGAGTAAAGATATAGAAACATTGAAAATCAACCAATTTGAAATGAAAAACCACCAATTGGAAATGAAGAATGACAGAGCAGAAATAACACATTGGAAGGAAAAACCAGCAAAGTAGAGGAAGCCAAGGATCGGATCAGTGAATTAGAAACAGGACAGAAAAAAAATCACCCAATCAGAGAACTAAAAAGAAAAAACAATTAAAACACAGGAAGACAGCCTAAGAGAACTCTGGGACAATATGAAATGTAACAACATCTGCATCATAAGAATTCCAGAAGAAGAAGAAAATGAGCAAGGGTTAGAGAATATATTTGAAGAAATAGTGACAGAAAACTTCCCTAACTTGGTGAAGAAAAAGGGCATACAAGTATAAGAAGCACCAAGAACCCCAAGTAAGAAGAACCCAAACAGGCCCACACTAAGAAACATAATAATTAAAATGCCAAAAATTAAAGATAATGAGCTAATCCTAAAGGCAGCAAGAGATAAGCACAGGTTACCTACAAAGGAACCCCTATAAGGCTATCGGGTGACTTCTCAACAGAAACACTACAGGCCATAAGGAAATGGCATGAAGTAATCAAAGTCATGAAAAACAAGGATCTGAATCCAAGACTATTCTGTCTAGCAATGCTATCATTCAAAATAGAAGGTGAAATAAAGAGCTCCCCAGACAAAAAAAAAACAAAAACAAAAACAAACAAACAAAAAAAAACCCCTGAAGGAATATATTACCACCAAAGCAGCACTGCAAGAAATACTAAAAGGACTGCTGTAATCAGTAGGGAAAAAAAAATAGAAAGAAAAATATAACCACAGTAAACAAAAATGGCAATACATAAGTACATATCAATAATAACTTTAAATGTAAATGGATTACATCCTCTGATCAAAAGACACAGAGTGGCTGACTGGATAAGAAAGCATGACTCATATATATCTTGTTTACAAGAGACCCACCTCACAGCAAAAACCTGACATAGGGTGAAAGTGAAGGAATAAAAAAACAAACAAAAAAAAATTTCCAAGCAAATGAAAAAAAAAAAAAGTGGAGTAGTAATAGTGATATATCCAATAAAATAGACTTCAAAATGAAGGCTATAACTAGAGACAAAGAAGGTCACTACATAATATTGAAAGGATCTGTCCAACAAGAAGATATAACCTTGATAGCTTGATAAAAATATATGCACCCAATATAGGAGCACCAAAATATATTTTTAAAGTTCTGTAGGACTACAAAGGAGAAAGCAATAGCAATACAATCATAGTAGGGAACTTCAACACCCCACTGACATCCCTGAATAGATCCTCTAAACAAAAAATTAACAAGGAAACAAACTCTAAATGATGCACTAGATCAAATGGGTTTAATAGATAGAAATTACACCCCAAAACTGCAGAATTCACACTCTCTTCAAGTGCACATGGGACATTCTCAAAGATAGACTACATGTTAGGACACACACTAAGTCTCCACTAGTTTAAGAAGATTGAAATTATATGAAGCATCTTCTCAGATCACAATGGCATGAAACTAGAAATCAATTACAACAAAAACATTTCAACACATGGAGGCTAAATAGCATGTTATTAAACAATGAATTTGTTACCAAGGAAATCAAGGAAGAAATTAAAAACTTCCTGAGAACCAATAAAAATGAACACACAACACAAAATCTATGGAATGCAGCAAAAGCAGTCCTGAGAAGGAAATTCATAGCACTACCAGCCTCCCTCAGGAAACAAGAAAAGTTTCTAATTGACTATTTAACCTCACAACTTAAAGAACTAGAAAGTAAAAAAAAAAGAAAAACCCAGAGCATGTAGAAGGAAAGAAATAGTAAGGATCAGAGCAGAAATAAATGATATAGAAACTAAAAAACAATTCAAAAGATCAATGAAACAAAGAGCTGGTTTGTTGAAAAGATAAACAAGATTGATGGACCTTTAGCCAGACTCACCAAGAAACAAAAAGAGAGACCCAAATAAATAAAATCAGAAATGGAGCAGAAATAACAACTGATGCCACAGAAATACAAAAGATTGTTAACAAATACTATGAACAACTGGACAATCTAGGCTAAATGGACAAATTTCTAGAAACACAGTCTCCCAAAACTAAACTGGGAAAAGACAGAAAACTTGAACAGATCAATAACAACTAAGAAAATAGAAAATGTAATTAAGAATCTCCCAGCAAACAAAAGACTAGGCCCAGATGGCTTCACTGGGGAGTTTTACCAAATATTCAAAGAAGAACTAACACTCATTCTTCTCAAAATATTCCAAAAAGTTCAAGAAGAAGGAGGCCTTCTGAACTCTTTTATGAGGCCAGCATAATTCTAATCCCAAAACCAGATAAAGACACTATAAAGCAAAAAAAACTACAGGTCAATATCTCTGATAAACATAGATGCCAAAATCCTTAATAAAATAGCAAATTGGATCCAGCAATACATTAAAAAAGTATTCACCATGACAAAGTGAACTTCATCCCATGGTACAATATTCTCAAACAATAAATGTGCTGCACCACATAAACAAAATGAAAGATAAAAACCATATGATCATGTCAATAGATGCTGAAAAAGCATTCAACAAAATTCAGCACCCATTTCTGATAAAAATGCTCAGCAATGTGGGAATAGAGGGATCATATCTGGACCATATATGAAAGACCTACGGTCAACATCATACTCAATAGGCAAAAATAAAAGCATTTCCCTTAAGAGTAGGAACAAGACAGGGATCTCCACTTTCGCCACTCTTATTTAACATAGTACTAGAAGTCTTAGCCACAGCAATTAGACATGAAGAAAAAATAAAAGGGATCCAAATTGGAAAGGAGGAAGTGAAATTGTCATTATTTACAGATGAACCTGATATTGTACATAGAAAACCCTAAAGACCCTATTAAAAATCTACTAGATTTAATAAACAAATTTGGCAAAGTAGCAGGATACAAAATTAACATCAAGAAATTGATGTCATTCTTATACACCAATAATGAACTTACAGAAAGAGAAACTAAAAAAACAATCCCATTTACCATCATGGTAAAAAAAAATTAAGATACCTAGGAATAAAGTTAACCAAAGAAGTAAAGGACCTCTTCACAGAAAACTACAGGACATTGAATGAAGAAATAGAGGAAGATATAAAGAAGTTGAAGCATATACATTGTTCATAAATTGGAAGAATTAACATCCATACTACCCAAAGTAATCTACAGATTCAATGCAATCCCCATTAAAATACCAAGAACCTATTTCACAGAACTAGAACAAATACTTCAGAAGTTTATATGGAACCATAACAGACCCCAAATAGCCACAGAAATCTTAAAAAAGAAGAACAAAGTAGGAGGGATCACAATACCAGATATTAGGTTATACTACAAAGCCATAGTAATCAAAACAGCCTGGTACTGGCACAAGAACAGGCATATAGATCAATGGAACGGAACAGAGAACCCAGAAATTGACCCAAGACATTATGCTCAATTAACATTTGACAAAGGTGGCAAAAGCATACAGTGGAGTAAAGACAGCCTCTTCAATAAATGATGTTGGAAAAACTGGACAGCCACATGCCAAAAAGTGAAACTAGACCACCAACTTACACGCTACACAAGAATAAACTCAAAATGGATAAAAGGCCCTGGCCAGTTTGGCTCAGCGGTTAGAGCGTCAGCCTGTGGTCCAGAGAGACCCGGGTTCGGTTCCCGCTAAGGGCACGTACTTCGGTTGCAGTTTGTCCCCGGCCGTGGTTGGTCGTGCAGGTGGCAGCCACTCGATGTCTCCCTTTCACGTCGATGTTTCTCTCTCTCTCTCCCTTCCTCTCTCTCCCTCCCACTCTATCTGTACAAAAAATGGAAAAATATCCTCGGGTGAGGATAAAAAAAAAAGAATTAAAAAAAAATGGATAAAAGACTTAAATGTGACTCGTAAATCCATACAAATCCTAGAAGAAAATATAGGCACCAAAGTTTCAGACATCCCACGCAGCAGAATTTTCACTGATACATCACCAAAGGCAAGAGAAACAAAGGAAAAAATTAATACATGGGACTACATCAAACTAAACAGCTTCTGCACAGCAAAAAAAACAAAACAAAAAACAAAAAAACAAAACAAAACAAAAAACAAGCATCAAAATGGAAAGGGTGAGCATAATTGCCAGGGCTCCAGTGCCAACCTTGGCATTACTCTAGCATGTCTCACTGTGGCTAGTTATGTGTCTGCCTCCTTCTCTGGTCAAAAAACCACCTCTTCCGACTCCGTCCCCTAGGATGGCGCTGGCACAAGCAGGAGCACAGTGGATGTTTGGCATGTGAACCAGTGAGACAAGGAACGGCTGGTTCTCTGATTAGTTCACGAGAGGGAAGAGAGAAGAACATTTTGACGTGCCTCGGCCTCCGTGTCAGACCTTCTCCTGGAGCCCTGCCCACTGACCCCCGGATAGGACGCCGGTGGCCGCAGCCTCCTGCCCCCACCACCCAGAGTGGTGAGCGTGGTGGGTGGGGCAGTCACTGGTTTGCAGCTGGCTCCTGAGAAGGGCTCAGCTGGGCCCTGAGGCTGCACCGAGCTCTGAATGTCCGAAGTCGCACAGAGGGCTGTCCAGGGGAATGGCCCGGAATGAAGGTTGGGGCCAGGCCTGAGGGAGGCTTTTTGGAGACTCTACTCTTTTTGTGGGAGCCCAACAGCTGGTTTCCCTGTATGGGCATCCTGGAAATGGGGCACTAGCCCTGACTCCCCAGTCCCATGGGCAGGAGGGGGGCACATTAGGAAGGAACGGAGGATGGGGAGACACCTCGAGCACCCCTCCCATGACCCTAGGCATTGACTTGCTCATGAATTCAAGCATTTTGCAAACATTTTTAAAGATCACGAGTGTCCTAAGGGGATTAAGACATTGTCTCAACACTCCGTTGCTCACTGTCAAGAGTCAAGGAGAAACATCAAACAGCCAAACTATAGGCGGCGGCCGGTCCCCTGGAGATGGTGCCCCACCGGGTGGCATTGCATAGGAACAGAGGCCAGGGGAGACCTCACAGTGAGGTGCGTCAAGGAGGAGGCAGGAAGGAGGAGCAGAATCCTTCTAGGTGACGAAGGAGTACTGGTCGGTCCTGCAGGGGGCCAGCATGCACCGAGGTCAGACATGAGGACAGTGTGTCTGAGGCTGCAGTGGTTCACACAGCCCGGGCACCGCCCCAGCTCGGGGCCAAGGGAGATGCAGGGCTGGACCATGATGAGCAACGGGAGCCATTGAAGGACGAGGAGCAGGGAGAAGACATGGTCAGCTTTTAGGGTGTCCGCAGCCTAATGGATGCAATGAGGGTAGGGTGGGGGTGAGGCTTCAGGCAGTGAGGGCACAGGGGAGACCAGAGTCTGGGTGGGCAGAGAGCAGGTGGGGTAACGTCTGAGAGACGGATAGGGGGCCTTAGGAGGAGGAGGATGGACACAGCTGAGCCCCTAGGCTCTGGGGCTCCCTTTTATCCCCCACCTCTGACTCCTCATCCTGGGCACCCCACAGAACTGTGTGCCCCCAAAAACCACTTTCTTCCTCTGCAGCGTAGACGGGTACGCTTTCTGCTGACCCTAGCTACCCTCCCCACCTCAACCAAATGACGGTACACAGGGGATGGGGGAGCTACAGAGACAAAGCTGAAGAAGGGTGCCATGCTGACGGGCTGGGGTACTGGGTCTCCCAGCCGCCTAACAGCGCTCCTCTTCGGGGGACGAGGCCTGCCATTCTTCCCCTTTGCAGTCTACGCTCACATCCAGCCTCTGCTGGGCACCCCTTCTGAGCTGAGCATCACCCACAGAGAAAGATGGACGGGGCACCGAAGCCCGGGTTCTCCCCACCAAACCAGGAAACAGGAACCTGCCGCTGGGACGGCCAGAGGGAGCTGCTGAGGGTCAAAGCGTCCAGGTGAACGGGGTTCCCAGGCACCTCCCGAAGGCTGGGCTCCCAGGAGATCCGCACTGTACCCCCAGGGGTCAGGAATGCCCCAAGCATGGCATCCAGCAGGGGGAAGGGAGAGGGGCAGCAGCTGACCTCTTGCCAGGGGGAGTGGGCTCCAAGTGTTCGCTCAGTGCAATGTGACACCCAGGCCCCTTGGCAGCATAGACTCCCCATGTCACGGTGACACCACCTGACTTTGCCTCCCAGCACCCCTGTTGGGCCCCCCCCAGCCACTCCGCCCAGGCCAGGGGGTGAGGGCCAGGGAAGGAAGGGCTATGCCTGTGTCACAGCAGATTGTCACCACGGGAGAAGCCCTGTCCGGCCAGCACAGGAGGGCAGGGGACGGGGATTCTCCCAGCCTGTGAGCCAGCTGGGCAAAGGGAGGGCAGGACAGAGAGACAGAGAGGGAGACAGGCACAGAGGAGACAGACTCACGGACAGACTCGCGGACATGAGGGGGCAGGTGAAGACAGTCAGGTGTGACAGAAAGAGCCTAGACTCATCCCGGCTGCCACGCTCTTCGTTTTTTGTTTTGGTTTTTACCCTCACCCAGGACATTTTGCATTTATCTTCAGATACAGCAGGAGGGGGAGAGGGAGGAAGAGAGAGACAAACATCAACGTGAGAGAGACACATTGACTGGTTGCCACCCAAACACGACCCCAACCAGGGCTGGGGACAAACTGCAACCGAGGTACATGCCCTTAGCGGGAACCGAACCCAGGTCTCTGGTCCACGAGCTGCCGCTCTAACCGCTGAACCAGACCGGCCAGGGTGCCACCTCTCTTTGGACAAGTCCCTTAACCTCCCTGAGCCTCAGTATCTTCAATTATCAATGGATACGCCGCATCCCCTCAGCACAGGGTTCTCGTGGAAAACGGCCTGAACACGTATGGGAAAATGCATTGAAAGGAAAATGCTAAACCCAGATCCGTCCAGGGTGCGCAGGGATGAGGCTGGAGCCCGGGGCCCTGTGAGGAGGGTGTGCTGGGCTGGGCAGTGTGAACCCTGCAGAGAGAAATTTAAAAAGACACTTATTCGGAATGGCTCCCAGTGACTGACTGAGCTGAAATTTTTAAAAGCAGAGCCCAGCAGCCATGTCCGCAGCGGGCCTCACATGCAAACCACACTTCCGGAGAGGCCTGCCCTGGACTGGTCACTGGTCACCCGCCCTGCACTGCCCACCTGCCCTGGACTGGTCACCTGCCCTGGACTGGTCACTGGTCACCCGCCCTGCACTGCCCACCTGCCCTGGACTGGTCACCCGCCCTGCACTGCCCACCTGCCCTGGACTGGTCACCTGCCCTGCACTGCCCACCTGCCCTGGACTGGTCACCCGCCCTGCACTGCCCACCTGCCCTGGACTGGTCACCCGCCCTGCACTGCCCACCTGCCCTGGACTGGTCACCTGCCCTGGGCTGGTCACCTGCCTTGGCCTGGTCACTGGTCACCCGCCCTGGACTACCCACCTGCCCTGGACTGGTCACTTGCCCTGCACTGCCCACCTGCCCTGGACTGGTCACCCGCCCTGCACTGCCCACCTACCCTGGACTGGTCACCTGCCCTGGGCTGGTCACCTGCCTTGGCCTGGTCACTGGTCACCCGCCCTGGACTACCCACCTGCCCTGGACTGGTCACCCGCCCTGAACTGCCCACCTGCCCTGGACTGGTCACCCGCCCTGAACTGCCCACCTGCCCTGGACTGGTCACCCGCCCTGCACTGCCCACCTGCCCTGGACTGGTCACCCGCCCTGCACTGCCCACCTGCCCTGGACTGGTCACCTGCCCTGGGCTGGTCACCTGCCCTGGACTGGTCACCCGCCCTGAACTGCCCACCTGCCCTGGACTGGTCACCCGCCCTGAACTGCCCACCTGCCCTGGACTGGTCACCCGCCCTGCACTGCCCACCTGCCCTGGACTGGTCACCCGCCCTGCACTGCCCACCTGCCCTGGACTGGTCACCTGCCCTGGGCTGGTCACCTGCCTTGGCCTGGTCACTGGTCACCCGCCCTGGACTACCCACCTGCCCTGGACTGGTCACTTGCCCTGCACTGCCCACCTGCCCTGGACTGGTCACCCGCCCTGCACTGCCCACCTACCCTGGACTGGTCACTTGCCCTGCACTGCCCACCTGCCCTGGACTGGTCACCCGCCCTGAACTGCCCACCTGCCCTGGACTGGTCACCCGCCCTGAACTGCCCACCTGCCCTGGACTGGTCACCCGCCCTGCACTGCCCACCTACCCTGGACTGGTCACTTGCCCTGCACTGCCCACCTGCCCTGGACTGGTCACCCGCCCTGCACTGCCCACCTGCCCTGGACTGGTCACTGGTCACCCGCCCTGGACTACCCACCCACCCTGTGTCTGGTGAGGAGTTCCTGGAATCCTATTTCACCCAATGGGACTGAGGCTTTCCCTCTCCAACCAATCAGAGTGGCTCTATTGTGACCAATCAGGACAGTCCCTCTTGGACCAATCAAATTGCATGATTTAGAGTCCTCGTTTGCATGAGGATGGACCAATCAGGAACCAGGGGAGGGGACCTCTGTCCACACACTCGGCTCCCTGGGCCTTCCTGTCCTTGGCTGAGCTGCGACTCCGAAGGTGTCCCGTGGACGGAGAACGGGTAGCCGGAGAGGGGTCTGACCCTGGGGCTGCCTCACAGCCCTGCTCTATCACAGTTGAGCTGTTTTGTCCTGAATAGTCTCCTTCTTCATCTCACCCCAAATCGGGGATTCCCGTTGGCGTTGAACCGGCACCAGCGACCCTCCGTTGGGAGCAGGGAAGCCGAGTTCTCCCTCCCGGTGAACAGACGGTGCGGCCGGCACCTGAGCTGCGATGTGGGTCTGGCCCCAACTGGTCCTGGGGGATGATGGGGATCAAGGCTCCGGGAGTTCACCCCCCACACACAAGCCTTAACCAACTGTTCCTTCCCATTTTTCTGACAATTCCTGCCTGTCAGCCCTCACAACTGAAGGAGGAGGCAGAGACTAGGCAGCGGGTACCCCAACACCACATTCACCCCCATCACCGAGCCCCCTCACCGGGGTCCCCTCTGATGGGCTGCTCTATAATCTGCCTTGATCTTCAAGAACAAACCATCCTAACAGAACCACCTTGCCAGGTACATTGTATCGAGTAGAACAAAGTAACAACGCTGAGTGCCCTTAATATGTCCAGTAACAGCAGTGACAGCCGTGTTTGCAAAGCCCTGCAGAATTCACAGAGCACCTCCACGTTTAATTTTCTCCTTTAGTTCTTACTGCGACCCCAGGAAGTAGGTGCTCAGTTATCATCCCCATTTTCAGGTGAGGACATTGTGGCTCAGAGAGGTAAACCGTTTGCCTGAGCTCACACAGCTGTGCAGGGACAGACACGCGCGGTGCTCCCTCCTGTCCCAGCAGCACCGTCAGCCGACACGGGCTGAGCACCTGCTAGGTGTGGGCGTCACGGGCTGCTGGTGACACAGGAGGAGTGCACCTCGGACCCTCAAGGACAGAGACAAGAGCGACGGAGCAGAATCATCATCCCACACCAGGAGGGAGCCTGGGGGAATCTGACTCAGACTCTGCGTTTCCTAGGTGAGGAGATCGAGCTGCAGACAGTGGCCTCTATGCCAGGGGTCAGCAAACACTGTCTGGGAAACACTGGGAGTATTTCAGGTTTTAAAACCGTATGTGTCACCAAGCCCGCGTGGCTCAGTGGTTGAGCATGGACCCTGCACCAAGAGGTCACCGGTTTGATTCCTGGTCAGGGCACATGCCCAGGTTGTGGGTCCGATCCCCAGTGGGGGGCATGCAGGAGGCGGCCAATCCATGTTCTCTCTCATCCATGTTTCTCACCACCACCACCCCAAACCAGTGAAGAAAAAAAAAATTGTTTTAATAAGAAGTAAAACCATGTATGTCTCTATGCCATATTAGGCTTCGATCTTTGTTATTTGTTTGTTTGTTTGTTTGTTTGTTTGTTTGTTTGTTTGTTTGTTTTTACGATCGACCTAGCTTGAGGACGGCACCGGGCAGCCGGCTGTGGTCGGCGGGCAATACGGGTGGGAAAGCAGGTGTTTGCACAGGAAAGGCCGTGCAGGCCATGATTACGGCATTGGCCTCATAACTCTGTCCCATGGACCCAGCACTGTGAACCTACTTCGACCCCAGGCCCGTATTTGTGGAAGGAAGGAATGGATGGGTGGGTGGTGACAACTGCAGACCTGGAGCTCTGGTGCGGGGGCGAGAGCCCCTGTGACACCTGCCAGACACGTCTGGGGGAACCGAAGGGTTGCGCACCCTGTCCTCCTCGGGTGTTGAACAAAGTGGGCTGATCCAGCCTGGAAATCCTGCCCTGGGCCCTGGAAGCTTCCTGCTTCGTCCTCTCCCCACCCTGGCCGCCGGCTGACTCACCGCAGCCCCTAATCACACCCAAGCTGCCTTAATTAAGCCCCGTTCCCCAGAGCGTCCCAGCGAGAGAACAGGGTGGGACTCCAGCCACATGCCAGGCCGGAGGGCTCCGAGCCAGGTGTGGGACACAGAGGGCGGACGGAAGGAGTTCACTGGGAACCTGCCGCGGAAGGCGGTGACGATAACGAGAGAAGTAACAATAACAGTAATAACAGTGCAGGTGTGCAGAGCACCTCCCCTATGCCCGGCATGGCCCTGACGCGTCCTGTGTCGTAACCCTGACCTCCTCGTAGCAAACTGGTGACAGAGATACTGTCATTATCCCCAGTTTACAGGTGAGGAGATCAAGACCCTTAGAGCCTACCTGACATGTGCAAGGTCACACAGCTAGTAAGAAACAGGCGTCAAAAGACTCCCCTTCCTGCGATCCCTGGCCAGGGGGAGGGGTGTTCAGGGAGAGGAAGGGCCGCCGTGTCCAGAGCTCCGGCCCCGCTGCCCAGTGGGCTGGGCTCCTGCGATAGGAAGGCCCAGAGATGCAACTGCATTTTCAACTCCGCCGACACCACCTTACACCTGCTCCACGCAGACGGGAGTTGAACAGACAGAGCCCCTCCCACAGGAGCACGAATATACAGCGACCATCACAGACCCCGGTGTCGGGCTGGGGCAGGTCCAAACACCGACTGGTACCGGACACCGAGGCCGGCACAGCCTTGACTCTTCCTTCATGACAATGATGGGTGACCAAGGGCACACGGACGCAGTGTCCCGGCGTCGGGCACAGAGTCGGCATCAAGTTGGTGCTCAGGGAGCAACTGGAAGGAAATGGAATGAACCTAGTTCCTGCCCGCGGGGAGCTGTGGTGGAGGAGGGAGGGAGGTGAATGGCGTTGGCGATGCGGTGAGGCCAGCAGCCGGAACAGGGGGCGGGGCCATGGAAGCAGGACAGTCCCTCGTCCTCCGTCCTCCGTCCTCCGGGGCAGGGGAGCTGGGAAAGGCCTCTCGGGGAGGGAGGTGCTGGGACCAGTTCCTGAAAAGAGAGTGAGGACTTCCCAGTGAGATGGGAGGGGGCAGGGAAGAGCGAGGCAGGGGTACGACCCCCCAACTTGTTGAAGCAACTCTACTGGGCTTCATGATGCCGAATCACGGCTGAGAGGGGAGGGAGGCAAGAGACAGCTGGGCCGACCTCGGGTGGCCCTGCCTGCCACCCTGGGGAGACGGGGATCTCACTCCTTACGCAGTGAGAGTTCCTGCCGGGTTTCTGTTTGTTTTTGTCTTTTCTTTATTGATTTATAGAGAGAGAGGAAGGGCGAGGGAGAGAGAGATAGCAACATGGATGAGAGAGAACATCGACTGGCCGCCTCCTACATGCCCCCCACTGGGGATCAGGCCTACAACCTGGGCATGTGGTCTGACCGGGAACCGGGGACCTCTTGGTGCAGGGTCGATGCTCGACCACCGAGCCACACCGTCCGGCCAGGCCCGGCAGGGTTTTAAGCGGTTCCATTTGTTTTAGAAAATGGCCCTGGCGGGGTGCGGAGAGTGTGTTAGAAGAAGGTAACTTGGCAGGCAGACCGGTGTGGACACCGGTGAGGACGGGGAGCGTTTCAAATGAGCAGAAAGGGGGGGGGCAGTAGGCAAAGAGGCACCAATGCGAGACCAGCACGCAGACTGAGTGACCCTTCCGCTGTGAAGGGCAAAGAGGTCACTTAAGCTCTTGGACTCTCGGTCTCCTCCTCCTTAGGACGAGGCGAAGATGACCTGTCCAACAGGGTTGCTGTCAGCTTCCACGGCGAGGCCACACGGGGTCCCCCCTGCAGCCATCTCTCTGCCGAGTGGAGTCAGGGAAATGGACAACACTGGCCGAGGAGGGAGGCGCCCCCTCGGTTCCTGCCATCTCTGTGCCAGAGGCACGGACCTCGGGGTGCGATGGGGTGTCCTGCCCAGGACGAGGGTGCCACCTCTGTGAGACTCCAGGGGCCAGGCAGATCAAACCCGCTCAGGTCCGCAGCTCACAGGAGGGCTTTCTGAAGGGAATACTCAGCCCTCTCACTCAGCCCCCGAGGAGACAGGGACCGGGCCAGGCCTTCGAGGAACGTGGTTGTACAGGTAACAGAAGAGGCAGGACCCCCAGAGATGACACCAGCAAGAAACTGCCCCTTTTGGGGGCTGAGGGGGGAGGGGCTGAGGCCCCTGGACTGAAGCTAGAACCACCGCGGCCCTGGCAGAGGGAGCTGCGTGCCAACAGCCGCGGGGGACAGAGATGCCGCAGCCCCAGCTGGAAGCAGACAAGGGAAGCGATACCCCGGCTTTCCCCTCCTCCCAAGCGCCTCCTTTCTCCAGCAGCTCTGCTCGGCTGAACCCATCGGAGGCAACAGGCAAGGGAGCCTGGGAAATGTAGTTTCCGGCGCCACAGGACGGGGCCCAGGAAAGCAGGAAGTGGGTCTGGGAGCGTAGACAAAGGCGGCACCCGGATTCCGTCTTTCCCTCGCGGCTGGGGAGGGTGGGGGGAAGGGCCCCAGGCCGGCCCAACACGCTCAGGGAGGCCTGCGTGGTGTCCTTGCAAACTCAGGGACCTAAAGGAACCACAATGATGGCCCGGAATTTAAATTCTTTAACCAAAAGCGGTTTATGGCAGGTAGTCCTGCCCTAGGCCAGCATCTTCCCTGGCAAAGGTCAATGTTCACCTTGATGGGGCCGGTTGTCTTTTGCATCGACGATAACAGACCTTTGGGATGTAGGGCGACGTCCTTCTTTCCGGACCCCTCAGGGCACAACCTGTGCACCAGGGCGGAGACCACAGATCCCCTCATTGTTACTATCATCATGTTAATTGTTGACCGTTAGTGATCCTGTCCCCACCTCTGTAGAAGAAGGATGTGTCTGTCTATCATTTTTCTTTTCACCCAATCCCAGAGGATCCCACTGCTTTCTCCCGCCTCCCTAATCTATGGCCCACGGACTTCATGGAACCCACTTCCGCCTCATGTGTCAGTAACGTGCAAAACTGCCCTTCTGTCGAGGTTTGTCCACAGCTTGGCTCAAATAAACTCACACAATTCTTCACAGGTTCGATGCTTCTTATGTCGACAGGAGATAGTGACACACAGGAATGCCGGGTCCTGTCCTGCCCGGACTCACAGTGCAGCAGGACCTGGACGGTGCGGCCACGGCCCACCTCCCCCAGCTGCACCGGGGCGGGGCGGGGGCTGGTGCGGAGCTCTGTCTGGGGCCCTGCAGAGAGGATGGAGCCAGGCCCCGCGCAGGCTGGGGGTTCGGAGGGGCCAGGCGGGCGCCCCGCCAGCTCTGCCCCTCCTCCCCCCCACAGCTCACGCTCAGAACGAAATGACTCCAAAGGGGAAGAAAACCCTTAAATCCCTCGGTTTGTCTTTGGAGCCTGGGAAGCCAGGGTCTCGTGCACATGAAAGGGCTGCGGCTCAGAAGTCGTCTCTGAAACCTCCTCGGACCGGTTCTGTCGAGAAGCTGCACAGCCTTTCAAGCTGCCCAGCTCCAGGCCCCTCCTCCTCCACAGGTGCAGGCAGGGCGAGCTGGCTGGCGAGGCTGAGGCTCCTAATGCAGCAGGGAAGTCTCCAGGCGGCTGGGACGGGCTGCAGGGCTGGGGCGCTGCGTGCTTGCTCTCCTTTGCACACACACACACACACACACACACACACACACCCATGCCGCCCCTCCCCTGCCATGCTCCCAGCCGGGGACCTTCCTCCGGGCCCCACTTGCCCTCCCCACCCCTCACACTGCCCTGTGCTCCAACACCTCTGTCTCCTCAAGTCTTGTCTTCTGGGGTCTACCTCTTCCTGGATGACTCCTCAGATGTATCAGCCACACCCCAAGTCTCTGCCCTCCATGGGGCCCTTGGGCACACGCCTTCTCCCGGCCAAAGCTGCCCTCCCTGCGAGCAAAGAGCTCCAGCCTGGCCTGTCCCGGGGGTTCGCGCCAGCCTCGGGGACAGGAACGCCACCTCACACGACTGCTGGGCGGTGTGGCCTGAAGGGAAGCCTGTGGGGGGGTGGGGGGGGCACACCCCGTCTAGGCCTCAGCTCCTTGTCTGCGAAGCAGGGGTGTACCTGCCCAGGGTTCTCGACCTGCAGCCTGCGTCAGCGTCACTGGAGGACCTGAGCAGGGGCTGCTGGGCCCGTCCGTCCCCAGAATTCTGATCGAGCAGGTGCGAGGCGGGACCTGAGAATCTGCGTTTCTCATAAACCTTGGTCCTTGTCGGCTCTGACATTCCAGGGTCCCAGGCTCATGCCACCGCCTTCCTGGGCTCCTCCAACCTCCCTTTTCTTTGTGGTCAAGAAGGGGGGACAGCAAGAACAAGGTGGGGATCCAGGTCTCTTAGGGAACAGACGGAGAGGCTGGTGAGTTCCTGGGTCATCGAGGGGTACTCCAGCCCAGAGCTGCACTTGAAAATGGTGTGTGCGCATGCATGTGTATGTGTATGTGTGCTCGCGCACGTGTGCGTGTGTGCGTGTGTGTGCACGTGTGTGTGCGTGCATGCACGTGTGTGTGCGTGTGTATACGTGCCCGCTCACATGCACACACGGGTCCCTCTGCCTGCAGCCCCCACAGAGGGGAGGCTGGGCCCGGGTGGGTCGGAAGCTCCTAGAAAAGGGAGCAGCTGAGCTGTATCTGGACGGCCGGGGCGCTGCGTGAGCATCTGCGTGTGGGATGTCTGTGCGAACAAACACGTGACAGAAAGACTGTAGTCGGAACAATCGGGGTGCAGACAGATTCTAAATAAAGTAGGCGTCTGCTAGAGTCTCAATAGTTTAGAACTAAGCCAAAGCCGGTCGGTTCAAACCCTCTGGTACCCGGTGAGGACACTGACTTCCCCTGGTGCTGGCTCCGGGGCCACTCCCAGAAGGGCCTGCCAGCCGGTGGGGAGGGTGGGAGAGCCTGCAACAACAACAACAACAATAATAATAACAACAGTGAAAGGGGAAAGAAGAGGAGAACTAGCCTTTGAAGATTAACGGGGTTCCCTGGGACCCAGAGTTGTACACAAGGGCTGAAGGGAAAGAAAGTCCACCAGACAGGCAGCTGAGAAGCAGGGAGATAGATGTTTGTGTCAAAGGAGATGCAACAGAAAGACGATCCGATTGCGGGGGTGTTTGTGCAAACTCAGGAGAGACGGGCAGACTGCAGGGCACTGTGTAGGCGGAGGGGGAAAACATCCCCCACACACACATGCACACACGTGCACATACATGCACGTGCTTGCCCACACGCATGCGCGCACACACACGCACACGCACTGGATGTGGGTGGGGTTGGGAGCAGGAGAGCACCCGGAGATGAAGAGCTGTCAGAGTGAGCCAGGGCAAAGGTCTGCGTGTGTCTGAGAGGGGTGAGTGACAGGACAGCAGAGCCTGGCCATGTGCATGGTATGGGGGGTGCCCCAGGGGCCTGCAGAGAGCGTGAGGGCAGGTCAGCCGTGGGCGGTGCTCCAGTCAGCAGCCTGCGGGATGGGGCAACCCTCACACATACGCTTTCAAACTTCTGGGGGCCAGGAAGCAGCCCCCGTGTTCCCTTCCCTGGGACCCCTCTGACCGCCACCCTCAGCGGCTGCACAGTCCCCCCTGCCCTCACCCCGTGCCAGCCCCTCCCTTTTGCTGGCTTCCTCCTTCCTCCCAGGAGCCAGAGCCTGGACAAGTGTCTGCCCTCGCTCCAGCAAGCGCCAGACACCTGCCACCCCGGCCCGGCCCCACCCCACACCCACTCTGTCGCCAAGCCGGGCACCCAGCACAGACCTTGAGTGACACCCCCCCCACTTCAGAGTTTGTCTCTGCCTCTTGTACCGTGTAACCTCGAGCAGCACTTCGGTCTTTCTAAGCCCTAGTCTCTTCTGTTAAAAAACAACCAAACAAGGTCGCGAGGACTGAATGGGAAAACACGCGTGAAGCCCCTGGCGTTGTGCCAGCCACCGAGTAGGTACTTTCCTTCCCAGTCCTTCTCGTTCATGCTCCCGGGGTGATTCTTGTTGTAGGGCTCCAGGGGCTCCCCAGACCGCTCCACCTTCTTGACATCGCAAAGGTGGAGGTGGCTTTGGGGGTCCCCCAGCCCCCCGCCCCGGCGTGTCGGTGACGCTGTACAGACGCCCCTCACGCCTGTGATGACACCGAGACCAGAACACAGACAACCTGCTTCAGTACCAACAGCTTCCTTCCTCCGGCCAGAGCAGACCCGACCCACAGCGATGTTCCTGGGAGGTGTGCTCCCCACCGGTGTGGGGCGAGGCTGAGCCCTGGGGGCGGGCGAGGGCACAGGGCAGAGAAGGACTTCGAAAGGCAGGCAAGCCTCCCTCCAGAGTCCAGAGCAATTCAGCTCCGGCCCCAAACTTGCACCCCACTTAACAGAGCCACAACTCTGCAGGAAACCAATCCCGTCCCCATTCCCCACTGCGGCGTAGAAGGCTGGGGGGGCGGGGGGACCCTGCTGTGCCCCGCTCATGTGTCCCGGGAGATGGATCCCGCACAGTAAGGGAACAAAGGGTTTCTCCAAGCACCAGCTGTACCCTCTGCAGGCCTCTCTGCCACACGGAGCTCCCGCTGCACAGACCAGTGTGGCACCTGTCACTCTGGCTTTGTCCTGCGTCCTTATCAACCGCACCTGTGGCCAGCAGAGCCCACGGTGCCCGGGCTGCAGGGCTGTGCTGGACGGTGCCCGTCCCTGGAGGGCTGGCGCCCAGGCCGGAGCTGACCCTGGCTGCCAAGAGGACAGCAGAGGTCACGTTCCTGGGTCTGCTCACCCTCCAGGGGGAAGGAAGAGACGGCCGGAGAGAGCAGGACGCGCCGGGAACCCAGCAGCCAGGGAGAGAGGGGCTGAGAGGGGCACGGTATCGGGCAGGAGAGGGCGCGTCTGGGGCACCGCGTGCTGAGAACCAGGAGTCGGGTAAGTGGAAGCACTTTCAGGAGTCGGGTAAGTGGAAGCACTTTCAGACCCCCTCCCTCACTGCTCCTGGAAGGCAAAGCAATCCCGGCCCCCCCCCCGCCCCGTCCCCCCATCTGCAGGTGCTTCTACGGGACAGAGGCTGGGAGGAAGCAGAAGCAGGGCGGGGAGTACAGGGGTTCCCACACCCATGTGCTGTCGTAACCCTGGAGAGAGGAACGGGAACCACGAGTCAGAGACCCGGAAAGCACCCAGGGCCCTCGGGCGCCGGCTGGGAAAGAGACTTCCTCCGAAAAGCCCTTCCTGAGCCGCGTCCCTCTGTCCCTCTCCCGATACGCAGGGGCCCGTGGGCTCTGCTCGGCACCACCGCGGAGCCTGATCTGCAGTCACCTGGTTAACTCCCTCCCTCAACACCCACTTGTCCAAATGCAACAACGTTACACGTATCTCTCGCGGGGCTCACGTCCCCCTGCAGAGTTAGAGGCACGGACCCCGGAGCTGCTCGGCCGGCCTGACTCCAGCTTCGCCGGTGACGGCCGTGCAAGCCTGGGCCCCAACCTCTCCGTGCTCCGTTTCCGCACGAGACACAGGGATAGAGGACAGACACCTCACCCGAGTACTGTGAGGTTCGAATGGGTTACTTTGTGTCAAGAGCCCGGCATGATGACTGATACAGAACACAAGCTAAATACGACCTCGCTACCATTATGCTCAGTCATCAGGAAGTTGTTGGCTCGGCCGGTGTGGCTCAGTGGCTGAGCGTCGACCCTGCACCAAGAGGTCGCCGGTTCGATTCCCGGTCAGGGCACATGCCCAGGTTGTGGGCCTGATCCCCAGTGGGGGGCATGCAGGAGGCAGCCCATCCATGTTCTCGCTCTTTTTCTCCCTCCCCCTTTCTCTCTCTCTAAAAAAAATTAAAAAAGAAGTTGTTGAGTACTGACTACACGCCAGGCGCTGCCCCAAGCCCTGGGTCCCACGTGAACCATTCAGCCGTGGCCTGTGCTCTCAGGGAACGTGCATTTTAGTGAGGGAGACACATGTTCGATAATCCTGGAACACGACATATTCATGACGGTGATGAGAGCTACCACGGCGAGGAAGAGAGAGCACAGAGCATTCGGCGGGGTGGCAGGTGTGCAGGTCCGGGAGGCTATGTCCACCCCGGGCTGCCAGCACCAGAATCAGGGGCCCACCCGCGGCAAAGCCCACCCAGGCCCTTCACCTGTGCCAGCACGTCTGCTCTCTCCCAGGCAGGGCCCCGCCCCCACGACCCCCTGCCACCGCCCCACTTCTGGTCCTAGGAGCCTGGGAAAGAACCGGGAGTCCTGCTCCAAGTCCTCCCGTTGTCCGTTGCGGAGCAGACCCTCTCCCTGTGGGACATTCTGGCATTGTCCGGTCCCTCTGCCGGTCACAACTGTGCGCTGGAGTCCCCCCTGCTCCTTAGTGACCGTCTAAGCACCCCCACCAGGTGCAGTGCAGTCAGCAGACACTCCGCTGTCTCTTCGGTCACCACAGTGGCTCTGAAGCTCGGATGATTCTACCTCTATAGACACGGAAGCCGGGCTCTCAACGTGAAGCCGCCTCCCGGCCCTCGCCGCCAACGGGCGTTCACCCCGCGGTGGGACAGCCAGCCCGGCTTGGCCTCGTCTCGGCCCTTCAGTGCCACGACCGCGGTCTTTCTAATCACGTGAGTGACGGTCACTCTGATAGCAGCTGCTCGTCCGTAACGGTCTCCGTGGCGGGGCCCACTTTATAGGCTCCGTGCGTTCGATCCTTGAGCCCCCACAAGAACCCCGTGAGATGTCACCATCATTCTCAGTCCCCAGTGGGGGGAGCTGAGGCACAGAGAGGGTGAGGCCGGCTGGATGGGTCATGAGGACGGTCACCCTGAGGGAGTCACGGGGTGGCGGAGCCGGGGGGGGGGGTGGCGGAGCTGGGGTGGCGGAGCTGGGGTGGCGGAGCCGGGGCGGGGTGGTGGAGCTGGGGTGACGGAGCCGGGTGGTCTCACGATTACGGCAGCAAAGGACCCAGGAAGCTGGAGAGCGGCTTCTGCCGTTGTCCTCGCACCCAGCACCGCCCAGCACAGCTGGTGCACAGCCTCCTGGGAGCTTCGCCTCCTCCCAGGGACAGGGAGGGGCAGGGCTTGCTCAGGGGTTGCCTGCTGGACCAGCCCTCCGGGTGGCGGCATCTGTGGGAGCCAAGGGAGGGGAGTGGGGAGCAGGGTCGGCGAGCGGCCCACAGGCCAGCAAGGTGTTGCTGCTTCTCCCTCCTCCCTCCCGGGCCCATCTGCACAGGTGGAGGCTGGGGCGGCGCGGGAGGAGGGGGCCCAAGTGTGAGGCTGAGCCAGCCCCGGGCCACCTGGATGCTCAGTGGTCCCCGTGGGGAGGGGCCGAAGGTCCTTCTAAGGGGCCCCCTCCCTCCTCCTTGCTCAGAACATCCGTGAGGCCTCATGCAGAGCGAGTGTGTTTCTGTCCCCCACTTGGGCCACCAAATAAGAGGAGACACCTTAACTTTCCTGAGCCCCCTCCATGGCCAGAAGCCCTGCTGAGGGGCCCCTGGTCCCCCTCTAACTGGTCTTCCAAGTTCCAGGCCCACCGAGGGTGGTTCCCCACCATGACGGCTGGACAGGAAGAGCCAGCCTGGGGAGCCAGTCCCCACAGGCTCTGGGCTAACTCAGGACCCCGTGGGGTGCAAGCACCCAACCCTCCACCCAGGGCCCTCAGCTCACAGGAGCATAATCCCTTCCCCCGTGAACCTCTGTCCCTGCAAAGGGCAACAGGGCACAGACAGAGAAGGAGCTTGGTGCCGGGCTCCGGTTGGGACCCCGCTGCACCCCTGGAGAGCCCCTCCCGAGGCCAGCCAAGTAGGGGTGCTCAGCAAACACAGGTCGCTCAGCTACTGGGCTGGTCTAGGGGGATGTGGCCCCAGGAAACACGGACATCGTCTGCCTCCTGCTCCGGCTGCTGCTGTTGACAGGACGACTAAGGGGCCGCTGGATGGAGTCCACCGCCTCACTCTGAACCCCAGACACAGCCACCCGCCTCTCCTCTCCCTTCCAGAAGCTTCCAGCTTCCTCCTCAGTGACCACCAACTTCCCCGGGTACCGGGGCCTCAGAGTCTGTCTCTATGAGATGTAATTTCCAAGAGCCAATGAGGCCCACACTGGGAGCCTTACTGCCGGTAAAGTGATCTTGGGCAAGAGATTTCGCGTCTCCGTGCATCCGTGTCCCTGTCTTTAAAACAGGGGTGACAGCCCAGCCGGTGAGGCTCAGTGGTTGAGTGTGGACCCTGCACCAAGAGGTCACCAGTTCAAATCCCGGTCAGGGCACATGCCCAGGTTGTGGGCCCGATCCCCAGTGGGGGGCACGCAGGAGGCAGCCAGTCGATGTTCTCTCTCATCGATGTTTCCATCTCTCTCTCCCTCTCCCTCCCTGTCTCTCTAAAATCAATAAGAAAAAAAAAATTTTAATAAAAAATAAAGTAAAATGGGGGTAACATCCCTAACTCAACCGTCACTGGTCCATGAGATGAAAACGTTAAGTATGGAAGGTGTTGGGCATACCGGACAGACAGACACAGGCGAAAACATGAAATTAGATCACTTTCCCACACCAAACACAAAAATGACCTCAAAGTGGATTAACGCCTTCCGTGTGAGACCTGAAACCACCAGACTCCTAGAAGAACACGTCGGCAGGAAGCTCCTTGACCTTGCTCTCAGCGGTATTTTTTTGGATGCGTCTTCTGGGCAAAGACAAGGAATGGAATCACCTCAAACTGAAAGGCTCTTGCCCCCCAAAGAAAAGTATCGGCAAAACAAAAAGGCAACCCACTGAACGGGGAAGATATCCGCAAATGATATGTTTGATAAGGGATTAATATCCAAAGTCTAGAAGAAAACACCTACAGCTCAACATCAAACACCAGACAATCCTATTTAGAAAGGGGCAGAGGACCTGAACAGACACTCCGCCAAAGAGGACGCACAGATGGCCAGTAGACATTGGAAATATGCTCAGCAGCACTAATTATCAGGGAAATGCACATCAAAAGCACAGTGAGATCCCCTCACACCTGTCAGGATGACTGTCATCGACAAATCAGCAGGCACCAGGCGCCCTGAGGATGTGGAGAAAGGGGACCCTCGTGCACGGCTGGTGGGAACACAGATCGGTAGAGTCACTGCAGAAAACAGCATAGATTCCTCAGGACGTTACAAATAGAACTGCTTGATGACCCAGGACGCCACCACGAACTCGAAAAGACGTGTGTCCCTCTGTTCGCTGGACCATCCGCGTGTCCATCCGTAGACGAGTGGGTAAGGCTGTGGTGAGGAGATGAACCTAAGGACACATGTTGTCACCACAGACAGACGGCAGTGTGGCCAGAGGGAAGGGGCCAGGGCCGGGGGGAGGCAGGGAAGGAGGAGGAGATGGGGACCTCCGTCATAGTGTAAACAATAAAATAAGGTTTTTTTTAAAAAACTGTGATACACCACACACCAAAAATAGATTTATAGTTGTGAGTACATGAAACACAGAGTTGGTTTTTTTTGTATTATTGCTGTATTATTTATTATTATTACTAACCTACTTTTGCCCACCCATGTGTGTGTGTGTGCGTGTGTGTATATCTATCATCTATCTATCTATCTATCTATCTATCTATCTATCTATCTATCTATCTACATAATGGAACATTACTTGGCCATAAAAAAAAAAAGTGAGATCTTGCCCTGGCTGGTGTGGCTCAGTGGGCTGGAGCATCATCCCATACACTGACAGGTTATGGGTTCGATTCCTGTCAGGGCACATACCTATGTTGCAGGTTCAATCCCCAGTCGAGCCACATACTCGATGCTTCTCTCTCGCATCGATGTTTCTGTCTCTCTCTCCCTCCCTTCCCCTCTCTCTAAGATCAACACACAGATCCCCAGGCGAGGATTGAAAACATCAGAAGAAGAAAAAAGAGTGAAATCGTGCCATTTGCAACCAGGAGGATAGACCCAGAGGGCAGGTAGCTGAGTGGAATAAGTCAGACAGGGAACAAATGCCATCTGAGTCCTCTCGCGTGTGAAATCTAAGAAACAAATGAACCAACGGAACAGAAACAGACTCTGCTGCAGAGAACAAACCCAAGGCTGCCAGGTGGGGGTGGGGGGTGGATGAGAAGGGGGAGGGATGAAGTAGCCCAAACTGGCAATCATAGAAGCAGTCACGGGGATGCCAGGTACGGCACAGGGAATACAGTCAATAATCCTGTAATAACCATGTGGTGTCAGAGGGGTAGTAGACGCATCAAGGGGACCCCTTCATAAACTCCATAAACGTCTAACTACTATGCTCTACACCTGGCACTCAGGTAATCTCCAGTGTCCACAGTAATTGAAAAGTGAAAAATGTTTTAAAGAAAAGTTCGATGAAATTAAATCCTTGGGGGAAAAAAAAAAAGCTACGCGTCTATCTAATTGTATAGGTTCGAAAATGCAAATGTATTGCTTTAGTGAAATACCACGTTTTCAAAAAGCTCAGACATGCTGTGGTTGCAGAAGGGACCTGACACGTGTCCATGACCTGATCCTGGGACCTGAGCACACGTCACCTCGCACGGCAAAGGGACTCTGTAGAGGTGTTTGCCGTGCGGCCCTGAGATGCAGAGACTCCCTGCACCGTCTGGGGGCCCAACCTTCTCACAGTCCTACAGCAGCTTCCTGGCTGGGTTACACCACCCGCTTAGAAGCATTGAGATACAATGTTGCTGGCTTGAAGGTGGGGGGAGGGGCCCGGGAGGCCCAGAAAGGTCAGGAAATGGAGCCATCCTAGGACCCCCAGGGGCATGCAGCCCCTCCCACAGCTTGATTTTCACCCACTGACACCTGGGTCTGGCGTCTTACCCACCCCCAGAGCTGTGAGACAATAAACCTGTGTTGCTTTATTTATTTTATTTATTTTTTCTTTATTGATTTTGAGAGAGAGAGGAAGGAGAGGGAGAGAGGAACATGGATGAGAGAGAACATCGACTGGCTGCCTCCTGCACGCCCCCCACTGGGGATGGGCCCACAACCTGGGCATGTGCCCTGACCGGGAATCAAACCAGTGACCTCTTGGTGTGGGGTTGATGCTCAAGCCCTGAGCCCCACCGGCCGGGCAAACCTGTTGCTTTAAAGCCCTGCGTGTGCGGTCATTTGCCACAGCAGCAGGAGGAGACTCATACGCGCACAGGGCACATGCTGGTACCTGTTAGCTCTCCAGTAGCATCACCATCATTGCTGGGACGCAGGCAGAGGACACAGATACCAAGTTGCTTCCAGCCCCTGGCGCTGCTTCTCCAGCGTGAGCTGCCCGGAGCCCATCTCTCTCCACTGGGTCTTGGCGTCTGAGTGCCAGGCAGGCAGGGGGCACACAACGTCCTCCAAACGAAATGTTGCTGGACACGGGCACACTGTGGGTGAGGGACAGACAATCAGCTCCCTGCAGTCCCTCTCGGGTGAGGGACAGGAGGGCAGGCACCCCGGGGGGGGGGGAAGGTGTGGGACAGGAGGGCAGGCACCCTGGGGGGGGGTGGTGAGGGACAGGAGGGCAGGCACCCTGGGGGGGGGGGTCCCTGCCCCAGCCCAGCGGGGAGCATGCCCGTGTGTCCCTGCAGAGGCCACAGGTCCCACACTTCCTGTGCTCCCTTCCAGCCCCAGCTGCCAGGAAGATGGAGAGTCTGGGGGAAGCTTGGCTGTTCTGGGGGTTCGGCGCCCACAGCTCGTACCTGCGGCGCTGTGTGGGGGTGACAGAATCCGCGGGAGGTAGGACTTCTGCTCCCACAGGGACTTTCTCTCCTCAGACAGCACACAATGCAGGGTTCTCGGGCAGACGCAGAGGCTGAGGGGGGTGATTCCCCCAGCAGCCCTGTGCTGGGGGTGCAGGAGGGACATGACCTGGTCTCGGGGGGGCCCAGTGTGATGAGCAACAGGCTGCCTCACAGAATCAGCCCCTCCCCACACCCCCTTCTCAGTCAGGCTCTGGCCCCACACAACCCCCAGCCCGCCCACCGGTCCTTCTCCCTTCCAGAAGCCCCTCGCCCCCAGTCTTCCTCCTAGTGACCCCCATCCTCCCTGAATAGTGGGGCCTCCCAAACCTGTCCCCACTCTACCCTCCCTTCTCGAGGGCCAGCGAGGCCCAGTGGGCAGCCTCCCACAGTCCTCGGCTCCAAGGGACGACCTTCTGCCTGACACTGAGCCTGGGTGGACCAGAGACCTCCCCCACCTCAGGGGACAAGGGCCACTGACCCCCTCAGGCCTGTGACAGAAGCACCATCGGGCTGCAAGGGGGGGGGGCTGCCTGTTCCCCGGGGCCTGGTGCCCACGGGCCTCCCGGCCTTTGCTGACTAAGGGAGCACCCTCCACAGGGTCTCGCTCCTCAGAGAGCCCGGGAAACACCCCAGCCCTTCCCATCGCCCTCCGAGGGCAGCTCCCCAGGAAGCGCCCGACTGCCTTGGGGTGACAGAGACAGGAGAGCATGGCTCCCAGGAGCAGCTGCTCAGCCCGAGGCCCGTCCCAGTGAGGTGCCGCCCTCAGCTCAGCCTGCCTCCTGACACTGAGCTCTGACTGCTGCCCCCCAGGGCCCTGCCCCCCAGCACTCCAGGCCTTGGGTGGCGGAGCCTGTCCTGGCCACACCCCCCACAGTCCCTATGTTGTCCCCCAACACTTGGGATAAAGAAACTCCCTTCACACCGCCCCCCAGGCTGCCTGGGACCCTGCAGGTCCACTGCTGACCCTCCAGGGGTCTCGGCCCAAATGAGAGAAGAAGCCCCTTTGTCTGGGTGGACGCAGCCCCACAGGGCGCTGGCCCCCCGAGAGGAGCAGGAGCTGGACCCAGCCCGCCCACCTCGTGCCGGGTACCCCGGGCCCACCTGCCCACCGGCACAGAGCAGCCCTGCGGACAGACTTCGGGGAGCACAGCACGGAAGGGCCCGCAGACCATCCAGTCTCAGCTTCTCCTTTCACAAGTGAGGCAGGAGGTGGAGACCCACAGGGGGGCAGTTATCCAAAGTCCCTCCGGAGCTGTGGCGGGCCCCAGGCCACAGGGCAGGGTCCTGACCCCAAGGCCCCGCCCCAGCCTCGCTCCCGAGAACACGGGCAGAGGCAGGACAGCAGGGAGGCCGGCAGCAGCGCAGGGACCACACTGATCAGACCCGATGACCTCGCCCCTCTGCCCAGACAGCACTGAGCACGCTCCTGAGCTGTGTGTCGCCCAGCCCTTGGCCCTGGTGGAACAGAACACAGGTGCTCCCCCTTTGTGCCCCCAGCACCGCCGGCACCTCTGTGTGGGCCGGGACTCCCCAGTTCTTGCTTCAGACCCCTGAGCACACCGCACTCAGGACAGGACTTCTAATTGGACGAAGGCCAGGCGGTGGGATGGGGAGGAGAGGAAGGGGTGGGGGGAGAGGAGGGAGAGAAAGAACAGGGCAGCCCCCCATCTTCATTTTTGTCCAGAGTTCCCGTTGCAGTAACACCCCTGGGCTCTGCTTCCCAGAGGGGAAAACACCAGCACACACACAGTTGGGGTCGGGTGGCGCCCGCCGTCCAGTGTGGGGAGTCTGAGCCCCTGGCTGTGAACCCCGGCTCTGCCCCTTGGGGCTGTGAGACTCCAGGCAAGTCCCTTAGCTTCTTCTTGCTTCCGTCTCCTCCTCAATACCACACACATGACGACTTAGGCTCCTAAGAAGATCACGAGAGTGAGGACAGCAGGTGCTAGCAGGCACCGGGTGCTGTTTCCTGACAGCTGTCCTGGCCCGTTTTCCCGCAGGTGAGGGTGGCGGGCACTGTCCCGGCTGCGCCACAGTTTTCAACTCATTACTCCAAAGGTCAGAGCTGAAATGAACTGCCTTGGGGAGTAGTGAGCTCCCTGTCACAAGGAGTGAGCAAGCAGAATCCAGGTGAACATCTGGCATGGATGTGGCAGATGTCGCTGGGAGTGGGGGTGTCCCCTCCAAAGTCTCTCCCAGTCCCGAGAGACTATGTGACTACACCCACATTCCCAGCAGCCAGGTGGGCACAGCTTTGCCCACAAATGGGGACACACTTCATGGAGAAGCATTTTCAACCCCAGAGCCAGCAGCCCCAATCGCCCCGTCCCCGGCTCCAGCCAATCCCTGTGCACTCGGGCATCCAGGTGGCAGGCAGCAGCTTTGAGGCAGGTGCCAGGCAGGATTCAGCGACCTGTTCCCTCCCCCTCCCAGCTGCCCTTCCCTGGGCACCAGCTCCCGCCCCTTACTGCTCCTTGACCCAGACAGTCAGGGCGGGACCAGGCTGGGCCGGGAGCAGGTTGCTGGTTCTACCTCTGGTGCGGTGGGCTGACAGGGAACGGGGGCATCCTGGCCGTGCTGGCCTCCACAGGGCGCCCCGAGTCTGGACCCTGTGAGGTGAGGACGTCCCTGTCCCAGAAGTGAGGGAGCAGGATCCGCAGAAGCCCCACCTTGAGAGGGGCTGGGAAGAGAGATGCAGGAGATTCCTGCTGCCCCCCCCCCCCCCGCCCACCTCTGGGCCCCTCCCAGCCCACCTCTCAGAGACCCCCTCCCAGCCCACCTCTCGGAGCCCCCCTCCCAGCCCACCTCTCAGAGCCCCCCTCCCAGCCCACCTCTCGAGGCCCCCTCCCAGCCCACCTCTCGGGGCCCCCTCCCAGCCCACCTCTCAGAGACCCCCTCCCAGCCCACCTCTCGGAGCCCCCCTCCCAGCCCACCTCTCAGAGCCCCCCTCCCAGCCCACCTCTCGAGGCCCCCCTCCCAGCCCACCTCTCGGGCCCCCCTCCCAGCCCACCTCTCAGAGCCCCCCTCCCAGCCCACCTCTCGAGGCCCCCCTCCCAGCCCACCTCTCGGGCCCCCCTCCCAGCCCACCTCTCAGAGCCCCCCCTCCCAGCCCACCTCTCGAGGCCCCCCTCCCAGCCCACCTCTCGGGCCCCCCTCCCAGCCCACCTCTCGGAGCCCCCCTCCCAGCCCACCTCTCAGAGCCCCCCTCCCAGCCCACCTCTCAGAGCCCCCCTCCCAGCCCACCTCTCGGGCCCCCCTCCCAGCCCACCTCTCGGGGCCCCCTCCCAGCCCACCTCTCAGAGCCCCCCTCCCAGCCCACCTCTCGGGCCCCCCTCCCAGCCCACCTCTCGGGGCCCCCTCCCGGCCCACCTCTCAGAGCCCTCCCGGCCCACCTCTCGGGGCCCCCCCTTCTGTTGGCCACTCTCCCGAGAGGCCTGGCGCTGATGAACCGGGCGGCTCACCCAGCAGGCCCTCAGCCCAGACACATCCCTGCTCACTGTCTGCAGAACCAGCGACAACATCTCTTCCTGACCAGGTTGGCTTCACCTGGTATTGAAAGGGCCTGAGGGCCCCCAACATCTTTGCTGGGAGAGGAGACCCCTCCCCAGGAGGAGGGGGAGGTGGGCCAGCCTGGGGTGAACCACTGGTTGTGGATTTGCCCAGAAATGGATGCAAATGTCAGGGGAGGGGGACAAGGAGCTGGCCTCAGGGGGGCAGTGTTCCCAGGCCCCTGGTCCCCCAGAGTGCGGGGTGCTGCAGGAGGCAGGGCGTGTGTGTGCATGTGTGTACATGTGTGTGCATGTGTGTGTGCATTGGGTGCGTGTGTGTACATGTGTGCGCATGTGTGCGCATGTGTGTGCATGTGTGTGTGCATTGGGTGCACGTGTGGGTGTGTGTACGTGTGTGCATGGGGTGCGCATGTGTGTGCATGGTGTGCACGTGTGTGTGTGCATGTGTGTGCATGGTGTGTGCATGTGTGTGTGTGCATGTGTGTGCATGGTGTCTGCGGGTCCCCTCCCTGCTCCTAGCTCTAAGACAGGGTCAGGGCAGGGCCCTGCCACAACCTGGCTCCTCTTCCCAACCAAGAGCCTCTTCCTGGCCGAGGAGGGACCGGGAAGGACAGAAAGTGGGGGGGGGGGGGAGACGGACACCACCTCCTGGGTACCTGCTGCTGCTGGGCCCAGAGCTCCCCTGGACGGTCCCCACACTCTAACACAGAGGACAGGCGACAGGGGCAGCGACTGGAGCTCCCCTCTCAGGGACTGGGCAGTGCGGGTCCCCACTTCAGGGACAGGGACTCCTCACCGCCCCCCACCCCCACCCCGTCCACGCCCACTAGGTGGCACTGAGCAGCCAAGCACCTCCCACGGGGGCACCCCAGCAGCATGGAGGCTCCTAAGGCACTGGAGGTGGGCTGGGGTGGCAGGTGCCTGTTCACGGGACCCCGGGGTGCGGGGTGGGGGGTGGGAGCAGCTTCCCCTCCTCCGTGTATTCACATCCATTGAATGTCCGAGGCCCCGCACTCAGTCCCGTGTCCTTCCCCCGAAGGTCTGTGTGCCTCCCTGGCCCTCAGGAAGCCCACACCCAGAGACGCGACCCCTCAGGGGAAGGACTTCATCCAAGGTGCAAAGGCCCAGGGAGAGGAGCAGCCCCACTCGGAGCTCGGGACCCGCGTGAAGAAGACATCACAGGACTTGGGGGCCACCCTGACCGTCCTGCTCTGGGCCAGTGAGAGGGGAGGGTGGTCCCCCCCTCCCCCCGCCAGGCCTGGGCTCGCCCCGGGCACTCACGGGACCGGGCACAGTCCTGCCCGCAGAGCGTGGCGCCCAGTGAGGGGAGAGGCAGACACACCAACACGTGAGGGTTTCGGAAGGACGCGCCCACGAGCTCCTGGTCACTGCGCGAGCCCAGGCGGGTGGGCACGGGGAGGTCAGCATCAGGAAGAACAGGAGCCACGTCCTCTGGGTCCCAAGGGGCCCTGGGAGACTTGCTAAGGGCCAAGCACCGCCCGGCGAGGGTGCCGCTGTCCTCCAGGGAAAGGAAGGAGGCCGGCACTGGCGGTCAGCTCTGCGCCCGGCGTGTCTGTAAGTCCTCACTGCGCTCTGTGGAGCGTGTTCAGAGAAGGGGCTGCGCTCCGGGAGGTGAGGGACAGGCCGCAGGGGCCAGAGCCTCAGGCTGGGCCTGGACGGGAGCCCACGAGGTCCGAGTCCCGGCCCACATCTGCTGTCCTGCGCTGCCTCTGGGGCGTGTCCAGCTGCCCCGCTGGGGCCAACGCAGGGAGCGGGGGACGAAGGTGGGAGAGAACGGGGCGGACAGGCCGAGCCCGGGTCGTAGTTCTCACCAGCTAGTTGCTCCTCAGCCTCTCCTGACCGAACCTCCACACGCCCAGCGGTTTCCGTGCGGCTCCAACCCCAAATGTTCATCAACACACAGCAAGGTCATCGGCTCCTGGGAGGATGCACACCAGGCAATGGGTGCTGGCGAGTGTCCAGGGGTCCCCCGCCCCCAGCCAGAGCAGAGCCCCTGGGAAGCCCTCCTCCCAGCTCCGCCTCCAGCCCTGGCTGGGGGTCTCCTTCGCGCTGACCCAGGGGGCCCCCCTCCGCGCTGACCCAAGGGCCCACCCCCGCCCCACAGTGCGCCCAGCTCGGCCTGCGGGGGACGGTGCTCTCCGCTGTCCCCTGGGGTCCTCCCAGCAGCAGGGAGGCTGCCCTGCTGTCCCCGGAGCAGGTGCAGAAGCGAAGGTCTCGCGATGACGAAACCAGTGAGACGCAGCAGCATCAGAGACGAAGAAGGGCCCTCTCTCTGCCTGTCCCTTCGCCCTCGCCACCCCCCCCCCCCCCCAGGGCACACGCCTTGGAAGGAAGCTGTCTCCTCACCACCCAGTTGGGGAGCGGAGGCCTGGGGCCTGGCCTCCGTGGACTCGGCAGGCCGGACAGAAGGGGGCTGGCAGCCTGTTCCCCATTTCTGTCCGAGCCAAGCAGGGGACAGGGTGCTGACTGGGCCCTGAAGGCTCAGCCCCGAGCAAAAGGGGGGGATTCACGCTGGTGCAGGGGGCGAGGCTCCGAGGGAGGGGCCCTTCCCTGGTCCTTTTCTCTCCCTGCTCCTAGGACCAGACCTGAAGCCAGCCCAGCAGAGGGAGAGAGCGTGGAGCTGGGGCAGGGCCCGGACGGGACAGGACCCACCCAGGACGGCCGGGCTCTCCCGGGACCGCCGTGGCCACGCAGCCCTGGAGGAGATCAGACCTGCTGTCCCTCCGAGCAGTCAGTGGCTGCTCCCCGCCGGCGGGAGGTGTAAATGAGACTTTGTGGGGTTTCTAACCAGGGCCTCTGTCAGCTTCTACTCCCCACTTCTCGCCGCGGTGCACTCTGGGAAGGGTTCCGACCCGGAATCCAGAGCCCAGGAGCCGCCCGTCCTGGCCCCTGCTCTCCATCCCCAGAGCCGGACGCCGGGGAGCAGGCGCAGGCCTGAGACCTGCACTTGGGGAGTCTGATGGCCCCAGGCCCCGCCCCGTGGCACTTGAACCTCCTTGGACTCTGCTCCTCAATCGTCTGTTCACCTGCCGACCTCACGGGGGCGCTGGGGAGATCAGGGGGTCCCGGCCTGAGCCCTGGGGGAGAACCAGCAGCCCCTCCGCGGGCACCTGCACCACTGTCCTCGCTGCTGCGCTTGCGCGTGGGCTTGATGCGTCCCGGGCCGCGAGCCCGCGCTGGGTGCACGAGGTCCGACCCCGTCCGTGGACGGGCGGCCTTCCCCTGCTTGACCTGCCTCCAGAGGAGCACGCGCGTGTATATCGGCCGTGGGCACACGGGAGCATTTTAATACAGAACCAGACTAAACGACAATAACAGGACAAGCCTGTGGGCCAGGCACTTGCTGGACAGTTCGTGCAGGGCGCAGCCAGGGTGGGCGCCCGGGCACCGTGGAGGCTGTGTGGAGGCGCCCGCAGTGTCCCTGTGGTGCTGGGTGCGGGGACGGACCGTGTGCCCACTCCTCGCTTGCAGGAGCCGGGAACCTCCGTGTGCTGGTCAGGGTCTCAGCGACAGTGCGACGTGCGTGCCAGGGAGCCCGTGTGCACGTGCCCGTGTGTGCTCGGACATGCACACAGACGCCCGCCACCTCCCTGCCCGAGGATGGGGAGACTGCGCACAGGGACGCCCTGATTCGCTGCTGTGAAGCCAGGAAGCCCGCACACTGTGGGGACAGCCGCCTGCCTGGGGGCTGCCACTGCCCAGGGCCAGGTCTGGGCCAGGCAGGGGCCCCGCCAGGGGAAGGTACTGACTGACCACACCAGGCTGGGACCACAGGCGTGCTCAGCAGCGGGGCTGGGCTCAGGGCCTGGGAGCTGGAGACACAGCGGCACCTCCAGGTCAGAGGACCCGGCCAGACAGGCTACCCAGGCGCCTGGCCCAGGGACACCTCTTGGCACAACAGGGGTGGGTGCAAAACACCCGGCCTGCTCACTGCCCTCAGAATTACGTCCAAAGCCCTAGCCGCCTGCAGGCCCCCACAACCCTGGCACACGCCTCCCCGGCCCCCCTCCCAGGCCCGCTTATGCCGCACGAGCCAGATAGAGCTGCTCTTGGTTTCTGAGACACCCAGGGCCGGGCCTCTCCTGCTCCTCCCTCTATGTCTTCTCTCCGTGACACCCTGACAGCCCGTCCTCCTTCCGTGGGCTCAGCTCACCTCTGCGGAAATGCTTCCCTGCCCTCCGTGCCTCCTCGATTACAAAGGTCCCCACACAGGAACTTCCTACTGGCACCTCGATTTCCCATCACCCACTTCCTGGTAGCTCCTTCCTTCCCTGGGACACTTTGGCTCCAGGCAGGAAGGGACACGGCTCAGTAGTTCACGCTTTATTCCAACGCCTGGGACGGGGTCCGGTCAAATCTCAGTTGAGTGAATTGTTGTCACAAGCCTGTAGGAGAGGGTGACGCTCTGTATCTAAGTCACGGTGTGCGTTTGACCAGGCTCGGGGGTCTCTCCGATCTCACACCCAGGACGACCACTGCTTCCCCCACTCCGCCCCCTGCCCCCCCCCCCATTGCAGTCCCCATGCCCAACAAGTGTGCAGATGGCAGAGTTTAAAACCTGCTGTCATCAAGGTCCTAGAAGCCACCAAGGCCGTTTGACAGACGAGGAAGCTGAGGCACGGAGAGGCTGCGGTGGCTCGTTAGCAGGGCGACCAGTGCTTTCTGCGGAGCCCAGACCTTTCCCAGGTTCAGCCCTGGACGTCCCCTGTCCTGGGGGCCTCAGTCCCAGACAGACGGGGACCATCGGTCGCCCTTGGCCCACAGGTGGCGATGGCAGAGGCAGGACACAGTGGCCTCCCGAGGTCATGTCCCTGCCCTCTCTGCTCAGCCTCCTCCTGAGGGTCCTCAAAGGCGGGACCTGCCTGGTGCCCTCTGCCTCGGACGCGCCCCCAGGCCCCTGCCCCCCTGAAGCCCCTGTCGGGCAGCACGTGCTCAGGGAGAGCTGGGCCTTCACACCACTGCAGCGGAGCGGGGCCCAGAGGCCCCCTTCTGGGGGAAAGGCCTTCACACAACGTAGAAAAATTAAATCTATTAGTATGGCAACGGCGTAATGATATCAGAGCACATTTCAAAATAAAAAGCCTTTGCCCACGAATTGTTCCCATCTCTCCATGTCGCCTTCACAGCCCAGGTGTGGATTTTCACAGGGCAACGTGGACACCAGGCCAGTCTTCTTCCCCTTCCGTCTGCACCCGCCCGTCACGGGCACCCCCTCAGCTGCTCCGGGGAGCCCCGTTTCAGGGGCTGCTCCCAGGACTCCCCCCAGCAGGATGGCTAACTCGGCCAGCTGGGCTCCTGCAGGCTGCCATTGGAGCCCGTCCTGTGCACCTGTGAGGTCCGCAGGCAGGGGGACATCGCTGTCATCGGATCCTAAAAAGATCCGAAGCCCAGAGAGGTTAGTTGAGACCCACGGGCCCTGGACAAGCCCGTGAGGCTGTCTCCGAGCCCGGGCTGCTCTCTCCACCGGGCCTGGCTGACCCAGGAACCCTGGGCTCCCTCAGCACAGCCCGTGTCTCAGCTTCCACAGGGCTCTCAGGAAAAGAACTCAGGTGTTTTCTGGACAAGGAGCCCGTCCTGGTAACTATTGTGCCCAGAGCCCCTGTCATCCCGGATCTAAAGGCGGCGTCGAATGGAAGAGGGGGGGTGGGGGGTTGTGCCTTCTTCCTCCTTCGAGGTCCTGGTCCCTTTGGCCTCTGTCCACGTCGGGCTGCTCCAGGCAGAAGCCCAGGCCCTGTCCCGTCTCCTGGGCTACGCGTCCTGGTCCATGAGTCTCCTCGTCTCAGCACCACCCTCGAGTTTTAAGTATTTCCCCCAAGTCAGGAAGTGGCCTCGGTCACGTCCAGATTCCTGAGGACGGGGCTGTTGAGGGTCACAGGACGAGTCAGGGCTTCTCAGCAGGGGCAGGGCACAGACCTCTGGAACCTTCCTTCTGGACAAGCAGGTGGTTCGAGATAAAAGGGGCCTTTCCAGGAGACATGAAAAATGTTCCACGTCACAGAGATGCAAACTATGAGGTACCATCATCAACAAATCATCACACAATAAGTGTTGGCGAGGGTGTGGAGAAAAGGGGACTCTAGTGCACTGCTGGTGGGAATGCAGACTGGTGCAGTCACTGTGGAAAACACTATGGTGTTTCTCAAAAAATTAAAAATTGATCTGCCATTTGACCCAGTGATCCCACTTCTAGGAATATACCCTAAGAAGCCTGAAACACCAATCAGAAAGAATATATGCACCCCCATGTTCATAGCAGCACTATTTACAGTAGCTAAGATCTGGAAACAGCCCAAATGTCCATCAGTAGATGAGTGGATAAAAAAGCTGTGGTACATGTACACAATGGCGTACTATGCAGCTGTAAGAAAGAAATATCTCTTATTCTTTGAGATGACATGGAGGGACCTGGAGAGTGTTATGCTGAGTGAAATAAGCCAGTCAGAGAAATACAAGTATCACATAATCTCACTTATTTGTGGAGTCTAATGAACAAACTAAGCTGATGAATAAAATAGATCCAGAGACCTAGGAGCAGGGAACAGACTGACAAACCTCAGAGGGATGGGGGGGGGAGGGGAGAGAAGAGATTAACCGAAGTCCTTATATGCACAACCAATGGATACAGACACTAGGCTGGGGAAGGCAGGAGGGGGATGAGAGTAGGAAGGAGGGGATCAGTTGGGAAAAAAGGGGGACATCTGTAATACTTTCAGCAATAAAATGAATGAATAAATAAATAAATAAAACTGGGGCCTTTCTATCAGTGCTCAGAGCTCCAACACCCAGCGTCACAGAGACCCTGGGGCCCGCGGCCCACCAGGGAGAGGCTGGCTGCCTGTGAGCCTGCTGGCACCACTTAGAGGGGTTCGGTCCTGGGCCTGGGCGGCTGTGTCCCCTGCACCACTGTCCCCAAGAGCGAGCAGCCCGGGCAGGAGGAGGCCGAGCAGTGATCTGGGAGGAGCAGCGGTAACTGCATGTTGCTAAGCACCGCGGGACAGAGGCAGCACCATAGTCACCACGGCTACCGGCGAGGACAGCAGGGATTAGGGCTGTGGTTTCCCGGTGACCCCAGAGCACTGTCCGGGTGCAGGTGGCTGTCAGCTGAGAGAAGGGGCCCCCACCCGTGGGTCCTCTCCAGGGCTGGCCAGGGCTTTGGCCATCCTCCCTCCGTGACTCCGTCCTCCCCCTGTCCTCTCCCCGCCCTCAGCCTCAGTGACCCGACGGGGGACCCGGAAGTGTGTGGCCCCATTCAGCATGTTCAAGTTGGTCTCCTCCCAGCGGGCTTTCAGGGGCTGGGGCATCTTGGGGACTTCTTCATAGGGTTCCCCCACATCAAAGTGAGCGTTATGAGATAATCACTGACGACACAGAGGGGCTGAGTCATGGCCGGAGGGAAAGTCACTGTCGTATTGACTTTGGGATTTTCCAATCCTGCAGTGACTGAGTCTGGGGACAGTGCCCTGGGGATGGCACCTCCCGCAGGGCTGTCCTCTGTCTGGTCACTGCCCCCAGCCACAGGGCAGGTGAGAGAGCCGAGTCCAAGTGTCTGTCCTCTGGACGGCTGTCATTCCCGCCGTCGTCCAGCCCAGAGCCCGGAGGGACCTGGCTCAGCGGGCCGACTCTCGGTGCCGACAAGAGTCCCGTCCACAGCACCCTGGTCAGTGGACCTGAGCCTCAGTCTGAGAGGAGATGGAGGTCATTCCATTGTCGGTTCCCCGGTATTCTTAAGTCCCTCCCCCTCTGTGCCCGTGCGTCCTGACTCCTCTGTGAGGACACAGAGGAAGCTGCTCCTTCCCTTCCGGGTTGGACACTGCTGAGCCCTCCCCCTTCCCTTCCGCCTCCTTCGTTTTCCCGAGACCGGAAGCTACCGTCTGTCCGTCAGTCCGCTCTCCGCAGTTCCCCTCAAGTCCTGCTTCACTGCAACGACCTTGTTACTCACTTCCCAGTTTTCTACCCCAAACGTCGTCGGCCTTCAGGACTTTTCTCCTCTTCCCTCCAGGTCCAGGAAGGATGCGCCCCCCACTTCCCAAGGCTGGCCCCTCCCCCACCCTAGTTCACCATCCGAGCCTCCTCCAGGGCCTGACGCACGAAGCACCTGTTTTCACTTCCCACAGGGCTTCTCCCGTCTTCTCTGTCTCCTACCACCACTTCCTCTGCGTACAGGACACTCAGTGGCTTTGGATTTCCCCTCAAAAAGGAGAAACTAGCCCTGGCCAGTTTCGCTCAGCGGTTAGAGTGTCAGCCCGCAGACCAGAGTCCCGGGTTCGGTGCCCACTAAGGAAACGCACCTCGGTTGCAGTTTGTCCCCGGCCCCGGTTGGGGTCCTGTGGGTGGCAGCCACTCGATGTGTCTCTCTCCCATCGATGTGTCTCTCTCTACCCCCCCCTCCCTTTTGCTCTATCTGAAGATAAATGCAAAAATGTCCTGGGGTGAGAATTAAAAAAAAAAAAAAAAAGAAGAGACTAGACTCGGTGTGTGTCACGTGAACCCTCGCCCAGCTTCTGACCCCTGTGCTCATTCTGCCCACACGACCTCTCAGGCAGAGTGGACGCCGCTCCGCTTCTCACCTGCCGCTCGCTCCTGACGCTCCTGGGTTCTGCCCACCCCGCCACCAGCACCACTCGCTCAGAGCTCACCAGTGTTTCCGTCACTGTTCCTGAAGACCCCCCCGGGTCCCCAGCAATGTCCTTCTCCACTGAGTCTTCTCCTCCCCTGCCTCCTCGCTGCCTCCTCCCGCGCTGGCCAGTCCCCACCCGTCTGTCCTGCTCACGCCATCGCCCGAGTCTTCAGAAGGCACGGTTCCAACAGCTCCCAATGAGCGCGTCTCACTTTAGACACCTTCAGTGGCTCACCACTGCCTGCAGAGGAAAACTCCCAGAATTACAAAATAATGAACTACACGCAAGGCGTACTATACCACGCAATAACGTATCAGGGGGCTCAACACTTTTGGAGCAGCAGAACCCATTAAGAAATTTTTTTTTCTCAGAACCCCAAGGTTTAAAGAACATGAAACCAACATGCTTTTTATTTATGTGTTTATTTTTATGATACTATACAGGTACCTTCAAAATATATGCACTGAATACATTTTTAATTTTAATTTTATTTTATTCTTCAATTCCAGTTCACATTCAATGTTGTTTTGTCTTAGTTTCAGGTGTACAGAGGAGTGGTTAGACACCACACACTTTACGGAGGGTCCCCCCAGATGTCTCCAGTCCCCAGCTGGCACCCCACTTTATTACAATATTACTGACTAGGCTTCAACATGCCTGTGACTGTTCCGTAGCTACAGATTTTGTTCTTCTTAATCCCTCACCTCACCCAGTCTCCCAACCCTCCTCCCATCTGGAAACTATCAGTCTGTTCTCTGTATCCATGAGTCTGTTTCTGTTCTGCTTGTACATTTTGTTTGCAGGTTCAGTTGTTGATCGATATGGATTTATTGCCATTTTATTGTTCATATTTTTGCTCTCATTCTTCTTCAAGAAGACCCGTCAACATTTCATATAATATTGGTTCGGTGGTGATTAACTCCTTTAGCTTTTTCTTAGCTGGGAAACTCTCGATCTGACTTTCAATTCCAAATGATAGCTGTGCAGGATAGCGTAATCTTGGTTATAGGTTCTTGCCTCTCATCACTTTAAATACTTCTTGCCACTCCCTTCTGGCCTGTAAAGTTTCCTTTGAGAAATCAGCTGACAGTCTTATGGGAACTCCCTTGTAGGTGACTAACTGCTTTTCTCTTGCTGCTTTTAAGAGTCTCTCTTTGTCTTGAACCTTTGGCATTTTGATGATGACGGGTCTTGGTGTGGACGACACGCCGTTTAAATACAGCTCCGAGGAATATGAAAGCAGGGGGTGGGGGACCCAGGAGACTCGAGGGCTTCCGCCCACTGTTGGAAAACCACCGAGCGAATGATCCCCTCAGTCTGCGATGAGAAAACAGGCCCAGAGGTGAAAGGGGAGGAGTGGAGAGCAGCACTGGATGTGGGGCAGTCAATCGACACATTTTCATGAAGTGCCCCCCAAGTGCAGACACTAGACCCACAGGGTCCTGCCCTGGGGGGGGCGGACAGCCAGCAGGGAACTGGTCAAGTGTGTGAACAAGTACCGAAGCGGATCACGGAGCTGTGGGAGCGTGCAGGAGGGGCTCACCTGCTCTGCAGGGCACAGTGGGCCACCCTGAGGAAATGACACATGCAAACTGAGCCCTAAAGGACAGAGAAGCAGCTGGCCCAAAAGAAGGGGGGAAAGCGTTGGTGCAGATGGAGCGGCATGGGTGAGGCTGAGGAGGCGAACGTGATGGCTGGGACCTCAGGAGAGCCGGGCAGCTCCTTCCCCAGGCCTGGAGCTGTGTGAGGCCGGCTGACCAAGCAGGCAGCCTTGATAGACTCGACACCAGCCTCGGAGGCTGGTGGGCCCGAGGGTTCTCAGATGCTGGGGTCTGATCATTGCCTTAGAAGACACTCCGCTGCTAAATGCAGTGTGGCATTGTGCACAGGAACCTGGACCATGAAACAGACACTGGTGAGAAAACGAGAAATCTGAGTCCGTTCTGTAGTTCCACTGATAGGTTTATACATCATGCTAAGGTCTTCGTTTTGACAAATGTACCATGTTCATATAGGAAATTAACATTAGGGGAAGCTGGCCCTGGCCGGTTTGGCTCAGCAGTTAGAGTGTCGGCCTGCGGTCCTGAGAGACCCGGGTTCGATTCCCACTAAGGGCACGTACCTTGGTTGCAGTTTGTCCCCGGCCCTGGTTGGTCGTGTGGGTGGCAGCCACTCGATGTGTCCCTTTCACATCGATGTTTCTCTCTCTCTCTCTGTTCCTCTCTCTCCCTCCCACTCTATCTGAACAAAAAATGGAAAAATGTCCTCAGGAGAGGATTAAAAAAAAAAAAAAAAACATTCGGGGAAGCTGGATGAAGGACATATGGAAACTTTGTGTCGTCTTCGCAACTTTTCTGTAAATCCAAATCTATTTCGAAATAAAGCGTTTTAGCCTGGCCGGTGTGGCTCCGTGGTTGAGCGTCGACCCTGCACCGAGAGGTCACTGGTTCGATTCCAGGTCAGGGCACGTGCCCAGGTTGTGGGCCTGATCCCCAGTGTGTGTGTGTGGGGGGGGGGGCACACAGGAGGCAGCCAATCCATGTTCTCTCTCATCAATGATTCCACCTCTCTCTCCCTCTCCCTTCCTCTGTCTCTCTAACATATTAATAAAGAAAAAAAATTAAAAAACAAAATAAAGAGTTTTAAATATATATATTTCCCTCTGGCATCATGGCAGAGAAGAGCAAAACCGGATGTGGAGAAAAGATTACGTTAATACTAACGAGCAATACTCAACTAGTTCTTCCTGTGCACTAGGCATTGTTCCAAGCACTTAACCGAATCTGCACAAAACTCCATGACATAGGTGCAAATCTTTCCCTTCGTGACACAGAGGAGGGACCTAAGCCCAGAGAGGTCAAGCCACTTGCCAAAGGACAGCACAGCGACCGAGCGGCTGAGCTGGGGTTTCAGGATTTGAATGCAAGCGGCCTGGGCCTGGAGTCCTGTGTACTTGACCATCACATTTCATTCCCTCCCCTTGGTGGGCAGGGGCTTCACTGCCAGAGGACGGCAAACGGACTGGGCAGAACTCACGAGAGCGCAGGCTGGGTGGTAAGAGCACAAACGGACACCATCACGGAGATGTATACTGGAAGCAGAATCAACAGTGCTGGCATCTGAGTTGGAAGGTGGTGGTTGAAAAACAGGGAAGAAGCAAGAAAGACTCTGGACTTCCAGCTGAAGGGCAGGGGCAGAGTCCTGACCGGGCAGCTCGAGTGGTCAGAGCGTCATCCGAACACGACAAGCCTGCAGGCATGTCGTCAGGGCACATACAAGAATCACAGGAGTCCACCAACGAAAGCATGACTGAGTGGAACAACAGATCCATCTCGTTCTCTCTCTCCTATCCTCTTTGAAATTAAATAAATAAAAATTAAAAAAAAAAAAAAAAAAGAGCCCTGGCCGGTTTGGCTCAGCGGTTGGAGCGTCCGCCTGTGGTCCGGAGAGACCCGGGTTCGGTTCCTGCTAAGGGCATGTACCTTGGTTGCAGTTTGTCCCCGGCCCTGGTTGGTCGTGCAGGTGGCAGCCACTCGATGTGTCCCTTTCACATCAATGTTTCCCTCTCTCTCTCTTCCTCTCTCTCCCTCCCACTCTGTCTGTACAAAAAATGGAAAAATGTCCTCGGGTGAGGATAAAAAGAAAGAAAGAAAGAAAGAATAGGGAGCAGAACCTAGTCTCCTGATGGTCAGTCCTGTGCTTCCTCCCACACCTGAAGGAAACCTTCTCGACGGTTCAGTCTGTCTGTCCCTTTCTCTTACACATGCCCAGATGCAAAACAAACAGGACGCCTTGCTGCTCCCACAGGGGCGCTGACCTCTCTCACCTTCATGTCCATCTGCGAGCTGTTCCCGTCGCCAAATTCTCTCCTCCATCTCTTGGTTCAAATCTGCTCCACCCTGCAGGGCTCATTCCCAGACCACCTCTTCCCGAAGCCTCCCCTGCTCCCCACAGGAGACGCGCCCCCTCGCTCCTCCCTGGCAGCCCTTCGCCTGTAAGTCATCTGAGTGGGGTCTTCGCGGGAGCTCACTCTCGTGTCCTCAGCACCTGGCACCGTAGGTTCTCGAAAAGGCATCTGCTTCCTCTCTGAGTAAGCCCACTACACGCACTCACACTCACACTCACACCGCCTGGCACCCATGTTGGTGCTTCGCGTGTTTCAGGCACTTGTTAAAGGTGACGGGTGGGTGGCCACGCTCTCTCCTTTACTTGCTCCATGTTCTCTACCCAGCATGCTCGGGCAGCCACGCCAATGCCCAGACCCTCTCTGGAAGCCCATTTAAGAGCAGGCCGAAGAAGCCTCACCCAACAATGGAGAGGAGGGAGCCATGAGCAGGACATGCATGGACATCGGTGCGTCAGGACCTGCCCTCCAACCCACCCACTCAGCCGCAACACGCCAGGCAGAGTCAAACCACAGCAATGAACACAGCTCAGCCCTGGCCCTTCAAGGCCATAGACACCAGTGGGGAGGTGCCTGGCTGGCAGACTGGGCGACCAGGACCCGTGAGCAGGCACTGCCCAGGGTCGACCCTGCTGGGGCTGCCTGGTATTCATGGGTCTGCAGGCCTCCCCTCCCCAGTCAGGCTCAGGCTGCAACCAGCCCTATGGGGGCCTCACAGCCTTGCTGGCCTTTGCACCTGTGTCCGCGCTGACCAACCCACCTTCCTCCAGTGTCCCTAGTGCCTCCCCGTCCAGCACGTGCCTTTGTCTGAGGGAGGACCCACTAGCCCCTGTGGAGACCCCAACCCCTCCTTGCTGAACTGGGCACTTTCTCGGCGACCCAGCAAATCCTCTGTGCTCATCTCTAGGACACACCACCTTCTGTCTCTCCCTGTCCCCCAACCAGACTGAGTGCCTTGAGGACAATGGCCATGTCTCTGTATCCCCGTCCTGGCACTGTGCTTGGTAACAAGAATGCAAGGTTGCAATTGTTACAGGTAAGTTCCCGAGTGTGGGGTGCTCCTGTGGGGCCAAAGTAAACTGCTTCAGCCAGAAACCAAGAGACCCCAGGGCCAGAGCCCAAATACTGGGAAAGGGGGCCCTGCCTGCCGCCCTCCTGCTCCCCCTGCTCCTGGGACTAGAATCGCATTGTATGAGGAGCCGCCACAACCCCTCCGTTCTGCGGGCAAAGGGCAGCAGTGGGCAGAGGGGCATCCTCTGGCCAGGCTTCTGGGGAGAACGGGGATCCCCTGTGTGGGAAACCCTCTGCCTCCTCCTGGGGGAGAGAACTGGGACTGGAGGCCCAGAGAGGGGAGGTGAGGCTGGGATGCGCTGGCCCCAAGGGCCCAGCTGCCTCGTCCGAAGCCCCCCACACCGGAAGTGGTCAGTGGGGAGGAAAGGCCACGGAGAGGGCCTGCCCTGCGCGGACTGAGGGACACTGACCCCATGGATCACTGTCTCCGGAATCCCGAAAATCACAGCAGCTCTACTTGGGGAGCGCAGGGGTTCAGTTTTTAGGAAAGGAGGGGAGCAGATTAGAAAAGACCAGAAGCCTCAGTGCCCCCCGGCTGCCCACCCCGACTTCTCCGGTAGCTTCCAGAGGGTCCCGCATCGCGGCCTTTCCGTGGGGCGTCCAGAGGACCCCCAGAAGCAGCTCTGGTCCCAGTCCCAGTCGGCGGTCCGCCACTCTCCGCCCTGGGCCCTGGGCACGTGGCCTTGCCGCCGGGCCTGTGTCTCCTCCACGGGGAACGGGCCGGGATGGGAGCAGAGGGCCTGTGGACGCGGCTCGGCGGGGCCTCCGTGGACCCCGTATTCCGCCGACCGCGCCGGCTCTTCCACAGCCGCCACCCCAGAACCCCACGCCCGCGGTCTTGGCTCCACCCCCGCGGAGCCGCGTCTCCCCGCGCCGGCCGCCAGGGGCCACTGCCTCCCGCTCCCGCGCCCGGGGAGCGCGGCTGGTCCTCCCCCTCCCGCTGCAAGGCCTCGGATGGGGCGCTTCCCGAGCCCGTGGGCCTGAGCGGACCCGGGGCCTCGCTGGGACCCGCCCCGCGGAGGCCGGAAGGTGTGCGGCGGGCGGAGGCCGGGCCCGGAGGGGTTAACGCTCAGCCCTCCCCTCCCCCTGACATCACCGGGCGAGCGCGGAGGCCGGGCTCGGAGCGGGAGACGGACGGGAGGAGGCGCGCGGCTGCGCTCGGGCCCGGGCAGCTCCCCCTCGCTGCGGGTCGCCGGCCCGACTGAGCGGCGGCGGGGCCGCGGGCGCACCTGGCTGCCTGTCCTCGTGCCGAGTCGCCAGCCCGAGCCGCCCGGACCGCGGGCCGCCGGCCGCCTGGGCCCGAGCCCCCCGGGCCGCCCACCGCTGCGGGGCTCGCACCCACCACCCTCGGAGAGCGCGGGCCATGGGCGCCCGCGAGTTGGCGCCGAGCGGGAGGCTGTGAGCGCGCCGGGGCCGGGAGCCCGCGCAGCCGAGCAGCTGGGCAGCGGGCGCGCCGGGGGTGGGTCCCTCTCCAGACCTCTGCGTGGAGAAGAGGGCGGGACCGGCGGAGGGAGCGGGGGAGGAAGGGGCACGGCTCTAGCCACTGGCGGCGGGCATCTGCCGCGCCTCTGAGCTGCCGGCACCGGGCGGATTGCCGCCGCGCCCAGCCCACCAGCGCACCCTGCCCGGCCCGCGGCTCGGCTGACCTGGATCCTCGGAGGCCGGACCCGCCTTCGTCTTCCGGCCGGTCCCTGGAGCGCGGGGAGCGCCCTGCTCGCGGCCCTGCTCGCCGGCCCGCCGGCCCCGGATGGCTCCGATGGGGCGAGCGCGCGAGGCTGGACGCTGGTGGGGACTCGCCCTCGGCCTGACGGCGCTCTTCCTCCCAGGTAAGCGCGACCCGCCTCGACCTTCTTCTCGTGGTGTTTCCCCCGGTGCCTCCGCGGGTGGAAGCTGGGTGGCGGGCGCGTCTGGGCTGCGGGGAGGCACAGGACCCAGAAAGTTGGGTCAGGGCTCAGGTGAGGGGCGGGGAGGCCCCGGCGGAGGAGCGTGGGGAGCCGAGCAGCCCGCCCTGCAGGGTGGCGGTCGGATGCGAATCTCTCCGCAGCCAGAGAGCACTTTCTCCCCGCGGTTTCCACACAAATGATACATAGTCGCGTTCTGTGTGTTTAATGACCAGTCTCCGCTCCCGACGCAGTTTGGAAACACTGCTTGTTACATAAATGCGAAAGAACCCGGCAATCGGCGCCCCGGGGATGAGACGACAGCCCCGGGGGGCGGGGGGCGTCGGTCTCCGAGCTGGGGGGCCGCAGGTTGGAGGATGGCGGGGTGCTTCGTTCCTTTGTCAGACCCCTTTGCCAGGCGGTGTGGGGCGCGTGGGCCCCTCCCGCACCACGTCGCGCGGCCGGGGGTGCGTGGAGCCGGCTCCTGCGGCACAGCCGGCTGGTCGCTCACCTGCGGTTCCTTCCCGACCGCGAGGCCCGGCCGGCGCGTTAGCGCAACCTCCCGGCGGGGCGGGCTGGGCTCCTCCGAGCTCCGCTCCCGGTTCGGGGCTCCCCCAGGAGGCGCCGCGGGCTTCGTGCCAGCCAGGTGGCTGCATGACCCACTTTCCCGAGGGTGCCCTTCCTCCAAGCGCCAGCGACCCCCGAGGGTTAACCGGACGCTCCCCCCCGGGGTGGCCCGCAGTGGCCCCTCCTCGGGTAGGACAGGGCAGAGGCTGGGACCAGCCTGCGCGCTGTGCTGGGGAATGGACTGGAAAATGCGTTTAGGAGGCAAATCCGACCAAGTCCCCGCGCCTGGGTTTAACCCTTTGTGTCCCTGGGGAAGCGGCCGGCTCCCAGGGTGGCTGGTTTCAGGGTGGCTGGCGACACTGGCGCGGGTCCGGGAGGGGTAGGGCTCCCCAGGGAAGAAACCCAAGACCATCTCTCGCTCCAGCTAGATGGGGCTGGGGGGAGGGTCGAGGCTTGGCCAGAGCACGTGGTCCTGGCCTTAGGTGGCAGAATAAGGGGTCTGAGCACAGAGACCAGCTCCTTCGCGTGGGGCACGAACATGAGGTCGCGAGCGCCCTTGGCAGGGACGGAGATGAGATTCCGGCGATGCTGAGGACCCGCGGGCAGTTTTGCTTCCAGGGGCGCACCTGGCTGCCCAGTCTCAGGGCGGGGGTGCAGCCCTGGAAGGCAGGAGCCTGGCTTCATTCATGTCTATATCGGTCTGCCTCCAGCTCACTGCCCGGCTCCCCAGATCCCAGGGAGTGCCAGTGGGTTCTAAGGCACTTTGTGGAGGCCAGCACCATGGTGCCCCACTCCTGCCGCCTGGGGGTGCTCCCTGCCAGCGGTGTGGGGGAGGGGGACGCCCAAGCATCCTGGTGTCCCTGACCATCCAGGGCTCCTGAGTGAGACCCTCCTGGCAGGGTGGTCTCCAGAAGAAGGGAGGTCTTATCTCACCCTGGACCTCCTTGGGAACAGGCAGGACATTCTTCTGAGCCTGGCTTTAGGCTTCTGGGAACTTCCTACTGCCCACACCCAGAGCCCCAGAGGGGAGCCTGCCTGGGCTCTGGTTGGTCTGGCGCAGGCGGGGTTGACCTGATCTTGGGTCAGATGAATGAAGGGGAAGGTTTGAGGGAACAACTCACCCCTATTCTCCCCTCCTTTGGTTATTTCTTTCCCCCAGATTTGGGGTGCAAAGTAGTTAATTCCTGCTCTGGGGGCCTGGAGGCCTGCCCTGCTCCACCCCACTCAGGAAGTAGCAGTTGAGAGGTGACAGTGTCACCTGGCCCACGTATGGACACCCCACCCCCCAATCCAGAAGGAGGGGGCGGGAGGGAGAGGAGGAAATTCAGCCAGAAAGGCATTTAGTAGCAGCGCCTGAACCCTTGGTTGGTTGTGTTGTCACGACTGGGTGGCATCGGCAGCTGCCCGAGTTCCTGGACCCAGGCCCCTGCACCTGGCCTGTGCCCCTGGGCCTCTGTGCAGGGGGCACGTGGATATGGGGGTGCCTGACACTTAGATAGGCTGGTAGGCCCAGAAGTTGCCCCAACACACCCTCCCTCCCCACACTCCCAGGCCTGCGCTGCTTCTCTGGGGCACTTGCCAGCTGATGCTCTTCTCTGGGGTCTCCTGAGCGCCAGGGACAAGGAGAGGAGTCTGCAGATGGGGGGCAGGGAGCCCTGGTGAGTGTTGGCCCCGTGGCTCAGAACTATCCCCATCTAGCTGTGAACACAGAGGAGGTTTTCAACCACAAACCAGGCCCAGAGGTTGGTGAAGCCCCACAGGCCTCTGAGATGAGTCTCCCTACAGGGAGCCCAGGGGAGAGGGCCAGAGGGGCACAGGGGCTCCGTCCCAAAGGGGGCAGGAGCAGCGCGGGAGGGGGCAGAGGCCAGCCTAGGAGCAGGTGCAGAGCTGCTGTCCCACCTGTGCCACACCCTCCCTCGCTGGCTTCCCCAAACCCTTTGTCTGGAGAGAAGACACACCCCAGGTGTCATGCACACCCTCAGAAGACCTGTCTGGCCATGCTCACCCCTTCTCTGCAGTGGTGCAGAGCCTGCTGTCATGGTGGCTGCCTTTGGGACTCGGAGTGGCAGGTGGGTGTGAGTACCCTCTCTCCTGTGCTCAGAGTGTGTCCTTGGCCACGTCTGCTCAGGACCCAGCGCACAGTGCTGAAGGGAGTCAGTGGGCCAGGCCGGGGGGCGGAGGGTGAGCCCAGATGCTGTGTCTGTGATGCTGCCATTGTTTAGCAGCTGACTAATGTTCATTGTTCATCACCAACAGAAAAGCACCCCAGGGAGGTGTGAATGCACCTTCGATTTCTCCTAATTGTTTCTCTCCTGGTGAATCTGGCAAATTGAATGGCTCCTGCCCGAGAGGGGGACCCACGGGGTGTCTGTGGTTTTCACCTGGGATGTGAGCCAGTGTGCGGCTGGAATGGCTCTGGCCCCGGTGGGGCTGGGCTGTCAGGGTCTGACCGTCCACGTGTGGCCTCACCTCCCGTGGACAGCGGGGCGAGAGTGTGGGCGGTGTCTTGAGAAGTTAGCTACACCTCACGTGTGTGCCCAGGACTGGGGCGAGGAGGACGGTGCATTGGTATCTATGGGTCACCGCCGGGCACGGGTCATAGATCCAGTACGTTCTCATCGAACTGATGTCCTGTGTGTTTCCCACTAGGACTCTGTGAGGGACCCTGAGCCTTAACAGTGTCGTGTGCATGTGGGCGTCAGTGAGGATGACTTTGGGAGGAGACGTAGCATATGCCTGACCCAGCTCCTTCCGGGACAGGCGGCCAGGTCCTACGGGGTAGGAAGCCTGGACACTGCTTCCCTTCTGTGCTCAGCCCTTGGCCTGAGACGGGGCCTCTGCAGCCTGTGGGAGATGCTCCCCTGGAGAGAGTGTTCTCAGCCTTCCCAGCGCGGAGCTGTGTGGACCATGGTGGTAACCAGGCCCTCTGGGTCCCTGGCCCACTGGGCGGGACCTGGGGAGACAGGTTTTCAGCTACTGATTTAGCCCCTTGGCTTTCTGCGTGGATATTGGAGAAAAGCATCATCTGAGGGGAAGGGTCATACTCTGGGCATTTAAAAAGGGGTGTGAGCCCGGCCGGTGTGGCCCAGGGGTTGAGTCGATCCATGCTCCAGGAGGTCGCCCACTGGACTCCCGGTTGGGTTGCAGGCTCAATCCCTGGTGGGGGCATAGGAGAGGTGGCCACTCTGATGTTTCTCTCGTATCGATGTTTCTATCTCTCTGAGATCAATAAAAACATTAAAAATAAATAAAAATAGAAAGGGGTAGGAGCGTGGGCTTTGGTCCTCCACGATCAGCCCTTCAGAACCACGTGTGTGTCTGGGTGGCAACATGCACGGGCGGGAAGGCTCCCTGGTCCACGCAGCAGGAGAGGCAGCCCCTGTTGGAAGGGAAGTGGGGACGAGGGGCCAGGAGTGGAGGGGGCTCCCTGGGTGCCCGCACCCTGCACTGAGGCTCAGCTGGCAGGGTCTCCCCCGTGATGCCCACCCCTCCCCACAGAGACCAGGTCTGCAGGGGCAGCAGCTGTGCTGGGCAGGAGGTAACTCAAGATCTGAGCTGGGATCATCTTGCAAAGGAAATGCCCTGAGCTGAAGATAACACCCCGTCCAGTTAACCCTTTGAGCTCAGGTTCTGTGAGCTGACGAAAGGGAAGAACTAGGAGGGAACACCTCTTGCCTACCATCTGAACCCTGACCCATGCCCCCCGGACACAGGAACTCAGTGCAGCAGTAGAGACCCGAGAGGGATGCCAAGAGGGACTTCCTGACAGCACAGCAGATGGGGCCCTGCAGGGAAATGGACAATTCCCGGGTTGGTCCTGGTGCAGGGGAGGGAGCAGGTGTGTCCTCAGGGACCTTCCAGAGTCCCCAGGGCAGAGCATTGGCCTCAGGCCCTGGTCAGAGGGAGGTAGCGTTGTTCCCAGCCCTACGACCTGGAGGTGACCCCATGGCTGCCCCGCACAGAGACGCAAAGTGGGGGCAGGTGGACTGGGCTCGAGTCCCAGCACTACCGATTGCCAGCCGAGTGGCCTTGGTTAAGTCGCTGTGTGGGACTCAGTGTTCCCACCTGTAAAATGGGCTTCTGTGAGCACAGATCTCAGACGAGGCCTGTGAAGCTCGATCAACAGATGTACGGGACGCGCTCAGCACGGCACTGGGCCTGTGACACCTGTGCAGTGAGGGGAGCTGCTCCTGTCCCTGTGCCTCTCCTCTGAGGGTCCCTCCCTCTGCCCCGGCCAGCTGGGCAGTGTCGGCTGGGCACCACCTGGAGCTGAGGCTGCTCAGCTGCCCCTGCTGCCTCGCTTTCCTGTGTCCAGCCCGGACTGCTCTGATCCTGAGCCCTGCCCCCCTGGAAGTGGGGGTGGAGGCTGCAGCCCTGCGGGCTCCGGGGGGGGGGGTGCTGCAGGCACCCCTGCTGCTGGGGTGCGGCGGGGGATCAGCTGCTGTGCGGTCTGTGTTGGGCACATCACCAAGGGTTCTCCCAGCATCACCTGCTCCCAGGCTGCCGCCCAGCGGGACACCGGGACCACCTGGAGCGCTTGCTGTGGGAGCCGGGCTGGCGGGAGGGCCTGGACCCTCCCTGCCTGCCCTCAGACATCCACATTTTGGGGTCCAGTGGGCACCAGGCCCCTCTGCAGCAGTTCACGGTGCGTCTCATTCAGGGAGCCAGGCAGGGGAGGAGCCTCCCAGGTCCTCTGCCCACCGGCAGGAAGCTCTTCTCCCAGGTCCCCTGCTGCAGGCGAGTCCTCTGGCCCACAGTGGACGTGTCCCGGCCTCCCTGCAGCCCCTGCGCCGGCCGGCCCTGCACAGCTGAGGGGCGAAGTGGAGGCCCCCGCACACCAGTCAGCCCGTCCGTCCAGGTCTCTGACTCCCCGTCCAGGGCTGAGCCAGGCCGAGATACAGCGTGTCCAGGAGGAGGGCCGAGTCCCCCCCATGTCAGCTCTCCCCCTGCAATGAGCCTGGCAGCTCCCTGGGGGGTGGGGCCGCAGCTGAGGACATAGCTGGAGGGTGACCCGCAGAGCTGACCATGGAGCCGTGTCCCAGGCCAGCAGGGAACAAGCTGCCCAGCAGCAGAATGACAGGAGGGGGGGCGTCCTTCCCAAAGCTAGAGCCTGACCCCCGGGATCTGGTCTGAGACGGAAGCAGGTCCCCTGAGGTGCCAGCACAGAGCTCCGGGCACAGGGCCGGTGTGGGCCTGGCGCTGGGTAGAGCACAGGGCAGGAAGCCTGTGGACTCCGTGGAGCCGCAGGGGGCGGGGAGGGGGTGAGATTTGGCAGGCAGAGCCCCTCCCTCTCCGGGGCCACTCCCACCCCCTCAGTTCTCTGCAGACCCCAGTTTTATTCCCACTTTATGAGGAGTCTCATTACCAAGCCACAGACAATAGAAGCCACTCTGCCCCTCTGGCCCGGATCTCATTAGAGAACATTAGTTCCGCTGGCTGGTAGCTCCGCTGGGACAGCTGCAGGCGTGGCCCGGGCAGCAAACAGGCCAGGGGCCGTGGGCACAGGCATGTGCCGTTGATCTGATCTGTGGGCTCACGTGGAGCCCTGCCCCTCCCCCCTCCTGGAGGTCAAGCTTCCAGAGCCGGAAACATGGGCCCCTCTGTCCACTTGGACCCTCGCTGCTCCCTGCAGAAGGCGACAAGGATCCAGCCCCTCCGGGGCTGCTCACAGGAGTCTCCTTCTCCGGAAGGGCCGGCTGAGAAGCTGGGCAGGTCCCCATTCCATGGCGGAGAGTCGGGCGCGTGGACAGCAGGCCCACCCACCCCGGGACTGCAGACCCTGAGACGTGTCCTAGCGGCAGAGCCGGACTGTGCCATCCGCAGCGGCCTCGGCCTCGATCTCCGCCCGGCTGTCTGTCCGGAAGGTGGGGGTAGAGACCCAGGGACCTCATGGGGGACGCATCACCCCTCCCTATAGATAGCTGCCCCAGCGGGCAGCCTTGGCGGGCGCCCTGGTCCCACCGTGAGGTGTACGACTTGCCCACAGTCACTGTGGTGGAGCCTGGGGCTCTTCCGCCCCAACAAGACTTTCTTAGCGGATGCGAACGCCTGTGGGTGAGCAGGCTCCTCCCTGCCTGGACCCTCCCTCTCGGCTTCTTTCTCCCCCGAATCCTAAGTGCCTGCTGTCCCCAGAGCACCGCAGGCTCAGGGTGTCACCTGCAGAAGGGAGGCCAGGGCAGGGACAGCTCGCCTCCCAGTGCTGGGTCTGGGGAGAGTCCGACCCACCGAGTGGCTCTTAGCGCACCTGGGTGCACCTGTCTGCTCCCACGGGGTGGGGGGTCCCCGCCTGGCGGCTACATGGGTGCTTCTTTGGACAGGGGGTGATTATAATAGTAACAGCCAACTTCTGTCAGGACTGCTCAGCCCTCGGACACTGTTTTAAACGTCGTACGTAGAACACTTCACGTCCCTAACAGCTCACGGGGACACACGTCTGTCCTCCCCCTTCCCGGACGGAAACCCAGGGCCAGGGCCAGGCCGGGGTGACGTCCCGGGGTAACAGCTCGTAAGAGCAGAGCCAGGATCCAGATCAGGAGTCAGGCTGTGTCCATGATACACCGCGTGGCTAAGCGGCCTCTCTCCTGGGTGGGGGCGGAGGGTGGACAGCTCACTGCCCTGGAGGGACGCCAGACCTGGCCCAGAGTGCCCACCCCGCAGGGCGCTGCCCCCCCTCCTGCTCCCTTTGCAGCTGCAGGAAGAACTTGGGGCCTCCCTGGGGCGTTGGGGAGCCCCGTGCTCATCACCAGGGAGGCCCAGCAGCAGGAGGGCCGCCCTGCGAGACCTCCCCGGTACTGAAAGCACCGTGCCCCCCCCCCCCCGGGTACGTCCTCAGGCCTCACTGTTGAGTCTGGGAGTCCTGGTGCTGTGTGGAGGGAGGTGTCCTGATATGGTCACTCTTTGGTACCCTGAGCCTTGGGCCGTGCTGAGGCCGTCTGGGGTCCTTCACCAAGAGGCTGGAGGGGGTGTCATGGCTTCTCCCCAATAATCTGCCTGGAAGCGCCCCCGGCAGGTGTTCCCGGGCTGCCCCGCCCTCGATGGTCCAGGGCTCCGCAGGTGACCCTCTCCAGGGCCTGTCCTCAGCTTCGGGAAGGTTCCGGTCTCTCTCACCCCGAGTCCCCACAGATGCAAGGGGGGGGCTCCAGCTGGGGGCGGGGAGGGGAGAGGAGGCAGGTGCTCACCTGCGCTGGCTGCTTGGCTCTTGGCTGGAAAGACTGGCGTTTCCTGGGCCCCAGGCGGGTTCGGGCCAGGGAGCCGGGGCCCAAAGGGACACCAGCACCAGGCGGGGCCCAGAGCTGCCCCAGAAAAGAGGGTCCTGGGGGCAGAACAAGCAAAACCCGCTCCGTGTTGGGGCCCAGGACTAAGAGTGGACCCGACGGCCCTGCAGGTCCCCACGTGGGCTCAGGCCTCAGAACTCCCTGGCAATTAGGAGGTAACGGCTGCAGAGCCGTCATCTGATCTGTTTCGGAGCCAGAGAGAAATTCCTCCGGACCCTCCGCTGCTCTGGATTATCCACGGCCCATTAGCTGGGTCCCGGCAGCCTCCCTGCCCAGACGCGGCCAGAGCGGCCCTGGGCCTGGGCCTGGACCATTTCCTGCACCAGGGCCTGCTCGGGAGGAGGGCGGACAGCCCACCGAACCCCATCCAAACCTGGGGATGGCCCCCCAGTGCAAAGGGACCAGCTCTGCCCAGGGCCGCCTGCCCGGGACGGCTCCCTCCTGCCCCCCACCCCTGCCCTCGGCCGACCTCCTTGGAGGGTTTTGAGTCAGTGGCTGCGGCTTCCACAGCAGCTGTCGGTAAACATCCAGCAGAGAGAGGGCCGGGCTTCTCCCCGAGGGCAAATAACATCAGAGCCAAAGGGCCGCACGGCACCGGTTATTTTATGATGACGCTGGCCTCTCCAGCCCCTGGAACTGTCCTGCATCTCAGAGTGATGGACGGGCCCCGCCCCCCGCTGCCGAGGCAGGGTGGCCACCCGGCTACCCAGACACCGCCTCCTGGGCCCTCCCCAGATGGGTGCCCTGTGTTCATGATGCCCAGAGAGTCATCCGTGCCCTGGGCCAGCTGAGCCCCTGACTATGCCCTGGGTGGATGATCGGGCCTGTGGGGCACTTGGGTGCCGCCCTCCCTGCCCTGTGCCTGCCCCTGCCAGGCCCCTCCACCCTGTCACCTCCCCGCACTCAGATGAAGGCCTGGCGGGGGGTCAGCTCAGAGGGGTCGTGATGGACAGTCCCTGGCACCACCTCCCAGCCCTGCTTGGGGACGGCTGGGACGGTCTCTAAGGCCCCTCTCCCCAGGGAGCCCGGGGCAGGGACAGGCGGTGCCATCAGGAGCTTCCCTGGAGACCAGCCCCTCTGGTCAGAAGCACCTTCACGGGGAGCACCCGGGTCTGCTCTGCGGCCCCCCGGCCCTGTCACCCTGGCACCTGTGCGCAGTGGGTGTGGGGACGATCGTGTTGCCGGCCTGTTCTCTCCAGCGTTTTCACGGGTCCGTGTGCAGGGGAGGGTCAGGGCGTGTGCGTGCACATGGTCACACGCTCCGTGGGTGAGCACAGTCTGCTCATGTCTGTCCTGGGAGGTGAGGGCTCTCACCCAGCTGCGTGGCGCGGGGGCCGAGGCAGGCGGACAGAGGTGAGACCGTCTGTCTGTCTGTCTGTCTGTCTGTCTGTCTGATCCCGGGCCTGCAGTGCCCCCAGCAGCCCGCCAGGGAGTGGGGGTCCGTCTTAGATCACTGCTTTGTCTGTAAGACCACTGACAACTGGCCTGATGGTTCCCCCAGAAAGTTGACGGGACCCCTGGTGTTTGGAGCCGGGACGCCCCTCCAGCACCGACGTGAGCTGTGGTCTGTCTCATCTCCTGAACCCGACCGCCCCTCACGGTCAACTGGGGATGCGCCCCCGGAGGTTGCAGAGAAGCCCCGTGCTGGGAGAGGTCCTCAGGCCACCTGGCTGTCCTCAGCTGCTGCTCACCCGGGACCCTGCGTCTGGGGGAGAGTCTCCCCCGGCTGCAAAGCCAGGCCCGGGCCCTCCCTGCAGGTCCTGGCCCCGCGTACTGCAGGGGCTCCGGCAGCCGGCTCCTGTGACCTCTCAGGGGCCAGCTCGGGTAGGGACGCCAGGGGCTCCGGCCACGGGAAAGCCAGCCCCTGCCCGGGCATCACCTGGGAAGACACCTGGTGGTCCTCAGGAGCCATCCTGTGCTCTCTTCTTAACAGGTGGTTGGAAGCAGGAGTCCTGCGCTCCGACCCAGGGGCCCAGGTTCAAATGGCAGCTGCCCTGAGGCCTGGTGCCAGCAGTGTGGGAAGCCGCCTGGTGCGGTGCGGTGGGCGAGGGGCAGACAGGCGCCGTCCTGGCCCACGTCACCGTGTGTGCCCGAGAGCCTCCTGGGTCCTGGCACTGCTCGGGCGCGGGCTGAGCAGCAGGCACGAAGGCCCTGCCCTCCTGGAGCTCCGTCCAGCATGGGATGGCATCCGCCCTCAGCTCACACCAGCAGGTGACCCTGGAGGTGCCGCCTCCTAATGCCCCCGGGCGGTGGCCTGGCTGGGAGGTGGGGAGAAGGAGCTGGGCCTTGTGGGGTGCATTCTCCTCACCCTTCAAGGATGTTAAACATCTGAGCCCACGTGTCCCCTCCCAGTGGGGCCCTCAGCCCAGAGTAGCCCCTGCCCTACAGGGGGAGGGGAGGGGGACAGAAAGGGTGAGTCCGAGAATCCTGGAGTCTCAGCATTGGCGGGTAGTCCAATAATGTAACGTCCATTCACTTCTCACAACCCCTCTGCCACATCCCTACTGATTGGTCGATCATCCAGTCTCTGCTTGATTATCCCCAGTGATGGAGAACTCACCACCCTACTTAGAAACCCATACAGTTTTCTGACCTGCCCCATTGTTTCTTGCACTGAGCGAAACTCTAACGCTGAAGCTGCAACCCCTTCGGCCTGTGTCTGCGTCCGTGGGCTCGTGCGCGTCGGATTTTGTGCACGGGGTCCTTCCGACATTTAGATGGTCTCTGGTCCCAGCCTCCTCTCCCACGATTGTCTGCACCCCAGTCATAGGTGTACTGCTCCGACATGGGCCGGCCGGCCCGCGGAGGTGATCTGGGGTGTCCTCACCCCAACAACTGCCCAAGGATCCAGGAGGCCTTCAGTGGCTTGGCTGCCTCCCCATGCCCCCTCCGTCCCACCCCTTCCCAGCCCTGTTTTCCTTCCGATCCACAGTGAACCGCAGTCAAAGCTCCACTTACTCTGGTGGGAATGAGGGATGAAGTGGGTGGGGGGACAGAGGGCCTGAGAGAGGGAGCATGTTGAATGGATTCAGGGCTCAGAGCAGACTGTGGGGACAGTGGGGTGGGGTGGGGCCTGGGAGGCAGGAATCCTGTAGTCATGTTACCCCCGGATGGAAGGGTGAGCCCCCTGATTCTCCAAGCAGACTGTGCCCCATTGGGGTGGAGGGGGCCAGGTGAAATGTGTGTGAGGTCACCTGGTGGGAGGTGACCTGGCAGCCTCTTATGTCACCCATGGGTGCTTTCTGACACGATGCCCTGGCCCCATGGCGCCACGCTGGGCAAGGGAGCAGGGCATGTGCAGGATGAGGTGCCCCCATCAGATGTGGGCCAGACGTCCCCCGCATTCTGTCCGGGCACCAACAGCTCCCAGGCAGACCCCGGGGGCTCTGCTTTGGTAAGAAGGCTTAGCCATGGGTTCCTGTGGCCTGGGGTTAACCCAGAGGCTCCTTCCTGAACCCCAAGAGTGCTTAGGGTCTGCCCCCAAAGAGCCTTCACCCGCTCAGCTCCCACACCCCTGCCCCAAAGCCCAGGAGGTCAGCTTGGAGCCCTCTCCCCTGTCCCCCTGCGTGCTGCCCCTTGCCCCTTCCCTGCATCAGACTCCTCCTGGCAAGGAGTTCGGGCCAGGGGGCACACTTCCACTTTTCTCTTCTGTCCCCCAGGTACCTCCCCTGAGCAGGGACAGATAAGGAGCTGGGAGGGCCCTAGGATGGCCTCCAGGCCACCCAGCCCAAACCAGCGTGTCCCCAAATAATAGTTTCCATCACTGTCCTCCCAGTCTGCCCTGACCCCTGAGGGTGGCGTGGGGGTTGATATTCCAGAATAATAGCCACTGGGAGGGGAGGAGAGGGGGGAAGGGAGCAGGGGAGGGCAGGGCATCTAGAGATAAAGAGCCAGGCAGGCTGGGGATTGTCTGCTGGCAGGCGGAGGGACGGGAGACAGGCTGGGGGGAGGAGTTCCAGAGGTGCTTGGGATTCAGCAGTGACGAGGGATGAAGCCAGAAGGTGGGCCCTGGAGTCCAAGAGTCTAGCTGGTTAATAATTAGTCAATCTGGTTAATAAGTCATTGGTGTTCTTTTCCTCCGTTTTCTGAGGAAACCCTAGAGATACTTCGGGGCTCCTCCCCAGCGGCTGGAAAGGCGGGCGTGCCCCCCTCCACCCTGCCCCGGTTACCCCTCCCCACCCCTGCCTCCGCCCCCTCCTCCATCTGGCTTCTGGCATTTAATCTCCAAGAGAGATTAGTGACCTGCCCCCACGGGCTCTCTGGATGCCCCTAGATATTTCCCGCTGGGAGGGCAGGTCCTAGGACCACCCCAGAGGGTGCCTGTAGTTCTCTCCTGGGCCACACCAGCGGCCTCTTGGACTCACTTGACTGGCCAAATGGGGTCCTGGGCCCCCCCGTGGGTAACTCCTCCCTGACCCTTTAGCCGAGGTCACTCAGGGCACCAGGCTCTTTGGGCAAAGAAAACGTCCCGTAAGCGATGCAGATTGAGGTTACAGGCACTGTGTTCAAGGCTGATGTGGGGGGGACCCGAAGACCAGGTTACTCCCTGAATTCGAGGTGCAGGGTGAGGACAGCCCCCACGCCCCTGAGGGTTGCCTTCTGGTGGCTTTTCCGTCTCTCTGCTGAGCAGCTTCTCACCGCAGGTTGCCCAGGTTTTCCGCCTCTTCCTGGGGTCCGGGCGCCGTCCTGTCCTGAAGGCTGTCGGTCCTTCCTAGAGCTGTTTCTGCAGGGCCGGGTGGGGGCAAAGACAGGGCAGGGGGACAGGGGCACGTGTTGGAGCAGGGGCACAGGGCGCTCTCCTGCCCGGTGTGATCCTCCGCAGGAGCTGGGGCTGAGTCTCCCATCAGGTGTCACCCGGGCCCCTGGGGATGCCCAGGGCTGTGAAGGACACTGGCCACCTGGGGCACCCGGGGGAGACTCCTCGACACTGAAACCTGGAGACTGAGGAGCAGCCGGAGGTCGGGGCAGGGTGACCTGGGCGGCCTGAGGGAGGCTGAAGCCTCCTGCCTGTGGGGGGAGCATGCGGCTGTGCAGCATGGCGGCCCTGTGGGGGGGTCGGGCCTTAGGAGAACAGTCCCCCGATCTGTTCTGTCCGGCTGCTGCCCAACCTCCAGCTGCCTTGTGCCCGTCTGCCGTCCAAAGCTGCCCGGTCCTTCTCCTCCCAGGACATGGCTCCCGGCGGGCTCCTCCCTTTCGGTGCTCAGAACCCCACTTCTGCCCTCCCTGCAGCTGGGACTCCTTCCCCTTACCCCCCACATCGGACTTGCTCTCCGTTTTCATTGGTTCTATTTCTGCAGGACCCTCACCCCCGGGTCTCAGCACCAGCCTGCGCTGAGACCTCCTGGGGCCTGTCCCCGTCCGGGGCACCTGCCCCATGGCCCAGGCCAGGGTTCCCGTGCCCAGGCCAGCACTGCCGACATTCGGACAGGCCACTGCAGTGTGGGGCTGTCCGTGCATTGGGGCACGTCTGGTGGCACCGTGGTCTCTGCTCACTAGATGCAGTAGCATCATTTCCCCTCCCCCTCCATGTGACAATAAACATGTCTTAGGCATTGCTGAGTGTCCCCTGGGGGGGGGGGTGCAAAGTCACCCCTCGTTGAGAACCACTAGCCTAGGCTCTCACTGTGCCCAGAACCTACTTTTCCAAAAACGTCTCCCGCTACTTACCTGGGTCCCAGCCAGTTGGCACCCCAGCTCCCTCTCGCCCCTGGGCCGTGGCTCCTGCTGCTGGCTGACCCCAGAACCCCCACACAGCACCTGTGAGGTCCCCCTTCTCCAGGAGCCCCTCCCCCGAGGCCGCCGGCTCCTGGAGCTGTGTTGTCTGGTACTTTCTCTGCGCCCTGCACCCAGACCCCAAGCCTCTCAGGGCCAGGCTGTCCCTCTGTGCCGTGCACACAGCAGGTGCTCCGGAGATGCTCAGTGGACTGATGGCCGCTGGCTGGCTCCCTCGCAACCCCACTAAGCAATGAGGGTCCCTTCTCCACTTTGTGAAACCCCGTAGCAAGGCAGGAAAACCCCCGACATCTCCCATACCCACCTCGCGTTGGCAGCGAACAGAAGTATCTTTTTTCCCATTTAGTCAGCATGTGCTAAGTCTCTCCTGCGCATCGAGCCCTGGGGCCCGGGGCCCCGGGGTGCTGTGGGCAGTTGCGCGGGGGTCTGTGGCTTTGGCCCTGCAGGCTTGTGCTGTGGCTGTGGGCTGTCCTGGGTGTGGGTGTGGGTGTGGGTGTGGGTGGGGGTGGGGGTGGGGGTGTGGGTGTGGGTCAGAAATGTGCTGTCCACACCAGGGTTGTCCTGGGGTCTACCCTCCCACCTGCCGCTCTGTGCTCCAGGCCCCTCTTCTGCAGGCTGCTCCCCTTTCGCTCCCTTTTCGTCCCCACCGCCTGTGCTCTGCGAACTCCCCTCCGCCTCCCAGGGCGCCCTCTCTGATCTCCCCAAATTCATCGCTTCCTCCCGTATTGGCACGTCCAGCCATGTTGTTGGAGAAATGACCTGTGTCCTCCAGCCCGTGACCATATTGCATGTTGCTCATGTGTATGTGCGCGCACGTGTGAGTGTGTGCGTGTGTGTGCATGTGTGTGTGCGTGCATGTGTGTGTGTGCGTGCACATGTGAGTGTGTGCATGTGTGTGTGTGTGCGCGCGCGCGTGTGAGTGTGTGTGTGTGTGCACGCGTGTGTGCGCGTGCGCGTGTGCCACCCCTACTTTCAGGCACTGGCTAGAATCATGATACTTGTCTACTTAGCAAGTTGAGTTACGTTACTTTGTTTCCAAAGCGTTTTGTTCCTACCGCTCTGGGAGTGTCTCTGACTGAAGCCTTAGTTGGTGCCTCCTCAAGGGTCCCGTGTTCTATGCACGCAAACACGCACACACACGAGACCCACGCACACAGCACTGTTTGCACACACGTGCTTGGGTGTGCACATAGCACGCAGGTGTCTCTCTCGTTGCTTCTCTAGACCGCGTGCCCCCAAGGCTGCCGTCTCCAAGGTGGTGGTCTCCCAGCCCCCGGCCCGCACCTTCGAGAATGTACCCTCCCAGCAGCTTAGCTTTCTCTACCCCTGAGGAGTCTCCCCCTCCCAGAATATCCGCCCGACCTGGCCCCGTCTGCTGGGAGGGCCAGAGGCTCCGGCCCCTCTGCACGGGCCAGGTGGGCGGGGTGGTTGTGGGCAGAGCTCCCTGGGGCCCAGTCACATCACACCCCCTTCGGATCCATCTCTGCCCTGTTTAATTGGAATTTGGCTAGTGGAGACCATCTGTTCTAGTCCGGCCTGTTTCCATGGCAACCAAGTGGCTTGAGACTGAGGTTTGTGATGAGAGAAGTGGCCTGGGGGATGCTGGGAAAATCAGCAAAGTCCTTCCCGAACCTGCGCTGCCCCCCCCCCTCTGCTCTGCTCTCACCAGGAACCGGGGTGAAGGGAGGCTCCGGCCTGCCGGGGAGTCGGGGGGCCCCCAGCCCGGGTGAAGGGAGGCTCCAGCCTGCTGGGGAGTTGGGGGGCCCCCAGCCCGGGTGAAGGGAGGCTCCGGCCTGCCGGGGAGTCGGGGGCCCCCAGCCCGGGTGAAGGGAGGCTCCGGCCTGCCGGGGAGTTGGGGGGCCCAGCCGCACTCCCCGTCCTCACCCTGCTGGCTCTCTCCCAGGCTCCGTGGCCCCCACACAGGCCTCCTGCCCCTCGTAGCCTGGGGAGCTGGAGGGGCCCTGGGGGCAGGAACCCCTGGGGCGTGTGCCTGTCCCTTTGGGCCTCAGCCGCCCCGCCTGCCAAGCATCATCAGCTCAGAGCCCCCCAGCAGGGTCTCTCTCGCACCCTTTGCAGGTGTCAGAAATGCCACCCCCATGACGGCGGGTGCGCTGCCCCTCCCCAGCCTGTGTCTGGGGAACCCCAGCACCCACAGCCTTGCAGGTATCAGGGCTGGGAGAGTGGGTCCTTCGCCTTCTCCCCAGCCCCACACAGGGCTCCCCCAGCCACCCGGGGCAGAGGGACCCTGGGCAGGGGAGACTCGGCAGACAGGACGGCTCTGGCCCCTGGGGAGAACGTCGCAGCTGGGCGGCTGGGCGGCCCTGGTCCCTGTGGTCTTTCTCCCCCACCCAGGACTGATTCTGTTGGGGTGGGGAGTACTGGGGAGATCCTGGGACCCCCTCGGCAGGCTCCCTCGTGCCCCCACACACTCGGAAAGGCCCTGACACGGGTGTGAGCGAGACAGACAGTTCTCTTTTCGTGGAGTCGTTTCTGCCCTAATTCCCCATCTGTGGCAAAGCCTGTGCTGTGGGCGCTGTATCGCCGGGGGCCCCCCTGTGACCCCTGTCTTCACACATCAGTGCTGTGGCTTGTCAGGCGGCCTGTCTCTCGCCTGGTCCCAGGCATGATGTGCCACCTCTTGCATGGGGGCCGGGGGCACCTGCCCCACCGAGGGGGTCCCAGGCTCTCCCCCAGGCTCCCCACCCAACAGTCAGTCCTGGGTGGAGGCAGGAGGAAGACGGCCCCGACCTCAGATGGTCACTGCTGGGGCAGCTGTGCTGAGCTGGGGCCCACACTGGGGGTGCTTGCTCCCATTAGGGGTGGGCTCTGGCTCCCCACAGTCGGCCCTGCATGTGGCCCTTTTGCGTCGAGATGTAATTCACGCCCCATAAAGGTGCAGACTCTCACCGCCCAGAAGGACACTGGGGCCCATGGGCAGCCTCCCCATGTTCTCTCCTCCCGGCCCCTGGCACCCACTGACCTGCCTCGGTCTCTGTCTTCGCCGCTTTGGGCGTTTCGTGTACTTTGTGGTCCTTTGCAACTGGTCTTCCGCTGGGCGTCCCGTTACCTGTCTCCCGGTCACACCTGCTCAGGGTCCACGTCTCTGCTCCCGCAGGGCGGCGGGCAGACCCGTGTCTGACAGCCCTCGGCGGGCGGGCGCCCACTTCCCGTGTCACTGACCTCTGCACCCGAGCCAGCGCGTCAGCCACACCCACGCTTTCAAGAGGCTCTTTCTCCTCGCCTTTCCCTCCTGCCCTTCCGAGGGTGCCCTCCTGCCCTTCCGAGGGGTGCCCTCCTGCCCCTCTGAGGGGTGCCCTCCTGCCCCTCCGAGGGGTGCCCTCCTGCCCCTCCGAGGGGTGCCCTCCTGCCCCTCTGAGGGGTGCCCTCCTGCCCCTCCGGGGGGTGCCCTCCTGCCCCTCCGGGGGGTGCCCTCCTGCCCCTCCGAGGGGTGCCCTCCTGCCCCTCCGGGGGGTGCCCTCCTGCCCCTCCGGGGGGTGCCCTCCTGCCTCTCCGGGGGGTGCCCTCCTGCCCCTCCGAGGGGTGCCCGCTTGCTCTGCAGACAGCAGATCCCCTCACTCCTTGGCTTCTTCCCTGGTCCCCAGAGTCCCCTCCTCCTGAACCCCCGTCGCTTGGGTTCACGCGTCAGGAAACTAGCACAGCACAGCACTGGTCACTCAGGGCCATTTGCTGTCACATCTGGTCCCCTGCTAGACCGAGCTTCTAGACGAAGAGCCTCTTCTCCCTCTGCCTCCCGCTCTTGCCAGCCCAGCACCTGCCCCCGGACGAGGCCGGGCCCTCGTGCCCTGTGGGTGAGAGATGGGCCCAGCGGCCCGGAGCCAGTGCCCCATGGAGGAAGGTTTGACGAGGGAGAGAGCGAGGGGCGGCCCTGAGCCAGAAAAGGGCAGAGACAACGGGGGCGTCCCCAGAGCAGGCGAGGGCCAGGACCTAACACACCTGGAGGAGGGAGCCCAGGGGGGACAGGGAGTGGACAGCGTGAGGCCGGCTGCTGGGGTGAGCGGGAGCCTGGTGCCCGAGCTCCGGGACCCTGGAAGGCCGGTGGCCCCTGCGTCTGTGTGTGACGAAAACATCCCGTCTTTCTGGGGTCCTGTAAGGAGGGAGGGGCCCTCCCTGACCACAGCAGCCAGCACGGGTCAGGGGCCCTGCTGTCCCGGCCTGATGGAAACTGCTAGAAGGCCAACAGGGGGTTCCAAACCCGCCCCCACCCACGCCGGGGGGCAGCCTGAGGGCCGTGCTGGGTGCGGTCCCGTTCTGAGGGTCTCGTGAGCCAGGTGAGGGAGGAGACGTTGGAGGGCCAGGTGGGCTGAGCCGCTGAGGCAGCGCCAGGGCCTCTGGTTTGAAGGAACCGCCAAGACCCCTTCCCCTTTCTTGTCTTTTCTCATCTCCAGGAGACTGTAAACCCCGCCGGGGACGATTCCAGGCTATTTATTTGAAATAAGCTTGAAAGCAATCAGTAGTGATTTTCCGGGGGGCAGGGGACCGATCTAGCCTCCTCTCATTCCCAGGGTGCAATGTGCAGAGAAAAGATACAGGGGTGCCGGGTTGGGGGCCCCTTCCTGGGCACCCGGCCGTTCTGGAGCTGAGGGAAGTCTCCTTCCTGCGTCCAGGGGGCGGGTGAGGGGCCGAGGGTGGGACCCGGCGAGGCCCTCAGCCTTCACGGGAGACCCCCGGCGGAGGGCCCTCCCCACAGTGGGATCCAGTTCCCAAGGAGGGTGTCAAGACCTCCTGTCCCTGCAAAAAAAAACGTCGTCTAATTGCTTTTTAATCTGGGGATGTCGGCTGCTGGTGTTGGTGCTGAATTGTTAGGGACGATAGTATCTTTCCCTTTGAGCGAGAAGCTATTTGATCTGTGTCAGAGGGAAGCCTGTGCCCAGGGAGAGGAGGGACCCACGAGAGGTGGGGGAGAGGTAGGAGGGGAGCCGGCCCTGGGCGCTGCTGAGGGCTCCGTTTCCACCGGCACAATCGCATAAAGGGGGACGAGCATCTCCCTCCTCTGGGCCCAATGCCTTTGTCTTACTCCTCACCCCGGCACCTCCTGGCTGCTCCTCCAAGCCTGGGTGGGGAAGACAGCTTGTCTGCTGGGAGAGGGGACAGGCTGCCAGCTGTCCCACCCGGGGAGGTGGGGGAGGGGGAGGGGGGCTCCTGAGACCCGGATGCACTCCCCCCTGCTCTGTGTCTGGTCCCGGCTCTCGCTCCCCAGCCTCCCAGAGGCTGCTGAAAGTCCCAGGTGACTGCAACAGTCTCGCAACCAGCCTCCTGCCCCTCCCTGCCTGTGTTCTCAGCAGGCTCAGCAATTGATGGGTCCCTGGGCTGCGCACACTCTCCAGTGGCCCCCACCTCTCTGTCCTCTGGCCCGTGCACCTCCGTCCAGCTCACCAGCCATGGTTACTGGGCACACTCTCACCCTCGGGCCTGGGCACCTTCTATTCCTTCTGCATGAAATGTTCTCCCAGACAGCGTGCCGCTGGTCTTTGGTTCTGGGCTCTGTTCTCTCTCTGAATGTGGTCTTCCTGGCCACCCTTAGGTAGCCGTCTGCACACACACACGCACATGCACACACACACGCACATGCACACACACATGTACATGAACACACGTACGTGCGCGCGCACATGCACATACACACATGGGCATGCACGTGCATATGCATGGACACATGCACACACGGACACACACATATGCACGTACACACATGGACATACACACACTTGCATGCACTCGTGCACACACACATGGACATGCACACGCATGCACTCATGCACACGCACATGGACACGCACACACATGCACACAGCTCCTCAGTTCTGCTCCTGCAGCCTGCTCTGTGCCTGGCGGTGCCCCTCTTCCTGCTGTGTCTGCACAGTGCCCTCACCTTGTCTTCCTGGCACCCTCCAAGCTCAAGGTTATCCCCGCTTCACATTCGAGGAAAGCTCAGACAGGCTCAGGACTTGCTGGGGAATTGTGCACGGACTGGCGGGCTGTTAGCCGAGCTGCCCACATCGTCCGCAGGAGCTCCCCTGGGCTGGGGGTGGAAGAGCTCCATGCCCTCCCCACCTCGGATCTGATACCGGGGCCCAGGGTGCGGGCTCCTGGTCCCGGGAGCTGCCCCAGAGCCAAGGGCAGCCTGGGGGGAGAGAACCCCCTGAGTGCCAGGCACCTCTGTGCCCCGTGGCTGCTCTGACCCAAGGAGGAGGGTCAGACCTTCTCCGAGCCCCACAGGGCTCAGTGGCAGATGGAGAGGGGAGAGCCAGGCAGGCCCGGGGAACCGCTCACTGTGCCAGGGTATGTTCCCAGAAGCCCTCACTCCCAGTTCTGGGCTCTCCATCGCGAGAAACACGGGGTGACCTGGGAAGGACCCAGCGGGGGGTAGGGAGACAGCTTTGCCCTCGGGGGCACTTGGCAGATGTGACGGCCGCCAGGTGATGCCAGCTGTGTGGCCGTGGATGAGCCACCTGGGTGCTCCTGTCGCCCAGATCCCTGTCTCTGCGGACGAAGGCAGGGTCCCTGAGCCCCAGCTGGTGGGGCTCAGCGCAGGAGGCTTTCTGGAGAGCAGGGACCAGCCTTGGAGGGGTGGCGTGGACGCGGTGGGCAGTCAGGGGCCACGCGCGTGCGGAGTTAGCCTGGCAGTGGGCCACCTCGCATGTACGTGATCCTTTCGAGACCTCACCTTAAACACTGAAGAGCAGAGTCACCTAACAATGATCCCGGGTGCTGGGAATAAAACGCGGGGGTCAGACAGGAAGCAGGTTGGCCCCTGTGGGCCAAGTTGGCTTCGGGGAAGGAACCTCAGCCTCAGGGGAGGGCGTCCTGCCTCAGACCCTGGCTCAGCCCCCACGGCGCTGCCTGGCCTCGGGGTCCGTCTCTCGGCCAGAGGGTTGGATGGGGGTTCCCCTCTGCCTCTTCCGGCCGTGCCTGGTGCGCGGGGCCGTGGGCAGGGCCAGAGGCTGTGTTCCGCCTCTTGGTCGAGTCCACGCCACTCAGGCACAAGAGAACGAGGTGCTGGGGCGTCCCCGGGTCCAGCTGGTCTCTGAGCTCTGGAGACGAATGGGTGCCCTTGCTGGACAGCAGGGTGAGGCCGTTTCTGACCACCTGTGGCCTCCGGCGGGGGGACTGAGCGAAGGCAGGAGGGTGACTTGTGGTTGGAACCGGCCCCTCTGTCCCTGCTCAAGAGCATTTCTCAAGGCTGCCTGTGCCCCAGACTGTGCCTGCACCCCAGACCGTGCCTGCGCCCCAGACCGTGCCTGCGCCCTAGACCGTGCCTGCTCCCCAGACCGTGCCTGCACCCCAGGCCGTGCCTGCGCCCCAGACCGTGCCTGCGCCCTAGACCGTGCCTGCTCCCCAGACCGTGCCTGCACCCCAGGCCGTGCCTGCGCCCCAGACCTTGCCTGCGCCCCAGGCCGTGCCTGCACCCCAGACCGTGCCTGCTCCCCAGTCCATACCTGCGCCCCAGACCGTGCCTGCTCCCCAGACCGTGCCTGCGCCCCAGACCGTGCCTGCTCCCCAGTCCATACCTGTGCCCCAGACCGTGCCTGCACCCCAGGCCGTGCCTGCGCCCCAGACCGTGCCTGCGCCCCAGACCGTGCCTGCGCCCTAGACCGTGCCTGCTCCCCAGACCGTGCCTGCACCCCAGACCGTGCCTGTGCCCCAGACCGTGCCTGCACCCCAGACCGTGCCTGCGCCCCAGACCGTGCCTGCGCCCCAGACCGTGCCTGCTCCCCAGACCGTGCCTGCGCCCCAGACCGTGCCTGCGCCCCAGACCGTGCCTGCTGGGACAGGCAGCTGTGAGACACCAGTGACCGTGGGCAGCGCTGAGTTTTCTGCACGCCGCCCGGGCAGGTGTGGTTCGTGTTCTTGTGACGCTGTGGTCTAGCGAGGCACAGACACTGAGCACGTGTGGGCCGGGCGGTGGGGTCTGACCCAGGCCAGGGCGCTGAGCATGAGGGGCACTGGAGGGAGCAGGAGGAAGGGGTCGAGCGGTGAGGGCCGTGGGACAGGGCAGCGCCTCTCGGGCCGGGCGGCGCGGTGGCCGCATCGCCGACCTTTCCCAAGCACGTCCGCTGCGGCAGGTCCTGCTCCCAGCACTTTGCTTGTGAAACTCACTTTACCTCCCAACAATCTACCAGGAAGTCACTACCGTCGCTCCTTTACGTGAGGAGACAGGTCCGGAGAGCCCAGGGTCACACCGCTGGCCGGGTGCAGAGCTGGGGTCGGTGCCCGGGAGCCTGGGACCACGGCCGGTCTGCTGCTCAACGAGAGAACCGAGGTCTTCGAGGGGGTGACCAGCAGGGGCACGTGGCAGGGCCAGGCCCAGCCCGGCCAACACCAGAGGGCAGGGCTGACTCCCTTGGGAGCTGGTGTGGCGGAAGCGTCTTCCCTGCCCCACTGGCCTGGCCCCTGGTGGGAGCTGACCCTGTCCCGGCTCTGTATCAAAGGGCCCGAGAAACGCACTTGCTCTTCAGCGAAACGATTGAGATGAAGCCGCAGGAGGAATTTCCCAGCTGTCATGACCACAGGCGGCTAAGACAGGAGCCCAGGGCAGTGAGGTCCCCCCAGAGCCCGGTGCCTTGGTGGCCCCAGAGCGACAGAAGAGGCGAAGGGAGGCAGGGGCAGGCCCAGGGTCGCCGCTTGGCGCTGGAGGCGAGGCGAGGTCAGACAAGCGGAAATCACTGTCCTGCAGGAAAAGACGGTCAGCTGGCCCCACCCCCTTCCTGGGACCCTGCCGGCTCAGCCTGACATCAGATGCCTTTAAATTGCATTTTCCCAGAGCAGGGCAGACCGGTGACTGAATGACTCAATCCAGCTCGCTACACCTGTCGCCCCTGGAGCCAGCAGGCACACGGGAGATAATCGGGAGCCGTCTGACAGCTTAATGTGTGGGCCGGCTTCCCGGAGCGGTGGCGGGCTGAGCACGGGGAGCCAGCGAGGGGGAGCCCGGAGTCCGGGCCGAGCCTGTCTCACGCTGACCCTCCCGCACCGCTTACCCCTCTGGCTGCCCGGCACAGCTGGTTGGGCGGGAAGACAGCCCGGGGAAGGAAATGAGATCCGGAGAATAAATTGGCTCTCTATTAATTTGTCAGAACTAATTAACATGTCCCCCAGATTCATCTTCTCTTCAGATGCCCCCCTGAGCGGGAGGAAAGGAGGGGTCTGGAAGAAGCCAGACTCTGGGCTTGGGAGTCCCGTTTTAGGGGTTGCAAGCTGAGAGGGACCCCACGGAGTCATCTTGGTCGCCAATGACGGTGCTCAATCCCATCATGGGGGACACACCTTGGGGTGGAGCCCCAGCAAACTCCAGCACCAAGTCTGAGCTGCTGCACCCCTCTGAGCTCCCACCGCTCCGTCAGGGAAAGGAAGGGGTGTCTGCCTCCCCCAGGGAGGGGGGGAGAATGTGCAGCTACAGGTGCCTGTCAGAGGCGGCACCGTGAGACATGGACGGTCATTGTAGCGCGGGGAGGCCTTAGGGCTCTTTGTAGCCACAGGTCATTTCGGTCCAACCCTAAGTCATCTGGGGCGTTAAAGCGGACGCTGCTGGTCCCGCCTCACAGGTGTCAGAAGGAAGGACAGTGGTTAAGCACGCGGCTGAGGCCACAGAGAATCTCCATCTCCGGGCGAGCACCGTGCTCCGGGCTGGGCCTGTCCCCCCCTCCTGCCACCCCGGGCCCCGCAGAGACCTGACTCACTGCCAGTCTTACTAACAGACGCCTCACTTCCGGGGTGTGAGTTCAGGGTCTGCAGCCAAGGAGCCTCCGCAGACGGCCGCCACTTGGGCAAGGCCTGCATTCCCGGTGGAGTGAGTGCCTGCCCCGCACCCCACCCACCCCGCGCTCGCTCGAGGAAGCCCTTCCCGGCTGGCTGGCTGGCGGGAGCCCTGAGAACCGGCCCCACCTCGCTCGTCAGCCGCAGAGTTGTGCAACCCAGCGTGCGAGGCCAGCCCTGCCGCCTGGCAGCTCCCGGACCCCCGGGGACTCCCCGACCCGGCAGCATCTCCCTGGTGCCCGAGAGCCTGCTGCCCTCTGCACCCGAGGCCCCGGGGGCTGGCGACAGAAGGGTGACCCCCAGACTGGCCAAGCAGGCGGGAGCCTGAAGCAATACAGTGTTTTCAGTGGGGAAACTGAGGCCTGGAGAAGCCGTCACAGGCTTCCCGGCTCACGGCGGCACCCGGAGAACCTGGGCCCCTGACTCCCAGCCCACCCAGGCCTCTTTCGTGCTCAGTAAACCCGTCATAATGCAGCGAGTCGGCCCCACCAGGGGCTCGCAGAGTCAAGAGCAAGCTCGAGGGGCTGGTGGGCGTCCCTCAGCCCACGTCGCACCTGCGACACTTCTAGTCCTTCTCGGGGCCCTCGGGGCCCCAGTGTGCACCCAGGTCTGTGCTGGCCCAGCAGAGAGGGTGCTGGTTTGGGGTGGGGCAGTCAAGTTCTCTGAGACTCATCGTGAGCTTTGAGGCTGCCCATCCTCTGCAAGAGGCACAGGGCAGCCCCCAGAATCCAGACAAGTGGTAGCCCGGCCTTTGGGGACCGCCAGAGCCTCCTTCGGGGTGCAGGAAGGGCGTGCTTGCGCCGTAAGGCACAGTCTCAGCTTGTTGGCTCCGTCCGTGACCTCCAAGCACCTGCGTACACTGCTCCCTCCTGAGCGTCGCGCACACTGAGCGTGGACATGTGTTATTTTACGGGATCCTGATAGCCGTTTTGTGACAGAACGCTGAGTCCATTTCACAGACGAGGGCACCGAGGCTCCCTGGAGCTTCCTGCCAGGGAGCGAACGGCCCGAGCTCCCTTCCTACCCCTCCTGTTCTCTCTCCAAGAGGACTTCTCTGGTCCCGGTCTCTGGACCTGATCAACAAGCCCAAACACACCACCGGGCAGAGAGCTGCCCTGCAGCGAGAACCGTCGGGGGCAGACATCAGGAAGAACTTCTCTGCCAAGGAAAATGGTAGAAAGTCCGACCAGAGAGGCCCCGAAAGAAGGGTAATAGATGTCCGTGGCCGCCTGGATGAGGCCGCTTGGGAGCAAAACCTTGCTAGAGGCAGAGGCGAGCGTAGGAGAGTCCCTCGCGCTGGCCTCGGGGGTAGTTCGGAGACTCAGGCCACCCGCGGGCTGGGCACACCTGCCCCTGCTGTGCCCGCGTGTCAGGCAGGACGGACGGGGCCTGGGCAGGCGTGGTCCATGGCTCCTCCACTCCAAAACTCCATCTCTGCCCCTTTTCCCTTCTCCGCTTGCGGGACAGGGCTGGGGGGAGACTGGACGAGGATGGACCAACGACGTGAGCTTCTGACGCTCGCCCTGTCCTGGGCGGGGAGTCCACCCTCTTCACCTCGGCAGATCTGCGGACAACCTACACATGTCCACCCAGGCCTGTCACTCAGGGAGTGGGTTCTGGGCTCACCACCCTTCTCCGTGTCCTCCTCTGAGGGTGACGCCGCAGGACGGGAGTGCAAATGACACAATCCGAACCGGGAGACACGGCCCGGACGCTGCTCGGTGCACAGGGGTGCGGATGAGAACACTCCCTGTGGAATTCTGGGAGCAAGAAAGCCCGAATCCTGCCCACCAGCATTTATTTTTAGGGACAAGGGAGCCTCCAAGGAGGGGCCTGAGCCCTGTGGGAATTCGGGGACACACGCCATCGGTCTAATCACCTTGAAGATAAGGGGTCGCTGTAAAATGCCCACCGTTCTGATGGGACTGGGGCCGGAGCCGAGGTGAAGGGGCACGGCAGGGCAGGGTGGGTGAGATGAAATGTGTACTTTAATTGTTTGGGGTCACATGTCACAAAAGGGAAAAACAATGAAGCACAGGCCAGCCGCCTCCCCCTTTGCACTGTGAGTCCAGAGCCCGTGTTTCCTGGGCTCCGAGCATCTCCCGGCCCTCGTCCGCGCCTGACCTCCCCACCCACCTCCGCCATGAGGGCAGCATCAGAGTTTTCAGGCCTGAAGGGCGGAGGGAGGGGTGGGGAGATGGGGACCAAGCGGCACCCCCAGGCATGCCGGGGCTGCTGCACCGGGGCTCATGTCAGGGGCCCTCGCTGCCATCGGCCTCAGCGAGGGTCTCCCCAGACGGCAGCGCCTGCCCCTGGACCTGCATGAGCGCAGACGGGGGGCAGGGCCTGCGGCCAGGCTCCCGGCCAACGCCGCTTGGTGCCGGCCCTGGGAACCCACCTCTTTCCCTGTTCCTGCCAGACTCGGTGCCGTCCCCAGGCGGGACAGCGCTCCCAGCCCCTGCCTGTCCCCCCTGCCCTCCCCCGCCCTGACTCACTTCCCATTCAAGCTGTTCTCCGGGACGTGTCGGGACAGGGTGCCAGGTTCTGGTCCTGCCTGCTCTGGGCGGGGGTGGGGCACAGGGAGGATCTGCTCTGACCTGCTTCTTCAGCTCCCCCCCCCCACCCTGCTCCACGCCCCGGGCAGGCGGGGTTGAACTCCAGAGCACCTCCCGACTGCCACAGGGGCCCAGCCTGGGGGTGCCGAGGCTGAGTGAGGCCAGGGGGCACAGGGGTGCTGCCCACCTTCCCCTTGGTCTGGGCCCGCCCGGGCCTCCAAGCACTGGGCATAGGACACCAGCCTGCCCTTCGGACTCCCACCCAGAAGGCTGCCCTCAGCCAGGTCTGCGTCTGCCCGCCCCCTTCCTCGTCCTTCTGGAACTGGGAAAGCAGGAGACGGTCGAGAGACTTCGAGTCTCTCCCTAGCTCTTTAGTTCTTTTACTGTGTGACCTCAAGTCAGGCCCCCCGCCCTCCGGGCTTCGACGTTAACATCTGCGGCTGGGGCGGCACCTTCCCAGATCTGCACCTTCCCAGACGGGTCCAGAAGCCAGGACCACCATCTGGGAGAGGTGGAGGAACAGACTGACGGACCAGGCCGGGCTGGGGAGCAAAGGAAGGGGCCTCCCATCCCCACGGGGGCTGGGATCCGACGCCGGCCCAGCCCACGGGGCCTCTCGGCCGCTCTGTTACAAAGAAATCTTCCCTTTTTGCAAATGATCGCGGCGTCTCCAGGGAGTGAGCTCGTCCTTTGATCATGAGCTTCCTAAGAAGTCTTGATTAAACGAGTCTGACCGGAGAGGTCAGCAGAGCCCCGTGTCCCTGCGTCTGTTCCCTGAGACGTGACCGGCTCGCCTGGCTCTGGGTCCTGCGTGGACACGAGTGAAGGCCATGCCACGTGTCCTGGGGTTTCAGAGACGGCGGAGCCCAGCACACTGTCCAGGGGAGCCGGGGCCGTGGGACCTGGGTATGGAACGCAGGCAGGAGCTGTCCACGGGGGCGGCTGTGCAGGACGGGGGGCTTGGGGGGGACATCAGAAGCTGGGATCGAGGCAGGGACAGACTAACGAGTAGCTTAGATGTACCCCAAGGCCGCGGGGCCGGGGGCGTGCGTGACCGGATCCGATCTGCATTCACCCACTTAGCAGAGTGCGGCCGTCGGGGCCTCGGTTCCCCGGCATGAACGGCAGCCCCTCTCTTGGGGGATCTTTGTGGGGATGAAATGAGATCCTCCCAGAGAGGACTCGTCAGGGGTTCACTGTGGTTGGTTGTGCGGGTGCTGGGGTTCCAGGTAAGAAGCGGGGCCCAAACCCCTAGTCAGTCTGCAGCGAGGATGGGGAGATCAAGGGAGCTAGACACTCGGGGGCCGGATATGACGAGGGGTGGCGTGGTCGGGCCCTGAGAGGCACGGAGGTGAGGGAGCTGCTGGGAAGGGCACCCGAGCGTGAATTCAGGGCCCTCGACGTGGCGGCAGCGGTGAGGCCCTGGGCGGATGTGGACCCACCCAGAGTGGACCACGTACCCACCCCTGCAGCCTGCCCGCTCTCCCTTCCTATCTCGTGTCTGTTCCCTCGTCTCCTCCCTCCCCGAAGGGCACAGACCCACAGGCCGCGGTGAAGTTCGAGGGCAGGTAGCTGGTGCACCTGCACCTCCCCATCACCCGGGAGGAGGCGGCGGGGGGTGAGCCAAGCAGGAGGAGGATGCCTCCCCCCACCTCTGAGTGTGGACCTCGGGACGGAGATCCGCCCTGGGGTGCGGGGGTGGTGGTCTTCCAGACATGCAGCTCACCATGCTCACCTTCTGCCCCTGCCTGCCCCCCGGCTCCATGGGCTGTGAGCTTCCCCACAGACCGAGGCTGGGCCAGGGTGTCCGCCTGAGGCCCTCCCCTGGTGCTGTCGTGTCCGTGGGCACATCCCTGCACATCCCTGTGTCCCGCCCCTGTTCCTGCGACCGCGCTCTTCCCATTCCCACCAACGTCCTGGCTCCCGGAGGTGTTGCTTCCCTGGGCTCCTCCCTGCCCTGGTCTGTGGAGGGGCCCGGGGCCGCCCACCCTGATGTCCACCCACCCGCTGCCCTGGACGCCGTCCCTTCGCCTTTCCGATCTGTTTGTACACTAGACGCACCCACGACATCCAACTTTCCGATAGAATCATTAATTACCTCGGTCGTTAAACCCAATTAGCATGTGTGGGGGCCTTGGGGGAGCCAGGAGTCATTAGCCAGGGTGCAAACGCGTGGGAGCCGGAGGAGGGGACGCACCGCCCAAGTTGACAGAGGAAGTGGGGACAGCCCCGCAGAGCAGGGGCCCCCGGGAGCCGGCCTGGCTCACTGGCTGCTCTGACTGCTGTACCCTCGGCCGAGGAGCCTGCTGGTGGAGCAGGAGGGGTCAGGGCCCCTGCTCACCTGGGGCAGGCCTAGGCCCCAAGGTCCCCCAGCAGGTCTCCAGGCCCCTGTGCGGGGGGGTGGGGAAGAGTCTCTGCAGCCCACTTCCTGGGCTTTGGGCAGCTGACCACCCAGAGGGGTGGGGCGGGCTCAGCTGGGCCGAGAACCCAGGTGGCAGAAGCAGAGCAGGGTGGACGACGAGAAGGAAATAATCATCGTTGGGCAGTCGCTTGCCTCGGGCCTGAGGCTGAGGGGACCCCCGCGTGGGGTGCTTGGGAATATGGGGATCCCTGTAAATGACCAACACCCATAGTGGCTGAATCAGTGGTGGCCTTCCGTGGGGAGCCCTGCTTTCCCCAGGTGGAGAGTCCAGGCAGAAGGGGAGACCCGCTGCCAGACCAGCAGAGCGGAGACTGGAAGTCAAGTGTCTTCATTCCCGAGCCCGGAGGGAAGGGGAGCAGAGCAATGGAGGTTCAGTGTGTTCAGTGCCCAGTGATGTCCCCTCGGCCGGGGCGGCCCCCGCCGTCCCACAGGTGTGGGAAGGGGTATCGGCTTCCCCCCAAGCCAGCATGGGGGGGCGTCCCATCACCGTGGCTGCCGATACACAAGGGTCCGTGTGTGGGGTGCACCTCCCCAGCGCTCTGGGGCCTGGTAGGTGTGGGCCAGCCACTCGTGGGGAGCCGGACGGCCTGGGTCAGCGCAGCTCACAGACCACGTGACCTCGAGCAGGGGCCTGGGCCTCATCCGCACTGTGAGGCTTGTGAGGCGTCAGGGCGCTGAGCTCCCGGTGAGGATTGACCGAGCGAGTGATTTGTGCCAACGTTCAGACCTGGCCGGGCACAGGGGAGGAATCCGCCGATGTTAACTCTGTGCGTCCCTCAGTGGGACAGAAGGGACGGCCGCCTCCTCCCTCCCTCTCCAGGAGGGGCAGCATGTGGGCCCCCCCCTGGCTGCTGCACGAAGGGCGGGGCCTGGCCCGGGGGCTGAAGGAAGCGGCACCTTCCCAGCCCTGGAAGAACACGGGGTCCCTCCCCGTCCTCCCCCGCGCGTCCCTGCCACGCTCTCCAGCTGGGCAGTGTGGCGGGCAGGGCGGGAGGCACGGGGTGGGGGGAGGAGGCTCGCCGGCCCCAGAGGCTGGCTGCAGCGGGCACCGTGCCCGCCGCCTACGTGCTCGCTGTTCTGCAAGGCAGAACCAGAAGCGGGTCCTGGCATGCCGGCCCCTGCCCAGTGACTCCTGGGAGCCAGGCAAGTCTGAGCTGGAAGCAGAGCTGGGCGAGGCCCCTGCTGGGTTCAGGTGGGGCAGAGGGTGCTGGGGAGGGGGCGGGGAGGCTGGGAGACCCCACACAGGGCACTGCGACACTCCCAGCCATGGGCAGCGGGGAGGGGCAGGGCTGGGGAGTGAGCGAGTGGGGATGGTCCACCTGCTCCCTCTGGCCCCCAGACCCACAGGCTCTGCCCGAGGGGCAGGAAGGACAGGCGGGTGCCGGCCCGGTGGTGCGGGACTTGCTCCTCTCAGCATTTCGCCCAGGAGAGGCTGCTGACCTCAGTGCTCAGGGAAGGGAGGGGAGGGGAGGGGTGTGGGAGGGAGGGGCCAGGCAGGTAGGGGTGCCCAGGAGGCCTCCTGTTCTCTCTCTCTCTCTCTCTCTCTCTCTCTCTCTCTCTCTCTCTCTCTCTCGGCTGACCTCAGCCCACCTGGCAGCAGAAAGGCTGGGTTTCAGCACGGGCTGTGGGCTGCGCTGGAATAAGCGCAGGACGCAGGACGCGGCAAAGTGTGAGCCCGCCCACCCGCCTTCAGCCTCCCGGTGCCAGGGAAGGACCAGCCCAAGGAGGGCTTTGCAGGGACTGGACTTGTTCACCAGGCTCTGCTAGGGGGCGGCATGAGGAGGAGCAGGGACACAGGGGGAGCCCAGCGCCCCGTCAGGCAGCCCCCCCACGAAGGGCGGGTGATGTGGGACCCTTGGAGACCCCACCCTCTCTGGCCACCCCCAGGGGCCCTGTTTGGGAACCCTGGCTGCCTTCCAGCGGTGCCCCAGGCCCAGGCCCGGTTCACACCTGGAGTGGGTGGAGACAGGGCCACAGGTCGGCCACACCTGGACTTTCTCGGGGTTGAAACCAGGTGGAAGTGAGCACCAGGGCGAGAGCGTTGCCCAGGCCTGTGGTCCAGGCTGGCGAGACCGCTGTGGTTCGCTGGGGGTTCCCGCGAGTGGTTTTCAGGGTTGACTTCGAGGTGTGTCCTGAAAGGTTGGGGCGTTGGTGGGACCCAGCATCTGCTGCTTACATTGGGAGGCGTGGTGTTGATTCTTTACTTGCGCCTCGGACTGGACAGAGGATTGGGGTGGGGGGGCCACGCCGAGAGTGGAGGTGTGTGAAGGACGCAGGTTCTGATGGTACCGGTGGCAGTAGGACCTCTGAGAGACTGTCCTCCCCTTTCCTGCGAGTTCTGCTCACCCCGCCTCATCCGTGACCCGCCGCACCCCAGGCCGCACATGCCGCCCAGCCGTCAGCCTGAATCCCAGAGGCATCAGGAGTCTCTCCTCTGCGGGGTGGGTTCTCCCTCAGCCAGGGGACCCTGAGGTGTTCCGCCTCCTCTCCACCCAGCAGGCCTGAGGCCCTGTCTGCTGAAGCTTGGGGCCCTGCTGCCCTGGCCCCTGCAGGATCCCCTATAGATGAGGCTCTGGGGGTGACACCAACTGAAAAGTGGGATCAGGAGCCTTTGCCAGCCCCGCGCCCTGCCCCCCCTTCTGTCTGCTTGCTGTGCCGTCAGAGATGCCCCCCAGCGCTCGGAGGGTGGCCAGGAGGGCTTTGGGGTGAAGACAGCCCTGCACCAGGAGGTGTGGAAGGGGCTGAGCTGCTGGAGTCTGGGGCCAGGCTGTGGCAGACATTCGGGAGGGGCTCCCCGGAGGAGCGTCGGGCAGAGCGCTGCGTTCAGCACTGGGCCTGGTGGGACCCAGGCCTCCTTGGAGGGTGGGGTCAGGAGGCGCTCTCTCCACCCTCCCCGGCACCCCAGGGGGGACCCCGGGCACCGTACAAGCACTCAGTCCTCCTGCTTGGCTGGATGGTGCACCCCGTGTCCTGAGCTGACCAGGTGTCTCCGCAGCAGCCGAGCCGAGCCCACGCCCTGCGCCTGCGGGTCCCCGGGTGGGACCAGCAGCCCAGGAGCAGCCTGAGGCGGGCGTGGACGGAGGTGCCTGGCGGGACAGGCGCAGGGCTGGCACTGCAGGGTTCGAGGGCCACGGGAGGGGCTGGCATGTGTGTGCGGCTGGAAACTGCCGTCTGCCACCTGTGTTAGCAGGAGAGACGGAGGAGAGCCAGGCCCCGGGTGAGAAGAGCAAACACAGAACCAAATGACTTTAATGTAGGAGAACCTGCCACTAATGGAGCACACACCCCACTGATGCACACACCCCACTGATGCACACACATCCCACTGATGCACACAGCCCCCACTGCACACATCCCATTGATGCACACACCCCACTGATGCACACACCCCACTGATGCACACACATCCCGCTGATGCACACAGCCCCCACTGCACACATCCCGTTGATGCACACACCCCACTGATGCACATCCCACTGATGTACACAGCCCCACTGCACACATCCCGTTGATGTACACATCCCACTGATGCGCACACCCCACAAGTGTGCAGACCCCACGGGTGCACACACTCCACTGATGCACACAGCCCCACTGTACACATCCCGCTGATGCACACCCCACTGATGCACACATCCCACTGATGTACACAGCCCCACTGCACACATCCCGTTGATGTACACATCCCACTGATGCGCACACCCCACAAGTGTGCAGACCCCACGGGTGCACACACTCCACTGATGCACACAGCCCCCACTGTACACATCCCGTTGACGTATACATCCCACTGATGCGCACACCCCACCAGTGTGCAGACCCCACCGGTGTGCAGACCCCACGGGTGCACACACTCCACTGATGCACACAGCCCCATCGCACACACCCCACTGATGCACACACATCCCACTAATGGAGCACACATCCCACTGATGCACACAACCCCCACTGTACACACCCCACCAGTGTGCAGACCCCACTGGTGTGCAGACCCCACGGGTGCACACACCCCACCGATGCACACACCCCACTGATGCAGGGGACTTGTCGAGCCTCTCGCCTCGGAGCCCAGCAAGGTGAAATCCTTCCGAGGGGACAGCAGTTCACCTGCGGAGGGAGATGCTCCCGGCTCCTTTCTTCCCTTAGAAACAGAGCCCCGCCTCCCCGTGCACAGCTCCAGCCACCCCCCAACCCCCCGCATGTCCACCTGCCTGTGCCCCCTCGTGTCCTCTGGGGACACTCCTGCCCCCCGGCACCCAGGCAGACAGCACTCTGCTTCCCATCCTCCCCAAACACACACCTCGCGGCCCCTCCTCCTGCAGACCCCAGGCTGCACCCCTGCCCTGAACCCCCTTCTAACCTCCCCCCTCACAGTGCACCCCAGCCCTGTGTCCCCCTCGCCTCCTGCCCCAGCTTGCTCCACGCCCAGCCCCTGCCTGCCCCTCCCTCTAGGCCTCGGGTCTTCATTGGAGGCCATGGTGCCCCAGGGACATTGGGCCATGTCTAGAGACATTTTGGGGTGTCACAGCCGAGGGAGGTGCACAATGCACAGAGCAGCCCCACAAGAACCATCGGCCCCGATGTCCGCAGGGCCGAGGCTGAGGCCCTCTGCTCGGGCATCGTGGCCCGAGGGACACACCGGGGACGGGCTCGAGGTCACTGGGCGCCGGCAGAGTCGGGACGGAGACCCGCTCACCGGACTCCCGGGCAGCGTCCTGCCCCGTGACTGTGATGCCAGCAGCGCAGCCCTGGTGTGGCCAGCGCCATGCTGAGCATGCCCGGGGATCCTCTCTCGCCGTCCTCATGCCCACCCTGGGAGACGGCACCGTGACCGACCCCATTTCACACCCGACAGCGGGCGGCACGGAGCACAGGCTGGTGCCACTCGGCCGCCCAGCTAATGAGGAGCAGGCTCCGGCCCAGGGCCACTTGAATGGAATTCAGTGCCCACGGGTGAGTGACATCCACCACCAGCCACCTCCCCACCCTCCCTGTCCGTCTCCCGCCGGCTCCTCCTCTCACAGAGCCTTCCCTGGCGCGGGCACCATGCCCTCTGTACAAGCCCAGCCGCACTGTCCTGCAGGCCGATGGGAGTCTCCCCCTGCCCCCGCCGCAGCCCCTGCCTCCCCCCGCCGACAGGCCCTTGAGCAGGGTGCTGCCTACGATCGCACACGTGGCATTAGAAGTGCGCCCTTGCTCCGGGGAACCCAGGCTCCCACGTGTGTCCACGAGAGACAGCGGCGTCTGCCGCAGCGGGTGGGGGGTTGGCATCAGCCACAGGCACAGCCGTCTGAATGCCGGCCTGAGAGCGAGGCCTTCCCAGCCCCTCAAGGCCCCAGTGGCCAGGAGAAGCCCAGGCTGTGAGCAGGCTCAGGCCTCGGAGCAGGGCTCAGGGCCGCAGCGCGTGGGCGAGACGTGTGTCACCCGTGGTCTGGCGTGAGGGAGAAGCCAGGTGCCAGGAACTGGGACGGGAGAGGGGAAGCGGGCAGAGGACCTGGGTGAGGGGCAGGCAGACCCACACACTTTTGGGGTGTAGCTTCCTGGTTTCAGTCGGCCGCTGACGACATGGGCCCCGGCCTGCTTCGCCTCCGTGCGGATGTGAGACCTCCTCCTGGCTGTCCACCTGCCCACAGTGCTGTGCCCTGTCTGGGCCATGCCTCTCGCTGATGTGCCGTTTCAGACCCGAGAAAGGGTCAGCCCTGGCCCAGGACCCCAGCTGGCTCACGGGCTTCCCACCAAGCACGTGGGGCCCCTCTTCTGCTCGCCGCATGCCCGGCCCCGGGCCGAGGTCCCGGCCTCTCCCCTCGGTACGGGAGGCACTGACCGACGCTTGGGGCCCTCGGGTGCAGGAACACTTCACGCGAGGGGGAAGGGAGGTTCCAGGGAGGTCAGAAGTCAACGCTAAGGTCCCTCGAGACAGAGGAGCAGCTCTGGGGTGGGTAACTGGGTATGTTTTAGCGGAGGGAATGGATGGCATTGCTTGATGTGGCCGCAGAGAGAGGCGGCGGCTGGAGGCCGGGGCCCCAGGCCAGGGCGAGAGCCCAGAGGACTTTGGACTTGATCTGAGGCCTGCAGGAAGTCACGGAAGAATTCTGCGCAGGGCAGGATTTCCAGTGGAGAGTGGAGGGTGGACTAGCAGGGAGCCTGGGTGAGGGCGTGTCCACTTGGCATCACACTGTGGTGGACCAGGGAGGAGATGACCGCGGCCTGCCCCAGGGGCAGGTGTGGCGGGAAGGCAGGGTCGGGGGATGTCCTGGCGGTTGCTGACCTTCAAAGGGCTGACGCAGCGAGGCAGAGTCCCAGCCCCGGAGTGTTGGAAAAATAAGGGAGGGAGACTCTGTCGCAGCGGCGGGTTGGGGGCCCGGGGCCCTGGATTCCAGCCAGAGGGCAACTGAGCTCGGACGCAGCGGGGAGCTGGCATCCGCTGCCCTGCACGCCCGCATGGCGCAGCCCCGGGCACCCAGCTCTGCGGCCGGGCCGCTGGCACCGCGAGGTCCAGGCCGCCTTCCCGGAGCTGCCGGGCAGGGCAGAGGCAGGGCAGCCCCTTGGCAGAGACGTCCGGAGGCCGACCCAGGGACAGTGCGGAGCTGGGGCAGCGGCAGAGCAGACAGTTGACGTCCAGAGTACAGACTTCCAGGGCCCTGGGGTCCTCGACTGTCACTTTGTAAAGGAGACAGGCCGAGGAGGGGATGTGCCCAGCCTCGGGCCAAAGGGAAGAAAGTGAGCGGGTTGTGAGAGCAGAGCTTGCTCCCCTGACATTCGGTGGGTGCCCTTCCTCCCCGCTCCCTGGCAGAGGACAGGTACCAGGTTCAGGACCAGCCCTGCCCGGGCGCAGGGCCGGCCGCAGGAAGCAGGCCCGGGGGAGAGCCATGCGGGTGTCCCCAGCCTCTGGCTCCTGGGTGAGAGGAGGCAGAACCCAGGCCCCTGATTCATCCCTGCCCCCCGACCTGTCCGGCCAGGCTCCAGGAGGGACAGGACTTGCCAGAGCGAGCAGACCCTGCCACCACCACCCCGGGGCGTCCGTGCAGCTGGGGAGCGGCCGGCCCAGCCTGTCTGGGAGATGCTGGGCCCCCACCCGGCTCCTTCTTGGGGCTTTTCCCAGGCTGCCACACCCCTTCCTCTCCCACGCGCTGTGCTCACCGCCGAAGGCGCCCGGCGCCAGTCCCCGCAGCCCGTCATTAGGCAGCTCCGTGTGGGGATTTGGAGGTGGGGGTGTCAGCCCAGAGGAAAACATTGGCAGTTTCTGTGACCCCAACCCAGAGGTGCCTGGGTTTGGACAGTAGCAATTAGCCCTGACTGTGGGTTTGTGGGATGTTCTCGCCTCTGCGGGTGAGGCGGGTGTGGGAGGGACCCAAGGCCCAGGACCCGGTGCCCAGAGACCGTCGCCAGGGCCACTTCCACAGGCAAAGCCCCCCGAGGCAGGGGAAGCCGTACCCCGCCTTCAGGGCAGACTCGGCCCTCACGCCCTCCTGTCACTCCAGCCCCAGGGAGGTGTGTTTGGGGGTGTGAGACAAAACTGGGTCTCCTTGGACACCAGCCTGGGTACAAAGGGGAGTCTGGAGCCCAACTGGTGTGCCTCTGTGGACTGAGCGTCCTCCTGTGGACTGAGAGGTCCTGGTTCGATTCCCCATCAGGGCACCTTCCTGGGCTGTGGGCTCCATCCCCAGTGGGGGGCACGCAGGAGGCAGCCATCCATGTTTCTCTCTCACATCCATGTTTCTCTCTCTCTCCCTTCCTCTCTCTCTACAAAAAGAAAGAGAGAGAGAAAATCAGAGGGGAGCCTGGAGATGCAGCCTGTCACTTGGGGAGCTCCCCAGTAGTGGGGAGACAGACCAGGGAGCAGAGACGAGAAAGGACATGTTCAAAGAACTGAAGGAGGACGAGTCTTGCTCTTGTGGGTTCCTGCTGGTGTCTGGGTCCCAGCGACACTGACTGGCAAAGCCTTTGGGGAGGGGGGGCCCCAGACAGGGGCGTCTCTCCTGATCGCACCCCCTTCCTCTCTGGCCAGCCCTGGGAGCTGACGTTTCGCGAACAAGTTGCCCTGGGAGGAGGGACCTGCAGCGTTTGGGTCTCTGTGGTTTCAGCTAGAGGGCTCCCTGGGGTGAGTCATTTCCACTCACCACTGGGATGAGTTCTCGCTCGACGTCCCCTTCCCCTCGGCCGGTCTGGGAGGGGGAGCACGGAGCATCCTCGGGGAGCCCTCGGGTGTGGGTTCAGGGAGCCCTCCCTCGGCACACCCCCACTTTCCTCCCGGCCAGCCCTGCCTCCCTGCCCACTCAGGAGGGCACCCAGGCAGCGCCTCGGGAAAGGAGTGAGAGGCAGAAGGGGCTCCCCATGCCAGAGCCTCTGAGCCCCTTTCCCACGCCGGCCCAGGCCCTGTCTGTCTACTTGGTTGGGAGGTCTGAGGTCTCAAGGGGAAGGAAGAGAAACTGCTCAAGGTGGATATGGGGCACAGAGTGCCACCCCCACACTCCAGCTGCACCCTGCTGCGTGGGAATACGTAGCCCCTGCCCAGATTCGCTCCACGGTGGGCAGGACAGCGGGCAGGGCCCTGGGGAGCAGGTTGCTGGCCACAGCTCAGGAGCCTTTGTGTTTTGTGCTGAGCTGGGGTTTCCGCAGGTCCGTGGTGTCTCAGGGGGCCAGCCCAGTGCCCGCCCTGTCGGCTCAGCGTTTCTGGGAAGCCAGGAAAGCCACCCAGACTGCCCTACCCGAGCTCTGAGGGAGAAACTGAGGCACTGTCCAGCATCCCCTGGGGTCTGGGGCCTGGGGTCCAGGTCCTCCACTCACCGAGTGGCCAGGGAGATAGTGCCGTGTTCAGGGCCAGGAAACAGGCTCATCTTCCGTATCCCCAGGGTGTGAGAACAGTCAGCCCCGGGCCCAGGTTCCCCTGGGCCTCTTCACCCTTCACTCCCGCCTCTGGCTCCCTTGTGCTGGGGACGCAGCAGCCTCTCGCAGGTGTCCCCCCCTGGGCTCTCAGTGGTCCCCCTTCTGACCCACCCCACACCCCTTCATTGGCCTCCAGAGGGAGCTGCCCCCTAGCCCACAGGCCCGGTGTCTGCGGGTCCACCGGCGTCCGTGCGTTTCTCCAGGTGGCGGAAGCATCCAGGTGGCGCTCTGGGAGGGATACCACGCAGAATGGGGTCCTGGGTGCTAGACTGAGGAGCCGAGTCTGTTTTTACGGCAGGGTGGGAAGAACCCCGGGCTGGGCGCTGCTGTTCTGTGTCTCTGAGCAAGTGACCCAACCCCTCTGGACCCTTGTCTCCATAAGATGATGGGCACCTGGGCCACCGGGCTCCGACAGGCTGCCGTTTCAGTCCCATGCTGGGGCATCCTCTGCTTCTCAGGGTAAGAGGGAGCCTTTGGACAAGCAGAGACGGTACCTTCTGTGGACCAGCTCCGGCTGCCGGGGGAACCAGGGAGAGTCAGCAGGGTCCTCTCTACTCTCTGGATCCTGCCAGAGTCCGCTGTGATGACCAACGCAACCCAAGGCCAAGTCCACTCCTCCCCTCCCTTCCAGGGGCTTGTAGTCTGTTGGGAGACAGAGGGTAACACAACAGGAAACACACTACACACACCTGCCAGGACACAGAAAATAACAGGGTACAGATTCATTGTATATGTGGTTGGAGTATAAATACAGATGTCAGCTAAGTAGGAAGGGGTGTGAATCCGGGAGGACTTCCTGGAATGGGGTCCTAGGAGCACCCAGGACAGTGCCTAGTACTGGGTAGGTGCTCAATAAATATTTGTTGAATGACGTTTCAGGAAGGGAAGCCTACTGCTTCATAGAGGAGAGATGATTATGACGACGATGATGATGGCAGTGACAATAATGATGGTGGTGATGATGACAGTGGTGATGGGTGATGATGATGATGGTGTTTGTGGTTGATGGTGATGATGGTGATAATGGTGATGGATGATGATGGTGGTGATGATGGTGATGATGATGATGATGGTGATGATGATGGTGATGGTGATGATGGTGGTGATAATGGTGATGGATGATGATGGTGATGATAATGGTGATGGATGATGATGGTGATGGTGATGATGGTGGTGATGATGGTGATGGATGATGATGGTGATGATGATGGTGATGGTGATGATGGTGGTGATGGTGGTGATGATGACAGTGATGATGATGATGGTGATGGTGATGATGATCATGGTGTTTGTGGTTGATGGTGATGGTGGTGATAATGGTGATGGATGATGATGGTGATGGTGATAATGGTGATGGATGATGATGGTGATGATGATGGTGATGGTGATGATGGTGGTGATGGATGATGATGGTGATGATGATGGTGATGGTGATGATGGTGGTGATAATGGTGATGGATGATGATGGTGATGATGATGGTGATGGTGATGATGGTGGTGATAATGGTGATGGATGATGATGGTGATGATAATGGTGATGGATGATGATGGTGATGGTGATGATGGTGGTGATGATGATGATGGTGGTGATGGTGATCATGGTGATCATGGTGATGGATGATGATGGTGATGGTGATAATGGTGATGGATGATGATGGTGATGATGGTGGTGATGATGACAGTGGTGATGGTGATGGTGATGATGGTGATGATGATGGTGGGATAATGGTGATGATGATGGTGATGACAGCAACTAACACATATTGAGCATTCAATTTCTGCTTAGTGCTGCTTCTCTGAGTTTCACATGTGTTCACTCACGTAACCCTTACCATTTTGTGGGGTATGTATTATGATCCCCATGTAACAGATGAGCAGCCTCAGTGCAAACGGAGGCGCAGAGAGGTGAAATCGTTTGCCCAAAGTTTCCCAGCTTGGCATGGCAGAGGGAGAAGCAAACCCAGGCTGTGTGGCTCTTCGCCGCCCCACCGCACAGCCTGAAAGGAAGGTGACTGAACGGAGGTGGGGGAGCTTTGGCAATGCCGGTGGGACACAAGCATCAGCCAGAGCGGCTGGCGGGAGGCGTGGACCACCGTGGGGAGGCGCGGTGGTGATGGTCATGCTGGTCCGCATCACCATCTCCAAGGGGCCTCCCTCGATTTGCACCCCTTCTCCCTGGCTGCCACGTGGCTTTCTGCACAGAGGGGGACCTGTTTCTGGATTCCTGCCCCATATGCCCTTCTCCCCCTTTTCTCTGGTGAGCCCTGTTACCCCATCGACCAGCATTCTGACCCTGTGTGTCAGGATCACCAGGGGTCTGCCCACCTCTGAAAACCTCTGCCCCATGTGAGAAATGGGGGGTGGGGGACATTCTCCCTGAGCCTGCATCTCTGGAACAAGACAGGCAGCCCCCAACCAGAAGTTTGGGTTCTGGGTTCCTAAGCATGGAGGTTGCAGGAGGGGGAGAGGGAGGGTCGTCAGACCTGGCCGGTCTTCCCAGTCTCTCCCAGTTTCGTGACTGAGTCCCCACCCTAGTGACCCCCATGCCCCCCCTCCCTGAGCTTCTGGCTAGCAGTGACTGGGGGCACAGAGAGCAACGTCGAAATGAGTCTGCCTGCTCCCTGAAGGTCCTCCCGCTCCCTGTGCCCTGCCCACCATCACGGGGCAAAAGGACCAGGGGCCCGGAGACCCCGCTTTGCACTCAGCGAGCGGGCACATGGGCACCTTGTACGTCCCACCCCAGAGGGAAGGGCGCGGCCTCGCCCTGAAACACGCAGGGGGCGGGAGGCCCACAGCTGCCTGGGGACACTAATGGACGAGGTGCGTCCTCTGGGTCCCGAGCCCCTGTGGTGCCCTCCTGCCCCCTGCCTGGCTGCTGTCAGCCGTCCCCTGGCCCGCACAGCCTGAAGGGGAGGGCGCTGGTGAAGACGCCACAAATGGAGGTGTGCGGGACACTGGACCTGCCTGCCCCCACACTTGCGGGGAGATGGGCGGAGGTGAGGGCGCAGCAGACTCGGGGGCAGGCCCGCTGTGCCCTGACACCCACTCCAAGATGGCCCCTGGCGGCCACACCTCTCCCCCACCCCCAATCTGCACCCATGGCCCCAGCCCTCCCAACTGGCTTTTCCTGTTCTGGCTTTGAGTGGTGAAAGTTCCCCAATCATACCCACATCATCACAGCTGCCGGGCAAGCTTGGTGAGTGGAGGCGGGGCAGGCAGGGCTCAGGAGCACCCGCCCACTGGGTCTGCGGGACAGCCAAGGGCTTCGCTGTTTGCCACCTCGCCAGCCGGCTGGGTACAGGGCTGTCTGGCCCACTGACCTCACTGCAGGACGGTGCCTGGGCCGGAGCCACCGCTGGGCTAGGCTCCAGTTCCGGGAATCAGACAGTTGGAGCCTGTGAGATTGGAGAGTTAAGCCTGCTCCCTCGTGGAGGGGAGCGTAGGGCTCAGAGGGGGAGCTCCTGGGGGCTGGCTCCTGGTGAGCAGCCCTCCTCCCGTCCTGGTGGGGGCTCCTCCCTCAGGCTCCCACCCGCCTGCAGGGCTCTGTCCCAGGACACATCAGAATCCCACGGGCCAGCCAAGAGGACAGCTGGGGGGCTGGGGTTGTGGACCCCCGGTGGGTCTTGATGAGCCGTGTGGATGTGAGCAGGTGTGGAGAAGGGGGAGCATCGGGGGACTTGCAGAGCCTGCCAAAAGCTTATCTTGGAGGGACCAGAGATACTCAGTCAGCAAGCATTTCTAGAGTCCCTACTGTGTGCCAAGCACAGGAAACAGCAGTGCGCTAGAGAGAGCTGGCCTGTACCCCCTTCGGGGAGGAGTAGGGGGCAGCCTGCTTCACTGGCACGGGCTTTGGGGCCCTCAGAGGAAGGCACCTGCTCCTGGGGCCCCACCAGGCAGAGGCCAGCGAGAGCCCAGGCTCCCTCGGGGACCCATTGCCTCTGGGTCAGCACAGGGCCTGGCATTAACATTATTGATGGCACCCAGCAAATTCACTGAGGGAAGCCAGGCTGCAAGGACATGTGGGTACAAATGCAGGGCCAGGGACAGGGCCCCAGAGGGCGCTCAGGCAGAGAGAGCTGGAGACCCCTAGAGGAGGCCGCAGCCCCAACCTCTGGGGGCTGAGCTGAGCCAGGGTTAAGGGAGCTGGGACAAAAGCCATAGAAGGACCGGGAGACATGGGGAACATACTGATTTAATCCCGCTGAGCACTCCCTCCTTCTTGCAAATTGTACACTTTTTTTATTTGAGAGAGAGAGAGAGAGAGAGAGGAGAGGAGGAGAGAAACATCGATCTGTTGTTTCACTTATTTATGATCCTCTCGTGTGCCAGGTGGGGACCAGACCTGCAACCCCAGCGCATGGGGCCAGGGCCCCTGCTGGGTGCCAGAGGCTGGGCGGGGCCCTGAGGACAGAGTGGTGAGAGACAGGGACCCTGTCCTGGGCGCTCCGTCTGGTGGAGGAGGTGTGAACACCGGATTTCAAGGCAGAGAAGGGCTGTCACGGATGCGTCTGGGTTCACACAGCTGGCCGGGATCCGGGAAGCTTCCCGAAGCAGGTGGCCCCCAGCAGATCACCCCCAGGTGGAGGAAGGGACGCACCGGCCTTCCGGGAACAGCATGAGTGAGAGTCAGGAAGAAGTGTCGCCTCTCAGGCTCTGCTCCTGGGGGGCTGGGGCTGAACTGCGCGTGACTGTGATTCAAGTGCTGATCGGTGGCCAGGTGGTTGGACACATGGGAGTCAGGGACATGGCCTGTCCTGAGTGGGGTGCCGACTTCTTCCTGCCTGGCTGGGTGCGCGGGGCCAGCCGTGCACCCGCAGACTCGGGTGAGGAGAAGCCTTGGAGAGGGGCTCCCGGTGCCTCCTGCCTGCTGTCTCAGCCGGCACCCCATGTGGTTCTCCTCGCAACCCTGGGAGGTGGAGACCCCTGGATGACTCGCCCCCTTTGTCAGAAGAGGGACCCGAGGTCCAGGAAGTGACGGGGCTGGGCAGCTCCTGGCTGGGGCTGCAGTCAAAACGCGGCCGATCCCACCCGCCTGGTTAAACACGAGAAGGAGGGTGCGGACACGTGTTGGCTGCCACGGACCGCCAGGCGGAGGGCGCGTGGGGAGCGGTGCGGACGCAGGGCCCTGACGTTGTAGAGAAAAGTAATTGCGGGCCCGGCGGACGCACGCGGAGGGAGAGGTAAAAGGGTCCGTGCGGCGGGCGCCCGGGGAATCCCCGAGCGGTGTGCGGTGTGTCTCCCCGCTGCGCAGGGTTCTGATAACGCGCGTCACTCCGCGTCGGGGGAGCGGCGGGGAGGCGCGGCTGGGACGGACCGGAGCGCGGTCTGGCCTGTGCTGACCCCTCCGCGGCCTCCCCAGGCGCGCGCCCGCAGGCGGTACAGGTGAACGACTCCATGCTGGGCTTCATCGGCGCCGACGTGGTCCTGCACTGCAGCTTCGCCAACCCGCTGCCCGGCGTGAAGATCACGCAGGTCACCTGGCAGAAGTCCTCCAACGGCTCCAAGCAGAACATGGCCATCTACAACCCAGCCATGGGCGTCTCGGTGCTGCCGCCCTACAGCGGGCGCGTGGCGTTCCTGCGGCCCTCCTTCACCGACGGCACCATCCGCCTGTCCCGCCTGGAGCTGGAGGACGAGGGCGCCTACATCTGCGAGTTCGCCACCTTCCCAGCGGGCAACCGAGAGAGCCAGCTCAACCTCACCGTGATGGGTAAGCGGCCCGCCCGCCCTCCTTCGCTTGGCCAGCCCCAAAGCTCCAGGTGGGGCGCTTCCGGTGCCCCCGACAGGCTGCCCCGCGTTCACCAGGGATTGGGAGCAGGGCCTCAGCTTGGACAGAGCTGAGGATGCGCGTTCAGGGCGCAGCCCCACACGGCTCATCAGTGGGTGGCCGGGAGGCACGCAGGGGCGCTGGGCACCACGTAAGGAAAAGGGCCGACTGAGGGCCCTGGTCGTGACAAGACTCCGAGAGGCCTGCCCTTGACAAAAGGGGTGCAGATCATAGGAGAGGTCACACAGGGCCGAGGCGGGGAGGAGCTCGGGGAAGCGCAGCCGCAGCAAAGGCCAAGGCGGCCCTGGGGCCTCACAGCCTGACCCCGGCTCTCTGGTTCCCCGCAGCCAAACCCACCAACTGGATAGAGGGCACACAGGCGGTGCTTCAAGCCAAGAAGGGGCACGAGGACAAGGTCCTGGTGGCCACCTGCACCTCGGCCAACGGGAAGCCCGCCAGCGTGGTGTCCTGGGACACGCGGCTGAAGGGCGAGGCGGAGTACCAGGAGATCCGCAACCCCAACGGCACCGTGACGGTCATCAGCCGCTACCGCCTGGTGCCCAGCCGGGACGCGCACCGGCAGTCCCTGGCCTGCGTGGTCAACTACCACCTGGACCGCTTCCGGGACAGCGTCACCCTCAACGTGCTGTGTGAGTGGGGCGGTGGCCTCCGGGGTGGGCGCCTGTCCCGCCCCTCCCCTCCCCCACACGGCCCCTCCCTCCCCACAGCCCCTCCCTCCCCACAGCCCCTCCTCCGCAGTCCGCCCTGCTCTGTGCTCAGCTCCTGTCCTTCCCCCGCCCCCTTTGTCACCCCTCCATCCTTCCTTCTCCCCTCTCTGGGGGTACTCTGTCCTCCCTCCTCTCTTCCCCATTGCCCCCCTTTGCTCACTGTTTCTCTCCCCTTCTCCTTGTGCTCCTTGCTGCTTTTCTTTCCTTTTATTGATTTTAGAGAGAGGGAGAGAGAGAAACATCCATGAGAGAACATGGACTGGCCGCCTCCTGCACGCCCCCCACTGGGGATCGGCCCCCACTGGGCGTGTGCCCTGACCGGGATGGAACTAGTGACCTCTTGGTGCAGGGTCCTGCTCGACCACGGAGCCCCTCCCGCCGGGCTGCCCCCTTGCTTCTCCTGTGGCCTTGGCCGTCCCTGCGCCTCTGGCTGCTCCGTGAACTGCTCCTCCACCCTCCGCTGTCCACGTCCCCTGCCGCCCTGCCCTCTGACCTCTTCTTTCCCACCCCTGCCCCACAGACGAGCCCGAGGTGACCATCGAGGGGTTTGACGGGAACTGGTACCTGCAGCGGATGGACGTGGCGCTCACCTGCAAGGCAGACGCGAACCCGCCGGCCACGGAGTACCGCTGGACCACGTGAGTGCGGGTGGCACCTTGCGGGGCCCCTTGCGAGTCACAGAGGGGCCCCCGCCCAGCCTCCCGGAGCCTGGGCTAGGAGGAAACGGGGGTCTACACTCAGGTTCCTTTTTGTTTTTTCCTTTATTGATTTTAGAGAGAGAGGGAGACGTCGATGAGAGAGAACATGGACTGGCCGCCTCCTGCACGCCCCCCACTGGGGATCGGGCCACAACCTGGGCCTGTGCCCTGACCGGGAATCAAACCGGCGACCTCTTGGTGCAGGGTCGACCTCAGCCACTGAGCCACACTGGCCGGGCCAGTCTCAGGTTTCTCAGTGAGAAGGGGGGAGGTGAGGGACGCACACCCCAGACACCCCTGTGTTTGACAGGGCAGCGGGACGCCATTCTGCCAGAGGGGGCTTACCCTGTGATCTGCCTCCCCTGTGCTCCCTAACAATTTTGTCCTTTTCTACTGGTGATTCAGTCTGAGTCACCACCACCCCAGCCCCCAGTATTTATTTTTATCAAGGTGTCCCCAGGGAAGCTGGCTTTCTGAAGCTTTCCAGGTCTTTCTTTGTGCGCATTCCTTCTCTCCAACACCCCCAGGTTCTCGGGGAGCAGGCAGCAGTCCGCCTGTGTTCCTAGAGGCACCTCCGCGTCCCATGGCCTGGTCCTTGGCCTCTCAGTCTCTAGGCCGGGCCCCCGGAGGGTTCTGTCTCCCCTCCAGCTGATGGCCTGAGCCAAGGTCTCCCCAGAGACGGGACAGAGACAGGCGGGGTGCAGCCCGGCAGCTGGTCAGCGGGCAGTTGTCCACTACGCCTACACTCTTTCCAAGGAAGCCAGCCCCGCGAGACCACTGCTCTGGGGCACTGGGGGTGAGGAGGCAGGAAGGAAGTTCCCTGTGTTCTGGAAACTTCTGGGATGCTCCCGGCACGGAACAGGCCGGCGACACGCCCGTCAAGAACATAGAAGTGAGACGGACAGTTCCTAAGCAGGGGTCACCTGAGGGGCTTGCGAAAGTGCAGACCACCCCCCGGCCCCCGGGCCATGGCCCCAGTGTTCAGCGTCAGTGGATCTGGGGTTCGAACCCAAACATCTGTACGGTTAACCAGGATCAACAACGAGGAACCATGCGTACTAGAACGAGATTGGCTAAAGCTCCCCTCCTGCAGTCCCTTGGCCTTGCCCCCCAGGCTCCCCGCCCCCGAGGTGGGGGTCAAGTGTGAATGGCTAATAATTCGAACCAGCAAATGCAAGAAATGACTGTGGTTGTTATCCTGACGCCTGGCAGGCTTGGAGCCCGCACAGGAGAGTGACCCCTGCCTTGTCTCCCCACCCTGCAGGCTGAACGGCTCTCTCCCCAAGGGTGTGGAGGCTCAGAACAGGACCCTCTTCTTCAGGGGACCGATCGACTACAGCCTGACCGGGACCTACATCTGCGAGGCCACCAACCCCATCGGCACGCGCTCGGGCCAGGTGGAGGTCAATATCACAGGTAGGAGGCCGCGCCCGTCCCCAGCCCCCACCCCTGCTTCCTCCATGGCCCCGATTCCCTCCTGCAGGTGGTTTTGTTGTAAGAGGCTTGTGTCTCCTTTTCCCATGTCTCTCATGTGCCCTTGAACTCTGGCCACTGGTCTGGCTCTGCCTTTCTCTCTGCTCGGTTTAAGGCGGGTGTGAGACAGGGCGCCCCGGTCGGTCGGTGGAGGAAGTCGAAGCTGTGTGTACTGGGGTGTGGAGCCTGCCGGCCGCTGGGCCTGCCAGCTGGAGCTGGTGTGGTTTTCGGGGGGCTCATCTCCGAGCTCGGCTTCTGCGGTGCCCGGGTTCTCAGGTGCTGGAGGTCGGGCCCCCTCGGGGGATGCGGAGGGAAAGCAAGGTCTGTGAGCCCCGCCGCGGAATTGCTGTTTCCCCTGCGTTTTTCTCCGTCCGAGCGAGGAGGAGGTCCAGCCACCCGATCTCGCAGGGCTGAGGGGGCCCGGGCTGGGATGTTCCAAAGGAGACTGCGCAGGGGCCGGAGGGAGCTTCCGTGTGAGGCAGGGGCTGTGGACAAGCCCTCGCTGTAAAACGAGATCACACGGGGAGCCCGGCAGGGGTACACCATGTGGGCCAGCACTTAGCTCAGACCGGCCGGCCAGGAAACACCCCTGCCCCGTGACCGTGACCTGTCATTACACTGTTGAGGGAGGTCGGGAAGCCAGGAGGGGGTAGATGGCCATCGCGACGGCCCTGCCTTGTACCTCAGCCGGTGCGGGATGAGAAGGTGTCAGAAGGAACCTTCCAGAACAGAAGTGGCTGCTGTGTGTGTAGGAAGTTGCCTCGGGAGGCTGGGCCAGGCTCGGGGCAGCAGGCAGAGGCCCGGGCGTCAGGTGCACGGCTGCGGCGAACCCCGAGGATCCCCACTTCTGAGCCTGAGAGCGGAGGGAGGCTCCGTGTGGTGCCCTCGAGGCTGCAGAGAGAGAGGTCGAAGTGTCCAGGCTGCGCTCGGCCAGCCTCAGCCGCCTGTCACCTCTCTGGGGGTCGGGGGCCTCGTTACTTACTATTTTCCTCTGTCCCTGCCCTCGGCCTTCAGCTGTGTCAGGGAGGGGACGTTAGAGGTGGAACCTGGGAAAACTGAGGCAGCCCCCCCCCAGGCTAGGGTCCAGGGTTCCCAAAGGCTGGCAAAGAAGGGGCCAGAGCCGGACACTCTCCTTTTTGGAGAAAGTCCAGCGGAGGTCAGTAAGCACCTGGTGTGCCGAGGCCTGGCCGGGGCCGGGGGCAGACGAGGACGAGGAGTCTCCAGGGAGCCTGGCCACGCAGAGGGGCCTGATGTGTCCACACACTGGCCCTTCCTGCCCGTGTGGTGAGAACTAGTCCTTTGCCTCTGAACCTCAGCCTCCTGGTCTTTAACCTGGAGATAAGCAGGCTTCTTGGGATCACTCCGAACCCGTATTCCACTGCCTGGCACATGGCGGGTACCCCTTCCTGGTGGTACCTCACCCCAGGGGTGGGCCGCCCACACCAGCAATGCCCTCGGGCTCTCCGGGGAGCCCCTGATTCAAAAATGAGGGGAGGAGGCCAAGAAACCCAGGAGCAACTTCCTCCTGTTGACCCTAACCCCCGGCATGAGTGGACCGGCCGGAGGTCCGAGGCCCTGCTGGGCTTACGGGGCTCCTGGTGCTGCTGAGCCCAGAGACAGGACTGTGAGGTCGGGCCACCCCTTCCCCACGGCCCAGGGAGACGCAGAACGGCTGTGGGTGCAGGCTGCTCCTCAGGGTCACCAGGTCTAGGAGCAGGGGGGAGGACTCAGGAAGAGACTGCGGGGAGGTGGCCCTCTGTTCCCAGGCGGCCTGTGGGCAGGTGGGCCGGGCTGCTCAGGGCACACAGCATGGCCCCTGCGTCCCTGGAGGTACAGAGTGGACAAGGGTGGTAACTAAAGACACGTGTGGGTGGTGAGAAGGGCCCTCCTTGGGGGACCCCGTTGTCGGCAGCCCAGTGAGGTGGAGCCGTCCGAACCCACTGCGCCCCTGCCGGGCCCAGGAGCCGCTCAGCGGCCGTCCTGAGAAGGCCTCTCGGCCCAGCCCAGGCCTCTGCGGAGCTGCTCTGACCTCAGGGCAGTTTCTCAGCAGCCGCCGGTCCCCCCCGCCCCGCCGACTAGTGCCTGTCACTCCGGGGCCTCGGAGGGGCTCACCACGCCCCGCGCCCCCAGCCTCCGGTCTGGAGGGAAGGAGAGGCGGAGTGGACGTTGGGATTGTATCCTGTCCATTTGTTCGGCCACAGCTTTGCCCTGGCCGTGCGAGGGGCAGGCAGGGAGGAGGTGGGCAGCAGGGACTGTGCCTGGGTGCACGGGGCACCGGCTTCTCGGGGGATCCTGGCGGAAGTGGTGTTTGATTGGTTCCTGTCAGGATGCGTGAGTGGGCAGCGGTGGGGAGCGGGGTCGGGCAGGGAGCGTGTGGGGAAAGGGGAGGGAAGGGGGAGCCCTCTCTCTGTGGGCGAGGGGAGCCTCTGGGAGGGGCCCTGTGGCAGGCAGGTTGGTTTAGACGGAGCATTTGGGAGGCTCTGGATGGCGCCGGGGACCGCGAGGGGCTGGGCAGTGGGGGTTCCAGGGGTCAGGAGCAGAGGGGACACACCCTGCGCCATCCACAGGGCTTGAGCCCTCCTGCTGGGGGCGCGTCCCATGGGGTTGGCCAGACAGTCACGAGATAAACTACTGAGCTCTCCTCCCTTCTCCGGGTGGGGCAGTGCTGGGGGCTCGGGTACGGCCTGGACCCCCTGACGAGGCCACACGAGGCCACACGAGGCCCAGTTAGCGTCTGTCCCTGGGCCTGGGCGTGTTGGGAGGAGAGTGTCCGGGCCACTTGCAGAGCAGGGCTGGAGGCCCCCGGGTGCAGGGCGCCGCCTGTGCCCATCTCCACTTCCGGTGAAAGTCCAGGGTGTGCCGGTCAGGCCAGGGGCGCCTCGGGCGAGGGCTGTGGAGCGGCAGGGTCCGGAGGGAGGGGCTGCGAAGCGAGCGTGCAAGCCTGGTCATGCGTGTGGGCGTGTCCCCTGGGCGAGAGCGTGCTGAGTGTGCAGACGGGCCGGGGGCTGTGCCGTGGGCAGGCGGGCCCTCCTGCAGGCTGGCAGGCAGCCGTGTGGGGAGGGTGTGAGCACACAGCTGCACCCGCACCCGGCAGGCCTGGCTTCCCCTGAGCTCCGAGGCCCCGTCTGAGGGTCTGACAGATGGGCCGCAGCGGCCCACGGGCTCCTCACCCCTGCCCGCAGCACTGCATGCTGGGAGGTGTAGTTCTCACGGCTTCCTGGCCTCGGCCTCAGCCCTGGCCACGCTGCCCACCTGCACCGGCTTTAGAAGCAAGACCAAACTTTCTTTGCGACCCCCCAGCCTCCTCCCCATCCTGCTTCCCGATAGTAAACCTGACCCTTCCCTTGACCTCAAACCTATTCAGAGCCCCCACAACAGCCCGCCCACCTCAGTCAGGAAACCAGGACCCCAAAGAAATGCAGGGTCCTCACCACCCTGTAGAGGAGGCTACAGCCCGTCAGGACGGGGGGCCGAGCTGCCCCCTGGGTAGGAGGAGCTGAGGGCACAGGCTGGACCCTGCACCAGCGACCGCGCTCAGCCCTGTGCTGCCTCGAGGTGTGCTCCTGGCACACAGACGGGCTGCTGGCGGCAGGGACAGCCGAGGGACAGCGAGAGGGGCCCTCCATCCGCACCGGGCAGCCCTGCCGACCACTCCATCAGTCCCGACGGCGACCCTCCGCCGCACCTTCACTCCAAAGCCTGCCCTGCTGGGAGGCCATCCCAGCCCCTCTTCCTCTACCCGGGCCTGGTCCTAAAGGAGCCAAAACAGCCAGGGTTCCCTTTGCTCCGAAAAGCTGCCTAGGGTAGAGCAGACCTCGTTAGGACTAGGGCAAAAAAGCCACACAGAAGGGCCTAGAAGGGGAGGCCCAGTGTCTGTCCCCAAGCCACCGCTCAGCTCCTGTCCCCGGCTCCAATGGAGTGAGGTCCCCAGAGCATGCATGTATTTGAGTGTCTCCCTAATGTTTGTTCTGCCCAGAAGACAGAACCTGGCCTCGATGCAATTCATTCAAATAATTCTTGAAGTCCAGCCGCAATTTGGGGGACACATTTCTGAGCCACACAGAGTCCCCATGGAGCTGGTGTTTTACCGCAGAGGACAGACAACAGCAGTAGATAAAATACGTTCAGAAAAGTATTGTCGTTTTGAAGGTGATATGGAGAGAAGAACAAGATAAAGGGGTCCCAGGTGTTAGGGGTGGGGGGCGTGACCTGTAGCTTCAAAGAGGGTAGTCAGGTCCCTCCATATTGTCTCAAAGGGTAAAAGATCCTTCTTTTTTACAGCTGCATAGTATTCCATTGTGTAGATGTACCACAGCTTTTTTATCCAACTCATCTATACATGGAGGGACCTGGAGAGTATTATGCTAAGCGAAATAAGCTAGCCAGAGAAAGACAAGTACCACATGATCTCACTTATTTATGGAATATAGTGAACAAAATAAGCTGATGAACAAAATACACCCAGAGACATAGAAGTAGGGTTCAGACTGACAAACCTCAGAGGAGGGGCAGGGAGGAGGGGAGAGATAAACCAAAGAACTTATACATATAAGCATCACCAATGGACATAGACAACAATGCTGGAGGAGTGGCCGGGAACGGGAGGAGGGTGTCAATGAGGGCAAAGGGGGAAATATTTGTAACAAAAATAAATTAATTAAATAAAAATAAAGTGGGTCGTCAGGAAGGCCTCGGTGAGAAGGGGACATTTGTGCCACGCCCTGAAGGAGGTGAGGGAGCGACCATGCGCCCTGGGCTGCAGAGGCCCTGAGGGTACCTGGGGTGGAGAACAGCAGCCATGCACTCAGAGGTGGGGGCAGAGGCACAGACTGTGTGAAGCGGTCGAGCCCCTGTGGCTATAAAAACGGTCTCTAGCGGGAAAGAGTGGAATCGGGGAGACAGGCAGCTCTCAAAATCATCTCTATGAGAGAGGGGGGTTGCTTGGAGCGGGGGGGGGGGGGGGCGGCGGGTAGTGATGGTAACAAGTAGTGAAGTTCTAGATTCGCCTTGGATTCAAATGCGCAGACTAGTTTGGGACGCCAGCCACTGTCGTGAAGCAGGTCATACCGTAAACTCTCCCGTCCTGTTGGTGGGGTCCAAGAAGCTCAGTCTCTCTAGGAAAATGCAGGGGAGCCTCATTTTCTCTGGGCGCCTGCCATGCAGACAGCACGTGGACGTAGCGGAACGAACTTTGTGCACAACTGGAACACAGCGACTGAGTTCACCTCAGCTGTGGGGAAGCTGCCACGCCCTGCTCCCCTCTCCTCCTCCTGCAGAAGACAGGAGCTTGGGCCACCTGGACACTGGCCGGAGGACTGGAGCCAGTCACGGGGATTCGCTTTCATCCCAGAGTGTTCTGTCACAGGCTTTACAGTCGTGTGTCAGTACGTGACTGATGGGGTAGAGTTAGCTATTGTTTATACCAGAATGGGATGCGTAGACCATCGGTACCCAGACATGCTAGAGGGCAGAGATCAGTGGGAGCCGGAGATGGCAGCGTGGGGAAGGTGCCCTGGCAGGTGCAGGGGGGATCCCCTTGGACAGCAAGGACAGAGCGTTAGCCAAGCCCAAGGTCAAGTTACACGATGGAGGCTTTGAAGACCAGACCAGCGGGTGTAACCGGCAGTAAGGAGGTCATGACTTGAGAGAGGCAGCGGTTGTGTCCGGACGGTGAGAAGTAAGCCTGGTGATTGGGTGGAAGGGCTGAGCACACCCGGAGACCAAAGATGGGAGATTCAGGGGCCTGCTGCCACGCCACACCCGGCGTCAAGGGATGAGATGTCGCATAGGAAGGCTCAGCGAGATTTGATCGCAGATTTCGACCCTGGAGACGAGGGACAGAGTCCAAGATAAGTGAGGTTCCGAGCTGGAGGAGTGGACAGACCGGGGCAGTTGTGGTTCTGGATGGAGAGGGTCTGGTGAACCCGGCTGGGACGGATGCGCGAGCTGGTGGAGAGGCGGCCACAGGAGGGCAGGCACGCCAGAGCAGTTTCCAAAGCGCGTGCCGATGCTGGTCCTGCGAACAGCCCGCTGTCAGGAAGGGTGGGGTGCGTGTCCCAGGAGGCTGGGAAATGCCGCCGGTTCTCCGAGCTCACAGAGTGAACTCTGAGGGCTCTGAGGCTTTCCCCACAACGTTTCCTGACGTGTTCAACCCCAGTGTGACCGCTGACCCTCGGAGCCAACGCTCGAGGATCCAGGGAGCACAGTGCGGGAGATGTTGTCTGAGAGTCCGCTGGAGATAAAGTCCCAGAGTGGGTGCGAGCCAGAGGTACCTGGCGTTCGGAGAGCCAGCAGGTGACTCGTGACCCTGGCCAGGTCTGTCACGAGGAAAGAAAGCAGAGGGTCAGGGCAGGGGGTCCCAGAGACGGAGATTCAGCTGGGCGGCGGGAGCAGAGCAGAGGCCCAGCAATGCAGCCCACACTCGAAGAAAGCCCGGGACCGAGGAATCCCGGTGCCAGCAGGTGGGAAAGCCGTCCCTGAGCCCAGGCCGCAGGCCCTCCTGCGGTCCTGAGACGCCTTCTGCCGGCACCTTTGTGTCTCAGACTCCTCTGTCTCTAAGGGTGCCATCGGGTCCCCAGCTCGGCTCTGTGCTTCTCGAACCCCGCGACCACTAGCGAAGTAGATGCTCGGTCCCTGTGTGCTGACTGGGTGGGCGGGTGGACGGATAGGCAGGTGGACAGGTGGATGCATGGATGGGTGGTGGACGAGCAGGTGAAGAGAGGACGGGGCGCTGCCGTGTAGGGTAAGGACTGAGCAGGTGGGCATTCCCGAAGGGGCCGGCTGCCTCGGGTTCCCTCGGGCAGCTCTCACCTGGTGGGGAGCAGGTGTGCGGCCCTTTCAAAGGCGGCAAACACATGGGACCTGGTGAACCAGGAGGTGGCAGCGAGGACGGACACTCAGTCAGTGATGACCGGGCAGCCACGTGGGACCTGCACTGGTCAGTGCTGACAGTGGGAAGCTCTCTGCCCACGCCTGCATGTGGAGGGACCAAGACAGGGGTGCCTGGGGGGCCCAGCCCAGCCCTGTGACTGGGCAGAGCCCTCCCCTCCCTCAGCCCTTCCCGCCTGAACTGGAAGGGTTCTCTCTTCTGCTCTGCAGCCTCTGCCCTGCGCCTCCCTGCAGAGAGCTCCCAGCCAACACCGTGCGCACAGGGGCGCCCCCCTGGGAGGGGGTGTCTCAGGGGGAGCAGGGCTCCACGGAGTGCGGGGAGCCGAGTCAGGGAGTGGGCTGGCAGAAACTCCTTCCCAAAGGCCGGGACACAGGCACAAACCCCCCTTCACCTCGGCCGGAAGAGAGGAGGGATCAGAGCTGGGCACCCAGCCCCCTTGGAGAGGCCCTGCCCATCAGGCCTCCTGACCAGGCCAGCCGTGGTCTCCGGTGCCACCCTGTGGTGGTGCTGGGAACCGCCTCCTTAGCCGGCCTTGGCCCCCGCGGCCTCTGGCCTGGCCCTGCTGGCGAAGCCCACCCAGCTTTCTCCTCCTCCCACCTTTCCTGCCCCGTCTGCATGGCCCGCGGGGTGCGCACATGCGCACACGCGTCACAGCACCATGTGCCCCACACGTGCACGTGGCGTGCACGCATCACCTTTAGTACATGCTCCGTGCTTCTTTTCCGCACATCCATGCTGAGCGCCAGCCCCCGCCTTGTCCTGCAGGGCAGACCGCAGCCCGGAGCCACAGCCTCAGTTTCTGCAGGGACCGGAGGGCCTCCTGAGCCCGGCAGGGGTGGGCTGGTTGTCTGTGCGAGCACCCCTCCGAGCATGAGGTCGGCGCGGGGGCTTCGCGAGGGTCTCTCCCTCCCCTGCCTCCCTGAGCTGCCCTGACCCTGTCCCCTGCTCTCTTCCTCACCCAGAATTCCCCTACACGCCGTCTCCTCCGCAACACGGGCAGCGCGCAGGGCCGGTGCCCACGGCCATCATCGGAGGCGTGGCGGGCAGCGTCCTGCTGCTGCTGGTCGTGGTGGGCGGGACGGTGGTGGCCCTGCGGCGGCGGCGGCACACCTTCAAGGGCGACTACAGCACCAAGAAGCACGTGTACGGCAACGGCTACAGCAAGGCGGGCATCGCTCAGCACCACCCGCCCATGGCCCAGAACCTGCAGTACCCAGACGACTCGGACGACGAGAAGAAGGCCGGCCCCCTGGGGGGCAGCAGCTACGAGGAGGAAGAGGAGGAGGACGGCGGAGGAGGGGGCGACCGCAAGGTGGGGGGCGCGCACCCCAAGTACGACGAGGACGCCAAGCGGCCCTACTTCACGGTGGACGAGGCAGAAGCCTGTCAGGACAGCTACGGGGACCGGACTCTGGGTTACCAGTACGACCCTGAGCAGGTGGACATGGCCAACAACATGGTCTCCCAGAACGATGGGTCTTTCATTTCCAAGAAGGAGTGGTACGTGTAGTCCCTCTCCGAGCCTCTGTCTGCACCCCTCTCCCCAGCCCCCCTCGCACGCCCCCCCACCCCCACTGCCCCTCCCCCTCTAACCCTCCGGGAGCTCACAGACTCACCCAGCCGCCCAGAGCCAGCCCCACGCTCCCTGAGAGCCCGGAGCCTGGGCAGACCCCGCCCGGCCTTGTTTGGATTCCTCCTGCCCCGTCTCCCCGTGGTGGTGTCCTCACTGTGGCTTTGATGCCCCTGTGCCCCCCACCCCGGCCGCGTTCTCCTGCGCTGCGTGCAGGGAGCCTTCTGTCTCGTGCGCCTGGACGTGCAGCCTTCCAGGGATCGGGGGCCAGCCCTCCCCCACCCCAACACTGGAATCTGTGTTCTCTCCCTTGGGGGAGGAGGCCGAAGGGCCTCCACGAGGAAAAGCCTCGCCCCCAGATGCTGCTCCTCTCTTCCCACGAAGAGGGACCCCCGTGTGAGCTGACGCAGCCAGGAATTTGAACTCGGTCTGGACGGCGCTTGCACCCGGTCGTCCGGGTGGATCAGGCTGAGCAGCGCTGAGCACCTGCCGGGGCCTCCAGCAGTGTGTTCTCCAGGTGCCGTCGGCCTCACATTCTTTCCTCCTCATCCTACGACAGCGATGTCCTCGTGACCTGCTTTTCCTGCAGCTGCTCCCCGCAGAGTGGCTCCAGGTGGACTCTGGCCCTTACTCACCACACCTGTCCCCACACACAACACCTCTGTGTCTGCCTCCGCACCCCCGCGGGGTCGAGTGCCGTGCCCAGGCTGGACACTGCCCGAGGCTTGGCCCTCTCCGCCCCCTGCTCCCGGCTGGCCACCTCCAGGAGCTTCCGGGCCGCAGACACGAGGCCCCAGAGCCTCCACCCTGGGTCTCAGGCTGGCCCCAAACTGCTTCTTACCACACGGACGTTCTCCAGCTCCTCGTCTGTAAACACTAGGAGCTCGAGTCTCTCGAGGAGCCAGGGTTGGGACCCCGGAGAGGTCAGCGAGGGCCAGTGTGGGCAGCACGGGGAGGCAGCCGCATGGAGACGGTCTGCCAACAGCCCACCCCCCTGCCGAGGCCGTGCGAGGCGAGGGCCCCGGGGTGCTGACCCCTCCGAGCTCCAGCTCCTGCTCTGCCCCTGGCCTCTGTCCCCACAGGTGTGGGTGCTCCCGCTCGGAGGATCTTCCCTTTGAGCTGTCGAGTTCCTGTCAGTCACCCAAGACTTGGTCTTCCCATCCGTACAGTGGAGGAGGGCTCCCCCGGCCTCTCAGTCCCCCCTCAAAGTGCCTCAGCTCCTCCCTCTGCCCACCCGCTGCCCCATCTCCCGGGCACTCTGGACGGGGAAGACCCTGGGGCGGGAGAGGCAGGCTCATGCTGCCCGTTAGGGTTCCGGCGAGCTCAGCCCAGGGCGTCAGGAGCTCGGGGGGATGGCAGGTGTTGGGGGAGGGGCAGACCACTCTGTGCCCCGCAGGCCTTGGCCAGCTTCCCGGGGGCGCTGCCAGCCCCCCACCATGTCTCTCCCTCCCTGGTGCTGCTGTTGGACTCTAGCCAGCTCCTGGCCACCCTAGCCCAACAGGTGGGCCACCCTCGCCTGGCCCCCACTGCCCTAGCCCCAGCCCAGGCCACCCAGTAGCCACGTAGCAGAAATCTGAAGCCATGTCAGCCCCGGCCCCCTTGGCATTGAGGGCACTGGATGGAGTGGAGTTGTGGGAGAACATTCTGGGGGCTTGAGCCCCAGGGCGGAGGGGTGGAGGAGCTGGGCAGCTTCTCCCAGTGTTAGCGTGACCCAGGGCAGAGGGCCGGTTCTTACGTTGTATCACTGCCCATCCCACCCCATGCCACCCCGATTCCTGGTTCCCTTGCCCCGAGGCAGGAGGAAATCCCGGGGGCCTGCCTGGTAGAGGCAGCCTCTGTCCCCTTGAAACCGTGACTGAAACGGCTCCTCCTCCTGTGTGGACCTTGCTCTGCACTGCCAGCCCTAATTCTCACTCTGTGACGGGCTGAGGCCCCGGCCAGGCCAAAGCACTGAGTCCCCCCTGAGACACCTGCACACCCTCCCCCCAAGCAAAGCACAAATTACGGCGGCCGAGCCGGGTGCACGGGCCCGTGGGAGCTCCCGTTGCCAGGAGCCCAGCTGCAGGGCTCCCAGCAGGACCGCTGCTGCCCAGGCCCGAGGCCCGAGGCACGGGGCTTTCTGTGCCCCAGCTGGCACGGGGGGCGGTGGCCGGCAGACGGAAGAGGACTTGTTGCTTCTCCAGGACACCGGCCTCTGCCCGCGCTGGGAAGGACATAAACTTGGTACCCGCTGTGCCAAGACCTCCCGGCCGCCACTCTGCCTCTCGTTGCCCGCCCGTGCCCACCCCGCCCACCTCCACCCGCTCCCTTACGGTGCTGATGTTGCTCTAACCGGGACGGAACCACCTGAGCCCCACGGACGAGGACCCGCGGGCACCCGGGGGAGGAGGGGCCGTCCCGCTGCAGCCAAGAGGAGCGGGACCTCCGGCTCCCCGGCCACAGGAAAGACCCCAGGAGCTGTCTCCTGCGTGTGCCCCCTGCCAGCCCCCTCCATGTGCCCACATCACTGGTGCAATAATTGCTCTCCGCCCTGCACGCAGAGGGACCAGGGTTGGGGGTGGGGGGTTGCGGTGCTACCTGGGAGGAGGGAACGTGCCCAGGCCTCCTGGGGGCCAGGCAGCCCTCCAAAGTCTGAGTGCCACCAGTGACCCTCTCCTGGGTGGGCCTCCCAGCCCCGCACACCCACGGGGGCCCAGGAAGTGGCCCGCGCCAGGGCCCAGGCAGGGAGGGGTCCGAGGCTTTGCTGCTGCCGCTGCCCAAGCCCAGGGCCAGAGGACCCGCCCACAGGGGCAGAGTCTCTGCCAACTGCGGCTGTGACGAATGGGTTCCTGGCCGGAAGAAGAAAAAAAAAAAAAAAGGTCCTTTTTTATATAAATGAAAATAAAGTCCAGGAGAAGCTGCTGCCCCTCCCCCTGAGCTCGATGCGTACCCTTTGGTTTCATCACCGGTTGGTCTTGGGTCCTGGGGATGGCCCAGCACATTCTCCTGGTTCTGACCCGGGGGTGTTTGCATCACCCTCTTTTACTTGTATTAAAAAAAAAGAAAGAAAAAAAGTCATGGGTTGAAAAATGTACTGAGCAAAAAAAAAAAATGTACTTTTTTATAATAAAGTGTTTAAAACAAGGTCGGTCTCCTGGCGTCAGTCTGAGCCCCGTGGAGTGGCTGTGCCCTTCCTTCTGGGCAGCGCGAGGGGCCGGGCAGAGCTGCAGGCGCGCCCAGCACCCCAGTGGAGGGACGGCAGCCTCTGCCCATGTCCAGACCCTCCCGGGCTGCAGACCCCTGCAGGAGCCCCAGGCGCCATCTTGCAAGAGCCCAGGGGACAAGGTGAGGTCCAGCCTGAGTCCTCCCCGAGGCTCACAGGTGCATTGACCCCGTCCACACAAACAGCAAGACGAGACCTCAGCATCGCGGGGCAGGCCTGGGCAGCACTGGCAGGAGCCGTCAGGGAGCTGGTGAGGCTGCAGCCCGAGGGCCTGGGCACAGGAGTCCTCCGTCCTGAGCCAGGCCCCTGCTGCCTCAGAGGTGTGGGGCTCACTGAGGCCCCCGGTCCTGCTTCTCCCTGCCAGGTGGCGAAGCAAACAAGCTGCCACGCCTGTTGTGTTCCCCCCTTGGGCCAGGTCGGAGCCGGGAGCCGGGTCCTTTCCTCCGTTTTGCGGGTGCTGCCAGCCCCGTGGCCTGCAGGCCCTCTCTGAGACCCAGCTCCTGTCTTCCCAAGGGGCTGCGGCAGTGCTCGGAGCTCCCCCTCCTCGCTCCTGCACCATCTGCTTCGCATCCCCCGGCTGGAATGCAGGACGAATCCGGGAGCGGCAGGGCTTCTGTGACCAGCCCTCCCCGCCACCCCGCCACCCCCGTAGCATTTCCTTTCACTGAAATTCACACCATGGACCTCTGAGGGAAGGGGGTGGGGATGTTGGGAGCCAAGGAGGCTGCCTAACAGAGAGCCCTCCTGCCCCTCTGGGGAAGGCGACATCCCGTGAAGAAGCCGCAGCTGTGGGCAGCCGGCTGGGCCCCCCCCGGAACCCAACCCGCACCCCAGACCGTGTTTAATGTTGATACCCCAGTGAGACGCAAATTGGTCAAGCAGTGACTCCCTCCGTTTTCCAGGCTGTCCCTTTAAGTTAATTTTTAATGTGTGCGGGCAATAAATGCTAATTACATTATTAATACATTGGGAGGGAGCGGTGGACAAGGCGTCCTAATTGGCGTTTAACTGAAGCGTTCCAGCAAATTAACCCAGACTCTCTCCTGCAGTGGAAGGAGGGAGAGCCAATAGGTCCCAGGCACAGCCTCCCTGGGCTGGAAAAGCCATTCCCGGCCCATCCCCCCGGGCACCAGGAGTCCGGGGCACCCCAGCTTCTAGCTGAGCCAAGCTTAGGAAGAACGTTCTGCTGGTCAGGGTCCTGCCACTCAAATCTCAGCCCTTGTCCCCAGCCCCCCACCTGGTCCTCAACACAGCAGAGGACCCAGGCAGGCTGGCCTGGAGACAGCTGTGCCCTCGCTCTCTCCGCAGTGGGCCCTGGACGAAGACAGTGGGCAGTCAGCTCTTCTCTCTGGACGCCACGGAGGCCCCTCTCCATCCTCACCGTGTCGCCTCTGGTTGCAGGCGCTTAGGGGAACGAATCGCGTTCATTCTGGGCCGGGCACTGTGCGATATACTGTGAGAGCCCCCCCTTTCCCCCCGCCAGAGTCTCTGCTCCGAGAGAATCCAGGTCCTCCGAGCCGGTGCCATGCGGGCGGGGGCCGGGGCAGGGCTGTGTGTGGCGGCCTGGGGCGGCGCAGAACGGGAATGGCTCCTTCTGTTTGGGAAGGTCTGAGAGGTGACATTTCTCCTGGGCCGTGAAGGGTGCACAGGAGCTTTTCAGACCACAGGTGTGTTAAGAGTATTCCAGGCCAGCCCAGCCTGGCATCAAGAGATGGCCGGTTCGATTCCCGCTCAGGGCACACGCCCCGGTGGTGGGCCCGATCCCCAGTGGGGGCATGTAGGAGGCGGCCGGTTGATGTTCTCTCTCATCCATGTTTCTATCTCTCTCCCTCTCCCTTCCTCTCTCTCTAAAATCAATAACAAAAAAACAAAACAGAGTATTCCAGGCCAATTGAGAATATAGCACCTTATATTTGTTGTCCTAAAAGAGACCATCTTAGGAGGCGAAATAGGTGGTGACAGATGATTCGACTTTGGGTGGTGGGCACACAAGGCAAAATATAGATCATGCGTCAAAGAAATGTGCCCTTGAAACCTATATGACCCTATTGGCCAGTGTCACCCCAATACGTTTAATTAAAAAATAAGTAAAAAAAAAGAGTCAAAGGCATCACCCTCGTCGGGCATGTGCATTTGGCACCTAGCTGAACCCGACAGGACGCTGGCGATGACCAGAAAGCATGTCCAACGCACGCCCAAGGGCGGGCACGTCCTTGCATCAGCAAGAGGCGAGGGGTCTCCTGCGAACCCCATGGGCGCAACTGACCTGTGGGAGCCACGGAGTCAGGGCGGGGCTGAGGAGGACCCGTCCTTGACAAGGTGATGCGATTCTTACACCCGTTTATTTTATTTTATTAAAAAATTTTTTCTTGCCCTGGCCGGTTTGGCTCAGCGGTTAGAGCGTCGACCTGCGGTCCCGAGAGACCCGGGTTCGGTTCCCGCTAAGGGCATGTACCTCGGTTGCAGTTTGTTCCTGGCCCTGGTTGGTCGTGTGGGTGGCAGCCACTCGATGTGTCCCTTTCACATCGATGTTTCCCTCTCTCTCTCTTCCTCTCTCTCCCTCCCACTCTACCTGAACAAAAAAATGGGAAAATGTCCTCGGGTGAGGATAAAAAAAAAAAATTTTTCTTTATTGATTTTAGAGAGAGAGGAAGGGAGAGGGAGAAAGAGACAGAAACATCGATGAGAGAAAACATGGACTGGCCGCCTCCTGCACACCCCCCACTGGGGATCAGGCCCACACCTGGGCACGTGCCCTGACCGGGAATCAAAACAGCAACTTCTTGGTGCAGGGTCGATGCTCAACCCCTGAGCCACACCGGCCGGCCAATCCCGTACTTTGGTGTTAATGTCAGGGTGCTAATAACACCAGTACTAACGGCCCTAAGGTTAGCGCACCCCCTGCGATTCGTGGAGGCCACTCTGTACCAGGCCCTACGCTCGGATCACACTTATTTCTCCCGATGTACAGAGAAGGAAACTGAGGCTCAGACAGTTCCGGTCACACTGCCAGAAAGTGGGGATCCGGGCCACCGTCTCCCTCAAAGTAGCCCTTTGTGAGGAGGAGAGAGAGCTGGGAGCTGGCAAGGTAGAGGGCGCGCCCAGCCTTCGGTGAGTGACAGATCAATGGCCTTCCCCACCTGGCCAGGCAATATCCGTGGTCATCTTTCTCCCTCGGAGAGGGCTGGGGTCACATCCCTGCCTGGCAGAGTCCCCAACAAGGACACAGGCCTTCTCCCCTCAGGAATGTGTGTGAAATCCCAGTAACTCCCTCCAGCTGGGCCTGACCTGGTGGGGCTGGAGCAGGAGCCCTGTGGGGAGGGGCCCCCGGGGGAGGAGATGTCAGGCTCCTCGCGTTTCTTTCTCCTCCAAGGGGCAGCTCAGAGGGAAGGGCTGGGGGAGGGGCTGGGAAGCCCAGCGAGCACCCCACTTGGGGACACTGTGTGCAAACTGGGTCTGACCAGCAAGGCTCTAGGGAGAGCTGAGGGCAGGAATGGGCCAGGCCGACAGGCAGGATGAGAGTGGGGCTCCCAGCCCGGCTG